>NW_024371037.1:2828193-3503651 GCF_014805655.1 Passer montanus
TACAGCTTGCTGCTATATGTGAGGTCCAAAAACAAAGAAATGAGATTTTAGCACTGCACTTGTATATTTGTATCAGAATGATTTCAGGCATTTCTATCTGCAGGATTCAGGATTCAGGATGCTGTGAACTGAATCTTCCTCTTCCCATCGAGTATAAATAAACATAAATAGGAAATTGAATTTTGTTTTATAGTTTTTTTTCTCTGAGGTTCCTAGCTGCGATTCCCAGAAAATATCCTTGGGAAGTTGTGCCTAGCTTTTCTCTGTGAAGAGAAATGTAGCCACAAGGTTGTCATCTTTTGGTCCAAGAAAGAAGCAAATGCAGGTTTCCCTCTGTAGCCAAGAAGTTTTATATGAAAGCTTACATCTTCTTTTCCCACAAAGTTTCTGAATTAAAGCATGAACCTTTTTATAAAGAGTAGCTTACATTTGTAGATGTAAGAAAATGTTTTACTCTTTGAATCGCAAACTACAGCTTGCTGCTACATGTGAGATTCAAAAACAAAGAAATGAGATTTTAGTACTGCACTTGTATATTTGTATCAGAATGATTTCAGGCATTTCTATCTGCAGGATTCAGGATTCAGGATGCTGTGAACTGAATCTTCCTCTTCCCATCGAGTATAAATAAACATAAATAGGAAATTGAATTTTGTTTTATATCCTTTCCCCACACAGTATCTTTTTTTTTTGTTTGTTTTTTATGTAGTCTTTACTTTACCCTTTAGGCTCAGCCTTGAGCCATTTGTAATTTTACTTTGTTTTATATCCTTTCCTCACACAGTATCTTTTTTTTTTTTTAATGTAGTCTTTACATTATCCTTTAGGCTCAGCCTTGAGCCATTTGTAATTTTAATCCATCAGGTAAATAATTCAATTTTACAATAATTGTTGTTGAAATATGCTAACATTGTCAACAGGTGACCTTTCAGGTCTCAACAACACTTGATGTCATAATTTAAAAAACACCTTTAACTGTTAACAAAGTTGGTGCACTCTTTGCTGTAAATTAAACATAGTACTCCACTCTTTTCTGCCAGAAAACACTACAGAAATTTTTTTTCATTCAAGACTTCTAATATGTTCCATTTGAATGAATTTATTTTCCTGTCATATTATATACATTATGGAAACTTGTTAAAAAAGTTTAACTTTCTATATTCATATTTTATACATGTATATTTGTTGAGAGTCATATATATTCATTGTGGGACTACATCTACAATAAATAAAAATAAGTGTAAATTTGCTTTTAATCACACACTGTGTTTTGATTACATGAAAAATATATTGGAATAAAAAGAATGGTCATGCCTATCTCTGTTTGCACTACTGTAAATTCTAGACAAATTCTATTTTATATTTCTAATGTGTCTACTTTCATTTTCTGTAGTTTCATTTTTGGTAGATATGTAATAAATTACAAATCAGTCTGCTTTACGATTTTTCTTCCTCACAATTTCATTTATCTTCTTGGAAACTAGATTCCTAGCATATAGACTTCCCTCCTTTCTCTGGTAGTCATTAACTATTCTGATATCAGATTGTGAGGAAAGGCTATGCTATGTCAGCTCCTGTGTTCATTTTCCTCATTGCTGTACCTGAGCCCCCTCAAGAAGGTGAAGCAATGCATCTGTGTACCTGTCATATATAATCCATGCTCTCATTCCCTGCCCAAGGAGAGAATTCTGTGTGTAGCAAAGGGGGTGTTCCTGACTCCAAACTCACTGCTGGAAAACTCCTATAGAATTTTTTGGCAGAACACTATTTTTTCATTCCACTAGGACAATCATTAGATGCATTAGCTCAAAATAATGAGCACTACAACCACTCCCCCATCTTCTCAGGATATTTTCTTTGTCTTTTGTTACTTTCAGGCTATGACGACAATGAATCCAAGTTAAATAGCTTAATGTACAAATGGAAGATACTGATTAATTCATTTCCAGTAAAGCAAAATATCTGTTTTCTAGCAAATACATTAGAATGTTTCATTCTGATCAAAAATTGGCAAAAAAAGGTAAAACTCCTTGCAAGCAAATGCTTATATACAGTCACATCACACTGTATTTCCAAACTCCCTTTTTCATACCACTAAAAGAAAAGAAACATAATTTCATATAAAATCAGTATTTTGACAATATGTTAAAAATAAAAAATAATCAGAATAACATATTAATTAGAAATCAAATTATTTTGTAAATCTGCCTAGAATTGTAACATTTCTCTGAGAAGTGAAAGCAGAGCGGAGAAGATAAATCAACTTCTCTTGACTTCTTTTCAGTGTAATATACATTTTATTGTATTTTATACTTATTCCACAGAAGAGAGTTAGGGTTTATACCACAAAGGAGATACAACTCTTTGACAGGATATTCTGGGCTCTGATTTGATACTTTATTTATGCTCCTGATTTTATCAAAGATCCTTGAGAGGCTTCCAGGAATCCTCTGAGGAATCTGAAGGTATCACTGCTCCCAGGGAAGGATAGCCACAGCAGCCTTAGCATCCATCTGTCAAGCTTTGTAGAAGCCTCTAGTGGTATTTAAGAAGATCCCAGCTGTCCTTGATCACAAAGTGCTTGAAGCTTTTGTTTCTTCTAACCCTTTATCAGGGAAAATCAGGCACCCCTTAGCATAGCTAACAGGTTGTAATCAGTTTTTACTTCAATTTGGGAATAGAAGAAAATTAAAAATGTGGGGGATTAGCAGGTCTGTTCAGACTGGTTTTTGCATCCTCATGAATGGCAGTGATGTACCACATACCTGCCTCTGGTAGTTGTTAGAATTGTCCCTGCAGTTTTGTTGCCCTTGACCCAGGGGTCGTTTGGGAAGAGGAAGCAGCTCTGCAACAAGACTGAAGGGAGGGAATACTGTCAAATGAAGCAGCTGAGCTGTGCTGATTGAGTCTGAAACCCAGAAGTGGATAAGCAGCAGTCAGTTATGGCAGTGGGAGCCTTCTTGCTGCACAGGATGAAGGTCCCTGTCTGTTTTCCTGGCCTGTCATCTAGGGAGGCTTCCAACTTAGCAAAGAGAATTCAGAGAATTCTGAAGTATGAAAGTGGTCAACAGGGTCTATGTGAACAGAAAAGTTCTAAAAATTGAAAAGGCAGGGCTCAAGTGGGATTACCCCAAGCATATAGATATCTCTCTTAGATCAGGAACAAGAACATGGTTGTTGATCAGTAATTATTGTACCAGTCTTCATTAACTGAACCTAATTATTTCAAATGCTTACTGGATGTACCATATACCTTCGTCACTTCAAGAGCCTGTACACAACTTAACTTGTTTTCTCATGACAAAATTTTAGTATTTTCTCCATTTTCTTAATGCTTTTCTTAAGCTTATCTCATAATTTATGTCATGGGAGTAGTTTATTGTGATTTTAAGTGATTAATTCTTTGCAAAAAATAATCACTCTTACTTCAATTGATAACTTTAAATAACTAGCTATAAAAGTTATTTTTCAGAGCAAAATCTGCACTCATTAGTAATGTGAGTGAGTTATAAACTCCCTAGGAGTTTGATCTACTGACTTTCTTGGTACATCCATAAGTAAACCCATTTTCCCCAGAATTTTAAATACAACAGGATTAAATGTTTTCATGTAAAGTGTTGATCCTTTTGATGAAGACTCATTTTTGATTTCATTGGACTAGTTGGACAGTACAATGATATTAGCTGGAATGCAGTTTTGACTTTTTCTAAAAGATTACAGCAGATGGCTATAAAAACAGCAATAATAAAAACAATAATACAGTGCTAAAAGTTCCATTTCTCCCCTTAGTGAAAGCCTAGTGAAAACATTCATAGAGGCTGTATAATGACAGTAGAAAGCAAAATATTATGCCAGATCTTTAGTCACCTACTAAAATCCCACCAGGCTTGAATTGTTTGCTTGTGTGTACTTTCTGTCTTCACTTGTTATTGAGAAATAGAAAACAGTATTTGATATCAAGCTAGGGGATAAAATTTCACCTTATCTAAGATGCATTTATTCAATATATACAGTACAACAGCTATCCAGTTTTTATTTAGCCAAGTTTCAGAATACACTCTTACTCCAGAAGAAATGTTCAAAGGAGAAAGTTCAAATGCATAGTTAGCCTTCCTCAGTATCTTCAAATTACTTCTCTGCTAATTTAAACACTAATTGCTATGGGGCTAATGCTGATCACTGATGATTAAAATATTTCACATAAAAACCTTTTTCAACATTTCACTTACTGAGAAAGACCTTTGGAATTGTTCGGGATTTTTGTCTGGAGCAAAACTGACAATGTACAGTTCCTATTTAAGAAAGTAAATTAGTTTCTGAAGCATGATTTCTTCATAATTATCTATAGTGAAAGATTCATACTTGAAGCCTGACTGCCTCCTTTTTCTAGTATACAGTATGTCAAAGTGATGGATCTGTCACGGTGTGAATCCTAGGACAACAGGGACAGCATTGCCTCCAAGTGGAGGAAAGAAGGAAACGTGTGTTCTAGTTTCCTAGTTCTAGCAAACCCAGTGACCAAAACGTCTGACCCTGGATACAATCACATTGAAAACTCCTCTTTCTCTTCTTTGATTTGGCCTTAATAACCACACATGCTCTGTTTAAGCATCATCCTCTGTTTCATCCCATTGTTTTACTTTAAGCAAATGGTGGAATCCATTGGCCAAGCCCCTCTACAGTGACAGTAACTTTTTACTAAGATACATTTTCAGTTTAGGAATCACTTTGAAGAAATTGATTTTTTTCTAAAACAACAGAGCTTTAAAAACTCTTCTGAGTTCCTTTGTCACTGTACACAGGGGAAAAATATGGGTGTGGCTTCAGGTGATCGGAGGTTTTCCTTATTAAAACTTTATCTAATGTTGAATCTTTATTTTTCCACTTATGTCTCAAGTAGGAAAATTTCAAGGTGGAAAATTTCTGGGAAAGTCCATTAGTAACATGAACAGCAAAGGTTCACTACACATCAGCATGAGAATATGTTCTACTGCAAGTTCAGTGAATGCTGTGTTTTAGGAATTTTCAGGTACAATGACAACACCATTTCCATCTAGCAGGGACAAGTTCCCTTGGAACAATGACAAAAGTCATAGTTTCATATACAGTTAAACTGCAGTAAATTACTTCACTGTGAGGTGGTGAGCCACTCAAACAGGTGGCCCTGTGAATACTCGATCCCTTAAATTGTTCGAGGTGAATGTAAATTGGACCTTGAGTGACATGGTCTATTGAACAATGTCCCTGTGCATGGAGTTGGAGCAGACAAACTTTAAAGATTCCTTCCATGCTATGATTTTGTGATTTTCTGTTGAATTATTTCCACAGATATCAATAAAACTACATTTGGAATATGTGAAAATGTAATTTTTAAAATTATTTCTAAATTTGAGCCTCATGAACTTTTGGCATGATGCTAAAATAAGGCAGCAGTTTTAAGACAGATTGGCCCCCAAAAATTTATGATAAACTATTTAAATATCATTATATCTAACAATTTTATTTTTCTCATAGCCTTCTCTGATAATTTTCATGTACCAGAGTTTATGCTTTAGTCTCAGTAAAAAAAATCCTGAGGCAGTCAAGTGTTAACTTCAATCACTATTGAAGATTTTACTTCAAGAATCTGAAAATGGATTGTTTGTAGAGTATGTGTTAATATTTCAGGAGTCTTGCATAAATAAGAAATTTAATAATCAATTAATCATAACCCAAGGATTAATTAAAGGCAGTAAAATCAAATCACATTGTATAATAAATTAATCTTTTATTTTTTCCTTGAAGAGAAGGAAAAAATGTACTTGAGAGAAAACTATACTATATATTAAGAGAAGTTTTGTGCCTTTTTTCCTAACCAGGAAATTTTCTCAGAACCCCTACAAAGACCTCCATGAAATTAGTGTAGGAGGACAAATATGAGAAAACCCAGATCAGCTTAGGAGTATGTTGCTTGGCCATCAGCTTTTTGTACTTTATATTTATATGGCTTGAAAACACAGTCAATGTCTGTTCTCTTAATACAGTCATAATATCAATTTTCATAAAATTATTAATATTTGATGTAGGAGGTGTAAGTGACAAGGGAGATGTCTCTATCTATATTTAACAATAAGCTTATGTTAAACTCTGTGCTTTTCACTTCATTTCTATATTAAAAATACAAACATATAATTAATGAAATTAACAAAACTCCAAGGCAGATCGCTGAATTTTCTGGGTTTTACACCACCTAATTCACATGTGTGAACTGATCTCAGTTGAACTTATGTAATTTAGGATCACATAAGACATGAGAAGAGACTTAAGACAACATTTTGAGGCTGGTTAGGATGTGGTGGGTAGAATTGGGAGGGAACAGTTTATGGATGTCAATCAAAGACAAATATAATAGTTTCCACCATAGTTAAATAGAAAATAACTATTATGACTTTGGAATACCTTTTGTCAATGTGTTTCTACTTTCCCTTACTCAAACTAATTAGACTAAGATAGTTAAAAATCTACTAATGATTTTGACAACCCTAGCTTTGGAAGGTCCCATTCAAGACTGGATTTAATTGATCCTTCAAAAAGACAACTGTGTTTTTTTCAAATCAGACAACTCAGGTGTTTCCAGATGGGCCCCAGCATGTTGCACAATCAAAATCACTACTTACTTACAATCAAAATTACTACTTTTGATTCTCAAAATCATGGTCAGAGGTGACTAGACCTCATTAAGATCATGTTTATTATTTGGAAGCAGACACCTCATTGTAATAGGTAATGTGAGTCCAACAGGTTTTTTCAGTAGTGCAGAGTATTATTCGGAAGCAGACACCTCATTGCAATAGGAATGTGAGTCCAACAGGTTTTTTCAGTAGTGCAGACTACTCTCAGAACAGCAGCAGCAGCAAAGCACTCTGCCCTTGGTGGCTGCATCTTACAAAGTCATGGCAGATGAAAACTAGCAAAATGAATTCGTGTCTGACGGGTTGTTTTTGCCACGACAGCTGTGCTTTGAAGGTGGGCAAGCCAAGGAAGTTAAGTTTGGCTCATGCAGAGTGTTTGGCTCTGAATCAGCTCTGTGCCCATACATGTGAATGAGCCAAGCTAGTAGGAATATTTTGGCATTGCCTTCTGGCTGTCACAGTGACCTTATATATCACTTCACGCATTCTCCCTTTTTGTATGTGTATAATCAGTTCCAATGGATCGACTAATGTTTTGGCATGAGTTTGCCTTGACTCTGGCTTCAGATTTCCTGGCCTGTTTATACAAGTTCCATCCAGCATGCCTATAAAATTCATTAACATATATTTGAGAATGACTAATATACATTTTTGTGTTCTGGAAAATGGGAAAAAGGATAAGGGATAAATCTGAAGAAAAGATGTTGAAAATAAAATGAACAATGAAATTAAGAAATGAACTTCCACTTTTTTCATTGTATCAAAAAATATTAACGCAACACAATTTTTCTAGTTGCTCAGCTTAGCTATTATGTATATGAAATGTATAGGGATCTGTGTATTCATAGACATTCATATATTTATATGTAGGGTGTATGTATGACTCTTTGTCAAATTATTATGTAAGAATGAGGGGGAAAAGTCATTGTCAGCAAGTTATCATCAAGAAAAAGTAGAGTATAATAGTTTTCTTTGCCAGCGCTGGAGGAAACTGTTTCAATGTGATATCATTGGTCTTTACTCAGAAATTGTAGGCTATGCTTTTAGAACATGTTCAGACACATAAATTATATATTTTCACAGAGTAGTGCCATCAAGAACATTTCTTAATGTTAAATTAGTCTGGTAATTAACTTTTTGAATTTAGACGTATATTCGTGCTGTGGTTTAACTGCAGCTGGCAACTAAGTACAACACAGCTGCTTGCTCACCACCACCCCCTCCACAGTGAGATAGAGAGGAGAATGGGAAAGGGAAAACCTGTGCATTGAGATAAGAACAGTTTACTAATTGAATCAAAATAGAAGAAGAAAAAGAAGAAGAGTAATAAGTGAGATAATAGAAGAACGAGAAATAACACCCAAGAGAAAAAAGTTATGCACAATACAATTGTTCACCACCCAATGACAGCGCCCAGTCCATACCCCAGCAATGACTGACTCCTCCCCAGCCATGTATACTGGCATGGTGCTCTATGGCATGGTGGAACATTCCTCTGGACATTTTGAATCAGCTGTCCTGGCCCTGCTGCCTCCCAGCTTCTTGTGCATCTGATCACTGACTGATGGTCAGCACTACTTAGTAACACCTAAACCATCAAGCGTTATAAACATTATTCTCATGCTAAATCCAAAATACAGGGCTGTACCTGCTAATAGGAGTAAAATTAACTGTATCCCAGATGAAACAAGGACAATACAGTATCAACTAGCATACAGTAGTAAATGAATCCCAAGGTTTATCACTATGCTGTCATATGTAGTGGTATAAACTGGCAAATATTCCTAATTATTTTTAAATCTCTGCAGAACTTCTGTTATCTGATATTGATTTTTTTGGACACAACATTTTAATTGGCACAACAAAGCAAGTACAAAAATTCTTACAAACCGATGTTGCTGAAATCACTTCACCCTTTTTCATTGTAGTAGCAGTTGTTAACCACAGCAAAGAAATTAACTTCACCAGATTAAACACAACACATAAATATATAAAAAATCTTCATTCCAAATAATGCCATCTGAATAAGGACAAGTAACACATTGTGCCTCAGAGAGTTGTATATTCACTATATTTGATATTTCACCTGAAGGCCTTAAAGAAGAACATGACTAATTGAAAACTAAATAGGTAAACTCATGAAGAGCTAATATTCTAAAAAAATTCTTTTTCTATTAAATGATAGAAATAATTTTTTATGTTGGTAATGGGAAAATAATAGTAATAAAATAATCATAAAAAGCTTATTTAAGTTACTGTGCACTATGTCTTAACTGAGGCTTGGAGGAAACATCTCTTGAGTTCAAATTCTGGGTCCATTTAGTGTCGCTTCACTCTGCTGAATTGTGATGACGATATACACACCAGGGGTTATATTGAGGTCACCAATTGATTTCATTTAGGATAATTCATTGTCAAATAGTGGCAACCTATATTGTGACCTTGAGATGGACTGAAACCAGCAAGCCAATGGCTAAGGAGAAAAATAAAATAAAGAACCTGTCCTTTCGCACTCTCTTGAGTGAAAAAGAATGGAAATAATTTAAACGAAAGTAAAAAAATCTCACATTTTGAATAACTTAGAATCCTGAGAATGAGCTTTCATTGTTTCAACTGGGATAGCTTATCAGCCACTTTGACTCAGGTTCATCTGGCTAGCGTAGAGTTCAAGCAGAGAAAAGGACATCTCCATAGTGGAATTAAGACCTTAGATACCTAAGCCAGTTACTGAAACTTAGAAAAGATAATTTAAAGTCCAAATTAATGTTCTATGTATTGCTTAAAAAAAGATTTAAAAAACTATGTTTTACAGAACTTATTTGAGATTTATGACTTTCATTTGAGATAACTTCAGTGTCTCATAATTTGAGATAAATGAATAATCTATTCTGTTCACTGAACATTTTTCCATTTTATGCTCTGAATATAGTTTGCTGTACAAAAGTATCAATATTTTTTATATTTAAAGAGAAAAACAGAAAATTGCCTTTTAGTTTTAACATCTCCATTCACTGAATTTTCCATTTCTCATGAAAAAGAAAAAAAGATAAAAATCATTTAGAAACAGTAGAAGTGGAAAACTGAGTTTTATTTTTCTGCAATTTCTATTCCTAAGTGTTATAAACTGGTGGACTTCTGGATCCAGGCAGGATTTTCCAGCCTGGATGGCCCCAGTTACAGCCTGGTAGATGTGGCTGCTGTGATTCCACGTGTATTTATGAAAGGACACAAAGCTGCTTGCTACTTAACAACGATATATTGGATAGTGAAAACCTGAGCACGATGAAAATTATATGGCACAAGTGGCAGAGACTCTACAGGGGCTGGCTGGAAGATAATTTTCTTTATAATCACCTGTATGGTACTGTTTTTATTACTTGTGACTAAAATAGCGTTGTTAATACACCAGTGTGTTTGGTGTTTCCCACTAGACACCTCCATCTGGGAGAGGGGCAACAGGCTGGGAGAGGACTTAGCTGGGACAGCTGACCCCAGCTGATAAAAGGGACACAGCAAACCCTATGACGTTGTGCTCAACTGTAAGACCTCAGAGAAAGAAGGGCAAAGGAGGCATAAGATATTCTTGCTTATGGAGTTTATCTGCCCAAGTTACCATTACACATGCTTTCCAGAAAGTGCTGAATATCTGCCTGCTGACAGGAGGTAGAGAATAAAGGACTTGTTTTACTTTACTTGTACACAGAGCTTTCTTTCACTTGTTACTTTGCCTTTGTCTTGATCCCTGATTTTTTTCTCACTTTTGCCCTCCCTGGTCCCACTGGCAGGGGAATGAATGCCTTGTAGCCTTGTAAGTCTTACCTGCCTGACCATTTTTGTCTAGCACCATTCTGCCTTAACTGTTTTGGTTCTGTAGGCTAGTGATCTAGGCTACAGGCTGAGACTGGCCTCAGAAAGTTTCTATAACATGAAGATTTTACATCTATTCTAACCTTATCACGTGGATTATTCTTTGTAGTCAAGAGAGACAAGCACTTTGAAAAACTGATTTATCCTCTCATTAAATAGGTACATAACACACAGGTAGAAAGAAATGTACTTTGAAGGTGTCTCTTTTCATTGATCATGGAGAGAATGTAATTGAGACCTAAATTGGACTGTGCTTGTAATGTGTAACCTAAAGGACATGAACCCAAGAGTGAATGTATACTAAGGCTCAGTTCCTTCAAAAGATTTAGACCCGTTATCTTCATACCAGTGAAGTCAGAAAAGTACCTCAATATTTCCAAGGATTCAGCTTAAAGCCATTTTTGTCTGTTTCCTTGGTTAATAGGCAGTTCTTCCACCAAGGGCTCACCAAGGTTTGCTGACACCATACAAATACATTCATATGGCTTCATAAGACTGAACACTTAAGAAGAATTAAATGTTTATTCACTTCTGTATAGTATATGAAATTCTAAACTCATGAAAATGTAGATGTGAGTTAAGTAAATATTAAGTAAATATTTTTGTTTTCTTAAACTTTGTCTTTCAAACAAACTTCATGCTTCACACACCAAAAAAAAAAAAAACAACAAAAAAAACCCCACCAAAACAAAAAAAAATACCAGAAAAGGATATGCGCAATTTTACTGTGATATGCTTATCCTTTCATACACATCTTACACTACTTAGAATTGTACTGTGGCATACACTGAAATGCAAAATACCTAATGCAAAAGAAAATTTAATGGATTGGGCAGAAAGCATTTAAACTATACAGATTAACAACTCAAGATGGAACAAAAGGGTGTTGGAAATTCAGTCAAAATGAATGAGTGTCCAAACTGGTTAATAGAGAACATTAAGAAAAATTTTCATCCTAAAAAATTAAGGATAAGGAGAGAATTCCAAATCTCAGTATCCCTGAACTCACCAGGAAAGCTTAGTCTTCCTTTCGCTGATGAGACAGAATTTTGTCAGCACACCAAAATCAAGTGTGACTTCTGTAATGGTGTAAATTTTACATTGGTAAATTGATTTTGCTGCATGCAATTTTGTGATGATTAGAAATTAATGGGTAAAGGAAATAGGATTTAGCAAGAAAAAGAAAATTAGGAAAGGGTGTTTAAAAGAATACAGCAAACTTTTGAGATGTTATAAATAAATTTGCACTGGTATACACAAAGAACTTCCCAAGTGCTTCCATGGAGGACTTATGAAATTTCAAAACACTCAGTAAGGACAAATGTCTATTTCTGAGTTAAAAGAATAAATGAAAAATTATTGTCCTTTCAATTCTATTTCAATTTGTCATGTTAATTAAACTAATTCTAAGGTTAGAACCTTAAGAAAATATGTAGAAAATAATGGTCAGCATCAATTTTCTGTGGATATTTATATCATAACAATTTAATTTGTCTTTAAGATAAACAACAGTGAAGAAGAATAATGAAGATGCAGAAATCATACATGTAACTTGACCTAGGAAGAATTCTTTTGCTCTGGTGATGAATTTTTCATTATATTCTCTTAATCTAAACATGTATATCTACAAATACATCCTGTGGCCAAAAGAAAGAATTACTACATTCTTCATGCCCAACCACTAACCTTAGAATGAAACAGGGGAGATGGAACAGATACCAAGAGAAATCTTCTGATGGCAAAAGGAGTTGAACATTGAAACAGGTTTGCAGCAGCTGCAGAACATCCACTGCCTGCTTTTAGCACTTTTGTTAGGAAGGAGATATTTTGGTAAACTAAACAATGCCACAGATGCATAATATCAGGAAGTTATGGTCTTATGAGCGACACTTTTCTGTGAGTTACAGACAAATAGAACATCTCAATTTTTTTTATCTGTATGAACAAATCTATTGTGTAGTATTTTATTGCCCTGTGAAAACACGAGATAAAAAGATTGTTACACAAGCGCCTTCATTAACTATGTCAGGAATGTCTGTCCATCCATTTAATGCCACTAAAAATGAATTCATAAATCATGTAAAGGAAAATTAAAATGATGGAAATACTCTGTAGAATTTTTAAGGACAGAAAGCTCACAAACTATCCTACTACTGGAGATATTAGTAGAACTAGTATACACATTTTTGAAAGTGAAAAGGTAACAAACAATAATTGCTGAAGAATCCCTTTATGCCACAGTGGTGTCATAAAGGGATTCTTCAGCAATTCATCAATCAAACCTCAAATCAATAATAAGTTATTTTATAAGCATGCAGCAGATTTGGCCATTTTTATTATAGTATAATAATAAATTAATAATATGTCCAGAAATTTAAGGCTAAGGAAAGATGTATTAACATTAAATATCTATGAATGATCCATTGCTACTTGCTTTTTCCTTCTTCTATTACCAAATTTCTTCTTCTATTACCAAATATGTCCACATTCCACATTTGTGGAGTTTAGAAAAGCAGATAAAAACTGTCTCAGAAGAGAAAGACAACAGGTAATAGGAGAGTAATTCAGAGGCATAGGAGATGAATAAGTGAAAGCAATGATTTTTCTATATATGCACTAAACTCTTTCCATAGTGGATAAAAATATATATTGATGTAGTGATATGCATTTTTTCTGAATACATAAATGTACTTGATATTCTACCATATTTTCAAAATTATGAGCTCCACAGTGTACTCTTGAATTCAGTTTAGCACAACTGCCTGCTGGAGCTTTGTTTAACTTCCATTTATGTCAATGAAAAAGCTGCCTTTGGTATGAGTGAAGATAAAAGCTTTACTGAAAGTTGGTTAGATTTATGACTGACTTTCATAATTTTTAAGAAGTGAGACAACTGTTAGATGTCACAGTCATTCCGTATCTCATATTGCACTGGAATAATAAGAAAGGCATTTCAAGTTCCCTTCAAATTGAAAGGATTTTGCTTTAGATAGTGACCAAACATGCCCACTATCATCAGAATGTTCAAGTCCTTCCCTACCATAATTACACTAAAATAAACTAAATCAACATAAAAAAGTAGTCAATAAAGAAAAACTTATACATCTATTTGATTCCTAGTGTGCATAAGTAATTTTTCCTATAAGCTTTCTTGGTTTTATGCAAAACCAGAGTTATGTAAATTGCATACATATTAAGCCCTGAAAAATGAAATTTTTCTGTGAATAGTCTCTGATTTGATACATGAGATTCCTTATTTCCATGTGAATTTGGTTTGCACCTCTCTTGTAAAAATAAAAGTTATATTTGCACATTGTCTGTATACCAGCTAAGCAATTCAGCTCTTATTATGAAACATGGTGTATGTTTCCTGGAGTCTTAAACATGAATTACCTGTCTTGCAAATTTCCTAATTAGTTCAACCAATTTTCTTTCTGTCTCCAGGTAATATGAACCAGTGACCTGAATCTGATGTTGTTAACAAAATAGAGTGCTGAACAAATGTTTTAGGTCACAGTCTGTTTATAGCATTAGAAAGAGTGCCTTATTTGTTCCCTAATTTATATATTCTGATTAATTTATTAATTCATCAGAACACAAAAAAAAGAAGAAGAAAAAGAAAGGATTTGTAGACCTTTATAATGATTCACATCTGTTTCAAAGTACCCATTGATGCAGCTGTCAGTTTTCAAGGGATTGTTAATTTTGTTAACGGTATTTTAAGAATGTTTTGTTAATTGTTAATTTTGAAATGCAAGATTTTGTCATCAGAAAAAAAGGCATTTCTAAAATGTGATTCACAATTCTGTCTGACTTTCTACATGCCTGTATAATACCAAAATTTTGAATCCCACAATTTTAGTTCACCTGTGGTGATTTCTCTTAATTTAAATTTAAAAAACTTAATTTTTAAAAAAGACCAGATTAATAGAGCTTGAATTTATTAATCCATTCAGTCACATTTTGAAATACAGTTCATGGCTTTGCATCTGTGTTGTAGCTCATTTCAGTATTCAAAATTACTGCGTTATAGCATCACTGATTGTAATGCAGAAATAACCTGTGGAAGTTCTAATTGTAAGTATTTTTGTAGTATTGAGAAACTAGCACAAAATAATAGTCAGGTTGAAATTAATTTCCACCTTTAATTCTAGCAGGGAAAAAATTAATTACTGAGATATCTTCAACAATCAATGTATCCAAACAGATTATTCAAAATTTACCCCCAGCTGAAACTCCAGACTCTGTCTTAAGAGATGATTCAAGTAGCAAAATTTCAGGGAAATTCTCACAGTTGACTCTGTGCCTTGGAGTCATTTGTTTAAGGGAGGATAAAAGTTCAGACAGAGCCATAGACAGGGTAACTGACATGAAACATTTCTGTGCCATAATAGCCATGGTTGGCAATAAAATGGGAGAGGGTGTTAGAAAGGGAGGGATATTCCAAAGTAGGCATTGCTCAGAGGTTGTCTGGACATAGGTCTGCTTGTGGGAGTAGTGAGTGGTTTTAAGTTTTTTCCCCCAAGAATTAAGCTGTCTTTTTCTTGATCCATGAGTCTCTCTCTTTTTTTTTTTCTCGCTGATTCTCTCTGTCAGCCCTCCAGGGAAGTGAATGAGCAAATGGGCTGGGGTCTATCCACCCCACATGGAAAAAGTAACTGTATCAAAAAGTAAACTCCAATAGAATTATGGTTGTGATATTCAATTCCACTTAGCATATATTTATATAAATATAAATATAAAATATATATATATTGAATTTATATTTAATTAATTTATATTTCAATTCTATTTATATTTAAATAATTCATAGAAGTTTGATATTGGTTATTCTCAGTATAACTATTACGTTGGCTATCTTTCCATATGCTCAAATAATATGATGTTATATGCATAAATCATGATATTTTATGCATAAATGTGTTCAGTCATTAATCCCACAGATGATTATATGTATCTATGAAGAGAAACTAGGTCCAGCTATTACATTCCTGAAGGATTTTATGTTGTCATAGCATATGTAAGATCTTCTAATATTAGCCATATGAAGATTTAGTTAAGGATTTGGAATTGATTTGCACATTTTTAGAGTCTAGTTCAATTTTTTTTCACTTGCTGCAGGGTCCATCTTTGAGTCAATAGCCATTTCCATTGTGACAGTATCTGCTATAAAGAAGACAAACGTAACATTATTTGGATTTATTTATAAATGGAAGTATTAAGATTTAAAATGAATCTTCGTATATGGGCTATGTTTCTATAACTTCATGGAAGATTATTATAAGCAACTTAAAGAAGAAACTTTGATGGTGCCATAAGCATGTTCTGGGGACAGTCTTACCCCGTGAAAGTGATTTACAGTGTAGACAAGAGGTGGCCATGAATAGTGTATATTAAAGCTTTGCATTTTCACCTCCCTAGGAAGAGAGGATAGAATCATTGCTGTGAAGCAGATGGTTGTTGCTGACAGAGACAGCATTAGGAATCACAGAAAGATCTAGAAATAATGCCTTTTTCAAACATTGCCTGTAAGGAAACTCTAAAACTATTCATAGTGCACTATGTGTTCTGAGTATGCAATATGCAAAACATTTGCACCTTGGCTTCTCATTAAAAATAGGTCTGAAAATCTCTCAGCTAATTTCAGTGAAATTATATAGAGGAGTCTCAATTCCAGTGCAATGCATTAATTAATTACAGAATGAGTTAATGACAAAAAATGTTACAGAAACTTGTTTGGTAGGAAATAATGTTTCCTTCTTTGTGAAGCATTGTTTGACATAGGGTAGCAGAAAAGAAAGATATCAACCTCTAATTCCTTCCTTTTCTGGTTGATATGCAGAGAAAAAAAATGAGGAGATAAATTCTGAAGTATTTGCATTCCCATATCTCCCTCTTGGCTTTCTCCATGAGAAAAGAAGTAGGATTAGAAGGATATTTATGAAGATAAACAAGCAAACAAAAATTAGTTTTCCTTATTAAAAGGATGTTTAATTACCCCAAAATGAAACACCTATAGCATTTAATCTGATAATGGAAATAAGGGACAAAAAAGCTTAATTAATCAAAGTAATTGAACACAAAATTGAAACAGTATCCATTAACTGGGAAAGAAAAATGACAACATAGAAAAGTATTCTACTCATTAGTAATTGTTTTAGCAGATTATATTAGAACAACTGGATTGAAAGGTCCTTTAAAGATGTCTTCATAAGCTCCTTTTTCAGTAATCATAAATCAATTATAAAATATTATTATGTAAAACAATTGACATACTTAATTTCAACTGTAAAAATTATTTTACTTTTTTCAAATCCCTCCTTCCAACATTCCATTGAATTGTTTCTAGAATTTCCTTTTTCATACTGATTCCTGAAAAAAAACTTACTATCTTCAGATAATTGTTTTCCAACACTTATGCTTTCAAATAGAGAACAGATTGTTCAGAACATTTCATTCTTGCAACAACTGTCACAAAAAAAATCTTCAGGGTGGTTATTTGACATTTTAAATAGTTATAGCTATCAAAAATGAACTCTTTTGAAATTGAGTGTGGAACATACTATGATGTTTCAACATATGCATATGACTCAAAACTTTTATAACACATACTAAACAATAGTATTAAATTTGAGTTTCAAACTAGTCATGTATTATCATCCTATCAGGGAAAACTGGGGACATTTGTTCTAACATAGATGGATAAAACGGCAAAAAATGGAAATTATTTGATCAAAGCTAGACAACAGGTACCATAGCACCAGGACTAGAATCTGTCTGTGAACTTTTCAGATTTCTAACTCTCTGTTCCTTACAGAAGATTATTTCATTTTTAACTCTGCTCTTTTTTATGCCATCAAAATCTTTCATCCCACAGTCCTTTTTATTGTGTCAAGCTCACATGGAGGGCATAAAGGGCAGCACTTTAGCTTTAAAGAAAAGAAAACCAACAAAATTTAATAGAGGATCTTAAAAGAAATAACAGAATTCTGAGGAATTTGGAACTACAGATATAGAACTTCCATTTCAAAACATGTCACAAACTCGTATTTTTTCCAAGCTGAAATTAGAAAGATACAAAATTGTTGGTAAACCTTGTTCACTTCACAAACCAAGGATATTATTTCTTTTAGTTGTGGTCCCTTCATAATTTCATCACTTCTTTTTCTCATGGAGATATTAGGATTTTGTAAATAAAATGCCTTACCCTGTGAGAGCAATTCTCAATGTGGCTCTTTGTGTTAGATATTTGCCTATTTGTAGCCTGGAGAGTCAGTTTCCCCAACGGTTAAGTAGCAACTCATCTGTGATTACATGACACACATTTAATGCTCCCTAAAGCACAGATACAGAATAGATTTGATTTCACAAAATACATGTAAAGCTGAAAACTTCGTTACCAACTGCTAATTCAACCTGTTTGCATTAGCTTGCTGAAAGTGTAAAAGCCTATCGTGCAGCAGAGTTAAACAGAATGAAAACAACCATTTCACTAATTCTGAACTTCATTTAAGAGAGGATGTGTTTCTCACTCTGTATGTGTGGCAGTGATTTTTATTTTCAACAGCACACAACGCTTGACAAAGACAAGGAAGTGGCAACAGACAACACAACAAAATACTGTCTGCCAGGATCTAATGGAGAGGCCTCTGGAAAAGTCCAGTGACACATCTATCCATGCTTCCTGATTCACTGGTTATGATTCTACTCCACAAATCTGGAAAGCCAGTAGTGCTTTTGTAACCTTGTTGCAAAAATTATTATCTTTAGTTTTTCATTCATATTTCAAGTTCTTTCAAGCTATTTGGAAGGACACACTAACACACACATGCATATATGAAGATTAATTGTTTGCACAGGAATTTATGGGTGAATGTATGGGTAACTGGTAGGACAACAGCGATGTACCTGAGGATACAATTGGAACTGCTGGCATTAGATCACAGCTGAGTAGCTGTGTATCATAGATTTTAGAATAGCAGTTTCACTTAGCATATAAGCACTATTTTGGAGCAAAGAAATAGTGATAATTTAATATCACTAATATCACTATTATAATTATCTCACAGGAGATAATTAATACAGTATAATTTCTGTACCTGTAATATCTATGGATAGATATATATCTGAAATGGATCAGTAGATCATTTTTGTCGCAGACTGATCTATTCAGTGTCACTCCACAAAGGATGTTTCTCACATTAGTTTGTGGTAACAAAATAATAGTTGTTATCAGGAAACCACAGCTTGAAGGTTATTGAAGAAAATCAAGAGCTTGAAACAGAGACGCTGACAGTGTGAGTAAAGATCATGATTTAGGCCTTGAAAACATGATCCTGGTCAGCCCAGGGCCACAAAAATGTGCCACAAATGTTCAGTTGCTATTCACTGAAGGCATGAAGCCTTACTACCTGAATAAAAAAAATGGTTTTGAGGAAAACAAAGAAGCAAAGAATGAGTATGCAGCATGAGCAAAACATTGCATATATAATAAAACTCAACAGTACGTGAAAATGGGGAGCTGCAAATAAAGATGAAGTAGATAGTCAGCAAACATATAAACAGCATTTTAAGTCCACTGAAGAGCAAGAAGGAAGAAATCCTGCATCAATAAAAGATGCTTATTGCCAAATGAGCCAGGATGTTGACAACTCACCGTACTTGTATATCTTCTTCCTGGGAAAGATTAGTGCCTTTGAGCTTACCATGCTGGGCAGGCTTCAGGAGTGAGCCTAACACCAGGGAAGAGGGTTGATGCTAAAGTGTTTGTCTTTATCAGTTTCAATTCTGTCATTATAAGCTGTTCTAGTAATTAATTGTGACTGAGTTAATAATATCTCCTTCACTTTAATTAATCTAACAATAAATCCTTAGTTCTGTATATAAGGTGTATTCCTTAACCCACATAAATTACATGCAGTCTTTGCTCTTGTACCCTGCCCTTGAGCTCATTTGTAATTTAGATGCAGCACTGCAATGCCAAAATAGCAGAACATCTGAAAGTACACACAATTTTATTCATATTTTAGCATTTACTCTGAGTATTCTTCTTTAACTCATTTAAACCAATCCTTGAAAAATAATTTTCAATTCCCAAACTGAATTATTCTATAGTAGTCTCATTAACTATAAATGTAATTTCCATACTTACCACATATTTATTTCCCAACATTGAAGGCTTTTCTAAAAGCTTGATATGACATTCTTTGGTTCGCATTATCATGCAGACATTTTTAACAGCCTGACATATATGCTGTCAGGTTGGGAAGCTTAGCTGTGATCATTTCATCCATACAAAAAAAGCATTGGTTTTACAGTATGTATTTTAACGTTATGAATTTCGGAAAATCAGTCAGGGACTAGCTCAGGAGATAACCAGACTCATTTAAGGCTATTAAACATTTATAGGAAGAAGTAAAGATTCCTTTAAAAAGCACTCATCACAAAATACCTAATACACTATTTTGATAGTAAAATTTTAAAACCTGTAAAAAGTAGCCAAAAATAGGAGTTATAGACATTTATAATATTTTTGCATTCCCAGACCACCCTACATATTTATGTGTGCAATGTCAATGGCTATCTCCTGTTCCAAAAGTACAGGGTACATTTTGGGTTCAGGAAGAGCAGTCCATTTTTAAAAATAACTGATGAGAGTCTCATATGGCTTAATCAAAAATAAAATACATGCAAGTAGATAAAGAAATAAAATCACATTATGAAACTGAAAGAAAATGAAACCTGGGAGAAGAGAATAACACCTACCTGGCTACAACTTCCTTTCAGGGAGTTGCAGAATGTGATAAGCTTGCCTGAACCTCCTTTTCTCCAGGCTGAACAACCCTAGCTCCTTCAGCTGCTCCTCATGAGATTTGTGCTCCAGCCACTTCACTACCTTAATTTCCTTTTTTTTGACACAATATGTTTTATTTGGGGATTTTTGAGAGAAAAGAAAGAGGTAAATCCCCAGAACCATTTGCCATCTACCTTGAGATTTGTAATTCTATCTTCTCCAAATCCTTCTAAAAAACCTGGTCATTCACTTTGAACAGATGCCTAAAAATGAGCTGCACCCAGTACAAGGCTTCTGGCTAAGATACCTCTCAGCTGAGTTCCTGAATATCAACAGTAGCCTGTAGTTTCACTAAGGTTTAGTAGTCTTCTTATTAACTTGTATAAAATGAAACATCCCCAGAAGAGATATTGAGCATCCCTGTAGTTTGGTTTGAGTCAAAATGGATGACAAACATTAGAGCAGAATAGTGATCCTTTGTGTCACCATCCCATTCTGGGCAGCAATTTTGCCAATGCAACCACAGATTTTGCATAAGCCATGTTAGCTTTAGCCTTTTCTCCATATCCCTATCTTTGCAATTTCTAAGCAGGATGAAATGTGTTTAGCACTCAATGTCAAAGAGGGGCTGAGACAGCTGTTTGTTCAAATCAAAATTACATTATATTTGCAGGAAAATGTGCACATACTGGCTGCACAAACAGATATTCATTTGAGATGAATACAAAGGAAGAAATGAGCAGCACACTGTTTTCTATAGCATTCTTTTAAAGGCTGCATTGCTAGGATGGCGGAAGAGAGGACAACAATGAGAAATACACAGATTACAGGACACAGGCTGTGCTCGGTTCTATAGAAAATCAGAGCTATAATTTACAGTTTAAGCACCTAACACTTTCTTTTGGCCATGTCAGCTGAATGACACACATATAAATATATTCTGGTTCTTTTTTTTTCCCATATAAATGTGGAGGGTTTTGGATCTATATGGTGCTCTACATCACTGCTGAGTGGATCAGGCCTCTCCTGGTTTCATTGTGTAAGAAAGGCAGATTGAACCCCTAGTATGCAAATTACTGATTGAAAAATTAAACTAATAGTCTGATTTCATTATGCAGACTTGACACAAATGAGATCAATGTCATGGATTAAATTAACAAGTGAATAACTTAAAAGGGATAATAGGTGCTTCCATCACCCCCAAAGCACTTGAGATTAAATCAAGCACCAGGATTTACATATGTTTTTCTCCCTGTTCTTCGATAGTCCAATCTGAAGAAACTAACATATGGGATTGTTTTTTAATGGTAGAGGGCAGACAGACACCCATCAAGCTTCCAGTTCCACAGAGGTAACCTATAGCTGCAGTCCTTGTTTTAGAATTATATACTGGGACTTACTGTGCCTTCCTGAACAACTTAAAGAAGGAAATAATTCTCTATTCCTTTGGGACATACCATCAGATTTGTGTTTGTTCACAGAGGGCTTAATGAAATAAACATAAATGCAGCCAAACAGCACTTATGTGCCACAACCCATTGGGACTGGTGGAGGAATAGGAGCTGGGACCACAAACTTGCTCTCCCTAAAGAATGTAACACAGGAAACAGCAAGCACTAGGAAAAGCTTCATAAAATTTCACAAAATTTCTTCAGTGTGAGAGACTCACACACATTTTATATTTACTACTGGATAGGCATCCAGGCTCTGTTTACACACCTGACAAACACATCACTAGCTTTTGAGTGAAATGTGGAGAATGAAGTTAGGTGTCTCACTCTGGTTCTAATATTTTTTTTTTCCAAGTTGAAGAGCTTTTTTCTTTAATGAACATCTTTGAACAGATATAGGTTTTCTTACATTAATTTGACTTTAATTCCACAATCCTAATTTAAAATCAAGTGTGCAATATGTTAAGGCTAATACGAAGCCTCATGTATCTATCTAAAAAAGAAACAGCAAATGAGTGCAGCATTCCAGAGAGGAAATGCAAGGTCTCTTTTGAAGATGTGATTTATAATTAATTTCTGCAGTATCGTTCTTTCTATCTCTTCAGATGTTTCAGCTTTTAAAGAGATTGTCATACTTTAACAGTAAAAAAAAAAAAAAAAAAAAAAAAAAAAGAGGATATTTTTAGATTAAACACAAAATTACGATTTAAAAGTTCTTGTTTCTGTTTGGTTCCGCACGGCGTTGCAGAAGCCGCGCCCGCTCTCCCCGGCCGGCGAGCCCGGCCGCGGGCGCTCAGCCGCGGAGCGCTGCTGCCCTCCGACGGCAGCGCGGCTGCGGCTGCTGCGGGCGCCCCGCCGACCGCCCCCACGGCCACCTAACACCGCTCTGGTCCTCGTGCCACTGCGGAATCCGTGCGCAGATTGCGATGGCGAGCAGCGCGTTTAGCTCTTTCAGTGTTACCGGGCTGCCTGGATAATCCTCAAAATGATAAATCGCTGTCTGCACGATTAATTTTCTTTCTGTCAAGTCTAGAAAGATGAGAGATTTTGGGGACAAGGTACAATGTGTCAAGGAAATGCCAGCTGTCCCCATAACATCTCAGTGCTAACAGTGGAGGGAGATTGATGATTCGTACACAGTGCTGTTTTTCATAACTTTAACAAATCTGAATTCCTCAGCAGATAAAGCAATGGAATCTGCCAGTCAGCAGGAAAATACTCAGAGCAGTGACAGATATTTAAATAATTGATTTTGTAGCACTTAAAGATGGTTGCAGTAAACCAAAGGAACTTAAATTTTCATACAATAAAAGAGATATTCCTTTTTCTCATTCCTCGTGATGGCTGTACTAAAGACAATCACAGAGACAAACTCTTAAAGGAATAAAGATATGTTTTTGTCTCACAAAGCAAGTACTTCTTCTTGGCAGGTATTATGATTTGATATATATTAAGATTTGATATATATGTGCCACATATTTAAAGCAATGAAAAAGTCTCAGAGAATTGAGTAGCGCCCTTCAATTAGATTTGCTGACATTAATGACTGACACTTACATGAATTGCAAGGATACTCCTCCAACATTTCTAAAGGCTTATATGCATTACAATGCAGACTGAGCCCTGATGGTTTAGGATTACTTTCTAAACCCGGGAAAAGTCTTCCAGGTCATGAAATAATAACAGCAGTATCTCCCATGCTTCACCTTATAAACTTACCAAGGTACTGTTTGATAGAAATCTCAGGAGAAATCAATGAGCTCTATCAACAAATATATCTAAAAATGAGCAGTACTGTATTAAAAAAAAAAAAAATAAAAAAAAGAAAGTGTGGTGCCTCAGAAAGAGCAGACTATGGTTTTCTTTTCTCTGGGGAACCACTCTCAAAGATTACTGTGGTTTCTGACTTATAACATAGTGGGACTGGAAGTGACCTCAAGTATTCTTCTCGAAACTTCTGGACACAGAGATCTCAATTTTTTTTATACATCATATTTATTTTTTCAGGATATGCACACTCCTATGAATAGCTTAGATTTCTCTGAAAATTTATTTGTTTTTACATAAAGCACATGCTATTTTTCTAAGTGATATATTTTTTGTAATGTATTGATTCCCTCATATTGTGAAGAAGTTCATACAACGTGCTTTTGATGTAATCTTCTGGGATTTCAGTAAAGCTTTCAATACTGTCTCTCACAGGATCCTTCTGGACAAAATATCTCGCCACAGCTGGATAAACATATCATGGGATGGGTGAGCAACTGGCTCTTGGGTGGAGCACAGTGGGCTACAGTGAATGGGGTGACATCAGGTGGTGACCTGTCATTAATGGGGTTCTGTAGGGCTCCATCTTTGCCCCTGTGCTCTTCAACATCTACAAAAATCACTTGGCTGCAGGACTGGAAGGGATAGTAAGCAAGTTCACAGCTGATACAAAACTGGGAGGAGCTGTTGACTTCATCAAAGGCAGGGAGACCCTGCAGAGAGACCTTCACAAATTAGAGGACTGGACAATCAGCTTCAACAAGGGAAAGTGATGGAATCTGCACCTGGGATGGGACAACCCTGGATGTATGGACAGCCTGGAGAATGAGAGTCTGTAGAGAAGTGCTGCAGAAAAGGACCTGGGGGTCCTGGTCGATGGAAGTGGAACATGAGTCAGCAGTGTGTTGGCAGCCAGGAGCATCAGTGGTGTTGGGGGCATCAGGCACAGCATCAGCAGCCAAGAAGGGAGGGGATTGTCCTGCTCTGCTGTTCACTGGGGCAGCCTCACCTTGAGTGCTGTGGGCAGTTTTGGGCACTGTAATATATTAAAAAAAAGACATTAAGCTATTAAATAGTGTCCAGAGGAGAACCATGAGAATGGAGAAAGGCCTTGAGGGGAACCTGAGGGAATTTGGTCTGTTCAATCTGGAGCACAGGAGTCTGAGGGGAAACCTCACTGCTGTTACATCTTCCTCAGGAGGGAAAGAGGAGGAGCAGCACTGATCTCTGGTCTGTGGTGACCAGTGATAGAACCCAAGGGACTGACCTGAAGTTGTGTCAGGGAGGTTAAGGTTGGATATCAGGAGAATGTTCTTCACTCAGAAGGTGGCTGGGCTCTGGAACAGGCTCCCCAGGGAAGTGGTCACAGTACCAGCCAGAGTTCAAGGGTCTGGGCAATGCTCTCAGACATATGGTGTGGCTCTTGGGGATGGTGCTGTGCAGGGTCAGCAGCTGAACTTGATGATCTGGGTGGGTTCCTTCCAACTCAGCATAATCTGTGATTCTGCAGTTCTCTCATTCTTTCTCTCCGTCTTCTTTTCCTTTACTCTTATTCTTTGCTATAGCGAATCTGAATAAGAATTTTTTTCAGGGCTTGGTTAGTAAATGAAATGAAACATAAACTGAGCAGGTTATTTTGACTAATGTGTATTCTTAAAGTAGTGTGTTATGTTTCATCCTCACACAAATGTATTCTGAACATCTTCCATACTGTAAAGGCCACAAAAAAAGGGCAGACTTCAGTATTCAAAAGAACTACTCCTATCACAAAAGTTCTTCTGTCTTTTCACCTTTTCACAGGAAGCGTATAGCCTCAGAATGATGGAAATTATTAAAGTGAGATGCTGAGGAAACAGACCTTTTCTTTCTGAGCTATACACTGAAGAGTTAAGATGCCCCAGAAAATAAAGTGCCCCAGCTCTTCTCAAGAGAGAATGAGAACAGGAAGAAAATTCAAGTAGTCCTCTATTCTATACAATGGTGACATATTATTTGGATTTCAATAAATATATCCAAAGAGTTTTTATGCTGGCATTGAATTATCAGCTTCTGGGTGTTATCAAAGGAAAGAGGTGTGCTACAAGTACCTTTGGTCTAATTACTAGATGGCTCTTTTTGTTTTTATGGCATCATGAGGAATACCAAAAGAAGGGAAATCTTTGGGAGCAAATAAATTTAAAGACACCAGCTACAGAAAATATGCATATTATTGATGTTTTTCAGCATTTCAGCTGGGATTTGCTTTGAGGTTAAGATATTTGAGATTAGATGTTAATTTATAGGGGTTTACATGTGGGCTGTGTGTCTCAACATTGTGGTTATACCTAACACAAGACTGGGTTGCCTTGTTTCATTCTTTTTCAAATATTTTCTTCTTTCTTTTAATTAATCTTTATTTTTCTTCTTTTATCACTTTATTTTCTTATTTTTCTTTCTATGATTTGGGAGTGTTTTTTTGGTTTTTTCCCTCCTACATTATCTACCAGGTGGCATTTTTTCCGTTTCAAATCCCAGCATACTCTATTATATTAAGTCCTTCATCACACATCAAACCATGTGCGTAATGAAGACAGGAATACACAAAGAAGAGTGAACTCCCCTTTTCATGAATTTTAACAGATAATTTAGATTAACAGGATATTTATATATTTGTTCATATATTTTGGTTTTTTTCACTCTATCCATGCTTCTTCTCTATATAGAATTTTCTGTCACCTAGTCTTTTTATTTTCCTGTCCATCATTGTCACCCAAAAGTTCTTTCTAAAGATTAAAAAAAGGCATTTTGTTAAATTATTTCTGTGGGAATAGTATGCAGCCATAAAACCATACAAAACTAACATATTCCATATACGTATCATAAAAGCAGGGTTTGAATTCCATCTTTTTGCCTTCTCACCCACAGAGAAAGATGGAAGTCTGTGTTCTCAAACTCAGGAAAGGAAGGCACAACTTAAATCAGGAAAAAAATCAGCTGGAAAATATGCAGTAAAGATTGAAACCATTTGCTGTAGCAGTACCAGACTGAAATTCCAAAGATAGGAGCATCCCTTAAGTCCATTTTTCCCCTGCTGCAGTCACGCCAGCTACAGACCAGGACCAACTTGTCTGAGCTGATAAGATCTGACAAGATCACAGTTTGCAGTGGAATAGCTTCAGGCTACCATTTTTTTGTTGTTACTGTATTTGCAAAGACTTGGAGAATGATATAAAACCAAGAGGAAACAAAATCCAGCTCCTCTACTTAATGATGCAGACCTGTAGGACTGGTTTCAATGGCAGAATTAAATTCAATTTACTATAATATTCAAAAGTTAAATACAAATACATGATATTCTAACTGTGAAGCTATATATTAGGTATTTGTTTACTGGATTTTCTGATGGAATATCGAGGTGTATCTTGAGGGAAGCAAAAAGAAAAGGACTGATTTACATAATCTGAGAATCTCAATTTCAGTAGTCTGCCCCTAACTATGAAATCTTCCCTTAATGCCCTCATGAATCATTCCATGATGTATAAAAAGAGCTCACAAACAGTTGTGATATTCTAACTGTGAAGCTCTATATTTGATATTTTTTTACTGGATTTTCTGATGGAATATCAGGTGTATCTTGAGGGAAGCAAAAAGAAAAGGACTGATTTACATCATCTGAGAATCTCAATTTCAGTAGTCTGCCCCTAACTATGAAATCTTCCCTTAATGCCCTCATGAATCATTCCATGATGTATAAAAAGAGCTCACAAACAGTAATTAACTGGCAACTGGTCCTTTGAAGAAAATTCCCTGCTTACATGCAAAGAATTATGTTATTTAATTCATTACAGGATTTTCATATGGTCTTCCATATGAAGATTTGGAATAATTTGATCTAATTTTAGGTATGCTGTTTGGGCATGTGATTCCTCTAGTGCCTTAACTCATGTACCTTTTGCACATAATTTTTTAAGTAGCGTACAGAATCAGAGTAATGTCTTCTCCTGGCTTTTAGTTTTTAATTTCCATTGTAAGAAAATGAACAATCAACTGATAATTTCTACAACATTTTTTTTCCACACCATAATGATGGACACTGGTAGATGTAATATATTCATTGCCTTGACACTGTTCTAAAAATTAGGCCAGAGCAGAAAATTACTTATAGGATGATCTCCTATGTATCACCAACCATGAAAAATTATTCAGGAATTTTCTAGCAAAGCTGATGACTTCTGTGGAACATAAAAATTTTAGAACAAATTGTATCCCAGATCTAGGGAGAAAATCACAGAATCATCAAAAAATTTGGTTGGGAGGAACTTCTGGAGTCATAAGTATGACAACCTGCTCAATGGAGATCTGGTTTCAGAAATTCAGACAAATTAGTAAAATCTCTATTAAATTTCACAGTGTCCCTGTTCTTGTGTTCTCATGAAACATGAGTCTCATGAAAATATTTTTTCTTTACAGAGTGTTAGAATTTTTCTTTACGGGTTGTGACTGTTGTCTTTTTTTGAATCATAGAATGGTTTGGTTTGGAAGGGGACCTAGAAGATCATCTAGTTCCATTCCCCTTCAGGGGTATTGTCTCTGAAGGGACACCTTCAACTAGACTAAGTTGGTCTGAGATACATCTAACATGACCTTGAACATCTCGAGGAATGGGGCATCCTCAACTACACTGAACAACCTGTTCCAGTGCTCCACCACACTCACAGTAAAGAATTTCTCCTAATATCTTATCTAAGCCTACTTTTTCAGTTTGAACTGATTCCCCTTTTTCTTTGCTCTTGTAAATAGTTTTGACCTATCTTTCCTCCAAGTTCCCTTCCAACACCTGAAGGCTGCAATTAAGCCACTCTGAAGGCTTCTGTTTCCCAGACTGAACAAACCCAATTCTTTCAGCCTTTCCTTATAGCAGAGATGCTCTATCCCTTTGATCATCTTGGTGGCCTCCTCTGGACTCACTCCAACAGTTCCATGTCCTTCCTATGCTGGGACTCCAGAGCTGGCTGCAGCACTTCAGGTGGGGTATCACTAAAGTGGAGCAGAGGGACAGAATCCCCTCCCTCACCCTGCTGGCCATGCTGCTTACAGAAGCCCCTCCCTCACCCTGCTGGCCATGCTGCTTCGGATGCAGCCTAGGACATGTTTGGCTTTCTGGGCTGCAAGTGCACATTGCTGGTCATATTCAGTCTCTCATCCATCAGCACCCCAAATTCTCCTTAGACTTCAAATCTGTTCATCCTCCAGCCTGTATTGGTGTGGGGGATTGCCCAGCACAGGTGCAAGACTTTCTGCTTGGTCTTGTTAAACCATATAAGATTCCTGTCTATCCACTTTAGCCTGTCTTGTTCCCTCTGGACAGCATCCCATCCTTTAGGATGTGTCAATAGTACTACTCAGCTTGTTGTTGTGTACTTTCAAGAATAGTCTGCCAATATCCAATTTTTAACCTCCCACCAACAGATTATTAGACTCTCTGATACATTTATTCTTGAACTAAACAAACCATATTCCTCAAGTGGACTTTATATGCCTTCTGCTCCATTTCCCAGATATCTTAGGGGCTCTTTGACAGTCATCTCTATTTGTTGATATTTCTGTTTCAAAAGTGAACCGTTCTTGATGCAGAGTCATACAGAGGACTAATAGTTTCCCTCAACATGCCAGCAATACTTTTGATGCTGTAGATGGTCAGTATTCACAAAGAAACACACTGTTGATCCATGTCCAATTTGTTGCTCATACAACACCCAGGTTCTGTCTCTGCAGAGATGTTGCTCAGCCTGGACAATTTCATGGGGCCATTCTCATCCAAGTGCACAACTTTTCTGAAATCCCTAAGCAATTCCTAATGGGACAATTCCTCCTTCATGTGAACTTCCCTCTGTAAGGCAGCAATTTGGTGTCACCCACAGACTTGGCAAGGGCGGATCCTTTCCCAAGGTCCAGAGCATAGAAGAAAACATTAAACAGTGTTAATGTCAATATTTATCCCTGAGAAGAATTATTTTGGTCAAAACTCAGAGCTTTGATCAAAATATGAAGGCACATTGCTGCCCAGCTAATATAGAAACATAGAATCATGGAATACACTGAGTTGAAAAGGATGCACTGCAGATCATTCCAGGACTATCTGAGACAGGTTAGGTCTTTTTGGGTCATATTATAACTATGGATATGAAAAGATCTTAAAAACATCATAGTAATATGAATAATTAAAAAGAAGCTCTTGATGCTTATTTTCATCAGAGACAGGTTAGGAATATAGGCCTTCTACTTGCCTAATTATATGAAACATTACTTTAGGAAGAGTAACTTTTGGAAATATTATATTATGTGATAGCCTATCCATACTATTTTCATCATGTTCCCAAGGAGTATGCTGGGAACTGGGTATTATTCATACCTACAGTAATAAAGAAGAATTACTTAATAAAAACTAATCTCTAATCCTTTTCCTTTTAACAGTGTCAAGTCCCACACACAGCCCAGAGTAGATGTCTTTTGGTTTTTATCAGCCTTAATTTTTTTTCCCTCTGGCATGGTGAAAAACGAAAAGTTGCACTGGCATTGCAGAATGTAAGTTGCACATATTTCATTATCTAACATGACCTGTCTTTGTGACTGGGCATGGCTTGCCAAAAAGGGAGCACTAACTGAAAGTGGTTTGCTCACACAGTGCTAAAAATATAACTCATAAAGGTAAGATTTAGTCCAAGACAAAAGAATTTCTCTGACTTTGACTGAGCTGCATCAAGACCACAACTAACTCAATAAAATGTTATTAAATGTCAATAAATGTCAATAAAAAGACCCTTTTTTGTTTTACTTTCTTGACAGAAAGCATGCATACTACAGCAAAAAAGGCATGTCTGTGTGCGTGCGTCTGCACATGTATATCTATGTATATGATTGATTTCTTAAGGTTTTACCTTCAAGTTTAGTAGAGAATGCTCTAGCAAGGCCTAAAATTTAGCAACTCTGTGTTGTTAAATCTTCAAGGATCAACTCCTTTGTTTACAAATTCCCCTAAATATAGAAATTATTTTACATCTATCTTTGTAACAGCTTACCTCTTATCTGAAACTGTTCTGATTTGTATCGTTTTTCCTTGTTATTTAGTGTTTCCTTGACTTCTATATTCAAGAATGGAAAGAAGTATTTCAGGTAAAGGAGGTACCATCCCTTTGAAACAAAATATCTTGTGTTTCTGATCAGATAAAAATGAGTGTTCTTTTGAATGCCTGCAAAGGTTAAACAAATATACAATACTGGAATAGATTTCCGCTTGAAGGTCAGAGTCAGGATATAACAGGCCTGTTGCTGATATAACAGCCACTCTCCTTCCTGGGTTCTGCTCAGAGCCTGATGCGTGCCTTCCCTTCAGAGCACCCATACTCAAAACAGTAGGAACATACTGAAGGACATTATATTCTTACCCCACTTTCTGCAATTGAATGCAGAAAGTAGTCCCTTGGAAGTGATTGAAGATGGTGAAATGGAAAAGTTGTGAAGCTGCATGCTGTTGCTCCTCAGGACAACCACACATCCTTCGCCATCTTATTTGCAGATTTTTTCCAAATATTGCCTATTCATTTGTTATTTTACATTGTCTTACACTACAAAGATGTGGTTTTCAGGAACTGAATTTCCTGTGTAGTCTAGATCTATTAATCTTGCTGTTTGTGCTCTGTTAACTGTTGTCAAGATTCTTTGTTGTATTGCAACTAAAAATTATTGAGATCTTAACATGCACACACACACACATACACACAAGCATTAATGAAACAGGAAAAAAAAAATCTTTAGTCAGAGGTAACCATTAGGTGAGATAGTGAAAGAATGAGTCTTTTTTAGGCTTTTGTTTATATTTACTATAAATTTCACATTCTCATAACAGTTATGATTGTTATGTCAAAAAAAAATTCAATTTGGGATTAAGGGTCTTGAAACCAACACAGTTAAACCTGATGAAAATTTCTATGAGAATCTAAGGTTGCTGAAATTCACACTTGTTTATTTCATCTGAAGCAGAGTTTATAAGGGACTGTTCAGCTGTATGGAGACCATGTGAAAACGATGTCTGATAGCCTGCTAATAAGAGGTTACTGAGAAAATCATTAATTTCAACAGGACAACAATTGCATTTTATAGACAGTGTGATACTTAATCAAAATAAAATATCTGGGCTGCTGCACAATCATGTCTTTAATACACATCCCTGTTCCTAATAGTAGCTTCTGGCAGTTTCAATGGGCAAAATTCTAAATTTTTAAAGAAGAATTAGAGTCATAAAAACAGGTACATGAACTAAACCTTGCCGCATAATCTAGGCTAAGTAGTTAACACAGGAAGAAATAGAAAAATAATGTATTTCCAGTTTCTTTTCTCCATATCAGAGACAGTATAGTTGTTGTATAGAGACCCATTCTCTCATTCAGATGTTTCTTTAACAAATATTTATATATCTCTACACTGAATATTCAAACAAGTGGAGAAAGTGGAATTTATCTATGTGCAGCAGATTAAAAATACTGACAATGTTAGTATAGGGATTTGTTAAATATGGAATGAAATGTGTGATTTCAAAAACAGACTCAATTTCAAGACATAAGGATAAAGACAAATATTTGCAGGTTTAGAATACATATAAAAGAGCAAAACTTATGAGCAGTAACCACTTGAACTACATCAGAAGTTCTTCACAGCAATTGTTAGTTGATTTATACCACTTGCTTCCATTTTGGCAAAAAATGACGAGTTTAATCTGGAAATGTAATGAGCTACTTACAGCTTTCAAAGCAAAATATGAATCACAGATTTCTTAGGGAGAGATTTACATGCAAGATTTCCTGGAAAAATGAGTAAGAAAGATTTCAGGCAAGATTATATAAAAATATGCTATTAGTTGAATATCAGTTCCAACTTAATATATATTATAAAATATGCAAATTAAAATTAAGTAATCTGTAACTAAAATACTAGCAATACCTTTATTTATGGCCAAAAAAAAAAGACATTTACATTCTCCTTAATTATAAATTGCATCTATCATTTTAAAAACCCTAAATCAGCTGCTACCATTCAAGAAGAAATTACTTGAGACTCTTTGGATGGCACTATGGAACATCAGTATGGTTTAAATAGGTATCAAAAAAAAGGTAAACAAGATCATAAGAACCATTAAAAAAAGGAAGTAGAAAGCAAAATGCAACATGTCAACATAATCCTTCTTAAATGCATGGTGAATTGACATCTTGACTGCTATGTGAAACTCAGATTTCCTTTTCCTATTTATCTTAATAAATAGGCATAGAAGAGACACAGCTTTCCAAAATTAAACCTTTAAACATGATACCTTGAGATAATATAAAATCCAAATGCTTATGAATTCTAAAAATAAAGATGATAAATTAATAGAAAACATTAAAAACAGGTTCATCAAGGATTATTAAAGGTAAAAATGTCCTAATGGCAGACTCATAGAATAGGAAGAGACTACAGCAACTCATCTGGTCAACTTCATTGTTCACTCAGGGTCCCCTAAAGCACGTAGCACAGGATTGTGTCCAGACAATTCTTTAATATCTCCAGTTGGGGAGACTCCACACCCTGTTTGGGCAGCCTGTTCCAGTGCATAGTCACCCACAATGTAAATTCTTCCTCCTGTTTAGGCGGAACTTCCTGTGCATCAGTTTCTGCCTATTGCCTCTAGTCCTATTTTCTGGCAGCACAAAGCAGAGCCTGGATCCATCTTCCTGATATCCTCCCTTCAGATACTTGCATACACTGATGACATCCCCTCTCTCTATCATCTCTTCTCAAGGCAGAACAGGCCCACATTCTTCAGCCTTTCTTCATAAGAGAGGCGCTCGAGCCCTTTAGTCACCAACCTGCCCCAGGAGCTTCATATCTCTGTTGTTTTCATGAGCCCAGAACTGGACACAGAACTCCAGCTGTGCCTCACCAGGACAGTGTAGTGGGGCAAGATCATTTTATTCGACCTGCTGGTAATGGTCTTCCTAATACAGCATGGGATATCATTGTCTTTCTTGGCCACAAGGACACACTGCTGGCTCATGGGCAGCTTGTTGTCCACCAGGACTACCAAGGTCCTTCTCTACAGAGCTGCTCTGCACAAGGTCATCCCCCAGAAAAAAAAAAAAATTACTTTAAAAAAATCCCTGATTCAGATTGGAAGAATTTTGAGGGTATGTCTGGGGAAGTAACACTGTAAAGATCCCTATTTACCTAAATCTTGGCCATTGTCAGAGACAGGCTACAGACCAGGAGAGTAAGTTTAGTTATTTATGGGTTTTCCCATGCTCTAAAGTAAAGAGAATAGTGAATAAATCAAAGTCGATCTGGGATGTAGTCCTCCGCACATCCATATGCAGAAATAAATGCAGCCATATTTGCCTGGGTGTTAATGATAGGAATCACATTACAAAAAAGCCACTGATATACAGATATGAAAAGTAAGAAGCAAGGTCAGATTTTAAAAATGTGAAGACATGATATGGAAAGACAACTTCTGTGAAAGTTGACAGCAATGAAGTGCTAGGATTATAGGATGTAACCTCTCTGTGGGGGGAAATAACTGCACAAATAATCTTTTAATGTGAATAAAATTTAAAATTTAAAATCCAGCATTAAACTGGTACCAGTAGAAAAGATATGAAATTGTCATGTTTTGCTTCCCACAAGTCCGTGGGAATTTGCTGCTACCTTGGAGTGAAGGTGCAATAAAGAAACACTTCTGGCTCACTGCTGGGATCTACCTCATAGAACTCTGGCTGTGGAAATCTGAAGTACTCTTCTCTCCAGTTTTAAGATGTCACACAATCCTCCTGGCAAAAACATAATAATATTGGTGATTCATTTACTCCCAGATCATTTGTATCTATTGGAATAGTAACATATATCTATTCAGCTATGCAGCGGGCAATGAAAGTGAACCAGACATTAATCTATTCACAGTTCACTGACTCTCTGAAATTCAGGGATGTGGCCTCATTTGTGAAAGACAGAGGAAAAAGCCTTGAAAATCTTATTTTTAAAATTATTTCACTTGTTTAAAAAGGCTAATTGTGTATTCAAGACACTAGGTTTTAGCTTTCCTTAAAACAAAATGAAACTGGTATTTTGGTTTAATCACATAACTAATAAACACAGTTTTATTACAGTCTACTGAAAAAACCTAGAAGAGGTTGCTATATTTTTACCACACTCGCCTGCAATGAATACAGCGACATACGGACTGGGATGTTTTTCTCTTGAACTACAGCAAATTTAATTAGAAAAAAAAACACGGGGAAAATATTGGCGAATTAAAAGAAATGAGAAAAAATGAAATGAGAGAAATACAGGCTTGTAGAAGTTCAAAGAAATGCTTTGACTTCAGTCCTACAAGTCACCCATTTAGAAGCTGACAGAGCATTCATATCTGGTGCAGTTAGCCCGTGCTGTCTCCCACTGAAATGGAGAAGCAGGGGGCTGAGCAATTCCCACTGAAATCAACTGTAGCTGACTTCAAGCTGTGTTTTCTTACTATTAAGACCAGCTTTGCAGATAAGGCATGGGAAATACTGATAATCTCTGAAACCTCACCCTTCGTAAATCCTACTTGCTGAAACATGCTGCTTGATTAATGCAGAACTGCATAACTTTTCTGAATTATTCACGTTCAAATAAAAAGAAAAAAAGAAGCAAATAGAGGTGATGGTATGCATCAGGACTTCAACCTGGATTTACAATCTTTGCTAAGGATTTTCTGTGTCACCTTAGGGCTTGCAGTAATTGCCCATATGCCTGCTATTATCCTGTAGTGAAGTGTAGAATCTTCTCTCCCCAAGTATCTCAGACTAGATCATACTTTCCATGCATCATCTGACTTAACATAAATACATCTTATCCTGTTTATAAATCTATGCTCTATATCAACCTAACTTCTCCAAAACCCTGCTGAGCTGCCTATTAACTTCACAGGAGTCCACATTTCCACCAGCTGATGTGTGAAGAGCTGCAAAGGCTTGTGGCTACCAAGAGATGGGACGTGCTAATTTACACCTACTGAGCTTCCAGCAAGGTTTTCAGGGGATGCATTCTTTGCAAAAAATGTTTAGATATTCAAGTAATCTGAGATCATGCTTACACTACTAAATGAAACACTACCAAATCAAATTCTGCATATTAGACAATCACAGACAAACCTTTTTGACTGACTGGTGCTAGTGTCCCTTTATTTCTAGCTGCTAGAGGAAAAAAATACATTTGGAAAATGTAGTAGGGATTGTTGTCTAAACATGGCTCTGTCTAGTTTGCAGCAAATAAGCAGATTTTTAATAGTCACCAGGATAATCCGTATTCTGTGATCAGGCTTGTTATCTTGTTTATACTTCTTTATCTTGCATACTATCTAATTAGATGATAATTATATTTCCTTCTCTATAGGATACAGTCAATGGGAACCCTGAGTCTGCAATGCACTTGCTTGACCTGCTTCACTGTTGCAGGGCTAACAATATTATTTCATCCCACAGCACTGCTCCTGCAGTGGTTCATGTTACACAGCACCAGAGGTAGCAGCAGAACCCACTCTCCAGGTGTGAGCAAAAGGCAGAAACAAATGAGACAGTGGATCTTAGAGAAATGTGAGACAGAACTTTAGGGAAATTTGACTTTGATGGGAAGTAATTGGGGCTGTAGCTACTGGGCTGGTTTGGAAGGACTTTGGACACAAGAGAAAGTGCAAACAATATATAGTACTGTACTTGAAACTGCAAATTTAATGGCCTAGTCACATATTGAAATGTTGTATTCTCAGCTATAAACTGAGAATAGGAATGTAAGATTGCTTATATTGAACAAGACAGGGTGATACAGCTAATTTCTATTCATAACTTGGCAAAAAATCTGATTGAGATATTTTTGTACCTGACTGACTTTGGATATTTCCAGCTTCTTTTTGTCCTGATTTTCTTCCGATTAGTTAGCATAGTTCTATATTCTGCTCCCTGAATCTTATTTTTAGTGACAAGAGCTGAGGGAAACAGATACTTAATACCTTCTTTGCCTCAGACTTTAATAGTAAGACCAGTTGTTCTGTAAGTATTCAGCCCCTGAGCTAAAGACTGGGACAGGGAGGAGTATGAAGCCCCTAGAGGAAGAAAGATCAGCAACCTGCTACACTGCTTAGATGCACACAGATCTCTGGGGTTGGATGGGATCCACCAAAAGACACACAGGGAGCTGCTGAAAGTCCTCCCCAAGCCCCTTTCTATAATTTATCATTGATGGTAAGAAAAATTTCTTCACAGAAACAGCATTGGTACAGGCTGCTCAGGTAAATGGTTGAGTCCCCATCCCTGGAGATATTTAAAAGATACATAAATATGGCACTTGGGGACGTAGTTAAATGGTGGATTTGGTTAATATATGGACTCAATGATCTTATAGGTCTTCTCTACACTAAATCATTCTAAGATCTATAAATATCACTCTTCAAATTGGGCTGTGGTTTAATCCCAGCCAGCAACCAAGTACCATGAAGACATTCACTCTCCTACCAGTTGAATCAGGGAGAAAATTGGAAAGCATAAAAGCTAGAAAAATTGTCTGTTAAGTTGAGAGTTTCTTAGGGAAAGCAAAAACCACACAGTTAAACAAAGCAAAAGAAAGTTCATTCACAGCTTGCCATGAGCAGACAGGTGTTCAGCCATCACCAGAAGAGCAGGGCCCCATAAAAGTTACTCAGGAACACCAACACCATCACACTGTTTCCCTCTTGATCGTCCTTCCTCCCACTTTATTAAATGAGCATGATATCTTACAGTGTAGAATATCCATTTGGTCAGCTTGGATCACCTGTGTCAGATGTGTCTCCTCCCAGCTTCCTTTGCACCTCCAGGCTCCTCACCAGTGCAGGAGTGTGAAAAGCAGAAGCAGTGGTTCTGTATAAGTCCTGATCAGCAAAAACTAGAACATCTCTATATTATCAACATCTTTTTCAACATAAATCCAAAACACAGTCCCTAGTCATTAGTGAACAGCAAAGAAAATTAACTCTATCCAAGCCAAAACCAGCACAAAGTGTTGAATGGTTGTCTAAATTGGGTGACTTGTCTTACAAATTTATAGGTGCAGACTGTGTATTTCAGTATATATCTTTGTGTATGTTTCCAAATTCAAGTGCATTTAGATTCTCAATCATATTTCAACTCCTAAATTCTATGTATTTCAATAATAAATTAATAACATAATGATCCTTAGGACATTCATGTGACAAGACAGGTCCTTCTAGATTGCTTCAGAAGGAGGTAATACCGTTAACAAGTAACACCATCAGTCATCTGATGCAATTGAAACAAATCAAAGGATTCAAACTACATGAAATAGACAAGAAAAATTCAGTAAGCAACTCTCTCGTGAAAATCCTGGAGTCACTACGATGAAGCATGACACCTAGTGACGTTTATGCTCCACAGACTGAGTGCTTAATAGTGATTCTTCATGGAAGAAAATAATTAATTCTCCTGTATTGCAGGTGAGTGCTTAACAGTAACTTAAAAGCTATTTTCGTTTTGCCTCTTTTCTTGACAGCAGTACATAAATCCCTTCTGACATTGGAGATTAGTCCATATCTTGATGTTAAGACACAGAAGATAGAAGAGTGGCTGTGAAAGGCATTGAATCCAGTTTTCCCATACCATGTAAGAATTCTGACTTGTGGGCTGGTAAGCCAAGGGAAGAAAGAATGCAGCATTCATTTTTTCCTATCTGCTTTTTTACTGAAAGCAGTTGCATTTGCTTCGTTTTATAAAGACCAAGCCATCTGGTAGGTATGATCAGATACATGGGGTCCCTCAGGGGAAGCAGATGAAGGAATGCATAGTTTGTGAATCTTGATGGGACTTATATGTAATACAGCTCTGAAACCTCTCAGCTTTGATGAGATGAGACAAGTTTCAGGTCCTGCTCAGACTCAGAAATTGAAGCAAATAGGGAATAGTAATAACAAAAAATTCGTTGAGTACTTAATGGCTTTAGATATTATGGAATGTTCAGTTCATGGGGTCTTTATAAAATGTAATAGATAAGGATAGAGGAACCAGATATTAACACACCAATGGTATGGGAACAGCAAACTTTAAACAAGAATACAACAGTAAAAAATTCAAGATGAGATAGAGGTTTGAATAAGATTAATGTAAATTTGTTTATGGTTTGTATCATTGCATCAATAGTATAAAACAAATGTTAAAAACATACATCTGTAAAGATAAGTCTGTATGCTTTTTAAGGTAATTATATTAGTGATTGCATTCAGAGGAACGAAGGTGATTTAAAATGCTATTACAGTGAATATATGATAGAATTATGTTCATAAAATATAGATTGTGCCATTCATTTAATTAAAGCCAGTTTTTCTTATTATTCACCTTTTTGAAAAGTAATTTATTTGATTTGAATAAAAACAAAATATAGGTAATAGTATTTTTTTCTTTAAATTATCATTCTGTTGCTAAACATTTCATATATTTTGCAAAAATGAGCACTGTTTTTGCTTTCATTGTGTTTTAGGGGGTGGGTTTCCTTGTTGTCCTTGTATATTGGAATATGTATATTTCTGTGAAATTCAAGTTACAAGTCTGAATAAAATTATAGGTTTAGCATTAAGAGTGTACTGACTACTGCAGCATTAGTGCTGCCTGAAAGTTTCTAGAGAGATCATGTTAAAATCTAGATTTCCAAAACAAAAAAAAGTTTCAAATATTAAAAAGTATCTGTAGCCAATGATATATAGTATTTGCCATTACATTTAGAATACTTTCTGTGACTTTTTCTTTCTATGGGTTTCCCTATTTTAAATATATTTTTTTATCTTTATGTAGATATAAAATACATATTTAGCACATGGAATTAATTTTGCTAGCCAAAAATATTTTTGCTATTGTAAGTACATTTTCTGTGTATAACAAGAGGGTTTATCCTAGATTCTAGGCAGTTGCCATTCTGGTCACAGTTGTATGCCTGATTTATTAGGGAAAATCTCCTATCCTATTGTTTTTTGTTACAAAAACAAAATTTTTGTTATGGGCCTTCTCACCCTGTGGGAGCCTGTTTAGGTTGGATCTTCATGTCGTGTTGCCTCTGAGATAAAAGCTCCTAGTTCCATGCAGTGTTCATCCTTCTAAGTAGGCCATAGTGCAGTCAGAACCCTCCACAGCCTTTCACACCCTCTGCTGTTATAACTCATCAGTTATATGAGTTGAATATCAAGGTTAATATTCACTACCTAGGGCTGCTGCCTGTAGTATCAGGCCTCTCTGCTTCTGCTCCACATTTTGATTCTCCTTAGAATGATTGTCTGTTAACTAGAATGAGACGTTGCACTATACAACTGCACAAAGATAAACAAGAGCAAAAATAGTTTAGGTGTCAGTGACATGACTTCTAGACAATAGTTATCATAGCCAAAACAAGATAAAATTAGTTTCAACTAAAACAAGACAAGGCAAAGTGCTGGATCCTGCATTGCAAGATCAAGGAAAAGACCTTTTCTTAGTAATGTCAGGGTCAGACAAAGTGGGCTAAAGAAGTAATAGCTTGATTTGCATTCTTTGAGTGAGTTCTTCCTGTATCAAATAAGGAAGAAGAATCTCACTTATTACTGCTTGCTTACCTAGCACTCATTGGAGGAAAAGATCAGGTTCAAGAACATCTGAAGAACCTGGAGGTACACAAGTCCATGGGACCTGATGAAATACGTGGTAGGATTGAGTGCACCTTCTGCAAGTTCGCAAACACCAAGGTGTGTGGTGCAGCTGATATGCTGGGTGGAAGTGATACCATCCAGAGGGACCTTAACAGGCTCGAGAGATGGCCCTACACAAACTTTATGAAATTTGACAAGGATTGGTTTTGTGCTGAGGATTACCCTGACCCAGGGCACTTGCACTTGTCCTGGGCTGCAAGTGCCCACTGCAGAGAATGGAGTGAGAGCAGTCCTGAGGAAAATTACTTGGGGATGCTGATTTGCCAGAAGCTTGCCATGACCCAACAATGTGCACCTGCATGCCAGACAGCCAAACGTATCCTGAGCTGTGTCAAAAGAAGCGTAACCAGCAGATCAAGGGAGGTGATTTTTCCTTCTCTGTTCTGCTCTCACGAGACCCCACCTGGAATGATGCATCCAGCTTTGCAGCCCCCTACATAAAAAGGACATAGACCTGATGAAAAAGTCCAGAGGAGGCTCGTAAAGATGATCAGCAGACAAGAGCACCTCTCCTAGGAAGGTGGACTAAGAGAGTTAGGACTGTTTTCCTGGAAAAGAGAATGCTCTAGGGAGACTATATCAGCCTTCTGATACCTACAGGAGAAATACAAGAAGGCTGGAGAGGGACATTTTATGAAGGCATGAAGTGATAGGACAAGAGAGAATGGCTTTTAAGTGAAATAAGGTAGATTTAGATGAAAAATAAAGAAGTTCTTTACTGTAAGGGTGATGAGGCACTGCAACAGATTGCCCAAAGCTGTGGATTCTCCCTAGAAATGTTGAAGACCAGGCTGGATGGTCTTGAGCCACCTAGTGTTGTGGAAGGTGGCCCTGCCTATTGCAAGGTAACTGGAACTAAATGACTTTTAAAATCCATTCTAACCCATACCATTCTGTGATTTTATAATTTTGAGTATTGTTTAAACCTATATATGCTAAATTCCCCTAAGAATTATTAATAACATTTAGACCAACATTCCTAAATTTGCAGTTAAAAATATATATGAAGAAATAGATACATCTATTCACATGGAGGCCTTTTACATCATTCTAGAAATAAATAAAAAAAACCAATTCATTTGGAATTTTCAAGCCTTACATATTTCTGCCTATATTCAGTGACATATATGAGCACATGAATAGCGTCATTGTATGTACAAATCCTTTGACACTTCACACAAAGTTGAAAATCAAGGGTAAACTTCTGAACTAAAACTTATTCTAAAATTATATAAGTTATCTGTAAATATTATGATGTATAATGGTAAAAGTACCACCTCTTTCACATCTGTTTACACGTTTCATTAATTCCAGAAAAGTTAACTATGTTTATCACTCACTACTTCAATATTTCCTTGAAATACAAACAGCTCTTTGATAGAAAAATGTGAAAGAGGTATAATAATTTGATGACTTAGCTTGAAATGCATAAGAAAAAACTTACAGTGTTGAGTTAGCACTATGCTCAGCAGAGATTAAAAGGTAAAGGATGTTTCACAGCAGGAAATATTCTGCTGTGTATCTGAAAGGTTACAAATGTGATTAACTGTGGCAGGTCTCATGTGCTCCACTCATTAATCTCACACCTGGTAATGCATTAGGGATGGCAGGAGTAAACATGATGAAAAAGTGCAGTTTCATAATGCCATACGACATTAAGACAAAAAATTAAACTAGGGTTTGGAGACTTTGAAAAGGGATTATTAGTATTAGTATCAGTGTTAGCATAAGTATTTGTATGGCATTAGTATTAGTATTAGTATTTGTTGTTGATACTGTTGTTGTTATTAGTATTAGTGTTATGATGATGATGATGATTGATGATGATGATGATGGTGATGACGATGGTGATGATTACAAAATGCTGCAGTTAGGTCTAGACTCAAAGTCACCAATTCCTATGAATATTTAGGATAAAATCCTCAAAAGTATTTCTAATGGCATTTTGCTGGTGACTGTTATCCATATGTACCCAACATATGTGCTCTGGAAAACGACCTCTTACTAGACATTATGGCATATGTCACCTTGGCAAGGAGGGCACTTCTTACCAAACTCTTTAAATACAATCTCTCTCTTTGTGTGCTAAACATGATTTAGGTAAAATGCTATAAAATAAATCCAAAAAGAGGTTAATTTATCACATCCTAAATAAGATTTTACCAAGTATGCACTTACAATGTGACATAATTTTAACAGAATTCTACTTTATTTTGACATGAGTAGGAATTTGCTGACTCTAGGTATGTTTCCAGAGTCCCAATAAACACAGCAATTCTTCACTGTCTAGGAGGCAAAAGGGCTTTATTGATATTGAACATCACACATACACACACTACCCAACCCATCAGATAGGTTTTTTACAGAACACTGCTGCACCATCTGGGATGTTTGAAATAAACTAAGTATTGTAAAAGTTAAGATATAATTGCACAGTGGAATTTTCTAAAACAATGGTTTACTTCATTGTTTTAAACTGATTACCACTTTCTCTTTTACTGTTTCAGACTTACATCACGTCTTTGCTCTACACTTCCTTCCTCCCCCCTAGGCCATGTTCCTCTCCTCCTCTTAGCTCTTTAATCTCAGTTCACTACAGTTTTACCTTTAAGCAGTTCCTCCTCCAACTGTAGTGTCTTGTCTTTCTGGTCATTAGCCATCATTCTCTCTCTTTAGTAATAAATGGACAGGACCAGTATAGCATTAATATCTTAAGCATTACTCAAATATTTAAGAGAATAGTGTTATTAACACATCAATTTCTTCTTGGATGAAAGATTGATGGCATATTTAATTATAAGAAAGAAAGACTCTCTTATTTCTAAAGAAATATTTCACTAGACCACTTGTTCCACAGTTTGGAGCTGTTTCACTCCAAGCCCAGGTTTGCCTTGGCTGCCACACCTACATGGTGGCTGGCTTGCAGGTGTGCTGTTAGTGGATTTAGACCATCAGTGTTGGCATCCTGCCAAACATGTTTGCTTTTATTGTATGCACAAAGACACAATAAACCACACACATAGAATTCAAGTATTATAAAACCTTTTGCAGCAATTCTGCTTGTCAAAGATAATTAGAAAACTGGGCATGAGAGGGGTGCTTGTCTTTTCCAGTATATTGAAGCTGATATCTAACAGCTTGCAAAAAAATGCATCTAACTTTACATTTGTGGTTCCTTCTTTCTTCATGTAGACTGGTCTTGTCTGGTGGGTAGTGAAAGTAATGCAATTTCATTAATAGTCTTAACAAATATATTGATCATTCATATTTTCTCAAGCTTTGCTCGACTGTTATCTCCTATGCCTGAGGAATGTCTGAAGTGTTTAGGGATGACATAGCCTAAATCAGAAGACAAAATTATAATCAGCAATAGAAACAAGCCAATTTTCACACTAATAAGCAGATCACTACTATGTATGTAAAAAAAAAACAAAAACAAAACAAACAAAAAAAAAGTATTTTCGGTTTCTGTCATCGAAATTTAAAAGACAAACATGAAGAAGGCAAATGACAATCATTATTACTGGAATAAGTTATGACTTCTGAATACAGACAATGATTGTGTATTTACATGTTCAAGGTGATTACAGCAAAGTTTATGACATAACTTAAGAGTTCTCTAATTCAAAACAGTCTTTGAGAAATATGGTGCTGTACATGTCTGGTTAAATTGCTTGGGGAAAAAAATTTGAAAACCAACTTTTTTCTCTTTTAAAGTCTTTTATAAATTAATGTCTCCAAAACTGCTAAAGAGCATGTTTCCCTAACATTCCCTTATAGAGGAAAGTTTTAGAAAATTCAGTCATAAAAAAATGTTTAACACCCCTAAAACACCTATTACTCACTACAGTAGACAAATAAGAATAATTATTTGTCTAAATATTAAATAATGAAAAAGACACAATTCAACAGAGAGTGGATGATATACTACTTAAATTCTGCAATTACAAGGTATTAAAACAACCATTGTTTCATTCTAAAGAAAAAAAAATTACATGAATCCTTAAAAATTAAAATAATTTTCTACATTTCCACTACCCTGTACTGAGATCTGAATTTTTTTAAAAATTGTAGTCATGTAGGAAAAAAAAACATATATGCCTTGAAAAATTGTTCTAAACTATTTTGGATATAGAAAATTGCCATCAAAATGAATCTTCAGCCATGTTTTCACTTTCAGGAAAATTTAATCCACGGTATTTTTCCATCAAGGAAGACTTACATTTCAGACATTATTTATCTTGCTTTCTTTTTCTTTTATACTTAAATCCTAACATAAGGGTAAAATAATATAATAATTAATAAGATTATTCAGAAATTATTACAAGAAGTAGATTTTAATTTTTTTTTCCCTTCAACTTCATAAAACCTTTTCAAGCCACTTAACACATCAAGGTAAATCCTGATGATCTTTTGTTGTTAATATCTTGTCACACTAAGACATCCAAAAAAATATTAATTGCCTATTTTAACTTATTTAAGTTAAATGTTCTCAAAAATGCAACATGATTCTACAGAAGCACAGCATTTTCTTTGTAATGACAAAAGAATTACAGAGATAAAGGTCAGTGAGTAAGTACTGTGTAGACTTCATGCTTATTCACTCTCTGTCTCATTAACGAATGCAAAACCTGTTCGCTTCAGTCTTGTTGAAAGAATTAAGGATATAATCCACAATCCCAAAAAGTACTGACTCCTTCCAACCTCTGGCTATGCAGTAGAACCATCATGAGGGAAAGAGCTCACCTTAGCCAGTTTCTATGGAAAGGTGCAAAAATACAGCCACAAAGCACAACCAAGAATGGAACTACATGAAAGTCCTGAGCTGCACTGTAATTGGGTAAATTCTGATGCCGATTTTCCCCATCTGTATTTACCTCTTCAACAATTTCTTTTGCAAAGAAGATTCAGTGTTCAGAAAGGCTCGAGAAATTTAGTTACTTCTTCTTCCTACGGGTACAATTGATAGATAGCAGCTTTTTCCAGTACTTGGCGCATGTCCTTAGAAGTTAAGGACAGTCAAGTAATGACAAAAGGACTGTAAGGTTTAAGCTCAATGTGTTTGCTTTCTTCTTTTTGTTGTAATATTTTTCTTCCCATCACCTCTTCCCCAACAAAGGTCATATTATTTAACATTACAGTTTTTTTTCTCTGAAAACTAAGCACTCAAGAGGCAAAATGGAGGATTTATTGGGTTTCAATATAAGTTTGTGCATTTCCTATGCTCCCAGTGCTTTAGTTATAGAAAAATAAGAATGCCAAATAACAAATGTGTAATGTCCTACTAACCAGCTTTATGATATTTCTTTGCTTGTCCTATTCCTAAAATGTAGATTATATTTAGAAGTTTCTAATAGTAAGTTCACATCTGTTTTCTGTTCAGTTTTTTTAGTCTCTTTTTTTGGGATTGAGTGTTCTGTTAGTTTCTTTCCCATTTAGATTTCTGTAATGTTGTTAAGCCATTATAATATTTTCCTTCCTATCATTACAAATTATGAGTCCCTATTACACAGAAATGGAAGAGTTTGACAATCTAATTTCCCACTGGCAAAAAAAAAAAAATCCCATTCATGAATTGCTTACTTTCTTCCTGACAATCTTGGTGACATGTGCTCTTTGTAGAAACCTATCCATGGAGTTATTAATAATTTACAAGATTTTATTCACCAGAATGGTCATTCCTAGTGTCCCTGCTACAAAAATGGAAAGTAGCAGAAATAATTAGGTGTACTGTAGTTCATGTAGTTTCCACTTTCATTTTGCAGCTTTTTTGCCAAAACTGTACAGAAGAGTTGTTAAAATATATGGTTTCTTGGAATAGGCTACATCTCACACATTCAAATTTTTGCTTTATTTGGAATTTGTCACTTCAGCTAGAAAAAAGCTAAAATCCCATTATTCAGGATGTCTATTGGAATATCAACAAAATATGTGAGGAGTGGGAAGAACTCTGTATGCAGTCTGAAGAATTCTCTAGAGCTAATTCTTCTTTGCAGACAAACAACTCCATGTGACATGCAGATACCAGTATGCCACATTTTGATTCACAGTCTGGATACAGAAATGTAGAGCTGGAACAAGCTCAGAACTGATACCTTTGGTCTGATCATGTCTAATTAGCACTGATAGTACAACATTTTATTACATAATCAATGGCTGATGTAGTCTCTATGTCCTGTGCAACCAGCAGGTAACAAGAACACTTACCCAGAAAATCACAATGTTGAGCTGCTTGGACTCCCAATATAATGTTATAACCAACCCTGCTAACACAACAGTTGGAGATGAAACTAACTCAGTGTAGAGATGATAGATCTCTTCAAAATGTAAATTACCTGAAAATGTGTGTTGGAGTACAGGTGTTCCTCTTCCTAATGCCCTAAAAGCATTAAGCATCATTCCCAAGAAATTTGCTCACTGAATCATTTTGAAACTGCTTCTAGTGGGGGAAAAACAAAACAAAACACAAATCTGTGCACTGCTGCCTTCTTATAATCACAAAGAAAAGTAGCACACAACGCTAAGGAAATTATTAATATGTCCTCTGGAAAATTAATGCTGAAATCTTCATAGGAAAAAATAGAATTTTCCTAATGGTGGTAAGCCTAGTCCACTCTATGCTTCCCTTCTCTCCTCAGTTCAAGCCCTTTTTCTACCCTTTCACCCTTAAGAAAAAATGACAGCTGAACTAGAAAGCATGGCCCCTGTCAACAGTCTAGATGTGTAAAAGTTGGACATTGGACCAGTGTGCATAACAGAAACAGCCTTGAGGCATTCAAAGGTGACAGAGAGGCCATGTGCCAATGCTCCCTTCTGTTCAACATCTCTGTAACCATCTTTAAAAGCTCAGCTGTTGTTGATCTTTCAGCATCAGAACAATAATCTTTCCTGTCCAAAGGACCCTGATGATAATTTCATTTGGTGGGTTACATGCAATTACATATAGATAACTTTTCATCGAGATAGTAATCTTTTTGTGTCTCCTGCTCCTCTGCTTTACTCCCCTCTTGTTTGTCCTCCCACAAGCTCCCAGACTGAAACAGGAAAAAAATCTTCGGCTGCTCCTCAGGGTATGCACTAATTTATCCCCCGGGATTTATAAGAAATACATAGAAGTACACTTTGAAAAAATAAAGAGCAAAGTTGAATTCTTGAATTCTCAGCTGGTGTGAAGTCAAAGTCACACAAACAAATTTTGCATATGGAATGTGAAACACTCAACAGAGCTCCTAGAAGCATTATCACGCATGCAAAGCCTTTCCTAGTCAAATTCTTCTGAGCTCCATTGCACATGCATATCACGATATTGAAAGTGCAAGCAGGCTACAAACGCTTGTAATGTTCATGCTCCCATAGTACTTAGGGAATTTTAATGAATACATGTATAATTCATTTAAAAGGAGATAACTGGCATGTGGCATACCAGGAACTGTGACCTGTTCCATTGATGTTAATGATAACAGCCTCAGCCAACTGCAGCGATGAACCTCCTTGAACCTTACAGTAGCTCATATATTTTCCTCTTGCTATAAATGTTTTATTTTACCTGATACAGTAATGAAATTGTCAAGATAATGAAGAGAGTAATCATTTCACACAAATGGCTAACTTTAATTAAAAATCACAGTGTTGATTGCTAAAATATGGGGGTAACAGGCCATTGATCAGATTACAGATCACTGATAATTGAGATGTGGCTATAGATGCAAAGACCTGTGAACTCCACCTTACTGAAGGACATAATGTGTGCTGTCAGTAAGCAGTAGTCTTAACACATCATTAGCCCATATATATGTAATTTTTTACTCAGCTGTTAAATCTCCAAGGACAAATATTACCTGTTAGACCATCTCCAAAGTAACAGTTTGAATTAATGACACAACTGCCTGGGTAAGGGAGGTCAGTGTCCCGAGGCTGTGGTTTCCGGGAGCAATGGGAGACTACATTTTCTGGAAGGTATTCCTGAGGAGCAGAAACACTCTTATCCCATGGCATGCCATTCCACAGCTGCCTAAGCAGGCAGCACTCACAGGGAGAAACTGAAGTTGGCTTTTCTGAAGAATGTCTCAAAGCTCTACTCTTCTGAATGTAGAGATGAGTTTCATGTCTTGCTATATTCTATACTATAATTTTCATCATACTCACAAGGTTATAAACTCATACTGTGTCATAACAAGAAAGCTAGATATTACTTTTTAAAATGTTGTGGATTTTCAATTAAAATAACCACTGTTTCTCATTCTCTACTTCTTTTTTTCAAGCAATATAGAAAAAGAGAAATAATAAAATTTAGCTTACAAACCAAAATTATGAAGGTGAGGCTGAAAGATCTGACAGAGTTCAGAGCAGTTTTCAGCTGTGGCTGTATGTCTGGTCATTGTGGACTTGATGTAAAATGCCAAGGTGTTATGAGACTCACCCCAATGCTATCTTCTTAAAACATTCTTCTTTTCTTTACTACTGGAAAAGGAATCACACCTTTTCCTCCCAAGTGTCTTTGCTATATTTTTTTGCTAGATTATAACACTGGTTTGTGTGTAATATACCTTTGAAAGGCATATAGCTTTCACAGCAAGACACACTCAGTGTATCTGAGCCCTCTTCTTTGTAGCAGGTGCAAGTTTACTGTCTGATAAAAATTATTATTTGAAATTTCCATTGAAAACTCTACATTATATTATGTTTTAGAAAAAATTATCTGAAGGATAGACATCTGAATCAGCATTTTTGGAACTCATCTCGAGTCATATGGCAAACCACACCTCTGTCTACTATGATCCCATGTATAGCTTGGTTTGCTGTTGATAAAGATTTAAGAACTATGAAAAGTATGCCCCCTCTGATAATATGTACAGAAGCAGCCATTTAAGTTCTGGGTAAGGGAAGTAAGTTAAAAAATAAAGCATTTGTTAATCAAACCTTTGTTTTTCACAGTGGCATTACAGTGAAAAGCAGGATGAGCGCATTCCACATTTTTTTGAAATATATTGATATAATTTTTTTACTTGTCTTTTTTATGTTGAAGAAGGTTGGTTCTTTATAACCAAAATTTATCACAAAGAAAATTGAATATCCAACAGTACAAGTAGGAAGTTGGAGAAAGAATTCTTATTGAATGCTTCCAGTCAGATCTGCTTTGACAGTAGTGGCTTTCAATCAGTTTTGAGCCATAAACTTTTTGGGATTACAGTTTAAAGGCTTTATGACAATTCTACCATGAGAGTCACCAGAGCTTAGCTCTTCTAGCAGAGTTTGAGATTTGGGAAGAAAAAGGAGGAAGTAGAATGAGACCAAGTTTTAACACGTTGCATTATTGCACAAAGCAGTAATTAAAGTTTTTTGCACAGTCATATTACAAAACTGCTGCAGATGTCTACTCTAGAATAATCAATGTGGACTACATAGGATCATTCCAGATACTGACAGGGTATAGTCAGACCTAACAACATGTATATTTATACATAATTTCTCTTGGCCAGTCTGTATTTCTGCAGGACAATATCTGCTGTTTTCCTAAGATACAGCCCTCCTAGCATTTAAATATTCCTTTCTATGAGACTTGCTATTCTTATCAGAAATCATACCAGGAGTTCATGAGACAGCACGCTTTTATTCATATAATCATAGATAACAGGCAAATATGGAAACTGAATGGTACTGAACAAGTTGTTCTACTAGGACTCATCAATGCCTTTCAGAGGGAGCAGTAGCACCTTTGCACTGCTTGTGCTCCTACAAATGCAGAGGCAAACAGTGACAACAGTAAATATTAACAGTTTTGATAAGTAAAACTTAATGGCTGACCTCCTTTAAAGCTGCATCTCATATTCTCACAAAGTGAAAAAAAATCCTAAATGGCTAAGGACACATAAAACTGACTTTATATACTTAATAAGCTAACAAGGTGTTTAGCTATACAAACATTTTGTTTATATGATCATGAACAATAATTTTTGGAACATTAACATATCCTTGACAGCTGCAATGACACAAGTTCACTTAGATACTCTGACCCTGTAACAACATTCAGTCATTATCAGCCAAAATCTATGTGAACAAATGACCTAAGGATAAAAAATTCCATATCTTTTACTTACTAAAAATCTTCTGGCTGCTTTTTTGTTTGGTTGGGTTTTTGTTGGTTTTTTTGGGTTTTTTTTAATCAAAAAATACAAGTAGTTTAGGTAAGCAAATAAAGTCTTAAAAATACTTCAGGTAGGTAAATACATAAACATTGGATCAAGATATATGCAATCTCAGGAGGACTATCTCTTATAGAAAATCAACATTTCCTTACCTATGAGTTTAAATAAACTGGGCTATGAGAGTTGAATTTCAACTAATATCATGTTTAGTCTGCATGATATATAAAATACAGTAGAAGCACAGCATGAGCCAAAAAATCTAGAAAGAGAGTACCTTGTGAGATCTGCAATAATAGAATTTGTGCTAGTTTCAGTATGCTTGAGCGTATTCAGCAATTATAAGGTATATCTTAAGATGCATCCATTACTGCATATATGACTATCAATAATAACAGTATATATATGGCCATTTCTATCCTCAAAAAGCAGGTATTTGCAGGTTGTGTTTGTTTTCTTCAAAAAATGCCTCCCTCCTTGAAATGAACTATGATATTAATACTATGCGTGATCACATGATATAAATTTTTTTTTTTAAATTTTATGAGTACTTAGTAAAGGTTATTAATTCAACTTTGAAAACTCAGATCCTAGTAACTCATAAAAGCAAATCATTTCACTTTAAGTCATAAAAATGAAATTTGCTTTCAGAGGAAAACTGGATAGGGGCAAAGACAAAGCACTAAATTATGCCTATAAGAGACTTTCAGACATGTCTGTCACATGTCTACATGCACATGTGTACACTTTCTCTGTGAGCAGTGTGACCAAGCAAGATTCCTTCTTCTAAGTATATTAACATCATCAACTTTGATAAAGAAATGTTGCTGAGCCTCACTCTGTATGAGAATGCCAGTTTATCTCTTCTGAGGCTAAATGTAAATAGTTTGAAGGGGAGACTTATTTTCACAAGAACTAAATATTAATTTTCTAATGTTGTGCTGTTAGAAGAGTGACTTGAGAGCATTTTTAATCATATCCCATGAAATATATATATTCCTTTATTTCTTTAATTTTCCTAATGAAACATAGGAAGTTAATGCAAAACTGCTTTTCATATAGCAAATGTTCATGACATAAAAATTTTCCCCTAACTTCCCAAAATAATAAGCAGTTAGTGTTTCCCCTTTAGCTTCTTTACTCCTTTACTCTCTCAGGAAATTCTCAAGATGGAAAAATGTCGATTATATGTTTTCTTTTAATGTGATTTTTCTTTTAGTATATTGCAATGGTAGGTACTTTTGAATATGGGGAAAACCAACTGTGGCAGCATTTATTAAATCTTCAACTTGTGTCTAAAACTGACCTGTCAACTCTCATATGATGCAAATAAAGGAAGTGAAACCTAAAGTGTAGGTGAATATTAGTCATCTATTTTTTACAAGGCCGTTAATTAAATCAGTGGAATTGTTTAGGGTCTGGTCTTGTTCTTGATAACACAGATGTTTTTCCATGTTTTTTTACACTCTTCATGTCACATTTTTAAGTAACACTAACCTGCCAATAAAGATTATATGATTCTCCAGTTCTCATGGATCGTCATTTACCAAACAATCAAACTGTATAATCTTCATTGACTTCTGCTCTGTTTCCATCTCACAGTAAGCCAATGTCAGTTGTTCAACACTGTTGGTTTGCAAACACTGTAAAGTCTAACAGGCTGTCAAAATCATGCTGTCATCATATTGGGAAAGAGATTGCAAGTCAGCGTGGGAAGGGGGTAGTTTTAAATTACTCCGTCAACTGATTTTAACAGAAGAAAACCCTGTATTTGGAGTCTCCCTCAGTCAGGCTCCAGTGATTTTCCCATGTCAGTGGAGCCACCATATCCTTTGCTAGTGGATTTTCATGCACAAAACTTGGAGCTGACAGGAACATGAATGTGGCTTCTTTTGGTTTAGAAGTTACATACTCATTTAATTAAAAATACTTAATTACTAAGGGTGTGACCTTATGATGAAAAGTGAATTGCATTGTGGTCTGAGGCTTCAGCTAGAACACTGAATTGAGAACACCATTTCTAAACCAAGAGACTGCTCCACCGTGGACATTCACGGAATAAAGGGGCACAGCCTGACTCATCATGGTCTTCACCACTGGCTGCAGGGGAATCTCTGCTCCAGAGCCTGGATCGCCTCCTCCCTGGCCTTCTTCACTGACCTGGGTGTCTGCAGGGCTGGCTCTCTCATATTCTCACTATCTTGTCTAGCTGCAATTACTTCTGCATAATAATGTTCTCTTTCTTTCTTGATTAAGTTAGCCCAGAGGTGCTGCCACCATCCCTGATGGCTGCACCTGACAGCACCAAGTCCCTCTTGGAGCCAGGTGGCATTGGACAAAGGGAAGCTTCTAGCAGCATCTCAGAGAAGCCACCCTTGTAGCTCCATCGTACCACAACCTTGACACACAAACCAAAGGCAATTTTAAATATTTTTTCATCAAGCACTACTTAATTATGACTAAAAAGAGTAATAATTTTCCAAAATAAGTTTAGAGTTCACCACCTTTGCACGGCACATGATGGAAACATTATATCCAAACTTTAAACAGCTAAACAAATTAGCTCATATTTCAAAGTAATTTAACATATCATATGCTTTTAAAAAGCAATATCTTTTGACATTTATAAAATATCCATAGTATACTATAATGCACATGCAACTTGTTTGTACTACCTGCTTATGTACTAAAAATATGTTATGCACTATAAATAAACCTCTTGGAAGAAAGTGAGATTGCCTTTTCTATATGTGCAATACCCTGCTACTGTTAATGAAGCTTCTGAATAAAACTAATCACATTTTTTGTGTTAAGTGCAACCTTTGGTCACTTTCACTGCTGGGAAATGCAGGATGGTGCTCATTTAATTTACTGTTTAACAGATTTCAGTTCATCACATTTATCCTGACACAATTTTCCTCTGAACTCATAAGAAGAGAAGGACATGCTCAGGTAACTGGCTCGGTGTTTCTAGTTTTTCTTTGCTTCAGGAATTTATAAAAATGGAAATACAGGACAAGTGTGAAATTTTGAAAATTTAAAACCGTTGTATAAATGCAGTTATTATATCAATTACACTGAATAGCAGGCAACATCTAAATCAGTCCTCAGGACCATTAAATTAACTTTGTTGGCTATTCTGTCAGCAAATGCAGGAATAGCTTTCTGAGACTGGCAGAAACTGCTAACATTCTTGAATAACATTGAAGCCACCTTGCCTTAAAAGAGTGCAAATTTTCAATCGGAGTTTAACCTCATAGTCTGGAATACAAACAAAACAAAACAACACAAAGAAAACCAAAAGCAAAACAAAACAAAGCCAAAACGAAAACTGAAACGAAAACCGAAACTAAAGCCAAAACCGAAATGAAAACCAAAACCAAAACCAAAACTGAACCCAGAACCAAAATAAACCACCCCAAAGACAAGACCATGTTTCTGTCTTTTCTCATCTCACACCCAGAAAGTGTCAGCTGATGACTTACATTTGTGTTTCTGTCAGATCCATCATTGAAGGAGATCAGTGTTACTTGTTCAGCCCTGGACCTTCTGATGAGACAGACTGATCCCTTGGATCTCTGAAAATGTTTCTCTCATTTAATAGTTTTGAAATCATTTATCACAACATATAAAGCTACTTAAAATTAATGATGTTGGGATTTTGATATTAGGAGGATATATTTGGATCTGCTACAAGTGCATCTGCTTTGGGTTAGATACATAACCACTGCAAGCAATTAACAGATTAACTTTTTCTCCAGCTAATGATTTGATCTACCACATATGAAGCTATTCTTTATCTACAGTCTAGATCAATTTCATTATAGCGCTTGTATTGTAGAAAGGCTAAAAGATTGAAAAAGGAGATGTGTTCCCTTTGTGTATTAGTGTAATTAATATTGGTAAGTTTCATGCATTTCTACATTCTCTTTGTTCAATAATATGAAATTATTATAATTTTTTTTGAGATTTGTGCTTTGTAATATGTTTATTTTAGATTTTTTTTTGTTGGCTCTATTGAAAAAAAGCCATTTGAAAACTAGGGGTTTCATCTGAAATAAAAATATTATGCACAAGGTTTTTTTCTTATTAGTACAAGTAACATAGCATGAGAATTGATTTGAGATGTCTGAGAAGATATTTTCAGTAAATATCAGTTATTTATTTTTTATGTAAATTCAGCCATATTAGGAATTTAAACATGAATGTAATTTTGGCTTTCAAGAACTGTTTATGGATTTGAAAAGTAGTCCATGTAATTAGGAAAAGTGGAAATGAATTCTCAGGCCCACACTGTCATTTGCCTTTTCTTGTAGTCTAAATATTTTGCTGTTTTACTGCATTTTCTGTACTATGCATGTGCCATATGTGACAGTGCAAGCAGCATCTTCATGCTGTTTGTAAACCCACATTACCTGACAAAAAAATTGTTCTTTAAAATTGCATGTATAGTTACACGTATATAACTGTATGCAAATCAACATTTCTAACTTTTCATTTTGATACCAAACATTTACACATATATATAATGAGATATATAAATGCTAGTGTGTTTATCAGGTACATGCAGACAACTGGCTTTAAATATAGCACAAACTTTGATAGGACTAGTCTTCTAATGCCACATTGACAGGAATATATGAAACAGCCTCAACTTAAATAACCTTTTCAAAAAACCTACAGATTAATTATGAGACACTGAAAAAAAGATTACAGTTAAAAGAATGAATCACTTTAATTTTTCATTTTCCCTGTTAACAATGAATTCTCAGTTTTGTAGGCACTGCAAAAGAAAGGTTTAGGCTTCTATCACTCTTAACTGGGTTTTTCAGTGCCCCCTTTATATCACTTTTTTGGCACTCTGTGTCTGCTCTGAAGACACTAGGTACCAAATGTATTTGACCCAAAATAGCTGCCTGTCAAGTCCCTTGGAAGACACCAATCTTATTCAAGCAAACATTTTCCCACTTACTGAGAACTGCCATTTCTAAACCTGTAGACACATAAGTATGTGTTTTGAATGACTGCAAACTAAGAATGCAATAACAAATGGGTTATGTTGCACAACAAGGGGCAAATAGAAATATTGTAGTTTTTCTTGAATTCTACCCAAAGAGAGAGTATATAGTTTACAGACTCAACAATGAAAAAGCCTAAACACTCCAAGACTAGTACTCATAATGAAATATACATGTCCTAGCATGAGAGGTAAACTTACTAAAAAATACTTTATTAAAGCACCATAAATTGTTAAAAATGCTTGCAAATTGTTTCAATATTCATTATTATGACTATCTATGTTTTATTTCTTCATAATCAAGGATCAAGAACACTTTCAGTTGCAAAGCAGGAAGCTCTATACTGGAAATTAGTAGACATTAAGGAGACACCATTCATTTGATCAAAATAGCTTCTCCCAGATCATCCCAAACAAGCTCACCTGCACCAGGTACTGAGAAAATCAATAATAGGAAAATATTTTGAAGGTTTTAGAACAATGACATCTAGTGGAAGCTATGCAATTTCAAGCTGTACAATGAATCTGACTTCCTAGATATCACCTCTGCATGGAACTCAAAATACCAAATTATGTCTCCTGTAGAGAGCTACAGCCTTTCTGTTCCATGAACTACTGTAATGCATTGTAAAAATCTCTAGCTAATGCATACTTTGGATATATGTCTAGCTGAGAATCCTTCAATGAGTGTGTACCGGCTGACAAAATACCTAAAAATCTATACATCCATTAAATCAAACAACTGACTTTTTTTTCTGCCAAAACCTTACAAATTTATGCTATTTTTGACAAAAATTGAGTCTTCCCATAAAAAACAACCATTGTAAAGCCAAATTTAAATTATTTTAAAATAATTTTCATTTTAATAATTTTAATTTGCATTTTGTGTCAGAAAAACAAAAGGTAGAATAGAGCATAAAGGTGGCAGAAAAGATTTTAGGGATTTTTTCTGACATCCCTAGTAATTGTGTTCTTAAGGATGTTTGTCCAAGCATTTCAACCCACCATTTCATCAAAAGCAGAATATGTCATTGTGCTAAGGAATATTCATTGGAAAAGTTGATTCAACATGGCCTTGAGATCAAGCAGAAAGGAATATTTCAAGGTAGCTTAAATTTGTCCCAAAAAAAAGGCACCTGAATTTGTTTACAGTAACTAAAAATCACTGGCTACTCATTGATCCTCAATATTTCTAATAAATGAAAGAAAAACACTTTTGTAAAAGTGCATTATCAACATGGATTAGTAAAGCCTCATCCCCAAAACTTATTAGATTTTGTAAATTATTAATATAAAACTATAGTGCTACTGTGGAAGAAAAATTATTTCAGATGAGATAATAGAGCAAGAAGCTCCTAACCACAGAAAAAAAAAAAAAAAAAAAAAAAAAAAAAACAAAAAAAAACAAAAAAAAAAAAAAAAAAAAAAACAAAACCCCCCCCCCAAAAACATTACCAGCAGTGCCTTAAAAGACAGGACTTTCCCTGTAAATATGATTTCAGAGGATTTTTGTCATTATCAGTCCTCTACTGAAGTGCCTTTATCATAGAGTTTGTGATTACAGTTGTCATTGCCAGATACAGAACAGCCAGCTGAACAGAGTTTGAAGATTCTCGCTGGGTAAGGAAAATGTTATATTTATCATTAAAGTTTGGCCATAATTCTAATTTCACATCACCACTGTAGTAAAGAACTTGAATGATCTGTTACAAGAACTCTAGAAAATAAAATTACTGATTCTTATAAAATGCAGTTGCTTGAAGGACATAAGAAAATGGTTAAAAAAACATTCTGTGTATTAGAAGTCTCCAGATTTTTTAATGATTTCTCTGGAATAAGGGAAAAGAGTAAAAGAGGTCAAAGAAGCAGTAAATAAATGTAGGTGTAGAAGCTGCTCTGGCCAGACAAACTAAAAAAATTCCTCACTAAAGGATTACATATCACAACACAATTTCAAAAGATTACTACGGTGTCTATGAGAAGAATAGATAAATTTCATTAAAGTCATGAGATAACATTTTCAAGAGTGCCTCAGGGAATACTCAGAATGGCTTACTTATCTTGGAGACTTTAATTTCCTTGAACTCCTTCTGTAGGGAGTGTGAATTTCCAGAAGGAAATTCACACTGGCTTAGTAGGCTCTTCCTTTGAAATAACTATTTGGGAGTCCAGAGCAATGCAGAAACAGTGATAGCCACAAAGTTTTTTTCAACCAAACATGCTTTTCTACAAAAAGTATTTATTTAATGGTAAGAAAATATTTTTCTGAACTCATTTCTTTTAAAGTCTCTTTTTGCTTTTTGCTTTTATTAAAAAAAAGAAATAATATCTTTTGTCATGTACAGAGGGCTCTTTCTTTTGGGAAGGTCAAAGAAAGAGTGAAGTATTAACACAACTTTTAATTCTTAAATTGATACTACACTTCACAGAAACAAACACATTAACACTTGCATAGTTTTTGTTACTGGCTAAGTACGACAGTGTAGATAAAAGCTAGATGGGATTTTTGTCTCTATTCTATTAGAAGCCACCAAAAGTTTATTAAACATCAGCTGAAGAGTATGAAAAAATTATTTGGGTTTCTTTGCAATTAAACTGCTTTCCTTCTTTGACACTTTCCAGTACACTACCAGCTGCGGTGTAATTTGAATAATGAGAAATTTTTATTACCAGTTTTAATGGTGAAGAAGTTAACATGTCAACACATTTAAAGTTCATAATTTGTATGATATGTTGGAACAAAAACGATAGTGAGGAGACAGTTTTATCTGGGTAAATAAACAGAATGACAGTAATACTTTTCTCCCTAAAACAGTGAGGGAATTAAAGTGGATTTGAGAGATACAGAGTACTTCAATATTAGTGGGACTATAACTGCTCAGAAAGCTCTCAAAAATTTACTCTGTCCATCCTTGTTTCAGAGTCCATGCTCTGACTTTGATAGATGCCATAAGTATTATGTGGATATGTTCATCAAGCACATACAATCCTAAAATGGATAGTCCAAATAGCATTAAAATAGATAAAATAGATAAAAAAGATAGTGTTAAAATGCTCAGAACTGCATGTTAGTGAAGCACAGTTTCCTTCTTTTTTTCCAAAAATATTTATTTACTTTAGATACTACTGATATCCATGCTGATCAATAAATATCAGAATCAAAATTATTATATACATCAAAATTGTACCACAATATAATTGGAATATTCCATAATTTGCCGCACTTATTATTAACCCAGGAGACTAGGGTCTATAGGATGTACTAAAAATCTGAATCAGACTCAAGACTATGTGCTAAAGCAGTTCTTTTACAGCACTCTGATGTGGTTTCCATGGAATACCTAAGGGTTAAACATATCAGTTTTGTTCTTACAGAAGTCATTATCCACAGAAAGCTGAACTGTGCACACAATGTCAATTTAGAAGGCATTTGCACACAGTGTCAATTTAGAAGTCATTTGCTTCCAGTAGAATCACTCATTATATGAAGGTAAAGGCAGAGCTATTATTATCTCCTTATTAGGTCAAATACTCTGGGTAAAGAAGAATTTAAAGTCTGCGATTAAATACCTAGAAAGTCTCCTCATTTTTATGTGGTTTCCTTCTGTAAATAGGATATAAACATTACTGTGATATGCACTTAAGTATGTGAATGATTGTGTGAAAAAATGTGGAGGAATTTCTGTGGCTGTTGTTTTACTTGTATATTTATATTCCAACAATGTGATGCCTTAGAAAGAGTCTGTATTGCCAGAGTTATCACAAAGAAACTTTTATTTTATTTACTTTCTTTCTATAATTTTGTGTGGTGTTTCTAAATTATAATTGACAGTATAACTTCCAAAATTAAATTCAGAATTATTCAAAGTAAACCAGCAAAACTATTATGAAGGTTGTTTTCAAAAGGTGACATTTCCAAGGTTTTACTAATGACAACGTCTGCATTATGGGAATCACAAAGTTAAATCATAAATACTGATCATAGCTGAGAGAAAACTGGGTTACAGAATATGAAGATTAAATAATGTCAAACTCCCAGAAACAGAAAGTGTAAAAGATGCAGAAGGAAAATATGTGTGTATTTCTGTATCCTATTCCTGTGACAGGAAAAAGGAATTAAAGGTTACCAAGTAATTTACCTTGTCTCATTAAGTACGAGAAATACAAAAAGAAAGGAAGTCCATTTAAACTATGTAAATGGAAAGAGTAAAGGAAGAAAACTTAAAAAATGGATCCAACATATAACCTGTTTTAAAAGAAAACAACCAACAAACTCAAACCTATAGCAATTTTGTATCTAACAAGAAGTCCAGTAGAGAATATTGACTGGGCTGATAGAAAAATTATTGACTGGGCTGATAAAAAATGATATTAATTAAGTTTATGTTAAAATGCTAAAATTTTGTGTCATAGATCCTGATTTTAATCTCAGCTGAAATAGAATAAACTTAAGCCAAATAAATTTGTTTGGGAAATAATACATCAAGATAAAGTAATATTTTTTTTGTTCTAAATATATTTTTAAAAATTCATTTTTAAAAATATTCTAATAAATAGTTTCATGTCAATATTGTAAAAATTATTCCTGTGAAGGAGGTAATATTACAGTTTTGTCCACAGCATTGTGGTTATCCACTAAGAATATGGGATAACTTAATTCAGTTCCTTTCTTTGCATAGGTTTTCATTTATCCATTCAAGTATAATGACCTCTGGAGGCATAAAGACTAAGAGGCCAAGCAAAACATCCAGGAAAATTGAAATTATATCAGCAGGCCATGCAAGGGTTTACATCCTTTTTTATAATCTGTTAGTCTGCTTGGTATCAGAAATAAACCAATAACTGAAAGAGGAAGAGTAGCAATGACCTTCTGTCCCCATGTTTAATGCTTTTTGGGTCCTATTAGAGCCATTTCACATTGTTTAAGATTGAGCCAATGATCATGAAAATGTTAATGCATAAAAATAAATGTAACAAAATTTCCAATAAGAATGATAATTCCTGAGATATGCAAAAGCACTTGTGACTTTCCTATTCATTAACAAATTGGTGAAATTACATTTAATTTCCTTTCCTTTTCAAAGATTCAGCAGCACTGTTTTTTCCTTCCAAGTCAAAAGGAATGTTTTGAATCAAACATTAACTCCAGATTTTCGGTTTAGAGAGGCATCTTCTTTCCCCAGACAAACACAAACATTAGCTGACATAATTTTTTGAAGCTCATAATGAACCAAAAAGACTCAGTTATTTGCAAAATTTTCCACTAAGGTCAGTTGATTTCTATTAATTTTATGTTAAAGACGTTTGAATGACTTATTCTAAGCCACTCCCAATTTATGATCCTCAGAGGAAAAGGTGAAAAGCCCACCACTCATCATTTTAAACGCGAACAGCGTTCCCTGTGTGGTTTTAAAATGCTGGCTGTTTTATAGTGCTATCCACTGTATATTCCTGCATCATTAGTAGGAAAGGTCAAGCAATATTTACTTATATTAGATAGGAACCTCATGAAACTATCACCGTGAAACTATTCCAGAGACTACTAAACTGATACATGTGCAATACTGGTTAATTCACTGTTCAATGAAAGCACAAGCACCACTGCAGAGTTCCAGCTCAACTCCTGTCCTCTCACACAGATATTTTATAAAGTAAAGCTAGCTTCATAAAAAAAAAAAAAATAAAGATCTTCTTTATGGAGAGAATATTATAAATTCAAGAAAGAGTAAATGTGTTCCAGAGACATGAAATACTGGAGCTTTGTCCTTAATATTAATGGCTTATATATAATTAGGTCTCTGCTTTCTATGCAGAGAAACTATAATTTTCAGTTCTTTGTTTTATTTGATAATCGTGAACTCAGAGTACAAACTCAATTGTCGTGAGATATTTGATCTTTCAGAGGTGAAATCTCTTTATGCAAATAATTTCCTTGTAGATAAAAAGATATTATAATAATGATGAAAGATATTACTATAACAATTATATTGTTATAATATCACAGTAATAGCATTAAAATAAATTTTAAAAAGCAATAGCAGCAGAGATTCAATTAATTTCCTTCTCTCACATACCAAATATTCAAAAAAAAATGTCTGGGCATTGCCTTGGACAACCTGCTCTAGATGATCCTGCTTAAGCAGGGAGGTTGAACCAGATGACCTCCTGACATCCATTCCAGCCTCAACCATTCCATGAAAGAATAATTCTGAAAAGATAATTCCCACCTGAAATACAAAACCAAAGTATCTTTTTCTGACAATATTTTTTAAGTAGATAAAATATCAACTAAAAATATAGTAGCCGACCATCTCTAAAATACACCTGCAATTGAAGGAAAAAATACTTGGCCATATAACATATTTTAATGTCTGTGTCTCTGAGGGAGAGCTCAGATGTGCCTGATAATTGCCGTTCAGTAGAATCACCATTCAATAGAATCACCAAAAATCATATTTTTCCTGGGAGAACCCAGAAAACCAACTGATGGGAGGCAAGTCTTTAAAGTTTCCCGAGTTCCTCAAAGACATTAATATCCGAATGTGGAATGAGCACATACCACAGCAAAAATATATGTCAGAAGTTTGAATAGCTTCATATGTGCCTGCTTTCCAAACAGCTTAATTCCCCTGACTGTTTAATGGGAGCACCCATTGACTACATCCTTGATGAGGCTGACTCACTGTCTGCTCACTTTGGGAGCCTCATAGGAAATGTCAAACTGCTTCACCAGGAGCTTTGTCCACTGCACCTCCAAAGATTAGCACATAACAGACTTTTCTTAGAACACACTGCAGAAGTCCATGTCCAAGACCCAGGAGTAGAATATTTAGCTGTCCTTAATGTATAACTTTAATGAATCCAGCTAAATGATCCGCTCCTCAAGCAGGAAAATTCAATTTTTATTGTATTACAAAATTGAAATATTAAATACTATTAACAGAAGAGGCAAAGTAGCTGTCACTGTAACACACTAGCTACCTTGTTTGCACTACTGATAGTAAATGCTGACAGTCAAAAAGTATTTTCAGCTCCCAGGAAGAAAAAAAAAGTGTATAGCGAGATACAATTAACCCGATAAAATGCTTTGCTTTACATCAAAAATACTGAAAGTACACCTAAAGACAAGAAAGACAAAGCAAGGAGATTTCCCTTTGCTCCAACAGCCATTATTAATACAGGATTTCAAACTCACTGCCAGTAATACAGCATAGGGAGATGAAAAGTTCTGCCAAAGCAAAAGAAATAGATGATCAAATGTTGAATAATCTGTCAGTGTATAAGTTACTGATGCCCTGCAGCACTGGTAAATAATGTAATTTTTTTTTCTTTTTCTTTCTTTTTTAAAAAAGCTTCTTTTCATGATAGAGGTCAGAAATAAAAATATTCCTTCTTCAAAACCTCAGTCCTCTTTTGAATTTTTTCACTCCCTGGGAGCATAATTAAGAAACATGCTCTGCATTGTTCAAAAAGCCTTTTTTAAGTTACAAGAAAAGTAGAATTTAAATGTTACATATACAGCTTCAGTTAAGTTGCATGACAAAAAACATGGAGCCAGGCAAAAGAAATTGGTTGTGTCTTTTATCTTCCTTGCTGTGACTATACAAGCATGCACGTCTGGAAAGCTCTGTCTTCAGCAGCTGAGAGTAAGCACGGCCACCACGGTAGAAATCTGAATGGAAGAACATAGTATTTCACATTTTGTAATTAATTCTTTAGATTTCAAGAATTCTGATGAAAAGTGAGATGTTCTCACCTTCTTTTCTTATTTTAAACCATAAAACTGAAGTTTAAAAAAAAAAACTTTAAAAGGTAAAACAAAATCAAACAAAATTGCTGCTGACATTAATTTTAAACTCTAAAAATTATTTTCAGTTTTGGTTTCCTTTGCCCTCCTTCATTGTTCTCAGAAAACACATCCCCATTCATTTTTAAAATGGAAGTTTAAAATTTGCTCAGTTTAAAGGCATAGCTGAGCAGAAATATATGTGTGTATATATAATATATAGTACCTAAAAAATTCCTAAACCTGTCATTATTATTGATAAATTCAAAACTCAAATCAGGGATTTGAAAAATTCCTAAAAGTCCTAAATGATGAACTAATGCAGTGCCACTTTACAAAAAGAGAGAGAACAAAATGGTGAAGATCACAATTTTGCTTGCAGGGCTGGTTCCATATATCTCAAAAGCCTTAAAGGATTTTAGAGGATTATCTTTGCCTAGATTGCTGTCACTCCTCTTAATCAGTCTTTATTGATTTCTTAGTCTTTTGGTCTCCTCAAGTTCAACAAAAAGTCTATAATATACTGCCCTTGAACACATAAATAAATCTATTTGAATCATATAAGGACTGGAAGTACATATGATTTTTATGACTTGCATAACTGTGAGCTCCAGAGGAGTTTACAAGTGTTTTTAACATATTATCTCAATATATGCATCAAATCTCAGCCATTCATTTTGTATCAACAAGTAGAAGAATTAGTGAGTGTTCTATGCCAGGTATATGTAACAGGAATTGATGTTTAATTTATTAAAATGAAAGTCTAAAACAAGGCATGAGGTAGCTGTTTAAAAAATAAAGTGGGTACTGATGCAGACAGATCCTCTGACATTTGGATCTTACCAGCAGAAGTCACTTAAGATAAGAAAAAAAAAGAAAAGAAAGTAATATGTAAAAAGTTAGAATATGGACATCATGTTGAAATTGTTTGGTTTTCTAGATAAACATTGCTGTCTATTTTATATGTTTAATATGCAGAAAAATGTTTGCAGAAATTTATTTCATGCAAAGCAAATGTGTTTGGGAAACTTCTATGAATACATAAAAATAGTGGTAGTTTTGATTGTTTGATTATAAAATATTGTGGGACTTCAGTAACCTGCTACAAAGTTCAGATATATTTTACAATTAAACACTTGGATTTATAAATCATCCTCAATTCTGTCTTTTTAATAAAGTAATTTTTGGAACAATTTTGATCAGGAAGCAAACTCATGTTATTTTACCTGCTTGCAACCAACTCCACATCTTTATTAGTTCCTCAAAAGTATTTGTGTTTCCTTGTTGACCACCTAAGCCTAAAGGTTGATTAAAATATTGGTTACATAGTGTTACATTATGACCTGAAAGAGGTCTTCCAAAGTATGACACATTAATGAGAATTTTCCTTTCTCAACAGAGAAAAGTATCTTCAAAAATTATTCACCTGATTTCATCTTTTTCCTATTTTGGAAAATGATAATTCACCCTCAGAAGGTGCTAACTTCTCTACAGGACTCTCCAGGTTGATCTTGAAACTTATATTTAAATGGAGTCTTAGGAAAGACAAATTCTGCTTGTGACATGTCTTATTTTATTCAAGGAACTTCTATGTTTTTTCCTCTCTTTCAATCTCTTAGAAACACAGAAACACTTTGCAGGAGCTCTCAGTCACAGTGATGGGATGCAGTCAACTGAAACTGCTATCTTGTTCCTTCATAATTGGGCTTCTTTCCAGCAAAGCTCTCACAAAATTAGAATGGTTTTGTAAAAGAAAGGATGAGTCTTGATGAACAAACTCAATTAAAAAAAAAAATTAAAAAGAAGGCCACTGAAAAGAATTTATCTTCCAAAAATTAAAGCTCCATTTGTTGGATAAGAAGCTTCAGAAAATCAGACTGATAATGGCAGCTGAGGGTGATTTGAAATTCCAGATTGGACATTTTAAATTTAAATTTATGGTAGATTAGCATTGATAAAACTTAAACAAAACTCTCAAAGTTATGAAGCCAATGACAAAGTTTAAGTGCAGAAGGTTATGATGAAACAAGTTACGATCCATATGCTCCTAGTGGTAGATGGCATTTTAATGTTATTGCTTAATGATACGTTTAATTTCATTTTATGTTGTTTCCCATAAAAGGGAGGAAATGGCAGCAGAAAAAATGGCTGGTTTCAACTTTTATATACTTCATGTATGCACATCCTGAAAGCAAAACACTACTATACCAAAAGAAATTGTCTTCAAAAGTAATAAAATATATGCTCCACAGGAGCCTTACTGATCTTTAACAATTCTTTAAGGGAACCCAGTGGCTCGTAACATTTTTAAAATAATATGTTTGCATAGAAAATTACAACCTAAAATAAGGGCACGGATGACTAAGAACTTCCCTGTATCCATTCTTATTAAAAAGTTTAGATATTTCAAGATTGGTAGTACATATTTTCAGAACAGGAAGAAGAACAACTTCCAGATATAATACCTACTTATGTTATTTGCAGTTAAAAAAATGATCAAGACTAGATCATTGCAACATATTTCAGCACATAAGCAATGTGAATTCCATTAAAGAATTGGTCTTCTGCACTTATCACACACTCAAACAGAAAATATGGTTTGTAAGTCAGCCATCAGAAACATTTTCTTCACTTTCTACAACCTCATACCAGTTCTTTTAATGAAAGGGGGAGGGATACAGACAACTTCACAATTAAAATGCAATTTTTAAATTAATTTAAGAACTGATTTTAGAAGTTTCAGGAAATAACATTTATTGTCAAGCTGAAGGAAAGACTTTGGTAAGCTGGAAACTGTCAAAATGTGATGGAAGGTAAATATAAATACAAAAAACATGGATATACTCAACAAAAACAGGATTTTTTTTTTTTTGCATGCGAATGAAAGAATGAAAGTATGAAAATTCCCTCTCCCCCACTGGTTATCACAAATCAAATTACCAAGTGAAGGTTTTGATAGTGTATTCCTGGTGCTACTTCTATAACAAGGTTCGTTCCACTACATAGCTCTTTTTGTAAAGGGCAAAACTGGAATAATTCAACAATTACTTTCCTGTCAAACTGCCCTTTGGTAGCGAGGTGGCTTTGGGAGGAAAATGTCACTCATGCTGTTGATGTGGAAAGCCTAGGAAAGTCACAGACTGAGGCACTGAAGACAAATCATGGAAAGTATGAGAAAGAACAAATTATTTCCTAATTTATTTTGTAATATTTTATGAGAATAGAAAAATATTTACATTTCTAATGGCTTGAAATTTTAAGAATGCTTCATGGTATATCCCGTCTTTTATTTACATTTTATCTTTACTTTGATCTATAGCATAGAAAACTATGACAACCAAAACTTCACAACTATGAGCAATATGTTCTAAATAAGTAGCCCAACACAAGTAAAAATCTATACTATGAATGTTGCCACAACCTTACTAATACTGCAGCTAGAAAACTACCTAAGAAATTGCAGATGTGATTGTTCTTTTCAGCCTTTTCCAGCAATTTACTTTTTATTTTGGTTTTATCTGCCTCAACCCACCTGACTCCCTTTGTGTGATCACATTTGCTGAAATAAATATTATACATTTTTATAGAGACTGCTTACTGGCACAGGAAATAACTTTTATTTCAAGGGAGAAAACCTATTCATTTTGAAGAAAAACAAAGCTTTTTTCTCTGCAATACAGTGGATGGATATTGAAATTTGACATACATATAACAACAAACATATGTGTGTATGTATGCAAGTGCTTTCCTATAAGAAACATTGTAAAGATAACTGAATTAATATGCCTAACTAAGTGGATCATAATGAATATGCTCTGAAAATAAAGTTATCATTTTACAGGAGTTTTTAAGTTACAAATGACAGAGTCACTCAAGGACAGATGGCCACAGAACCAAAAACCATTGTGTCTGTCTTGCCAGGCTAGTTTTAAATTCACAGGATGACTCAGTGAACTTGAAATGTCATGCCAGATTCTTGTAAGAAAACTATGCAAGGCTTTACCATTTATCACTGGCATCTTAAATTAATCCTGGAACTAATTAGAAAGCTTGCAGACAACCCAGAATCCAAGTGCTATCTGTTCCTATTGACTTTTTGAAATAGAAATTGAGGGTTCAGAACTAAGAATGTGTCATACCACAATCTTTTGTTCTTGTCATTGCCAACTAAAAGCAGAAGACAGTTATGTGGGAGGGAACTAACATTTTATAATTTTTGCTCTGGTAGAACATGAAGGCAGACTTCGTTTGGGCTTCACTTTTTAGAATTAATCTTCTTAAAGTAAAACAGAAACAGGGAACAAAGGTAGCAGTGAATAATTAAGGGGGGGGTTTTCAAACATTTTGACAAAATTAGAGTGAAATGAAATAGAAACAATCACAATCTAATTTGGGTTATAACAAAACCATCTCCACTCTGAAATCAATTTTGCAGTCATTAATAACTAATTAGCTGAAGAAAGTACGTTGGCTTCTGTTTGTATTTGATTGTATGCTATGATCCTTACATTTGTGATTGTGAGGGACTATTATTTCCTGATAATAAGGTATAAGTTTAAAGTCCTGTAAAGCAAACTAAGTTGCAACTTCTCTTTGTCGGAAGTTATGAGCTTTCCTCATATTGGGGGAGAACAATATGAGAAGTCTTCTAGTAAAAAAGTCCAAATATTAATATCACTTGCACCCATTTACCTACCTGTCAGCTATTAGTGGGATTTTTTAATGTAGATAAGCTATCCAAATAGAGATGCTTAAATCCTACACCTTCTGGGTTGCTTTTGCTGCTGATCAGTGATCTGCTTTTCAGAAGGGCCATGCACCCAGGAGTTTTATCTGCTGATGGACACACATGACCACAACTCCATGTATTCAAACATAGAAATCTAACTTTAAATTCACAATTTATAAAAATCTAAATGTTACATAATAAATAAGTTTCTGATGTTTTTTGATGTCGAAAGTCTCAACATGTTTGGCAGCACACTCCCTTGTGGGCACAGATCACTACATTGAGCAGGGCTGTGTCTAACTAAAGTCTGGCAGCTGTGCTGAGCTAAGCTGAGATGGAAAAGCAAGACAACTGAAATAGGACTATTAGGAGAAATCCACTGAAGTGCTTTCAACTGACATCAAATGGAGCCATTAACATTCTGGATTATGCACTTTCAATTGATTTTTTTGTCCTAAAAGGTCCTTTTCAGTGTTTTTGTGAGAACAATGATATGATATGTTCAGGTATTCATTTTCAGGCTTTCAAGTTATTAAACTACAAATAGTCCATCCTCCTTATCTAAGAAAAATGGCAAGAAGCACAAGCAGTAAATGTACCAACTGTACCTGTGTCTAAGTAATGATTGGAGGGAAAAAAAAAGGCTTTGTGTGTCTCTGTCAAATCACTTTAAAATTTCAAGCTGAAATTGTTGTTCCAGACACAAGGAAACAAGAAGGACAATTACTGGAAAAAACCGCAGGCACTGATATTATTGCTCATGGAAAGTACTGTTCAAAAGAAAATATTTTTTTTCCTTTTCCCTTTTATTCTTCTTGGCTGGACTACAATTGTGATATAGACTGAAATAACCATCAGGGTGGCTTACAGAAAATGGAAAAAAGTTTTAAAACTTTATTAGGTCTTTGTGTTCACTCCTTAGATTTCACTCTTACAAACACAATGTGCAGTCTTTCTCCTCCCACACCTTTCATTTACAGGGAAGATTAATTTTCCTGTAGTAATAATACTAGGCTAACAACTAAGAATTTAATAAAACATTTCATCAAACATTTCATCATTTTGTGTAAGATTAAGAACTTTGAAAATGTGTTGGTCACAGATAATGAGAATGGCTTTCTTTTTTTTTTTTTTTTTTTTTTTGGGTTAAAGACACCTCCTCAGACTAGTATTTCAGACACCTTGCCTGGTTGGCAAAGGAATTAAGGAGCAGAGGAGATGCAGGTATTTAACACCTAAAAGCATCCAGTTTGGTCAAGGCCCAGCTGGAAAATCAGGTCATGCTCTTGTTAAATACAGTTTAATGGACAGGCTGCTATCACACATAAGATATTACTTTTCTCTTTGAAACCAGGTAACTGTGAAAAATAGCACTAAATTTAATGAGAGGATTGTGTCCAGTATCAGAAGTTCCTCCTACAGCACATTTTTGGCAAGACTAAAGAATGTATCAAACCATCCTGCATCTGGATCCATTAATGCTCTGTTTTCAGAGTACTGAACCTGTAGATACTTGGTTGATGTTGATATACTACAGGCACCCTGGCTCCAAGCCATGCTCAAGGACATGAACTACAAAACACCTTTTATTTCAGAAGCTACAGTTTGCTGCTGTGTTTTCCCACACCCTTGGAGTCTTCAGCAAGAACCCTCAGGACAGACAAATAGATCCAGACAGAGCAGATATTTATCTCTAGAACACAATGGTAAGCTAGATGCCGAAGCCCAGTCATTTATGAACTCCGGAAACAGTAGCTCAAGGGCAAGCAAGTCATCCTAAGAAAGGTGAGTGTGAAAAGTATACCTGGTAAATCCCTGCTACAAACTGAGCGTGGAACTGTGAATCCTGCAGCCTGATTCTCATAAGCTGGTACTAATAAAATACTCACTTTCAGTGGTTGGATGTCCTGGCACGAACAGCTAAAGTAGACAGCTATGAAACATTTTTTTCTGTTATGTTATATCATAACTGATCGTGATACATGGTTGTGGGAAGGGATTTGCAAGCTCTACATTTCCAAGGTTCTAGTAAAATGAGTTATTAATAAAAGTAGATATTGGGAGGTTGGCTATAGGGATGACTTTGACACTTCACTGAAAGACTTTTAAGAATTACTGTTCTGTTTGGAGTAGGTTTTTCCAGCAAATCTCCCCTTTAACCCACTTAGCACATTTTGATTTTTTTGTGGACAGTCTTGGAGTGTGAACTTCAGCAGTGCATCTAGAACACCAGCAGGAGTTAAGGCCATTGGCCTGATGTGAGATCAGAAGCATACACACACAAGTGTAATGTATTTATAAGTTGTTCAGTACTGATCAGTTTGCTCTGTGGATCTGCTGGTGTTGCACAGCACTGCTTGAAAATGTAGACATCTGTTCTGTCCTGGCAATCAAGGGCCCAAAACAAAGCAGAGCACTTTCAGTTTTGAAATTCCATACAACCTCAGCAGATCACAAAAACTTTCTACTTCTTCATTCATTAAACAACTTGAAAGTATCTGTTATGGGAAACATAGAAAACTGGCTTCAGCACTCCAATTTTATTTTTTAATTTTGTCTCCATATTGCTTTTTTGTGAAATTGTAGACACCTTTTATGTGAAAACGCTCAAGTCTCTAGTTGTGCTCTTGTTCATCACTCAGTATCATTTCTGTAAAAGACTCGTGTTAAGGAGACAGAAACTGGAGAGTGGAACAAATGAATTAAACTGGTTGAGTCATAAGAGAGGTTTCCTCTCCTTTCATGCTTAATAGCTAGACCTAACAGGTTATTGGTCCTCTTGCTTGCTATTTTGGACTAAAAAGATAAAGAAGCGTACTCCTCTCAGATAAATGGGAGCAATTCCTGCTGTTAGGGAGTGGATACTCACAAAGCATCCACTGACTGACAACTGATCCTCTGCTGTTGTAGAATTATGCAGAGCTGAAATCACATGCAGAATTTTTCTGTCCACTTGTCTGAAGTTCATGCTATTAGTAAGATGTTTCTTTTTTTTCACATGCAAATAAACATACTATGTATGTAACTTTAGCCAACAGATACTTTTTGTGTTAATCACTATATGGTACTGCTAGCTTTCTACTTCAACCATTCATGCAATAGATTTTTAGTAAAACCTGTAATACCGTATTAATATCAATTACAATCATTAATACCTTCTCTATTGTCATCGTATCAAGAAGATAATACATTAAGTAAACTGAGACAATAGGGTTGCAAAACCAACATATGTATTGTGTGATTTGAATATATCATAAAATAGTACATGTGTCTGAATTATGAAGTACAAATCCAAATCTGAATATTCTCCCTCTTAGGAACATTTTAAAGTCATTCTGCACTATGACACATGTTCATAAGACTTTTTGCTAAGACTGAAGCATCTCTTTTTTCTGGGAATGTTGTTTTTAAGGCTTTAGAAGGTGCTAGGACATTTGCTAGACTAAAATCTTTGTAGACTAAAGTGAAATAGTTAAAGAATCCTTCTATCTTTTATCAGAGGAATAATAGTGGACATGAACACCAATTAGACCTTTCCTAGACTTAGGCTTCAGTCCTAATAAGATTGCTACTTCAGGAGATTGTTTGTTGAAATACCAAATGAGGATTCTGTGTTGCCTATTCAAGATGACAGATGTGGATTCTCTGTGCCTATTCAAGGTGATAGTTGGCTTTCTTTTATTCCTCAAATTAGTGATTTGTTAGCCTATCTTGATGTGATGTCTCTGGTCTAATGGCAAGAAAGTGATGGTTACATGAGCGTTACATAAGTGAGGAAGTTGTATGTTGCCCCATTCTATTTGTTTGTGTTAAGGGCAAAGGGTAAAGTTTAATAAATTAGCCCTGAATATTTTGACAGAGACTGATATACCTGTACTTGGAGATATACAAGTAAAGTAGAAACTATTTCATAAATGATTATAAAAGTTTAATAAGTAATTCAAGGAGAAACCACAGGAATTGGAACAACTTTTTTTTTCCACCTTGTAGTTGGGTGAAAATTTAAAAAAAGCTCAGAAATATGGAAATCCCTGCTATTATAAATACTTTACTGCTGAAGGTATCAGATGCTTTTCATGTTACTGTTCAACTGCATCAAATCCAAACCTACATTACATAAAGCACACAGAGAAAGGATAATCTTTTCCCTTTAGGTGTTCCGATCATTGACTACTGAAGTGTAGAGGTTCAGGAGAATGAGCAGCAGTAAGATTCTTCAGAAATTCTTCAGGTCTTGCAAGAACCCACTAATAAATAAGGCCTTCTAATGCCAGTTCTTCACACTGGTAACATTCTTATCCATTTCCTTCTCAGGATCCTTACAGTCCAACATAGGGAAATTATGTGAGACAGACACTTTTTAATATGAAAGTTATGTGATCTGTTTGGTTTTCTGTAGCAGTTACATTGGTAAATGTATTCTTTTTATATTAAATACTACTTAAGAATCTAGTGACCATTAGTAGAGTATTTTCATAAATATCTGTAATAGATCCTTCATAAACAGCCAAGCCCCCCACTTCTCTGAGTAATTTTTTTTTTCTTCCTTTGCAATCCTTCAAAGATATGATGCAACTGATTGCAAAAATAATAAAAATAAAATTTTTGTATGAAAATCAACTCTGGTTCAGCACACAGTGTTATTCACCCCACAACTACACAGCAAGTTGTAACATGACAGATGAAAAAGCAGTAACAAGAATGAGGAATTCAGGTTCAGGAAGCAGTATCTGCATAAGTTGGCACTGCTTCCAAAAGCATGGCCTAAAGGTGGTTATCTGTATCACTCAAGCACAGTATTCTTGAGACTCATTCAAATGGAAGCACCAACAGAATGGCTGCAGCTGGAGGAAGAGATACCCAGACTGTCATCAAGATCCCAGCAAGCAGTGAAAAATAACAGCAGAAAAGACACAAACAAAAAAGGTATTTGTTTACTGAGTTGCAAGTATGACCTTTCACTGCCAAATCTGTAAAAGAGGTTTCACATGAGTTTGCTTGCAGAGACAGAAGGAACTCCAGAGCCAGAACACAAGAGAGAGCTACCAAGGCTTCCTCAGAGTCATACAGGAAAGTCCAGACAGAATCTGTTTGAAGAGATGAGAGTCACCACTGCTCTACATGTGTGAATTTCACAGATGCTAGACAGAGGATCCCTGTTTAAAGAGTTTGTGTAATTTTCCATCCAGCCTCTAGAGAAACATGGCATTGTGAAAGATAAAAACCGTGTGAATTTCACAGATGCTAGACGGAGGATCCCTGTTTAAAGTTTGTGCAATTTTCCATCCAGCCTCTAGAGAAACATGGCATTGTGAAAGATAAAAAGCAATTTTAAGTTTTCTGTGGATTGAGGTAGAGTAGACCTACATTCTCATCCACTAAGCCTGCCAAATGAAAGAGACCAGTAAGAAGAGTGGAAGATCTTGGGTTGGAGCACTGAACAAGGGGGAGGGTGGATTTTTTCTCCCATTTTCCCTGAAGACTTATGATCACACTTAAATGTCTGCATAGAGCAGGATATAATCATCTTCCCACAAAATTTAGGGTCCACCATCATGCCCTAGGCACTCTTTGCGATCTGCCACAGACCCCAAATTCCTTTCCTTTGACAGAGGTAGAAGTAGAGGCAGTGAAGTCAGTCAATAGTGCACAAACACATAGCTACTGACTGTGGGAGAAGGACACTTATCATTTGTGTCCATGCAGGCACAAATATGCATGTATAATAAACATTTAGGAGAAAAGACCTAAGGTGAAACTATCTTTTTCGTTTTTTCTTTATTTTCTTCTTTCTCTCTCTCTTTCTTTCATGATTATTGGATACATTATAGAGTATTCAAAAATCTGCAGGAGCTGGAAACTCATATCACACAAGATGTTGCTGTGAAACTTCTGTGACAGATGATTCTTCTCTAACAGCTAGTTGAGCCATAAACTTTTGAAAAGGTCCTGTAAGACATTCTTCAGAATATTCGGGCTCTGATGTAAAGGTTGCTATGTTAGTATGTTGTGGATTTTAGTAGGAAAAATTTTAAAATGTGCAAATACAATGTGTGGGTTTTTTTGCATGTTATGCCATTTTTGGTCAAACTTTCACAAGTTTGAAACAGAAGGTTTCATCAGCAGTGAAGATGGTCATCTACCTCCCTTTGCATCATGGTACTTCATATTGTAAATTATGAGTCATAAGTTTAAAACATCAAAATATCATGGTTTTCAGTGTGATATGAAAGATGTTGAGTTATAAAATCTTTGGGTCATTATTGATATATACACACAACAGATAAGACTTGAATTTAGATTAACTGGGTAATAGTCAGTAAAATTATTTGCAGGCCTTCACAGTTTCAAAATATAATCATCATAATCAATTTGTAAATTATTTTCTCTGTAAGTGACACAGACTTGATGAAATTGTGATGTGATTTTATTGATTTTTATGTAGAATGGCTTGGAGAGTTAACCTATGACTGACTATCAAAATAAAAATTATTCTGGGAGCTTTTCTCTCACAGAATAGTTTTCTGCTGGTTATAAAGTAAGGGGATGCTCATTTAAACAATGTGCCTTTAAGAAAATCTAAGTGTAATGATTCACTAAAATGTTCAATATTTAATCACATATACAACTGAATATTTCCCAAACATTCAGAATTTCCTTATACTTAACAAAAGAAATCTAAAATAACTGAATACCCTGGGGTGAAGCTTTTGAAGAAAAAACAATTTTCCCACTGTCAGAAGTGTCAGCTCTGATGACACCTGAGAGAATTATTTTTGCAACACAGGCCAAATGTTATAGAGTCTATTTGAGTCCCTAATAAATTAGAACCAGCAGACCACCACATACTAACTCAGACACACAAAGCCAATGTCAGTGTTTGTATAGCTGTTTCTGATATCCTTTTTTAGCATTTCTTGGCTTCACAAAAGTTTAAGAACATTTTTTTAGCATGATACCTCTGAAGCATTTTACGTAAGAGAACTCACAGGTTTTAAAGCCTTCCTAAAGCTATAGAAATGTATGGCTTTATAGATTTGACTTAAAAGAACTTAAGTTTGCCGTGCTTAAGAGGTTTGCTTTTTTGGTTTTTTTGGAAATTGTTCATACACACCCAATATAAGTAATAAAACATTATCTTGGCAGATTTGATTTGCTTTTGTAATATTTGGAAATTGCTTATATGCATTAATAATTGGGCATGCCCTAAGAGCATCGTTTTTCTTTCCAGACAGGTAGCAGTACAATGGCCATCTTGTCTGGCTTCATATTTCAACTGACTTTGACACTGGTACAATCAAAATGTGAAGTTTTATTGAAACTTATTTAGCTCATGATTATGTGTGAGACAAAGCATCAGTGGAAGGTATTTTCTACAGCATACAACAAGGAGAGATAATCTTTACTTATTTTTAATTTGCACCTTCAAGTTCTTCCACAGGAATGAGCTGTACATTTGTCAAGATAATTATTGCTGCAGAAGATGCACTTAGTAATTTGACTAAAAAACATGTAGAGGTGGTAAAAGAAGAAAACTTGCTCTCTACCTTTTGTGAGAAGTATGACAACATACAGGAAACAAAATCACCACTTTTTAGCCTTTTACTAGTTCAAATTTTGTTTAAGTTTTTCAAACTTAAAACCTTAAAAGGAAGGTTGCCTACAAAGTTAGAAATCATCTGTTAACAATTAAGATATAGATCCAATTCAATTCTTCTATATGGACTCCATTTTTTCCAACTTTATGTCAAGGCTGTTCAGCCAATCTGCCCTACAAGGAATTATTCCAAGTCTTCTTATAATAATGAGCCACCTGAAAGGCAAGTCTGCAAAATCCAAAGTTGATTAATTCAGTTTCCTATCTGATTAACTGTCCCATCTCCCCTGACTGATTACAAAGGGAGCCTATAGCAACAGAAAAGTTATTGTTCCCCAGCCAGAGGAGTCTTACAAACTATTCTATGACAACTGTCATAGAAGAACAATCACTTACAAGGTGACAACCAGAGGAAATTCAAAGGCTTGAATTATATACTAAATAATGAAATGCCAGCTGCAAATTACAGATATGGAGCAGTGACTGTACACTACCTTATATCCATCCAGAATCCCTTGGAGAAATATACCTGTACCTGCATTGTATGCATAAGAGATCCAGTGCCTTTGGCCCATGTAGCATTTAGTGTGTGTGTAAACTAATTGTACCATGTGTGAACAGTAAAACTGACACTGCTGGGAGTTCCCACAAAAGAAAGTCATCTGGTGACTCCCAGAAGCTCCTCCTAGGCTGTCTGATGTCATGAGATATGGATAAATTAAAAGGTGCACTCATAATTCACCTGCATAAGCTAATTTAAAAAAAAATACAAAAAAAAAAATATAGAAGCTGAGAAATCCAGCTGCATGGTCATATTTTTTTGTGACTATGACAGACCTGAACTTGAACATCATGTTGTATACTACGAAATTGTAGCAGAAGCTTAGCCAGAAAAAAGAATGTTTAAAATCCTTAAAGTTTTTGTACAAAAAGCATCCTCAGTACTCAAGAGGGAGACTTGGCAAAAATGCCAAGACTATTCCCTAGAATGTATTTACATTGTCAATACCAGACAACAGCATTGGAGTATGCTTCCAGAGTTAATGCAAATTTCAGCTCAGTGGACACAGCTGTCAGGTGGGAGGGGGGAAAGGGAGCTTCTATAATTCATGTCTCCTCAGAGAAATTATCACTTACCCAGTAGGAAAAAAACAATGACCAGGGCATTCTGATGATTTCTGTGTTCTTTTACACTATCCCAAAAATTAAATAATAAGAACTTTTCAACATTTTCCATTAAACTATAGCTACCCTCCTATACTAAAATGTTACATTGTTTGTGCTGAGTAAAAAAATCATCAAACTATCCTATGCCAGATCAAGTCATGTTAATGTTAATATCTGTACTTGACTGTAGAGTCATTTCTGGTAGAAATTTGATGTGAATTCCTAGTCAAATGGGATAGATTGTATCTAAAATTTTCATTATAATTGTACATAGCCACTACTTTTCTATTATTATTAATAATATTACTGTTTCTATTATTACATTTTCATAAAAGAACAGGTAACCTATCTTTCTGTGTTAGTTACATGGTAAAAGTAAAATTTAGCTACTTTTTCATCTGTGCAAGAACTGAAGTCATTAATTTACACTGCTTTTTCAATAAGTAACAGTTAAAAGGATCTTTGAGTTAATAAGGCTGGATTCTATTGCTGTTTCAAGTGTGGCCTCAGGCAAATCATTTCACCTCTTCAAGCCTTTCAATTTCCACCCAGAAAGAGGGGCTTTTCAACACTTATCTGCCTCAGAGGTGGCATTAGGCTTAAATCCCTACTGTTTATAAAAGAGCTGATAAGCATCTAGTTTCCCAGATACAGTCTCCATTATCACTAATGGATTAGACTCCATTGGAGACACTGTATGAGTTCAAGTTCTTTATGACATTCTCATTTAACTGGAGCTAAACAACTGTGACTCTGCAAAATGTCAGCTAAGTCTTTCCTTTTTATTTTTAGCCTGCAAAAAGAATTATGAACTTTGAATGGACATCTCTCAAGAAAATGTTGTTCCTAACAAATAATTCATTGGGTTTTTTTTCTGCAGGCTGACCCTTACAAACAAATAGCTCTTACACCTTCACTTTTATGAAGTTTAGCATTATTCATACTATGAACCATGTCAAACTGAGTAAATGAAATCTATATTGTTGTGTCTACAATGCAGGCCAGAATCTTGACAAGAAGAGATAATGGCACAAATAGAATTTATTGAGGTGAAACTGTAGCACACAAATTAATCTCCTCTTTCTCCAAAACACACAAATATAATACCAGTGCTTAGCAATTAGAGACAATTCCCTGCATCAATTAATTTCTAGTTGCCATGTGATACGACACCAAAATAGAGAGGGATTCAACCACCCCTAAAGAACTTGAGAGATATGACTTACCCACATGCGCAGGACTCAAAGTGACAAGGAAATAATGTGTGTGGGTGGTTTCAAGCACAGTAGGAAAGAGCCAGCAGAAGTATCAGATTTCTCTTAAAGGAGAGAAATTATGTTCTGCAGACTGAATTTAAGAGAATTCAAGCCTTTGAGAGGAATACTTGATGACAGCAAGGAGCCAATAGTCATAGGAAACTGAGAATTTAACAGAGAATACTGAGATCTACTCAGCTCACAAACTTGTAGACAGCTGGTCTGTGTTCTCTGGCTTCTGAGTATGGCTCCTAGCAAATGGGTCCCTCAGCACCAGGGCACCACAGCAGCTCCAGGGAGGCTCTGGGTTCAGCCTCAGGTCAGCAAAACTGCAAGATCAGTATGATTCATCTTTCTTCTTTGAGGAGCAAACTTTCTGGTCTTTGCTAAGCTCAAAATGTTGTAGGATCTATGATCCAATAACTTCTGTCAGTGTGGATAAAATCATCTTGCCTGAGAAACAGAGAGTAAGACAAAAGTTTCCATGTTCCTGCAAGTGGATGCAATACTCACTTTTCTAGGCTGTGCTTGCAGATCCTCAGAGGGCACAGTGGCTGACAGTGAGTTCCTACAAATATTGCAAGTGAAAATATCTATTTCAGAATTTAAATATAAAGATTTAACCATTTGCTTTAAGCAGGGTCCTCTTCCCCCTTTGCAAAGACGATAGCTATGGAGCCAATATTTTTGCTGATATAAGAATTCACTGCAAATAAATCTTAGTCTACTGAGTAACTTCATGCCCAGATCATAAAAGAAAGGAGGCAAATGTATTTTAAAGGCATTTTTAGGGCACTTCCAAATGGGCATTTACTAAAAAATGCGCATTTACTAAAAAATGCACATTTTTTAGTAAACAACTATGAGCACTCAAACAGCCCTGTCCAAACATCATCAGCCACACAGCAAAGGTCTATAAATGTCTATATAAAGTTAGAGATAGGGTGGACCCAGGCTTTCCTCAAGGGTACTCCAAATAATTTTCTACTTTATGAGCCTACAAGAATGTATTGAGCTATGGCCAGAACACTGTGCACACTGTGTCAGTTAAATGACAGACACACACAAATTGCCTCCAGATATCCAACAAGAGAATGATGGGGCTAGAAAATCAGTAGGATCTAGATCCTCTGTGTGTGGCCTCTGCTAGAGGAATTGTTTCACTGGGGTATAATTACATACTTAATATGTTTTGTTCAGTTCATACTTGTTTGAAGTCCTCAGGTTTTTTAAACTGAATAAACTCTATTCTGTTATACTTTTCCTTCCTTCATTGTAAGAGAATATATCTGTCTTCCTCTTCTTGATCTACTACCAGAAATCATGGCAGGACTATATACACTTGAATAATTCAGTCTGGGACATCACTGTAGTCTCTTAGCAAGGGTTAATTGGACTGTGGTTTCCAGCTGACTGAAGCATCATCTGGTCTCCAATCTAGTCCTGGACCTGTCAGGTACATTTGGATCATCATGACCTCTTGTAAACAGGACAGCAGAAAGGAGTAATTGCTAAAGAATAACACAGGTTAACTCTAACTCTGAAATCATAAGACAGCTTTAGCGAATTTAATTTTTTTTTTTTTGTACATGGTTCACTGAGACTTATCTGCCTACTATGAAGAATGTGTATCTCAGTGAAGAAAAAAGTCATTCAGAATCCCTTGTTTCTTTCTTTTTTTCTTAAAATCTACTATACTCAATTTTTTTTATGAGAAAAAAGGAACATCTAGTAGATAAAAAGTCAAATGAAAAATTTGTGGCCTTACACTAAGAACTGCAAATTTGCCATCATCATTGGAAAGTGATGTCTCTGAAATGTATAGAGGAAATGTATAGAAACTCCTTTTCCCAGGCTTCTGATTATAAGATTCAGCATTGCATTATGTGTTCATACCAAACAGGAATAAGTTAATGTTAGCTTAACCCTGGAAAGAAGTTGCAAAGGAGCAACTGGTTTCTTGCTCTCCTCTTTATCTCATAAAAGGCTGATATCGATATGCTGTCTCAGCTGAACTTGTGTGTAAATCAAAGAAAAAAATTCCATATATAAAAAATCCTCCAGTCTGTATTTTTTATTATTATTAATAATAATAATAATTACCTGTATCCTGTTCAGATAATGTTGTCAGATTATTCAGAAATGCAATAAGGAAGATTAAGATTGGCTTGGAATGGAATGTGACAAAGATATCTAGGACAACAAGAAGAGCTTCTTCGAGTCCATCAGTAGCAAAGGTAAGGCTAGGGAAAAGAAAGGCCGGCTGAGTGAGGAGCTACAGTTCATGACTGAGGAACAAGTTTATTCACACTCTATGGAAGGGAATAAGGAATTATTTCTCTTAATCGATTCTGTCAGCATGGAAGATGTGTGTGTCCTTTTAAATCCTATCTGGTTTTAATGTTTTCCAGCATGGACACAATCTGAGTTATAACAAATACTAACTTGAGAGTTCAAAGCAATCCCATGGAGAAAGAAGCTGCAGTGCCAGTACAAGGACCCTGACCATGCATAACACAAAGGCAGTCTTCCAACTCTGGAATCCAAAGATTGCTTGGGATCATTTCACATCCAAACATCACATAGGTATATACAATACCTACAGCAGCTAACTCCTGCTCCGAGATTTAATTTTCCTCAGTAAGTAGCACAACTTGTGGATGGACCAACGATACCAAGTACCAGAGCACTGCAACTCAGACAAGTGACGTGGAGATGCTTTTAAACTATAAAAATGGTCTTTGCATTCTGTGTGGTTTTGCTCTACTGTACCTGCTCTCAGAGTCAAGCACAATGATGGCACATTGAATCTAGTCTGGTTTATTTATACCTGGAAAGATGCAGGTAGCTTTAGAAAAATGTGAGTTTAAAATTTTCAGCAAGGAAGACTGAATCTATCAAAGTACTCTGCTTCCCATTTGCTGACTGGATTCCTGTGGAGATAGCAAAAAACTTCCCCGTTGCATACCTCTTTTAAAAAATGCATTTCCTGTCACAAAGAAGCAAAGTTTTTGCACTGATTTAGTATTCCTTTTTTTTTCCCAGATCAGGGACTCTGATTACCATTCCAATCACATTTTGTATTTAATGAAAAATATTTTCGCAATGTTCTAACTAATAATTGATTAAACTAGCTCCAGAAACATAATTTTTTGTTTATTAGTTTCTTTCCTGACATCCAGTGACTATGCAGACATAAGGTACTCTACCTTCTTTTGAAATGACATTATTCATGACTATGCACTTCTATTTCTAATTTAAATACTCAAGACTCTGAACTTTTTTTTTCCAAATGACTTCTGTATTACAGCTTGTTTTGGGTGCATTTTCAATATCAGGAGAGTGAGATTAACATTTACATTTGTCACGAACTATTGAAGAGAGAGCAGGAATGCAGTGTCGATAGCTGTTTTCGATTTCCATCATACCAGCCTCAGAGCTCCTGCTGACATTATAACACTAACTCAAATATTAACATAAAATATTAAAAATACTATATGGATGGTGGTTGTGAATACTTGCTGAGAATGCTGAAGAGACATTTTGCTCATAATAAATATTTGGAACATTGTATCAAATGTCATGAACATTAACTGCAAAAAAGAGCTTTTAACAGACCATTGAATTTGTGGCAAAGTCCTCCACATAGAGAAAACAGATTAAAAGGCAGCAGTCGTTTTCACTTAAGTGGTCTGATTTTTCACTGCAGTGAACTTTGTCTAGTAATTCATACCTTTCCAGTAAGGTTGGCCTGTTACAATAGGAAGATTCTCAAAGACAACAACTGTCATATGACACAGGGTGAAGGAGAACCAAACAGAAAGACTTTGCAAGGATGGTTTTGTGATAAAGGTGCTAGAACACCAGCTGCACTAAATACCACTTTTTTTCTGAACATGGACAAGTCGATTAGGCTTAAATCCTGGTTTCACTGAAGTTTAAAGAAAAACATCCTTTTATATCTGATGGAGACAAAGGGTCTTTAAAGCACAACACATTTTACAAATGTTGACATTATATGAATCAATAAGAAGGTTAAAAGATGCACATTTTTTAACTTAATCTATAAAAGAGGCAGTTTGATGAGGATTTATTCTTGCTTCGGTGTTGTTGTCACCTGTTTTAATTTACAGATCTCCTTTTCACAATGAGAAAAATCAAACAAACCCCGGAAAATTACTTCCTCACAATATGCTTGTAAGCATAAAATTTAAGGTTATCATGGCACTGGGGCACTATCCATTTAGTAGAAACCCCAGCTGTACCTATGACAGCTGCCTCTACAACAAAGATGTGCACAGATTTGAGAGTATGGTGATATAAGCTGGCACTGCAAAGGTTATGGGTTACCTCAGCCATGCTTCAAAACCTCATTGATGCCTATCATAGATGGAAAGCTGACACCAACTTGACTTATACTTCTGGAAAATTGAGATAAAGGATAAAACTGAGAAAGGTCTGGCTGATGCAATGAGTCTAGAACATAAACACTCCTGAATTATGGAAGTGCCTGGTCAACTATGACAGCTGTCTTTTATAAGCTTGAAACCCAGTCCCTGAACTAAGGTGTCTGTCAATTTATAAATTTATTTAAAAAACCCCAACAACAACAAAAATACAACAACAAAAAACACACACAAAAAAAAACCCACACACACACACAAAAAAACCCACTCTGAAGTTCATAAGTAAAAGTTACATTGCAACCCTACTCTTCTTTCCATTCTGGGAATGCAATTGCCTTGCAAATGTGCTGGTTTTGACTGCAGTAGAGATAATTTTCTTCACAATTGTTAGTATGGGGTTATGTTTTACATTTGTGCTAGAAACAGTGTTGATAACACAGAGATTCTTCTGTTATTGCTGAACAGTGTTTACACAGAGTAAAGCATTTTCTGCTCCGAACTCCCCAGGGAGAAGGCTGGGGGTGTACAAGGAGTGGGAGGGGACACAGCCAGCATGCCTGACCCCAAACGATCCAAGACCATATGGCAGCATGTAAAGCTCAGCAGCATTACAGGCAGAATGGGAGCTTCAGACAAAATTATGAGAGAGGATAAATCCCTCCTGTTACCAAAAACCTAAATTGTCAGGGTAAACAAGATTCCCTAACACAGTCTTTTTAATGTTAGCAAGTAAGGCATTACTGTATTCCTGGCCAAGAGGTGTGTGTGTGACTAAAAAGGTTCCACCACATAGACGCTGATACAAAACTTTTTCACTTATTTATAAACTTTTAGTAAACAAAGAAATTAATGTTCAAGTTATATATTCATAAATTACATAATCCTCTTCCTTAACTAGTATTCTATTCTCTATTGGTTATTGATCTCTCACTCTTGATGCTTATTTGATCTATATTCTTTACTCCTTTTGTTATCTTTTTCTTAGATAAGAGTTTCCAGGTTTCCAGGCCTTAATCTCCTCTATATCTTCTGGTTACTCCAACAGCCTTCAACGGTCATAAATTTAAGATCCCAGATTTAAAATTTTCAAATGCCTTTGACTTTTTTTATTGAAGCTTGTCAGGGACAGTTTTAACAGACTTAAAGTTTTTATCATTTAACAGTCAAAGTAACAAAATGAGTCCATGAAGAAACTTGATGAAGTGCTAGCTAAAAGTGGGAACTGCCTACATTTAATTAAAGAAACTAATTAAAAATTAGTTAGAGAAGTTATATAATTTCCAACATTCCCATTGTCACAAGATATGGAAAGGACCCATTTACTTTCTGAACTCCTTCCCAGAGACTTTGTCAACTGTTTCTATCTAAAGGATTATACAGGTGTAATTGAACCATTACATAACTTTGTCCTGCACAATTATGAATGGCAAACCAGATATATTTATATAAATATGTATGATTTATTATTATAATGATTAGACAAAAATATTTTAATCAGAAGTATATAGGGGCTGTAACAACTATTATCATATAGTGCACTATTTTGAAGCAATATCAAAGCAATTACATTAAAGCAATTGTATTAAGCTAGCAAAACAATTCTTAACTAGAGATTGATGCCACTCACCCATGACAATGCTAATTTTTCTCTCAGCTTCCGAGTATAAGAAGAGTTACCATAAGGGATGACCCCACTCAAAGGAGGAATCTCCACACATACACTTCAAGAAGGCCTATGTCAGAAGACCATGCTTTTAAAATTTGGGACTGGGTTTTTATAGTTTAATGTAAAGTTATTGACTGTCAGTCATATGTCCCCAGGCCAGCTGTGTCAGCTCAGCAACTTTGGGTAAGTTATCAGTAGTATCACTTTTTGTTACTTTATGCAGATATTGTACCAATGTCAGGATGTTTCCCTTTGAGGCAGATGAGTCAGACTGGTTTCAGTGCTATCCAGCACAAAAAGCAGCATGATGTCCCCTTCTTTAATTAATTTTAATGCTGATAACTTTACCTATTCACTGTCTTTATCTCAACTCACAACTTTTCTTACTTTTACTCTTCTGATCTTCTACCCCATCCCACTGGGGTATGTGAGTGAGTGAACAGTTCTGTGGGGCTAATTCCCAGTTGGGGTCAAATCATGACAGTTTAGGCTGGTATTCCATCTAGAGAGATTTGGGAATAGTCTAACATATTTCACACACACACACACATATATATATAAAATATGTTATTTCAAACCCTTCAAGGCAAGACATATATATCACTGAAACCCATAGTTGTCTTACAGATAAAACTTCGACCTCATCAATACGGCTTCTTGAGCCCCACAGTGGTGTGAGTCAAGGAAGCACCTGCTTCTGCAAGCCTCTGGGTATGTTGATCAGTCTCACAAGGACTCACACCTGAGGCACTGCTGTCTTTGGACACCTGTTAACCAGAAGCTGCTCTAGAGAACAGCTTCTGCAGAAATTTGTGTTTTTACTAGAGCAGGATTCAAATATTTGAGAAAAGTAATTTCTTGAAGAGGATGAAACACCCACAAGCAGGCATGTGGGAATGCAAAGCAAGCACAAGAAAACACAAGCACTTCTTCACCACGAGAATTTTCCAACAGAAAGACAGAAGAAGGAGACTATCATTATCTTAGTGGAGATTTTGATGGAACAAACCTATTCACCTAATTTAAATACAGCATAACTTTTTTTGTTATTATTCAAGCCTCAGCTTATTCTAGAAGCATAAAATATCTCAAAAGCATTCTGTTAATTTATGTTCAAGTTAAGAGAGGTCTCTTGCCCATTAGAAAAGAAATTGAGTCCTATCAAATGAGAAATAGACATAACTTCCACTAATAATAACATGAGTTCTGTCATAAAAGTGCAGAACAAAACACTTCTGCTCACCTTTGGAGGTAATTTTTTTTCTGTATTAAGTCTCTCAAAGAATAGGCATACCTCAGACCAGCTCTTGCAACACAAAATAGTTGTATCAATATAAACATGATTTTATTTTTAAAATTGCATCTAAGCTGACAAACAGTGAGCTGTGGCTCAGTGATAAACCGTGGGAAATGGGGTTTATAATGGAAACACTGACAGATTTCCTGCCCTTACAGCACTATCGTTATCTATTGCATTGCACATTAAGTGCACATATCACCTGATAAATACATAGCATGTTAAATCTGATAAAACTTTTACTGAATCAAATAGACAAGGAGCTGAATGTGATAAACAAGCTCCTATATCTGATCCATCAGTTTCAAAAATAGATAAGTAAACAACTAAACATGATACAGTACATCACTGTCAGGTGATTAAGGTCACCCATTGGGAATTGCCATTCTCTGAGTAAAAAGCTATTGTTGAAAAATCTGTCCAGAAAGTTTTATTTATCTATTTTTAATCGGGTCCACAAGCCTTTAACTAAAATTTGTGAACTGATTAATGCAATGACACTCCTATACAACAGTACTCAAAAGAGTGTGCAGTTATCTGTTTTAATCTCTTTGTCAATGTGCACACTCCCCTTATGCAGAAAGTATATTCATTTTGGCACATAAGTATATGCTAAGTACTTTTTCAAGATTGACTCAGAAGGTAAAATCTTGTAAGATCAGAAACATATTTGGCCAAGAGAAAAATGGAGGAAAAATTATTTGATTAAATATTTGACAGTAGGAACCACAAGATTTCTCCTGCTGGAAAAAGCTATTTTAGCTGGTCAGTTTTGCAGAAGCATGAAAAGCTGCATTGAGAAAAGAACAGGACTAACAGCAGGATACAGAAGATGTGTTGTCAAGCGTGATCCAGAAAGGTGAGTAGATTAGTTTCTGCAAGAGAGAACAGTGTGCTGATTGCGTGTCATGTGAGCCTGAACTGTTGGCTGCAGGAGTTAATATTTTATGGGAACTTTCTAAACCTGTTTAAACCTGTTTAAACCTTCTAAACTGACTTCATGTATTCCTCTGCTCTCATTTTTTTCTGAATGTATTTCTCAGGTGCACTTGAATGAGCCGCTGCCTTTAGCTGGTAGCAGGATCAAATTAGAATGCTCTGCCTAGCTGTGCATATCATTTCTGCACAGGCAGAATACACTGGCTTGTATTTTAAATACCTACAGTCTAGCCATACTCCTTTCTGCTCATCACAGTCATGATCTTTCCCTTTCACTGGTGTTCAGAGCTAGTAAATTGTCATTTTGGTGAATGTCATAGTAGGACATCCAGGTTCTTGCTTTTGGTCAGTGACTGGTCCCCAGAGCAAGGCGCAAAAACACCCAGCATCAATCATTACAGGAGCTAACCATGGTGAAGTGGATGCCAACTAATTCCCTAATAGATACACTTTCATAATTCTATTTTGATCATCTTCTAATCTAATAACAGTCTTATTGAGTCTCACTAAACTATCACTGCAATTGTTTGGCAAAGTAAGACACAATAAGAAAAAAAGATTTATCAATGGTTCTTTTTTCTGTATGTATATGCTTTTAAACTTTCATGAGACTTCTCAGGAAAAGATGTTGGCTAACTTTTGCACATTGATTAATATCTTCTCTTCCATTTACATTTCTCTGATTCAATTTTTTCATTAATTTTCAAATTCAAGATCAATCTCTGTTACTTATAATATCTATTCTATTTTTCCATGCAGTTCCATGGTAATAAAAAATTACAAAGATGATTTTCATATGTATATTATGATGACTGATTTTATAAAAGCGGAAGGGAAGGGAAGGGAAGGGAAGGGAAGGGAAGGGAAGGGAAGGGAAGGGAAGGGAAACTGGGAAATTTTTTTTAAAAGTAAATGTATAAGAAAAAGAACAATCATTGTATAATCAGGAAATATAATTATTTTTTGTGGATTTTCTGTTTTTTAAACTCAGAAGAAACAGAAAAATCAGAAAATAGTAAAAGCTATAAAAAATGTAAAAGAAAATTTCATCTCTGATATATTTACACCAAGATTTTTACATTCTACCTTTAAAAAGACAAATTCTCTGTATAAACAGAGGGCAGCATGCACATGCTACATTTTAGCACACAAAAATTTGTCCTGATTCCTTCCACAGGGTTCTCATTTCAAAATGTTCAGTGCCTGGCTTGTTCTGTGCATACATAGATCTTAGATGCATGAGCATGCTTTTATATTCATGTATTATTTGTATTTGTACAGATAAATAAAAATGTGTGCACATGTGCACACACACACGTGTATATATACATATATATACATGGCACCATACTGCATGCTAGAAATCATTGTAAATACACAGGTGTGGAAATAGCCTCTCACATCTGAGAGTGAAATAGGTCAATGGCTGCAATTGTTTATGAAACATTTTCAAAATTTTCCATGTCTGCTGTGACTCTCTTTTTTTTTTTTTTGTCTCAGTGTCAATAAGTAGCTAGAGTCAATCCAACAGGTAGATCTGGTCTCATTGGAATCACAGTATGGTGCCAAACAGAGGCAAACCAGCCTGTTTCTTGAAATACTAATTTTTCTTATTGGAACGGAAAACATTTTTAAATAGTATTGGAGAAGCAAAGTCAATAATAAAGCAGATGTTCATACTAAGGTAGAGCACCTCAAAATTTACACACAGTTAATCATCCTTCTTTACCACTCGTCTCAACTGCAAAATCAGGGGTATCCACAATGTTTCATTCTTGAGAATGAAATACAACACCTAGTGCTTTAAGACTACTATCTATTAGAAATAAAAATATAAAAGCAAATATTAGGCTAGACTTGGTGAATTTTTGTAATTAAAATTACATTACATTAGAATAGTATATATTACATTAGAACAGGATAAATAGATTGATGTCATTTTAATGAAAGCTTCTAATGTTATTTTGCTGTGAAATAATTCTGGATATCCCTGCCTTTGAGTGTTGAATTCAAAAGGAGAAAAATACTGTTGATGAAACTAAATGAGAGATAATTTTAAATACTTAGTGAACTGAGAGAGACACATTGTTTTTAAAATCTAGTTTTAATCTGTATTATTTACCACAGAACCATTACAGTCTGTCATGTCATTGTGCTGCCATATAGACACACTAAATCCATATTCTACATTCCTTGTGATCTTTTTTAGATGATTGCTTTTGTATAATAGTTGCTTTTCAGACAAAAAATAATTCATGCAATATTTTTCCTTATGCTTAGAGAACATTACTGAGTCTGAATTGCAGGCATCTGAAAATAGAAGCCTAATACTAAGATACTAGGAACAATGAGAAAATATCACAGCAATTCAATTGGTTATACAGACTCTTTACTATGTTTCACACCAAAGTCACATTGATCCATTTAATCAACGTATTTTTTTCCTTTGTTTTTCTATTTATTGTTTATACTGCAGCAAATTCAAAGGCTCAATATGCTATGTAGAAAAATTTGTCAGGGCTAGAAGTCCACAGTCCATCTCCTGTTATCCCTTGAGCAGCTCTACACTTGCCCTTACCTGCCCACTGATGTTTCCAGGATAAGCAGCTGTGTTCTGTTCTCTGTTGTACTGGTTACCATTTGCACATTCACTGCCAGTAATGGAAAACCAAAAATTATGGTGCCTGCATGTGCATTTAATAATGACATCAAAATGCATAGGGGAGATGAAGGGAGAGGAAAGCAAGAGACAAATCTTCACATGGGAAGTATTTAAGAATGCAGGTGAAAAGAATACAAAAGGTGGTAAATACAAGAGCCCTGAAGGCCAGAAATGTCTGTACATCACTCAGACAAGCATTGCAACACAGACTCCTCTGCACACAACTTGACAGTCAGGGGAATTTTCCATCGTATTTCCATCTTCCTCTATGCAGATGGCAGAGGAAAAGCTTTTCATTCGCTTACAGAGGACCTGAGTGTGAAGTTGCTTCAATTATCAGAAATTGGAATGTGAGAGGAAAGGGACAACTTTGATTGGAGAGATTTGTCTTCCAGTTCAAAATCATCAGCTAAAAATTTCTCTGGCACTATGTCCTTAGGCTGAGTCAGTCACCATATCAGTCATCTGAATTCCCAAGCTGCCTCTCCTGTTTGGCTTTGTTACCTGAACCAGAGTCTGCAGCAATTCCTGCCACTGGCAGCAGTCCTGCTGCTGCTGCAGGGTCTAGCAATTCCTGTTATGTGTGTCTTGAGCTCCTCTCTGAAACAAACCTCTCTAATGAGATATCTGGACAGTGATAACAAAAAATACAAGGCAGTATTTTGGCTGTTTTTAAAGAAACAAGCTAAAATTAAAAACAAACAAACACAAAAATATACAAACAAACAAAAATCCAAACCCAACGCTGCGTAGCTTACAGAGACTTTAACTTTTATTGCCTGCTTTCCAGGCAATAAAGTCACTGTTCCAGAGGCAGCATCCTCTGAGAACAGAGCATGGGACAAAACAGTTGTGAACTAGAGGTTAGGTAGTAACCAAAAGTACACACCCACCCAGTGTAGACATATTTTTCGTATATCTGTTTGGTAGATCTGTGCCATCTGCATGATGATTTTGAATATCGTAGTGACACTTGGAAACTCTATGTGGCTTAGCTCTGATAAGCCAAGGGAGAATTTTGAAGACATGCATATCCTATTGACCTTTAACAGAGCGGGAATTAGACCCATGAAGAATTTCAATGAGACAACACTGAATGATTTTTGTTTTATTTATTTGAGTGTTTGACAATCTATTTTTAGTTTCATTTCCCTCTATTTAATATTTAGTGATGCTTGAGCTTTGCTATTCTTCCAAATTGGCAGACTATCCATATCTTTGACATGGCTGGATAATCTTTTCCCTTGCTTGGCACTCGTATACTCCTGTTCACTTCTTTTTTTTCAAAGCAGAACCCTGCAGGGCTCCCAGAATATCATCCTCATAGTGAAATAAGAAGGAAAGTAAATTTATGTTATTCAAAATGTTATCTTTCTGTTGGTACAAAAGTATCTCAAGCCATTAAAAATATTTCTCTTTTGTAAAAATAATAATAAATGGTGTGCAGTGTTAGTCAACTATGTCTTTTTCTAGTGGTATCTTGTAAATTGTACTCAGTTTACATAGCAAAGCAAGAAAAAAAATCCTACTGTAACTGAAAATATGCTGAAAATATACTGGAGAGACATAATACAGCAAGGGTTATTCTGTGTGAAATATTATTTCCTAGTGCCTGAGAATTGATAGCCTTCCCTTTTGTTGGAGCAACCAGCCTGACTGAGCGCAGCATCTCAAGGAAGAAACAAGCGATAGAGAGGGAGACACCCTGCTGCAAGGTACCAAGGCTTCCAGCTGCCAACCTGATCTGCTGCTTAGGGAGGTTTCCTCCTTGCCAGGGACCCAGATTTGGGACTTTGTGGAGAGGCTACCAAGGTTTGTCCAGTCCTGTCCACAAACTGATGCACTGCCATTCTCTCACCAGAACTTCCTGAAGACCTATAAAGAGACAAGTTAATTCACTTGAAGAATAGTAAACCCATGCACTAGGACATGATAGGGGCTGACCAGCATCTTTTTTTGGAGAAAAGAACCTGGCAGTCCTGGTAAAGAACAGGTCCAAGAGGAAGTAGCAGGGATCCATCCTTGGATCAATTCCTGGTCAGCGTTTTACCGAGCATTGTCGGGAGGTCAAAGGATGTGAACGTTCTCTGCCCAGCACTAGAAATGTGTAGAGACACATTTCTAGTCCTGGGCTTCCCATGGAACAACAGAAGTATGGATACACTTCTTCAGCAAAAAGCAATGAAAACTGTAAAAGGATTGGAGGATCTGGCACGAGGGGAGGTTGGGACTGTTTGGCCTGAAAAAGAAAAGCGCAGGGGGAATCTTAGCAGTATGAGTTCCTGATGGGAGAAATAAAGAAGATAGATCCAAACTCCTATCAGTATCTCTGAAAGGACAAGGGGCAACAGGCACAAATCGTAATACAGAAAGTCTCACTTAGATGTCATGAGAGAAAACTTCTTTATGGTGTATCTGAGCACACAATATGGGAATAGCTGCTCAGAGTGGTTGTGCAGCTTTGATCCTGAGTGATATTCAATACCCAAATGGGCACTACGTGCTACCCAACTACAGTCTAACTGACTGTCTTGACCAAGGGGACTGGACTCTATGACTCAATCATTCTATTTAAATATGTTTGCTTTTATGAGTTTACCTGGTACGACCTTTTGTCAAGTTCGTTATTCTAATAAATCATTAGCATTTTACAATACTTGAGCTAAATTACAGTAAAGGTATTTCAGTTATAACCTCAGAGTGAAATGTGCAGTATTAAATGTTGCCACAGTGACAGCCTTGGAATACCTTGCAAAGTGGAGCTTTTATTGATGATCACAGGCATACCTTAGACTTCACTGCACCTAGCAGATATGATGTGCAATAAAATATTGTTATTAACTGACAAAGTCTCACAGAGAAAAAGCTCTTTTAGAACAAATTTTCACAAGGCTAATGACTACCTGTTACAAAACACAGCAATGCAGACTCCCCAGGCAGGTGCAAAAGAGATCTCCTTTATTACAAAAAGCAGGTCTTTTTAAGCAATTAGGCCATTATCAGTTATATTCCATTTAAGCACAACAAATGTAGTTCAACCAATCCCCACAAACCACGATGTGACCATGTAATGATTATATAACTTCTTTTTCTACCTTTAATTCAGCTGAGTCACTTTTCCATAGCCCTTTTCTACTCAGCCTAAGTAACAAGGCTAAGCCATGATTTAACAAGGGTAACAAGGCCCTTATATTATAAGGTTTTACTTCTCTGCAACAACAGCTTGTATCTGAACATTCTTACATTTGGTTTCTGACTGAAAGCTGAAATTTCCAACATTATTTCATTTAAGAAGCATCAGCACTGAAAGATGAGATCCTAGGTGCTAGGTTATTCATCCACATTAGGAAATGTGCTGGGTAATTCAGCTATTATTTGCATACCATTTAAAAATCCCTTGAACACTTGAGGCCTGACCCCAAAGGGCACTGGAGATGACATTTCCTTTTGTCAACCATCACAATACAATGAATGCAAAAAAGAGTTTAAAATAACTTTAAAGGTAAAAGAAGAGAAGAAGGGAAGGCACTTTGCCAATTTTTACATGATTCAACTTGTTCCCCACATGGATAAACTACCGCTATTAGTATGTCATCCATTTCATGGAATAGCAGCAAAAAAATCAATCCCAGTATAATCTGTTAGTCAGCATGTCCTTCATTCTTCACATTATTTGGCTACTGGTTTAACTTTTTTTTTAGCTAATTGTGCTTAATTTTTTAGCTAATTTTTTCTTAATTTCATGTGATGGATTTGACATTCAGGCATTTAAAAAAAAAAAAAATCTCAAGAAGAACTTTAAGAGTTTATAATTTGTTCCCAGAACAGGATTCCCTCCATTTTAATCAGCCTTGAAAGTTGTCTGCCCAGTCTGTTCTCAAAAACTTCCAGTAATGATAACTCCACAGTCTCTCTAGATGGTCCTTTTCTGTGATTTATGGTTGAAAATCTTTTCCTAATACATAATCTAAATTTCCTTTGCTCTAATTTAAGACCATTACTTCTTGTTCTTTCCAAGGTTGACACAGAGAACAGATTATTCCTTTCCTCTTTGTTACTATGTTCTGCATATCAAAGTGTGCTATTTTATATCCCTTCCAGTCATTTTTTTTCTCAAATCCTATCTTTTCTTCAGAGGTCATGTTTTCAAGAACACTGCTCATTCTTCTTGTTCTTTTCTGCAATTTCTCCTATAAGCACCATTTTATAGCAATATACTGTTAAGATGATAAATTTAAAAAGTTGAAATCCTTTCAATTTGGAAACCTGACATTGTGTGAATGCCTAGTTTCACATTATTCTAGTTTCGTAAGAAAATTTCAGGAGCACAGTGTATAATGAATTTCCAAATAGCTTTAAACTTTATGAAGTCAAGTCACTTCTGGTTTTAGCTACAATGTTTTAAGGTATTGCTTGTCCCAGTTGTCAATACCTCAGCCCCTCAAGTTGTCAATCCATACCTGAGCTGTAAAGTTAGCCCTCATCAACCAGCCTGTGAGCAGAACTGTTGAAATATGAGTGTAGATTCTCTCCTGTCAGCTTTTTCAATGATGGCTATAACCTTCAGCAAGGGGCAGAATGAGCAGCTAGAGGCTGCTATGCCTTACATACCCAGCTTTGCTTCAGAATGAGCCTCAGAGGCCCTTAAGAAAATGTTTCTTGAGGTATTTCAAAAGATTACCTTTGCCAGGGATAGGTGTTTCTCACCTGCCTGAGGCCTGGTCAGAGGGCAGTTGTGGCCACCAGCTATGATTGTCCATCAAATGCTGGCCCAGAAAATTCATTACACAGGAGTTACTTTTATGGCTGCACAGGCCATGTTTCAGCAGCCTCCTAAATTGCCATGATACTAGTGTAAGTCATTATGATCATAAATTTATAAACATTTAACAAAACTAGTATGTGTGGCCCATGATTTTAAATTTGATAAAGTTAATTTTGGTATTGCTGTCTCTACATCTTATTTGTCATACACTGAATGGAGAAATACCAGAGAAGACATTGATTTTTTTTTCCCCTCTTCTCATGTCTCTTTCATCTCTCATAAAAATGCTTTCTAAAGCATAAACTTCATTCAAAGTGCACTGAATGGGGAAATACAAGAGAAGACATTGATTTTTTTCCCCTCTTTCATCTCTCATAAAAATGCTTTCTAAAGCATAAACTTCATTCAAAGTAGTACTGTACTCACATAGAAGATAACACATTTTTCCACTGATCCTGCTCGTAGGCAGTCCTAAGCCTGACTGTTGTTCATTGCCATTACTCGGAATCTGATACTATCACACACACTACAAACCAAAAATGAACATTTTAAGTCATTAAACTTGTATCATCCACCTGGGAACTATTTCTTCTCTTATTGAAATTACGTGAAATAACAGTTTGGTTTTTTCTTGCTGTCTAAAACTTATTTGAAAATGGTGAGTAATCAAACAAAATTATCTAGATTGCACAGCTGCATTCTAAAATGTCTCAACAGAAGAGATATATTATCTGCAGTAAGCACTTTTCAGGGGGTTTGGAAGCCATAATATGTTTTTAGACCAAAATAATCCAAATATAGACAAAAGAATGCAGTGTTTCTGAAAATAACATACAAGTTATTCCATCAGGTAAGCCAACTGGAATTTGTTTTACAGATGATATAAGAGGGATGAAGAAAAAAATCAAATTCCTCTGTCTTTGTTCTGTGATCACCCAGCCTTAAGTAAGTGAAGCAGTCATAAATCTAGCTTTTTGTGATAGCTCTTCTTAAATAAAGGAACCTGTTCCTTGTCTGAACATCTCCCTCATTTCACTTCAGTTTACAAAACTTGAAGACTGCTTATTTACAGAGTCTCTGATGCTGATCAAGTAGGAGACAATAAATGTCTGTCATAAGTGAGCTAGGGGATACATATGGGTTGATATGAAAAGTGAATTTGGGACTTTTGTCATCCTACCGTGTGTATAAAAATTAATCCTCTTTATTGCACGTCTTTCATGCCATAGCTTCATTCTTCTGAAGATGTTCTCTGTGAGTCTGTGGCTAATGAAGTCTTGCCTTTCCCTAAGGGATCTCTACTGATCTTTTCTTTTCCACAGATTTTTTTTGAAGATTTAGCCTGAACACAAGAACTTTCAGAACACAGAAACCTGTTAAACCAGTGGGAAACATTCCTTCCAATCTTGAAGAATCTTGCAAATGTGATAAGGTTGTAACTAATATTTAATTTCTCCTAAATCCCAGAGCAGAACCTACTTTTACACCAACAGGATATGAAGCTAAACCCTTGGCTGAATAATGATGTCTATCTGAAATGGAATTCTCTTTTTTCTGACCACATTCTAGATGTGATCATGTCTCTATGTGAGTAAAAGCAAAAGAATCTCCATTACATAGCTGAAACCCTCCAAATGAAGTATCTATTCAAGGTGTCTGAAATCACATGCTTTACTTGTAGAACTTGGTATGGCAGTTAGAGTACATTATGCTATGCATTTCCAGGTAGAATTGTAATATATTTTCTCTGATTAAGAAAAAGGAGTAAAGAAAAGTTGTTAAAAAAATCAGTATTACAACTATATTGATTTGTTAAAATGCACCCTTTATAATTCAGGTATGGATTACAAGGTAAAAAACCAAAGATCTTTTGACCTTTCAACATACTATTTCATTAAATAACAAAATAACATTGCAGCAAAGAAAACTGGAAATTAATTCATTAATTCTTCATCCTCATGTGAAAGGAAATGTACTTTTGCAAGACAAAATTTCAGCCACCAGAAGATAGAGATTGCAACTTACTAGTACAATACTCACCTGTTTTGCCATGATTGTCACTGCAGGTATTCCAAATTGGCACAATTCCATGACCTAGAACTTTGAAAATCTCTATGATGCACAGTACTATATGGCCAGGAATTATTTTCATGAGGAATAATGGTACATTTTATCATCACAATTTTCCAAGGGCCACATAAGAAATTATTTTCCAGGTTATTTTCTTGTCAGTAAGTGTGAATGGGAATGGTGCAAATGTCAGCACCAAACTAACCACCAGAGCATTTTGTCAAATAAAGTGTAAACTGGAACCAGAATATTCTGTCCCTGCACAGTGGCCCTGTTCAGAAGGGAGAGCACTCATGAGCATAAAAGCACAGTTCAGGTCTAATTTCCAGGCACCTGTTTGCCTACTGAACCCAGCAGATCTGACTTAGACATCTGGTTTTCCATGGGAAGTATGTGAAAACACAGTCACCTGAAAAATGGGTTTATATCAACGAATATATTGAGTAGGACCTAAAAGGATTTTACAAGGCATATTAACTAAATTGTGTTTTAAATCTTCATCATCTCCTGAGAATAGGAATCATCATCATCTCCTGGATGTAGGATGAGGAGCCACCCTCATCCTATCCAAAGTCCACAGCCATGCTTTGTCACCTGGCATCTGATATATGTCTCTAGCATTCAAGGAAGTTAAAAGTTTTCTTCTTTTCTCACTCAGCATGGGATGCTGTAAACTAGCAAGTAAACAATGACAAGGAGTTGTCCCATCTCAGCTCAGCCATACACATCATTGTGTGCAGATTTTGACGATCTAGGCACAAGTCTCTTTAATTCTTTTCTGAGTTTTGCTGCACTTGAAAATGGTGAGTAATCAAACAAAATTAACTAGATTGCACAACTGCATTCTAAAATTTTGTATATTTTGTGCTGCAGTCATATTCCCACTGATTTCAATGGGAACAGTGAATGTTCAGATCTCTACAGGTTTTCACGTGTGCTGGGAGTAATGTTTCTCATCATACTTCCTCCATAAAGAGATCCTGCAAAAAATGGCTCAAAGATATTTTAAGTGTAAAACATTTAGTTATATACATCTCTGACAAAATATCCTATTCAAGTAAATAAACTACCCATCAGTAGAGGAACTAGACATGGTGCATTATATCTTCTCTTATGTATTTCTTGAGTATTTCTCATATTTGTTTATGACTAGAATATTATTCAGGAACACAGTAATAACAGAGAGCTGGATTGTTTTTTTAGTTACAACATCATTCAACCATATATCCTACATAAATAATTTTTTTAAAGTATTCCTGTGTCAGAAATTTTATTTTTGGAAGGTTCTTATTCTGACCTTGAAAACATCAGCCTGTGTTTCAGGGAAAGTCAATCATCTATATTGCTAAGTATTATATCCCATCTTGACATACTGACTACCTTAGGGATGAAAGGCTCTGATGTATTATTCATTTCAGGGATAACAAAATAGGTTAAACCCTCAGCTGCCTCCTCACAATCACTGTCTTGTACTACATATGTTTTTGTGGTGCCCTTCTCTTTTGGAGGAATTACATGCTTGTTTTTATTCAATTTAACATACTCTCTTTAACATAAATCCTTGACAGAAATTCTACATCCCACAGAATTAAGTTTGGGAACACTTTATTGCAGAACTGAAAACAGACTGACCAAGATTACTAGCCCTCCTCAAGTGTCTCATGAGTATGTTGCTACAAAGCAGAATTAATTTTTTACCCATGACATTGTCAGTACCACACAAAAAAACCCCTCTGTCCAAAATGATAGCTATTTAACTCTTACATATTTACTTTCTATGCCAATATATTGTATATGTACACAGATGCTGAATTAGAGGGGTTTTATGGCAAAATAAAGTGGAAGGCTGCCCTAAAAAATTAAGGAAATCTGCCATTATTTGCATGTAGCTTAGCACACTGCTACAGTGAAAATTTGTTTTCAAAATCAAGTCAAAATATTTTTTATTTGATTATTTATTTAAGACAACATATATGGTCCAGAATTACTTGTTCTTGCTCTGGTTATGACATTGTGATAAAAAACCAGATTATTTACATGAGTGTTCAGAGGCATGCTTGCAGTGTCTGGCCCTATTTGTTCTTTTAGTAAAAATTTCACAGCATAATATTGCACTTAACATTTAAATTTTTTTTTCTGTCTTCTGCAGTTTTTCTCTAAATACCCTCTATTGGAGGGTTTATCCATATTAACTTTTCAATAATTTCATATTATGGATTGGATTAATGCACAGTTGTTGTTGTTACTCTTTAAGGACACTTATGTACCAAGCATGTGCTTGTTGGTGACTCCAGGTGTGGCTCTAGAAAAACTAACATTTATTTTTATTGACTGATTAATTTTTTTATAAGATGTTAGTTTTAATTGTCCCATTGAATATAAAGAAAAAGTTTCCATGAACAAAACCACTTTATATATTGTCTAAAAAATCCAAAGTTTCTAACATAAAGAGGATAACTTTATTATCATTTAACTTGAGAGCTGTACTAGAAGAAATAGTCTGTCATGTTGTCATCTTGTGTCAGTTTTCAATATCAAAATGTCTGAAGCTGGTTTTCAATAAATTCCCAGTGGTCAAGAGAAGAAATAGTCTGTCATGTCATCTTGTGTCAGTTTTCAATATCAAAATGTCTGAAGCTGGTTTTCAATAAATTCCCAGTGGTTGGAAGGAAGATTCTTATTAAATCAGATGGTTTTGGATATGGCTATATATCTTGGTTTAAATAAGGAGATATATAATTCAAATGTACTTAGTAAAAGTAATAATAAAATTAGTTTATATGTGAAAATAAGAAAGAGGGAGAATCAAGGAAACCCAGATCTAAATACTGCTGTATACCACTGTATAAGTGCTGTGTTCCAGCTCTTTATCTGTGTACCCCTTAACAATGATCTCTCAGTGGAGTTCATCTCACCTAACTACATGTGACTAAAATTTGGCAAGTGGGTTAAACTAGTCGTGCACAATCAAAAAACAGAGAAAAGTGCCTTCCCGCCTGTGCTAGACATATGTTTTAAGAAAGAAATCTCTTTGAGGTTCCCATCCCTCCCAACAGAAGAAACTTAACCTACTAATGTAAATGAAGGACTAAATTTTACCTGCTTAATATCAGGTAATTACACATGATAGTAGAGGTAATACACATGATTTTGGCTCAGTTGCAGATATGCTGTAAAATTCAAGTTAGAAAAATGATAATTTAGATAAAGCCTTTCTATTTCCTAGTGCTTTGCTTTTGATCATTTTTAGCACAAGCTATTGGCATTTTTTGTCTTATTTATTTACTCCTTTAGTCCTAAACCCAATCTATATAAATAGTAGTTCTTTCATCTGTCTAATGAATTTTGTTTCTTATACAAAACAAGAAGCTGGAATATTTATAGAAGCATCATGAAAATATTCAATTTAACCTAATAATCATTATTTTAATTGGTCTTCAGAAGATTCACCTTAAATTCACTTACTGAGCATCAAAATGGGGCTTACAGTTAAGTTTGTTCTTCTTATGTGAATTTATAAGAGGTACTCTTGAAAAGATTGTTAAGATCAGACTTTGGTCTTAATGGTGGAAGTGCTTTTCTCTTCTCCACTGTACTTGTCACTTTCCAGAAAGGTTTTGGGGAGGTGAAATGAACAAGAATTTTAGGGTTAATTTTTTTTCATTTCAGCAAGGATGGGAGGGGGGCAGGCAAGAAGGGTGAGGCAAATTTAGTATTAATTGTCTAAACCTGGCATATAAATCTTCTCTTCTCCACTGCACTTGTCACTTTCCAGAAAGGTTTTGGGAAGTGAAATGAACAAGAATTTTAGGGTTAATTGTTTTTTTTTCATTTCAGCAAGGGTGGGAGGGGGGCAGGCAAGAAGGGTGAGGCAAATTTAGTATTAATTGTCTAAACCTGGCATATAAATTAAGAGGTTTTGGGCAACAAGTTAGAAAATTATTTTTCTGGGAAGTGAGAAGGTAGTAAAAACTGGCTGTAATAATCTCTCATGCTATTTCAAAACACAAAGAGAGGTTTAAAATTATATAGATTAAGATTAATTTCTTACATGCAGAAGATTTTCTAACCTTACGGTAGTGCAGAAAAGATTTAGTTCTCGCATCATGAAATTGAAGCCAGTTTGAGAACAAATGAAAAGAAATTTTTTATTGCATAAAAGGATAGGCAATTGTAATGGTAGAAAAGTCAATAATGTCCCGAAATTTATGTGTTAATGATATTCTTTATATTTAATGACTAATCATTAAACAAGAAATTTAAAATAAGACTAATATAATTGCTTTAGTAAAACATGATTTATAAGTAGGAAAGTGTAGGCAAGGCTGCACAAACAACTACTTTAGCTAAGTAGCTTTCTCACATTGTAAAATTTTTTTTTTTGAAAGGTGACTTATTGTGAAATCCTCAGTGGAATGCACTGTTTTCAGATTCTGGCTTGCTTTGCTTACACACCTTGCTTTTGGCTGTGCATATAAAGTCAGTGTTAATGTAAATCTTGTGTTGAAGAATAACAAAACAGTAGTTTAAAAACTATCCCATCTATATAAAGAGTATGATGAAAGGTGCATGTCAGGGTAAAACCTACCAGGATTTAATCTCATGGCTAATGTTTTTCTCTTTCCACAACCCAAGTAATGGCTTTACCACTGTGAACAATTTTACCACTGCAGATATTAATTCCAGTAGAAGGTGCATTCATACCTCTGAAAGCAGAATTTAACACCAACATTTAAGTGGAAATAATTTAGAAATTACTGCATATCATAGCAGCATAAAATTCTAGTCTCTATGTTTAAATAATACATTTCCGTCATTTCTTTCACCTGTAGTTCAGGATTAGAAGAACATAAGAGAAAGCAAGCACAAAGAGTTCTTTAAACTTTCACTAAAATTGCCTTGACCACCTACAGGCACAGAAACCTTCTGCTGCAAATGTTAATGGGCAGAATTTAATGGGAGAGGGACACTGGAGAGGAAGTGCAGACTAGTGGGTGGAAACAATTTGTTCACTTTTTATCTTGATACATGCAAAGAATTATACCCAGAGATTGTCATGGAGATTGCAGTCATTGACAGTGTTAGCATAGTTTTATTTCAAATATTAAATTTTGTGTATTAGAAAAATGTAATTATGTTCTTTTTGGGATTATTTTAATTTCAAGGGAAAAAGAGCAGGTTATATATTTACATAACTTATCTATATTTGCTTCCAGAAAAACTTTCAGTTTACAGTCTTTCAGAAATTTGCTCTACATATATGAATCAGCAATTTTTATTTCAAAAAATAGTTCAAGATTAGAAGTACATAAGCTATTAGAAGGATATTTAGCTATCTGCATTTTAATTAATGGTTTCAAAGCACAAAAAAATAAAATCCACTGCTAAATGTTCTCATTAAGATCTTTCTGTGGCAGTAGGCATCTAATACATTGTTTATTCTAATTTATTTTTATTTCAACCAGTGCCAGAATAACAATACAAGAAAATACATATATTGTATTAATAGCTATAAAAATAGACAAAAAATTTACTATCTGAATTATTCTTGTACATTTGTACATCTGTAAATATTCATTGATTGCTTTGAAGCTCTTTTAATGCAACTAAGTTCAGAATTTCATCCAGAGGGTAGAGAAGAAATTAAAACTGTAAAATAAATATTATTTTAAGGTTACATAATTTTCAATAGCTACCAGGGAAAAATTACTTACTATAAAATTACTGTTAATTTTCAAATTAAAAAAATAAAATAAAATAAAATAAAATAAAATGAAATAAAATAAAATAAAATAAAATAAATTAAAATAAAATAAAATAAAATATTAAAAAAAATAAAAGTGAGTGCTAATCCCTGCATATAAAAAATCCATATGGTATTTGGAAAATGGATTTTATAACTATAGTTGAGATTACGCTGTCTGAAGCCATACAAGAATCAGACCAAATTTCTTTCATATTTACACCTTTTTCACAGCAAAACATAAGAATATAATACTGTATTTTTGGGAATGTAAATGATAGTAAATTTTTTTCTATGATCTTTGTATCTTTAACATTTAAAAGGACACAAGTCCCCCAGAAATACCATAGATAAAGTATATTAAAAAACCATTTTGACTGCTGAGAGGAATTCATCCACACTTTGTGTAGAGGGATGGAAGAGCAAAGAACTCTGAAACTGATCTGCAGTCAGCAGAGACAGGCTCTTGTCAGTGGTGCTCAGAGGCAGGGCCAGAGGCCGTGGGCACAACCTGAAACACAGCAGGCTCCATCTGAGCACTGTGACTGGCACAGGCTTTCCAGGGGGCTTGTGAGGTCTCTGTCCATGGGGATATTCAAAAGCCAGACCTCCCTGGCAGCATCAGCCATCCAGTGTTTCTGTGAGTCTGGGGTTCTGGGAGTGCTGTCTCCTGACAAACGTGAAAGTGTCCTGGAATGATTCTCTGCATTTCAGTGGGTGTCTCCAATACTGAAAGATGGCAATAGTTCACAGAGACAACACCGTACAAAGCCAAATAACTGGTCTTAATTTCGCAAACTTAAAAGAAAAATAAAAGGTGGGATAAAAACCTACAGATTAACTTGAGAGTGTAAAAGGGTTTTGCATGAAAGACTAGACTGATTGCACCTCCTAATCTGTCTAAAAGTCTGGAAGATCTGAGGAAAGCAGAAATTAGTTGTAGAGGTTTCTGTGTTTTTAAGGTGGAGAGAAGATGTAATGCTTCATTACGTATTCTTTTCCCCAATCACATGGTTAGAGACAGCTTAGATGATTGATTTAAATTTGGGACCTGATACTACTTCAAATAAAATTTTACCCATCTGAAAACGTAAAGATCAGAACCTTCTATTTAAAGGAAATTTCTGGTGTAAGTTGTATTTTCCCACCCATAGGACACATTCTGATAATTAATAATTAATAATTAACAATTATAATCTGATAATAGGGATAAAGCATTGTGCAATTTCAGCTATTGACACCTACAGTACAAAGCTTAAGGGGGAAAGTGAGGAAATGGGTAATGGACAAAAATCCCTCAAAGTACTTAACTCCCTCTTTCCTGAAGAAAAATATTTTCATTTTCCAAATAATTTCTCTCTGTTAAAACTATTGTTTTAAAATATATTTTAAAAAAATTAAAAAAAAAATAAAACCCCCAAAAACCCAGCAAAGGAAACAAAACAATCCCTGCCATAACTTCTATGGTGAACATGGAAAGAAAAAATCCTAGATGTTGAAAGATTCAAAAGAAAGGAAAGGTACAGAATATTTAGAGAATATTCTATATTTCACAGATTTTAATCTTTTTTATCTTTTTTTTTTTTTCTCTAAATCTCTAGTGCAAAGTATTCCATAACTGCAGAGAGGAAAAAAAAACCAACAAAACAAAAACTATGATTTATATTATCTGGCAGATATTGAATGTGATAAAGATGTGAACAGTAGGAGCTTCTGTTTGGTTACATAGCTTTAGGAAAAATAGAAATATCAAATCTAATGGGAAACTATTTGATTGTTTGTCTCAGTTAATCAATTGCCTCTGCACAAAAATTGTTACATTTTTATGAGTTTAAACTGTCATCCAAAACTAGATAGGATCCAAATAAATTTGCTGAGAGCTTAAAATACAGAGCCTTGAAGACTTCTGTTTTCTTTAATTTCTCTACCTGCTCTTGTTCCTATAAAGAAAACTGAGAAAGAAGAGGAAGAAAACAAAGAAAATGAAGAAAGGGAAAAAGGAAAAAATATTCATTTTCCCATAGTTTCCAGCTGTTGGATCAACCTTTAATAGTTCTTTGAACATGTTCTTTTGATAGATACAATTTGTTTTGCTTCAATCAATGCCTTAGATTTATTACATATGGGTGTCTCTGTTGATATTAAGCTTCGTTTATTACAGATAATCTTATTAATTCTTCACTTAATAGAATGGAGTACCTGTGGGTTACCCTGACCTTCACAAAATATATCCAAACATTTTCTTAATTTGTACTCATGTAGAAGGAAAAGACTGTGTTTTTTATATTAAAATGAATGTGTATAATTGATGAAGTAAATAACTTTTGCAAAATCAAAGTCCCTCACTTGGGCTCTCCAAGAGTGGGTAGATTCCTAGAATTTACATTATCAGAAAATAATATTCTATATTAATGTGATTCATCTCCATTCTTTTTTTATGAAATACAGTTTGTGCCACCAATGAACTCACTATCTATATTTGTGGAGATATGAATATGAAAGGTTGCACCCATCTCCTCTTCTTCATTATAATAAATGAAGTTTTCTCCACTTATGTGTTTAGCACAATCAGAGCTTAGAAATAACATAAAATACATATAATTTTGAAAAATAATTTTATTAACTTATTATAATTTTGACCATCTCAATTTATGCACTTTTTATCCTATCTTTAATATGCCAAAGCAGAGTAATATTTTTATTTTCAGTTTTGCTTTTTACTGGTTGTGCATTGTACAGTACAAAATTGATGCATACCACAAACCTAGGATCAAAAGCTGTGTTTCTACACAGTCAGTAAATTTATATTCTGACTTCTTAAAATTTTAATAACAAAACAGTACACCAAAGTCTAATAAGTAGAACTTGAATATTTTATTCTAATACCCTGGGAGAAGCCATTAAAGAAGTTTCTTTCCTATGTTTTCAACCCTTCCTTTCAAATTTTTTGTTAACATTTTTTTATATTTAAAATTTAGAATGCAATTAAAATCTAATAACTGTTTATATGTTTTCATTGAGGAAATATTGCTGATTTTTCTGAATCTTCAGCATATATGTTATCCAAATGTCTTCTAGGACTATGAGTGACATAGATCATCCAATTTAAATAAAGAGTTCTAGATCACTTTAGTTCATTTTCCAGAACAAAACTTAACAATTTGGTTGCATGGGTAGAAATAACCCATAAGAGAATTATAACTCTAAACTAAACAGATGAAATTTTGTTCTCAATTGCTTAGTATATAAGGTATATAGGGGTTTGAAGTTGCCTGAAAAATAATCATAAATATTTATTTTGAAAAATACTGTAGACTTGATGTAACTGCACATTCTATGCTTTTGAGGCAGGAAGAAAAATATGTGTTTTGTGACCTGGGGAAGGGAATAAGAAAATCATTCTTGTGTGCTCTTGTTCCCACAGCAAGTAATTTGAAGAATTCTCACTCTGTGAGTTAATCAACAGTCAACAGAACAGACTTTTCAAAACTGACAAACTTTCCTGTTCTTCAGAAATAATAATCAGGATCCCTTACTTGGACCCCCAAGCTCTTAGGCTTACAGATTTCATCTGCTTGGGTAAAATACAGCATTTAGTTGCATGCAATATTACCCCAGAGTAAATCCTGGTGATTTCTTTCTGTTTTTTTAAAAGAAAATTCAAACTATTCTTTCATTGGTAATAAAGCAGAGATGTAACCTTACTGATTAATTGAACAGTGCCTGAGAGACTGTGAGCTGCAGAATGAAGTCTCCTCTACAAAATAAACTTGGCCATGTAAACACTTAGCAGTGGGTAAATGGACCCTATTCTGTGTTTGTACTGCACCAAGAATCAAGTTTGCTGTTTGCACAGCACCAATCATGTATTGCGCTGCAATATATTTTAGAAATAATTGTAATTCTTTCTGCACGTAGCTGATAATTGTATACTGAAGCATTCGTGTGAAAACATAAAGAGGAAAATAGACAGCAGGCTGTAGGTAACCAAAATGATGGAACTGTTCACAGCTGCAACACCTGTATAGAAACACTCTTGTGTTTTTGATTCTGCTTTGAAACTCCCTAGAAATTCTGTGATTAATTTCTCAGGGACCAAGATGCTGTCCTCTGCCTCATTTGGAATGTGTCGAGCCAGTCTGTGTTTTATTGCAATCTATACAGTAATGACAGTGCATATATAATACAGAAAGGACATTAGCTAATGACCTTAGCTATCAGCACAGGTACCATAGCCAGAATCTTATGCATAGGCTTGTCCTTCAGCAGAACTTTCCTGAAGAGGAGCCTTGATATTAGAGTATCATTGCTTTTATGTGACTGTGTTACTGAAATTTTAAATTCATATTTGAGGACAGCCATCACTGTCAGAGTACAGTAAACGTGGTTGTCACAGTATGAATGATGGAACACTGATGCATACTGCACACAGAAAACTGCTCCTGAAAGATCAAAAGCAGAGCTGAATGCCTGCTTTGCAAAGGACTTAACATTCTCTCACAAGAAACATGTAAGGAAGCTATGTAATTGCAACTGTAAAATAAGATTAATGGATATACTCATGGCAAATGAGATTAAATGTGTACATACAACAGAGGAAATAGCTGTAAATAAATTATATGGAAACATAACATCTACTTAATATCTGTGTAATAAGGCTAGCTTTCAGTGGAGAGGGGAGAGGTTATTATTATTATTTGGCTTGAATTTGTTAAATATCAGTTAAAATACTTTGTAGGGGAAAAAAAATTAATTTAAAGATATGTACTTAATATAGGAGAAAATAGGAGGGAACATACCCATAATAACATCCTGGACAGACCCCTTGCATTATCTTTCATTCTTGAGAAGGGCATTAAAGTACTCTTAAGTCTTACAGCTCATGTGTGAATTAGGTCAGACCACTGAAATAATACCACCTTTAGGGATGAAAACAGCAGCTGCTTGGAGTACTGAACAGTACAATACTGAACAGAGTGTTGAAATATGAAACAAATTAAACTGAAGGGAAAATTCTGAAAGGCAGAAGTAATCAGAAGACTAGAAAATTTGCTAGGATGTTCAGCATTTATTTAAAAATGTCATGAAAATGTGCATGGCCAGATTTCAGAATTTTAGTTTTTTATAGCAGTAGCTTTATTTTATGTAGGACTTTCCCCTAGAAGATATCCAATCATACCTATACACATCTATGTTACAGAAACCCAATGGAAGTATAGTGTCCAGCCTGAAGTTATGCAGCATGTGCAGGAACACAGCCTCTCACCTCCACAGGTCTCTGATCAACACACTGCTCTCGATCTATAATATTTCTTACCTGGAGGAAAGGGCAAACTCCAGTACCATCTAACATCTGTCTCCAGTCAGGAACTTCTGTTTATACTGACTTGTAGGAAAGAATATCGGACGATGAAATTCCAACTCTGCAGTGACAACCTGTCCTTTACACACAGCTGCAGTCCAGCTTCGAGACTTGACAAAACCATAGCACCAAGAGTACAACCAGGATTTTTAAGATCAGACAGAAAGCATGTGTAACAACTAGACAAAATGGCATTTCAAAAAGTCCCTTTGCTGATAAACAGATGTGGCCATTCGGAGAAGGATTGTACTTTTGCAAAATATCTGTGGAAATTGTTTTAAAGACGAGAAGAAATATTTCTTGGTGACTGCAGAACATCTGGTTACCTATTGGAAAGGGCCAGTGGGCAACCTGCTGACTGAAAGAGTTTTTGCCAGAGTTCATTATAGACAAAAAATATCTTTAGCTGTACATAGTGACTGACAAAAGAACACAATTTTAAATGCTATTTTTAAGCATGGCCCTTCCTTCAAAGACACGTATCCTTTCACCAGCATAGCAATAACCTCTATAAAATGGACTAAAAAGTGTATTTGAATGAACAGAATAGTTAGGATGACACTACTGACTCTGTTCACATTTCTCTGATGGTTTTCAGTTCTTTGGAATATTATTACTTTCTCCTTTTTTGATCAAACTGCACCATGCAGAGCAGAAGATATTCCTGCTTTAAGAGAGAATTTGATGTTCAAGAAGTGATTTTATTTTACTTTAAGATGATTTTCAACTGCCTACCCATAGTACCCCCTAAACTGCAGTCATCAAAACAAACCTATCCAAGAAAATCCTTTTTGAAACTGTGCATATCGATATAGAGTACAATCCCTGTTTTGACAGAAATTGTAGCCCATTTAGAACACAGCAGTGTGTGTATTGAACTTCAAGGCAAACAGATTGATGGGCTGGAATTAGAGTTTATAACTAATTGAAACCTGTGCTGTTTCCTGAACTGACAACTAATTTCTAAATCATAGTTTCATATCTCACTTGAATGTTTTTTCCTGATAAATTTTCTCTTGCTTAGAAATACCATATAAGATCAGCTGTTAAACACCTCTACAGATGCAGCAGCAACAACTGCATAATCTTCTTTGGATAGATATTTGAAATTTATTACCCTGTCCATAAGTATAAGTAGGAAACCAGTCTTTGTCTTTTACCATAAATAACTCTAAGGATCCTTCAGGTATCAGATTCCATATTTAGTATCTGCACTCAATTTATGAATGTGCAGGAAAGCTATATTTCCTTATTGTGCTTCAGCAGGGAAACAGAGCACTAGAACTTTCGGAAAAGTGGATAATTTTTAAAGGGAAGCAAGCACTTGAGTGATTACAATTTGACTTTATTTTCACACCTAATCCTTCTGTATTTTGTGATCCAGTCATGGAGGATACTTCTGTCTTCAGCAGAGAGAGAGGAATACCTCCACAGCATTGTTCAGACCATCATAAAATAGATGCTTGAGAAAAGCAGGATTCATTTCTTTTATAAGGGGTGTTCTTGTTCTGGTGATTACTAAAGGTACCCAGCTATGTAAATTTACTTCCACCTATGCAGGCTTATGGTATTTTTTTTTCAGACTGCATTTTACCATGTTGGACAAATAAATCAATCTTTCCTTCTACTAATGGTAACTCTGGCCATGATTATTATCCTGCTTCTTTGATAAGATATGCATTTTAATCTATATATCAACTTTAAGCTTTCTCCCATTTGAAATCTATTCACAAAACTACATGTTTCTTATCAATTTTTCCTCCTTTACAGCTCACTGGCTCAGCCTTGACTTTCATAATATTTTAGCTTTTACTCAAAAGCACCACCCGTTTATCATCAGTTTTACCAACTGTAAAACAGTTAAAGTCTTTATATAATTGTAAGCAAATCTTTCATTTCTATCTTTACATAAAAAAACTTGAAATACCTATTCCTACCTGTTCTTGCCACTGTCGCAGGACAAAGACATGCATGTGTTCCATATATGAGGAATCACTGAGCATTTTTAATACACAAGGATATAATTTGGAGATGGAACACTGAACTCTGTCAAAAAACATAGCCTCGTGCCACTGAAATTTCTGTGTTGACTATTGGTGGCAATAGTTACAGCAGTGGTCTCTAGTCTAACTCGTCTTTCCAGGACTGCAAAGGTACTATTAGAAGTAGAAAGGTACTTGAGCAAAAAAGTGAAAAATTAGAGCTCATCAGAAGAAAATCTTATTTGCTGAAGGCTCTCTATTGGATAGAGATACTTGACCACTTCAAGCTTACTTGCCTTGTATTAGGTTCTGTTTTGTCGGGCCAGGGTTTTATGAGCCTTCAGAAGGAAACCTAATACACTCAAGGATAGCTTAGCTATTACCTTTGGAGGCGAAGAATGAGCAGGATGGCTTCTGCTGCAGTGTTTGAAACAAAAAGGTTTAATAAAAGGCAAAATAACAAACAGAGAATCCGAGCCAAGTACAGAGATCTGCTCTTGGTAGCAACACCTTCACAAAAGCCTCGTGGTCCTTTTGTTCTCTTCTTTTCTACCTTATGGCCCAGGCGGGACTTTTTAGCTTCTATCCAATTAGGTGACCCCAAGGTTTTAGTGAAGTCTCTGGGGTCCTATAAGGTGGCTTTTCACCTGATCGTTGGGAGAAACTTCTGGGCTTCTTTCCTTTTTTGGGGGACAAAGGCTAGCTTTGCCATTCTGTCATTAGGGGGCATTCTCCTACACTCCTACAGCCCTGTAACACCCATTGAAGGCAATGGTCTTCCCTAAGCTGTTCAGTATCTTAACAGACAAATATAAATATCCAGTCACAATTCTTCATAATTCTTTACAAGTTTAATTATAAAGAGAAGGGAACCATTTATCATTTTAAATTCACATACAATTTAGAGACAGTGAAAAAAATTATTACCAGATGTGCAATGGATATTTTCAACTACATTTCCACTGCTGCCCTGAGTACATACTAAGCCTTCATAAGTGACCGTAAACCATGAGTGTCAACAAGTGGCCTTTCCAATGATCACAACACTATTAAAATATTTACTAGCAGTTTTCTACCTCTTATACATTGTTCAAAGGCAAAATTCTAAACTAGTATGCAATGGTAAAAACCGGGAGTTTTTTTGCTTTAACCTTAGGAAAAACAAAAATTTAAAGCTGAAAAATAGAATAATACACATGTATATGTTGAAATATTGACAGAGATTTCATTTATTTCCTGAAAATTTGATAGTATTCTGATTTTAGTCTTCTTATGAATGTAAAAGAATCGCAAAGAAGTAATGCCATTGTTTCATGAAAGCTCATCGGAAGCATGCAGACAACAGAAAATAAATACACTGAAGTAATGGAGTTGTTTCATGAAAGCTCATCGGAAGCATGCAGACAATAGAAAATAAATCCACTTTACAAATTATGTCTTTGAATATCGATCAAAAAGGTTTAATCAAAAGACTACACAGAAACAAGAAAGAAACATGAAATTAAAAAATGGGGGGGTGGGGGGAAAGGAAGGGAGAAAGCAATGAACTGCACACAGCTTCTCTTTTCAATCAACTTACTTCCATTAAACAAGTCAGCAATCAGCAGAGCCATGATAACAATCTACATATTTACTCACTACCTTGAGAAAACCAAGTTACTGCAACTTGACTGAATGGCAGGGAAATCTGTCTCTCCTGTCAAAGTAATGAGGTTCATATATTGACCCAGAGGCACTTTTAGCCAAGTTGCTTTGCAGATAAGTAGAGTTCCCCAATTCTATCCTTTGTGTTACAAATATAAATCCAAAAAAGCAAGAAAATGCAGCCTATTTCCCTATTTCTGACCAAGGAAGAACAAGAACTTTTATCTTTGATATTCCAGTTTCTAAACACTTCTTCCTCTAACATTTTCTTTAAAATTCTCTTTCATGATGATAAATATTTCAAAAGAACTTAGTCCACATCTAAAATTTGGAACTTGTGGAGATCTGACAGAATTACTAGTATCAGAGCAGCACACAGGAGTTTTATTTAAAGTCTATATGAGCACAGTTATTTCATGTGTCTATTACGGAAGTACTTTTCATTAAATTAATGAAATTCAGACTTCTCAATATTAAAAATTAAAATAAAATAAAAATTTATCATGTTCCTGAAATGTATTCATTTGAGAATGCACACATAAAGACTGGTACTTTTTTCCACATTGCTGAGCAGATAAGACAGAGAAACCTGAATTACCTGAGACAGATGAAAAACAAGGTATGAATCATACCCTCTTGCTTCACATAGAAGCACAGCACTGAGGCTTTTGATGTGAAGTAAATAGGCAAAGAAATTTCAGACCAAGTAAAATTGCTGCCTACATAACATTTGGTATTGTATATGAGAGCTGGAGTGAATCTGTGCACAGGCATTGCATATATGTTTGTACATGTATTCAAGCTTCCTGTTGGGAAAAATAGTTGTAATGTTTAATGAAAACAGTCTGATATGTTCAGAGGGATGCACTTGTTTGCACCAGAGGAACTCCATTATTTTTGCACTGTATTGTTAATTTAATCTTCAGAAGTTATTCATTCTTTTCTGCACTTCCAAGAGATTTTTCAGAATTTTCATTACCTGAGTATATTGTATATCCCATAGTAAAAGATTAAAAAGGTCAGCTTGTACACATTCATTTGAAAGAACTCAAGGATTTATTCCTACAAAGACAGTAAGCTTACAGCTTCTCTTAACACTAACATGAGCTGATACCTCTGTTGGTATCTGGCTGAGCTGGAGCTCATTTTCCCCCAGCAGCCCTCACAGTGCTGTGCTTGCCCTGGTAGCTGCAAAGAAGCTGAAACCTTCCAGAGTTTTGGCTGCTGCTAGGCAGGGCTGGCACAGCACCAGCGCTGCCTCCCAACATCCCGGGGGACTGGGGTGGGAAAGGTGCTGGGAGGGGGCAGAGCCAAATGAACCCAAGGGCCATTCCACACCCTGTGACAGCTCAGGTATAACAGCTGAGGGAGGGAGGAGGAATGTTTGTTATCTGCAGTGTTTGCCTTCTGGAAGGGCTGCTCCATGTCCTGAAACCCTGCTGCTGTGGAAGTGCATGGACACAACCCACTGATGGGAAGCAGAGAATAAAACTTTTTTTTCTCTTTGCCCATGTAAGTGCAAAGTTTCACTTTGCATAAGTAAACTGCCATATTTCAACCTGTGAGCTGTTTTCCACCTTATTTTCTCTCCTCTCTCAGCTGGGAAAGGGAGTTGGAATTTTTTGTATGAACTTAAAAAAAGTTGTATTTTGGATTTGCAGTAAAAAGTGGCAAGGAGATGCTGAGGAGAAATCAAATATTACTTGTGGCATTTTTACCCCCCTTATTCTGTTTGAAATTATCAAATCAAAAATTCGCAGTACAAAGAATAATGAAAGAAAAAATACATAAAGAACATTTAAATGTAGAATCATATTCTTCCATAAGCTACTTAGACAACTCCACTGAGGGCTTATCCTTCCATCTCTGAATAACCAAGACTTTTAACATCAGTTTCAATGAATGTGACATCAGAGCCTTAATTCCAGCAACAAAAAGAGACATACATTTTCTTCAATTACTCTATAATGAAGAAAATTATGCCATTCCACTGAGTATGACTCATTATAGATCTAAATGACAAAAATATAAACATTTTCTAATACCATATTATTACAAACTATCATGCAGTGTTTGGTAACAAAAATTAGCTAATAACGGTGATATATTTCTTATCATACATTGAAACATGCCTCGTGTGTCAGTCCTGCCCAAATTATCAACTCTGCATTGTGACATTATTCATTTCTGCAAATACTTGCCTACAAGTAGCAATTTCTCTGGCAACTGGGAGGGAAAAAATTATTGTCTTAGAAAGATGGACTTTATCCTTGTTGCATCTGGATTTGTATATTTATGTTTGTGCCTTTGCAAAATTAAGGCAAATGTAGAGCAGCATCATTTCTGGCTACAGTATCTCAGAATTAGTAGAAATACAAATTTAAAAGAAATACACCAGACCAATTCATTTGTGAGAAAGAAAATGATAACAAATGCCTCTCAGGACATTTCCATTATAACACTTGGGTTTTTGTTTTGGTTTATTTTTTTTTTTTAATTGAAGAAAAACTTGGGAAAGAGGTGTAAACTGGAGTAATATATAGAAACAATTTTCTCTGAACTGCTTTTCATAGGATCTATGAACTAACAATTTTGTTTCAATTTAAATGGAAGAAAAAAACTTTACATATACAGATATGTTCCAGAAATTAAAGGAAAAATATTCCAAGAACTAGCAGAAGAAAAACAACGTTAATAAGACTCTTCCAGATATGGTTACAAATTGTCTTCTGCCTCGGCCAAAATTTACACTAGTTTCATACAGAACAATTCTATTGTTAGATGAAGTTCATAGGAGACTTGGTCCTATCATTGAATGCCTATTTAAAAAAATCACTTTGTAGAATGCTAATAGGAGGAATATAAATGGGTCATGTTCATGTTAAAGTGGAATTCTCTTTACTGATTTTGACAGGCCCACAAGTCAAATAGTGACTGGGAGACTTTAAGAGAAAATATTAGTAATTCCCATTGAATGGTGCCTCATGGAATTTCAAATACTCAGCATTTGTCCTGTGCAAATTAGAGTCCTTTACAGTATCTCAGGGAACTAGACAGTTTTTACCATGCATTTCCCTATCTGCTGGCAGACATATATGCTTTTTCAATGTCATTTAAAGCTGTATGAAATACTGTACAACTGCAGCAATATTTTAAGTAAACCAGTTTTTTCCTTACTCATTTTCACCCTATTCCCCTTTGAATTGCTAACCCTCCAGACTGTAAAATGTTCATATCTGTGATTACTGATCATCTATTTTTCTTTGCTACTACTAGAACAATGTTCATTCAGATGCCAGCTCAGGAGAGTAGCTCATTTTTACCTCTATATTTTTTGGGCCATAGAACTGTCATGGATTTTATATAAATAGAAGAACTTATGGGGTGTGAAGTGCTGTAGTCCTCATATTTTTGTGATTAGCAGTGTGTAATTTACTGTGTTACATTTTTGGTGATTCACATCATCTATCTGCTACTAGAACTACCTTGAACTATCTGGAAAATTTTACGTGTTTGATGTTTTTATTATTTTGATTAGAAGCAAAACCTCAATTCTTAACTTTTATCAAGCAAACAGACTTGGCAGTTCAAGAGTTTATGGGACTGTTTCTACTATATCTCCCTTTTCATAATATTCCACAGGAAAGAAACTTCTTCTGGGCTAAAACCAGATCTTTGGCAAAGAAAGGGCTCAGAAAATAACTTTTTAATAAAAAGAGTGACAATTAGGTCTGACCTAGCAATGAAAGTCCAAGCCACATTTCTCAGACAACTTGTAATGTTGGCTTTCAAAGAAGCAGAAAGTCTATCTTCTTTAGTCTCATCATCCTGTGAGCTTCTGAGAATAGAGGAGTGGTGTCTTGGCAACCTGTCTGCAGGTGTCTGGGGACCTGAGGAGCTGGAAAGGCAATATGTTCTCTCTGGAATACTGGGGTGCTCTGTCTCTGTAAACCTAGGGTGCTGAGAAACCAAGAATCTGTGTGGCAGCCTGTCCTGCTCCCTCAAGTCCCAGCTTCTTTGTCAGACTTGCCATGCTGGGGCTCCACCTAAACTTTTCTTTCCTGTTGGAATTTCACTGAAAGTCCCAACAGCTTTGGCTCCAATGGTTCTCCATTTCCCAGAGCTGCTGGAAAAAAGGGCTCAACCTGCTGGGGATGAGGACGTGCTGTAGTTGCTGGCTACCAAATTTGGCTTTTCAGGTCAGGTTGAAAAATTGTACTTCCAGCTCTGTACTTCCTTGATTACTCATATAAATCTAACCTGCCAATTATTTTCTATTTGAATTTTGTACACCCATATGCCTAGAACAGGTGGCACCTCCTAAAAGGCTGGTGCAGAATGTTTTGAGGGGTACTATGACTATCTTAGAATCATGATTGTGAGAAGCAGTATCCTGTGTGCTGAATGAGGAGATGCAAAGCACAGCAAACCTTCCGAGAGGCTTTACGCTGTCAGGCTTAGAAAGAAACTTAGCAGGAAAGAAAACATAAGACCAAGAAAGAACACCAGACTAAAAGTGAATTTCAACGAAAGTTATGGACACACAAATGCCAAAGAAGTCTTGTCTATACATATATTTAGGAGAGCAAAAACTAAAATTAGTATATATTGATTAAGAGTGTTCAAAACTTGTTTCATGGTGTAATTCATTCAGACTGGATGCCATTAATTTGGAAGGGAAACTAACAGTAGGATTTATTTGGAAGTACAAGTAGCACTGGGATTAAACAGGTAGTTCTAAGTGTGTGACTGAGTCATCATTAGACAATCTAACCTTTAAGACATCTTAAGAATGGAAGAATACTTACTGAAAAGTCTTTCTTATCTTTCTTCTGGAGACAAATGCAAGCAGACCTGCAAAAAATCTTTTCTTGGCATTGCTGAATCTGATAGACTTATGTCTACCAATCTCAAAATTTCTTTTGAAAAATTTAGAAAAATTACCCCAGAAAAAACTCAGACTGGCTAGACACTAGGGCAAATGGTCATACTAGCTTTTCCTAATAACCATTTTGCATATGCATCTCTACATAAAATCTGATTAGATCAGGACAAAATAAAATTCTGAATATAAACATACATTATTAACAGTCCATTCTGAAGTGTAGGACATTTTGAATGAAGTTATTTACAGAAGAGCAGAACCTACAGAAAATTATAAAAATACAAACAGAAATTTCTAAAAAATCTTTTCTTAATCATTTTCCACTTATTGGTGTGCATGTGCATATTAAATTCAGCAAATTAAAATCATATGTACTAAAGCTTAAAGTATCTATTCTGTAAATTGGAATCAAACATGCACGAATACTGTAATATTTAATCAAAATAAAAATAAACTTTTTTTTCACATTTTTTCACTGCTACTACATCACCATGATAATATTCTGCCTCACTAACTGTTTTATTCTTGGGAAGGCTATAGGCTGTATGTTTTGTGCTATACACTGCAGTGGTATAGTTTCTACACCTGTATGGTAAATTCAAGTGCTCAAAAGTACTGAGAACATAAACTGAATTTCTGAATTATAAAAAATAGTAATCAATAAGCTTGAAAGAATGTAGCGGCTATCTTCCTTAGAATATTCAATTTATTGCCCAAATTTTTCAGTACATTTCTACAACTAAAACTAGCATGATTCTTTTGTTTTGTTTTACAAATAAGGGATTTATTTTTTTTTATCTTGCCATTTTTATTTGTTCTATATAATCTTTTTTAAAAGTCCATCCCTTTGTATCTATTTCTTCTATTTGTATTACAGTATTTGTCTTACACTAAGGCTTGTTATGAATCAGTCCTAAAGGTTTGTATCCACACTGCAGGCATATCTAATGGAAGGAGAACAGAAATGCTCATACTGCAGCATAGTAAAGGTTTACCCACTCCAATAGTGGCCACTATTAGATCATTTAAATTGTCTTTAAATAGTATTGCAATATTAAAAATAACTCCCCAAATCCCTGTGCCTCTCACACCTCCTATGAAGTATAGCTGATGCTGTTTTAAATCCCAAAACATATCCAGCTGTATTTTCATGTGTCAGAATTCCTATATTAAAATCTCTTTTACAAAATCATACTTCACTCTGAACAAAATAATAAAAATATTTTTCTGGCTTTACTCCCTCTATTTGTATTTAGCAGGGGATCTCTCTGTTTAGTTCTATAATTGCTCTTCAAGCTTGGAAAGGGCTCACTTTGAACAACTGCAGAGCTATCTCATCAGCTGTTACCATTTTTCTCACTCTTTCCTTTGAGGACATGCTTACAAAAAACATGGGCTGCTGCTGCTGCTGCTGCCTGGAAAACACAGGCTATGACCTCAGCTGTGAATGTCTTCTTGTTACTTCTCACCTGTGTGTGACTGTATGCAGGTGATGCACGTGGGATTACATTTGGGTTGCAAGTCCTTGACAGAACAGATTCTCTCTTTCTACCTCAGGAGTTTGCACAGGATCTAGTATATAATATTCAATTTCAATAACTGTCTCTTAGCTGTCATAATAATATGTAGAATAAACTCCAGTCTCTCACTGACAATCTCTTGATTTGATTATATTTAAAAATATGCGCCCTCATGAGAAGGTTTGTAGCATTGCCCAAATGTGATTCCCTAAGCTGTGCTTTTAAAATATGTATCCACTCTGCTTTTATGTTATTTCTAGATTTATGGCACTCCTGTGAATGTTCTGCCAATAAATTGCCAGTCCTGCATTATTCATTGAAATAATGCATAATATCCTAGGAATCCATTTCAAAATAATTAGCACTAGTAAGCCCCTGAAATTTAACAATAGATGAAAAGCCGTCTGCCTGCTGCTTTAGATTCGTTAAGTAACCAAGTCAAGATATTTCAGAAGCTTAACAGAGGGAAATAATTAGAGCCAAAGCTAACAATAATTATACAGTTGTTTAAAATATTGTCAAGAGGTTTGACTGTTAGTATACCTTCTTTAGACATACAAGCTAAAGAGACAACCCCCAAGAGTTTCAATCATTGTGAGTCATAAGAATTTCAGCTACAGTACCACCACTGGCTACAGTGAAAGCTTTATATCTAAAGGCAGATACCCTAAATATTAACTAACTGATGATAACTAAATAATGATATCAAAAAAATCATTTTAAAATCTGATTTTTAAAGATAATCCTCATTTCAAGCATCATTCAGCTACCCTTCCACCATTAATACAACCCCAGAGAGGCTGCATAAGCCTCCTAATACATGCAGACAACAGGAAGTGGAAGGATTCCCAGAGGTGTATCAGAGTTCCAGTCACACAGGTAAGAACACAAAGAGATTGTCAGTGGAAACACTCAGCACCAAAACAAATCTGAACTTCTGTGTGCATAAGTATTTCTGCCATCTTCAGAAATCTCAACATTTCATATTTTAGGTACTTTTTAAGACAATGCCAGTTTCAATAGATGTTGAGATGGAGTTGTTGATCATCTTTCTATGACCCACCACAGAACATCAAAGAAATCAAAAATGCCTCAAGTCTATTCCCATTTTGGACTAAAGGAGTTCAAAGTCACACCTCCCACTTTTCAAGAAGAGGTGATTCAATCACTAAAGCAGCCTGTCTGGGAGAAACTTCCAACTTTTCCACTGAAACTGTGTATCTGCATCCTAATTAGAAGAGCAATAGGGCAGTTCTAAAGTTGAAGTTTAATCAAGTAGGGGGAATAGGAAAACAAATGGAAAACCACTCAATTTATAATCTGAAATTGCTGTTTCCCTTAAATATTTTCTCCAGGTAATTTAAAAAGAATTGACAAAAGTATTCAAGATGTTTAGTCAGGCTGGATATAGCCAAATTTGAGACACATTATCCAACCATTTTTTGTTGATTTCCCAGAATACCTTCTTTTAAGTCAGTGTTTTCCTGGAAACTTTGCATAAGAACATGCATGAAAGTGCTGTTCCAATATTTCACATGCTGTCCAAACTTGACATTGCCTGTTTTGCTCATTAGAAATTTAACCTTTCTGTATAATTCCTGATGAGTAGGAGAATTTCAAATTACTTGAGCAGACTTGAGCCTATGCTGGCTAGCAACTTTACTATCAAAGGACCACAAGGAAATTCTTATATAGACTTCTTCTGGAGTTGAACTTTTGAAAATTGCCCAGCATGAAGTAACATGAATAAATAAGTATTACATAAAAAAACTTTCTGCATCCATGTCAGAAAACAGTATCTAAGTTCTCAGTTATTTTTCTGCAAGTAGTGTTGGATGCAGACACCACCAAGCTGAACAAAAAGGATGTTAGATATTACATCCCTGATGTTAGATTCTTTGCACTATGCATTTAATAATATTGTGAATTCGTCAATTTTTAAAGCATCTAGTGTACTCTACATACACATCACATTCATTAAATTCACTAGCCACTCTGTAAAGTACCTTCTTTTTTTCTGGTCTGATCTCTCTGGTTCTCACACAGGTTATATGTATGTTAGGTTCTTGAAAGCCTAAAGAAGAATGGAGAACTCCTAGGGGATCATCACTGGCAATGTCTCCTTTTCCTTCACAGGCTATTCTTCTCAACATTTAAATGCCTATAAATGGGGAAAAGTATCAGAATTTCTGTTCTGTGAGGAGTTATAAACACTTTAAGTTTTCAATTATAATTTTGGGAACAAAGTTTGGTGCAGATATTTTGAGTGTCGACTAATTGACTAATTTTAATTTCTGAATGAAGTATCACTTCAGATGCTTGTCAAGCTCAAATGCATGCTTCCAAGTTTGTTGTTTCCCATTCAAACCAGAAATGGCAGCATAAAAGCTGCAGACTTCCAGAACACAAAATTCATGCAACTCTGAAACCATATAACCCCAAACTATTTTTAGAATGCATGGTCTTCAGGACTTCACAGTAGTCCTTGGCTTACAAATAAACAGATATTTGAATAAGTTTGAATTCCTCTATCAGCACTAGCAGCCATAAATAAAGAGTGAAATCTGTTTATCACCACCATTTGACACAGCTGACAGTGTTTACTCAGCTCAGGCTCTTCCCAGAGACAGCTACTTCTCATTAATGCAGTAAATTACATTCATGCAGGTCAGGGTTAAGGTAATTGGTAAAGTATGAGAAGGGAAGTATATGCTACAATTGTCAGCTCCAAAATGAAGTGTGAATAAATATATAACATATCACTTTCACTACAACATCCACAACAGTTAAAATGTGAAGTATACAAACACTTTGCAGAATACATGGTACTGTTATGAAAGCAATACTGCTGTAAAAATAGTAGTGTTTCTTAGTGTGAAATGCTGCTGATATGCTTCATTTCAAGAGTGTTTAGGAAAAGACTTTGTAAATACAATTTCACATTTAAAATCTGTCTATAGTTAATCTACAAAAACTAATTGAGTTTTAATGTAATTATGAAAGGGTCATCCACTGTTGTAAGAGGAAAATACAGAGTTGGGCTTTCTGTGAAAGTTAAGAATGTGTGACCAATGATTTATGAAGCATGAACTGTGTAATCTATTTAAAGTTTGATGCTTCTATGTATTGCTAAATCAATTGTTCTCATAAATAAACTATGACCTGAAAATCAGAAAAGTCATTCATTAATACTCTCTAACAAAAGGATATAGGGAAACCAATGATAAGTTTGTGGCTTTTAAATTAGTCCTCTCAGTGATGTTCAATAACAATGCAGTGATTTAGTCTGTGAAGGTGGGACAAGGTCATTATCATACTTGTGAGTTCAAGTGCACAGGTACAGAAAAACTTTTGGTTTAAGATATGACTGTTGTGTAACAATTTGTTAGTGCAGTATCCTGCTCTGTGGGATAAGACAATACCCCCAAAACACATATTATATATAACTTATTAATTAAGTACTCCTGGACATAAAGTGACTCCAGGACCACACAACCAAGAGAGATAATAATGTATGAGCCATCATGATAGCAGAGCTGCAAGTCATGAAAGTTATGTTTCATGATACTGTGATCCATCTAAGAAACATCACACAGAACCGTAACTAACTGCTTTCACCAACGCTGAGAAATAAAACTCTCATCTGTCTGGCATTGTGAGATGTTTCAGTCATGAAGTAAACTAAATGCTGTGGCTTTCGGGAAATCAAAGTACTAAGACTGATAAAAATCACAGTTGTATATACTCTTAAGTTTTCAGTTCTCCACTTACACCTAGAAAAGTACTTTTGAGTCTGTTCAAGAGAATCTCTCCAGTTAGATTCAACAGCCTTCAAAATACATTGAAATCCTCATGCAAAATGTCACAGTGAGAGGTAAGTGACCTTTTTTCCAGACCCCAATTTGGGCCAAAATTGGCAGTTCATCTTAATAATACATTATTTAAATTTATGTTTTATATTGAGTTTCTTTCCAGGTTTCTCCTCAAAGATTCCAAGTGAGGAACTGAGAATGTCAGAAAGTCTATTGGAAGAAAATCCTTTGATTTGCAATTCCTTACTTTCTTGGGTATGAATTACATTAATACACCTACATGCAGGCACACTGGACCTTTTGTTTTTAGAACTGATTATTGCTGTCTCTAGGGAGCATTAAGAACAGCTATTTCCTGAGAAAAACTATTATAAATATAACGAGTCTTTATTTTGAAACCTTCATTTTTAATTTCTCAATTTGTTTGTGACTTAAAAAGTTTAAAAATATTATTTAGCTAATATTTTTTTATGAAAAAAGTGACAAATTTTTGCAGTTCTTTTAATATTTTGAAGTGTTAGAAATTTGAAAAGAAACTATGTGTTAAAATAATGTATTTTTGAAGGCCAGATGTCTAAAATTTTTCAGCTTTGTCGCACTAAAATTCTGTTTCCATTGCATGTGTATGGGTTAAGACTTTGGTTACTACCAAATTTATAAACTGCAAAACTAAGAAACACTACTGAAAGAATCAATTATTAAAGAGTGAGTTAGAGACTTTGGAATCTGCAAGATAAAGCTATTTGAGTCTGTTCTTCCTGTTAAGGTCTGAGACTTGGCACAAGTGGAAATTAAATATTTTCCGTGGAAGTAGTCTCTTATCTGGTGTTACTGACACCTCCCTAACTTAAAATGTTTTTTATCTGATATCATGTCTGAATTTTTTTTCCTTACCCAATTCTCTGATAATCCCAAACTGACCTTGTATGTAGGATGAGAGTTACAGTTTCTGTTTAATGACAAAACTTAATGAATAAAACCATTGCATGATAATCATAACACTGTCCATAAGATATTATTTTTAACACCACATTATTAAAGCACACTAAAGAAATTATTTTTTTTAATTATAGTTTATCTAAGGTTCATGCTACACAGCTATCTCATGTAAGCCACTGGTTTTAGTCCAAACTATAAATATAAAAATAAATTTGGGAAATTTATTTGGTACAAATCAATACATACAGGAATTTTACTTAAAGGAAACTAATACTAAATTTCAGTCTTTGTGTTTGCAATACAATATACAAATTTGTTTTCAGCATATTCTCACCTGTACATGTAGTGATAGAAACACTTCATTTACATGCCCCTAAGGATCAAAAAGTGCTCATGACTATGAAAATAATAAATTCACTATGTTTATTTTTTTTTTCCTGGTGTCAAAAACTGTTTCTTTCTCTGTAATTGTGACCAGGCTTACAGGGAAAAGCAGGGAGCAGGGCTGAGAGACAATCCAGAGCCAAGAAGCCTGTGGCCACAGGGCACACTCTGCAAGGTCCCAGAGCCACTTGCCAAGGGTTACAGATCCCCCTGGCACAGTTGTGCACATAAACTGAGTCACAGCAAGTGATGATGCAGACCCAGGATTTGCTGACACAGAGGGATATGAAATTAAATTAAATTGGAAATAAAAATAAGGGGAGGTGAGGGAAGGGTTTCACACTAATTTTAGAAGTAAATGTTCAAAAATAAAAATGTTCAAAACCAAAAAAGCCATTATAATGCAAGACTGTTGACTGGACTTAGCCAAACCTGAGTTAGGTATCCTGTTTTAGCTGTTAGGAGCACCTTGTTGCAAGCTTGACTCACAAACCACCTGCTGAACTACCACAGTTTATAAACTGGCATATTAAGGCATGCCAAGACTGCAGACTGTCCTCTCTGATAGCTCATAGGAAAGAACTTCTTCCTTTGGTTGCTGAACAGTAGGGAATAAAAATGCCTGAGTACTAACAGCCATTATTAAATGTTTACTGAAAAGAACAATCCTCCTTGACCAACAAAACTAAGGACATGAATCACTTGACTATAGACATGTGAAAGGTAAATTATGACAGAGGTTCCCTGGAAGCATGCATTGCAATGCAATACATGACTGTTTCAGAGACAAAACTTCTTTTTCCACAGCCACTATTAGGATTGTCTCTGGGAAAACCAGCACCTACCAGAACCAGACAAAATGTAAATGATACAAACACAATGTAAGCTTAGCCCTTGTTACACCATGAGGACTTTCAGTTCTTTCCAAGGACCTGAGTTTCACTCTTGCTTTCTCTTCTTCCCCTTTCTCTTTCAGGTATTACCTCCAAATGAAAGTAAATCAGATAAAGTGTTTTTAAGTGCTGCAATTCACATAACTATTGCAATATATTCTTTTAGTTTTATTTGGGGATAATGATGGATTAGCAAAACTTCAGCAAATAATAAAAGAAAAATTAAGGTATTATTTGTGCAACTTCATTGCAAAAAATCTGTGTTTTTAATTTTAAGTCTATCTGTTTCAAAAATGTCTCCTGTAAGTATCCTCCCCAGCCTTCAGGACAGCAATAATTTTAAAAAGCAAAAGATACAAGAGAATGAGAGACACAAGCCCTACACATCTTTTTTTTTGCTAAGTCTTATAAAAAAGTTAGCAGGCAGATATCCTTCCTGCTCAAGGAAAATGTTTACATCTAATGAGACATTTTCAAATGTGTTATTCTATTCCACAGCCATACAGTGTTAATTTTTGTAAGCTTCTACTGTTACATATAGAATTGCTTAATCACCACTAAATTTTCTAATTGTGTACTTTACACTTTGCAGAACTTATTCTCAATTAAAAATATCTCATTCACCTTGGTCCTTTCACTTTTTTGCCTTTTCTTCGGCTTCATTTTCTTTTTAGATGTCATGCTGCTATAAAATTTTGGAGTATTTAATGACAATTTTCTTCTGGTGATCACTACTTATGTGTATTTTTTTCTTCACTAAGAATCAATTAATAGACTGATAACTCTATTAAGAGTTGAGTTCTGCCAGGGTAGAGGGATAAGCTTTACCAAATTTGTATTTTGGGAAGACTTTTTTTAAGGAGGAGTGATGAGGGACCACATCAATGTCTACAAACATCTGAAGGGAGCCTGTCAAGAGGATGCAGCCAGGCTCTGCTCAGTGGTGCCCAGCAAAAGGACAAGAGGAAATGGGCAGAAACTGATGCACAGGAAAGTCCATGTGAACATGAGGAAAAACTTCTCTTCTCTGCAATGGGACAGGCTGCCCAGAGAAGTTATGGACTCTCCCTTACTGGAAATATTCAAGAACTGTGTGAATGCCATCCTGTGCGATGTGCCCTGATATGACCCTACTTGAGTAGGGCTGTTAGACCAGACAACCCACTGTGGTCCCTTCCAACCTGACTCTTTCTGCGATTCTGTGCTTAAACAGTTTTTAAGAGCTGCATTCTGAGCCACACTTGAAAGAAAATTCTGTTAATTAGGAGTCTTCACTACTCTATATGAACAAAGGACTTGTTTTATAAACAGGAAGAAGAAAACTACCCCAATGGTATTATTTAATAATAATAAGAAAAACTATGCTTTTAAAAGGGATTCATGTCTTCTAATTTAGACACTTAATAAAACATCATCAAGAATTTGCTTTGACAAAGACCAAATTAAATCTGTTTCTGTAACAGGGAAGGTGTCTGGCACACACCAAGAAAGAAGATGTACCCTAACTGACTTCTAGGTGCTTGATTTAGGGGTCCAAGAATGAAGTGACATTGGGTCAGTGGAAAGAGATTCACATTTACAAGATATACAGAGCACAGGTAGATTGATTCACATGTTCTCTTTTCCTTCTCCTAGCTCTGGGGAAAGACTTCTTTCAAATCTCAAATTAAATTCCTAACTCTGAAAACTCCTACTCATTTCAGATGCATTTCTAAAACTAGATAGAAAATAACATACCTGTGCACCATAATTTGATGTGCTAAACACATTAATTGATGCTTTCAGAGGTCTTTTGATCTTTTCTTATACCTTCTTCCTTGTGACTTCAAAAGGCCCAACTAAATTAATGTGATAATAACCTAGAGAACAATTAATTTCTCACAACCGGGAAATTCAGAAAAATGCATTCAATCAAGCATTATCAAGCATTACTAAGCACTATGCTGAATATAATCTAATTATTATAGCTGTAGATTCCTGAAGAATTTTCCTGTAAGATGAATTGTTTACAGGCATTTTGAATAGCTCAGAAAACTCAAACAGGACCTTCCAAACTGGAAATTTCCTTCCACACCTGAAATGGATTTCTGCCAGCCTTACTTAAGGTACTGGCAATCTTCCCTAAGTACAATATTGGCAGAGTTGCATTTCCCCAAACACAACACAGTGGTGTCCTCATGGCTTTAAGACACCATCCTGCTCCACATCACTGTTGAATTTAGCTTTGTCTGAATTTAGAAAAGTCTGTCCAGGCTTCTGTGGTTAATGGTCTGCTAGGGAGGCAGGAGGCAATGTTGTTTAGAAGATAAATTCTCCTGTTCTCAGTGTTTTTGAATTCCCAGCTCACACCAGTAAAAGCTACTGAACTAAGTAGCTTTGAAGAATTGCAGGTTTCTTGCTGGAAAGAGATACTAGTAGAAAGAGATTAAAAAGGTCTTCCCAAATTCACTAAGGCAACCCTTTCAACTGAATTCCATAGGTTTGGAAAATATAAATCTCGAGTCCAGTGCTTCAGCCATTCTTGGCTTAATGTATTTCATGAAAAAATCCTACAGCACGTTACTTCAGAGTAATCAACCAAAGCTTATTATTACACTTAACACCTCTGTACACAGAGAGTTGCTGGAAACAGGACACAAATTATGGCCTGTTAAAGCATGGTGATTTTTACAGTTTATATATCGGTTTCAAATATACTTCATTATGTCCATAAATTAACAATGGAAGAGGTATGTGGCTAATCTGCAGTGTTGTTGCTTTAAGTCATTAATAAAGACAGGACATAATTTTCTAGTGATTTGCATAAAGCATGTCTCCTTCACAAGAGGAGTGTCTGTGTAAACACTGAATCTTCAAACTTATGCTCTGTTTCTGCAAAATGCAAATAATGACAGAGTGTGATGTAGACAGACATGCCAGTCGAACCGTGACTCTCATCCATTTGTTACTACTTATCTGGAAGTTACTTCTTTACAACTATTTTCTTACAGTATATTGCAGATAGATGTGGCTGCAGCACAGCCAAGGCGTCTTACATGAGACAAAAGTTAACAAAGTGCAGCATATGCTTTGATTTCCATAACACTGAATAAATAAAGGACCATTGTTAAGGGCAAGCTGCAAATAATTGATACGGTAGCCTAATTTTGCTTCTGTTTTTCAACAAGTCCTGTAAGCTCCCTTCATTTTGCTAGAACTCTGTATAAATATGGTATCTAAACCAGCTCTTTACTACAGTGTTTTATGGCCCTTTAGTTGCAGGCTGGAGAGTACCTCAGCCAGAGCACCATCCCTTTGTCATTCCAATGTCTGAGTAGCTACATGTTTTGGATATCTCAAAGGTGTGATACTCCTACTATAATTTTTAAATAATGATGGAAATATGCTCAGGAAAACAGTCTTGCTCCACCTCCTACATAAACACTTCCAAAATTAAAGAAATATTGTTATGGTTTAAGAGGCCAAAGCTCCAAAGAAAGTAATTCACTTCTTTAAAGCCACTTACAAAATAAAGAGCATAAATGTACTGAATAAAGATGAGGGAAGAGATAAAGATTTATATGTACAGAACACATATTTGTCCCATTCTGACATGGTTATGACATGGAAGAGAAACTGGGATAAACACCACTTTTGAATGCCTTCCTTGCGAAATTATTTTTACCTACCAAATCATAAAACAATAAATAGGGCAGCAGTTTTCAGTCTTATTGGAAAGAGTTTCTCATTTCCCCTCTTCTCGTATGTGAATGTTGACAAAATGTATTAAAGAGAAACTCTGAGAACACAACCCTCTGAAGACATAATGGTATATACAAGACATGGAAGGTTGCACAGCAAATTTATCTTGTTTGGAGGACATTTGGATAATACCAGTAGAACATTCTGCACTCCAGAAATGAACTGCAATTTGGACAGTTTTATTTATTACTGCATATTCAGTAATGAGAGAAATTGAGTTATTCATCAAACTGAGGGACTACCACAATATGACTGAGGATTTAGTTAGAGGAATCTGAAAATCTGAGATGGAAGGGATAAAATGATGAGCAAATATTAAAACTAAGCATGTCACCAAAAACTGAAGATTAGGGCAGAATCTAAACATATGTTGTGGGCCTACTGTGACATGCTAAACACCGTAAATTCTTGTCAATGTCTGTGGGAACAGCCCAGAAGTATCTAGTAATCTAGGACCTAGATTAAGTTCTCAGGCAAAAAGACTCTTTATATGTAGTAAATTTTGTGAATAGTCCTTTTACTTCTTCAGCAATCTTTTCTATAGACTTTACTTTGACATATGTCTTGGCAAAATTCTTAATCAGTCTCCCTCAGAAAAGCACAACTAAACCACAATTTCCCATTTGTTAAAGTTTTCTGGAATAATTTATACAGTGATTTAAAATCACCTCTAATATATATGAACAGGTAGAGGAAGAAACAGGAAAAAAGGAGCTTAAGGACCGTGTGAGTTTTGCAAGGCTGCAAATGACACATTTGTTCCTAAGTGTTAATTCATTGCAAGCTACAGAGTGTTCAACTACATTAGCCATTTCAAGGTGTACAGAGTTAAGGAATTTTCACAAAAAATATTCTTTATAAGATTTTAGTTAAGCTAGGTGCTTAAGCATGGAAATACCTAAACCAATAAATATCATGGATCAGTATAGACTAACAATTCCTATGAACTCACAGCATCTGCATGTAGAGCAGACAATTCCTATGTCTTCACCATCTGAAGCTGTCTTCCTTGTTTTAAACCATACATTGTCTGCCCAAATAGCAGACGGTGTGTTTTTTCTATTGTACCTATTATTCAGGAATCACTGATTTAAACTACTGTGATTATTGACACTCCTGGCTATGAACAAGCTATACCTTCAGGAACATTTGAAGTTGTCATAGTGAAATCAAAAAATTACTTTTGCATTAGAAAATGTATGTAATTAACTTGCTGAGGGACAGGTAAAAATAATTCTTAACATTAGCAAACTGTGTGCATTTGGAAAGTGAAACAGTTGCATAGATATTTCATCCTCTTTCAAAGACAGTATATTCAGAAATTAAAGATTACACTTGCATGTTTTCTGGTAGGCATTAAATTTAGAAAACACATGTGATTTTTCCAAACATAGTATGGTTGTTCCCTACTTTCCCCTCTCTTTGAGCTCAGTGCATGACCTCCTGATCCGTACCACTTTCAAATGCAAAGTTCTAGTCTACAGATGTCTTCTGAATTAACACTGCCTACCCTAGCCTTGCTTGCTATATCTTTGTCCTTCCAGTGGTGATCAAGTTTTATTAGTTTAAGGTTCTGCTGTTCACCTCAGGTGAAACAGCTTTCTTATGATATAACTCTTCTGATGTCAGTAGATTTCAGCTGGAAGAGGTCTGGAGAGAAACAGAGAGTAAACTTTAAAAGTCTGTGGAAATCAGTAACATCAGATCTTTCTTTCATGTCTGTACTGCATCACTTTTGTAGCTGCAGGAATTTACCATAGAGATTCTCAAGCAGTGTTAGCCTATCCTCACTTCCTTTTTTTTTTTTTAATGAAGAGACTTTAAGCATCCTAACAAAGATTACATTGTGGTTCGAGAGGTTTCCAATTCTGAAAACATAAAAGATTTTTTTTTTTCTATCTCTGTTTTTGCAAGTGTTTGCTCTTATCATTTTCAGACCTTTTTTTTTTTTTTAATTTCATAGCAGAAGACAAGATACATTAACTGTTGCCTGCAATAGAAAACACAAAGTAAATCACAGATGGAAATGGTTTAAAACAATTGCTCAAATGTCAGATAGGGAATAAGCCATGAGTAGGCGGTAGCAAATGTGAAGAGAACTTTATGCTTTGAAAGAAATATAAAAACTGCCACACTGAACATTTTTAATATTCCTCTCATTCTTAGGTATGAAATAAAATTATTCCAGTGCAGTGAAAGTACCCTGTAACTGACAAAAATTCCCTGTTGCTCCTGGCTATCATGTTTGTTTTAGTTTTGTTTTATTAACTTTTTTGACAGATATTTCACCTGTTTTGCAAGATACCATGCAGAGATAGTTCAACTTTCCAACTGGAAAATCTAATTAGATTAATCAGGAAATAAATATATGATATTGAGACCCCTATGACCATTAAATCTGACAGAAGTTCACAGTGCATGGAAGTCATCTGGTTATATATTACTGACAAATATTCTAATCCTATCTAAATATAATACTAATCTGAATGCTTATTTTAAAAGATTTTACTGCACAATAGTGACACTACAGCACAGATTGCTGCTAAATGAATCCTTGACTAAATCATCAGGCAGCAACCTAGATTGCAAAACTGTGAAAAAAGAATCATGGCTTGATATTCAATCTAGTGTCACATTTGATGTAATAAATATTTAAGAATGGGAGAGGTCCATTGTGCATATGTGTACAGTGCTCTGTGCAGTCTTTAATCAACACAGGAAAAAATCTAGTCAATAAAATTCCCATGGTGAGGTTATAAAAGTGTTTTCTAAGTAATTTTGAAAGATTACAGGGAACTGCAGAAAATGGTGCAAACAGTGCAGTCACACTGTGATGGGTTCAAACAGAGAGCTGTCTTTGTGTACCACCAGCTTCATGGCCTCACACAGAACCCAATGGCATTTGGCCACTCTCCTCAGAAAGGGGGAGAAGCTTCCTGCTACAGGAGTGTAATTCAACCACAGCAACTCAGATCATAGAAAATAACATAATAATCAACTTTTTCACCTTCGGCCAATCTCCTAAGCTGATTGTGCAGAGTTGTACCTGAAATTAGTTCAGGATTTCTCCTCCCACCATGCAAGAACCACCCATTAGGCAGACAAAGTATTCAGGTTTCCAGCTGTGCCACTGCCAAGGTTTCTCAGCAGTGGCTGGTAGTACAGATTGGTTCAGTGGAAGCATTCACAAAAAGACCACAGAGCTGAAGCCAGCCTGGCCTGGGGGCACAAAAATTCTGTAGATCCTCCTCTGGTGCTATATATAGCCACCTGGTCCTAAAGTGCTGCACCAGGAGATGTGACTATGGCTATTAATCAAGTCTGTCCAAACTCCTCATGGGAATTCTTCTTCCTTTAATTCTTCCAACACACTGGAGGGTGATTTGGACATAAGGCAAGCCTGGCACATAGTTTGCTATGTTAAAATTCCTATCTCCATTTACCAAGAGTCATCATTCCTGTAGGTTTTACCTTTCCTGTACACTTAAAATTGTCTCAAAGCAAGGGCACATTGCAAGCTATCAGCAAGCTTTCCCTGAATTGTGAATCACACTGGACTGCTCCTGGCTAAGTACTAAGTACTTGCAACAAAAAGAATGTTGAGGTTTCCATAACAAAGTAGAAGATTTTTTCATTGTATTCATAGCAAGATAAAAGTTTCAACTGGCACATTAGTCATTTTTTGCAAAGCCCTTATTCATAACACTCCGTCTTCAGTATATCAGTTTAATCTGTTGCAAAAGCTTGGTTTAGACTTTCTGCATGAAACACAGTAAATTATAAACAAACCCAGTTTAACTCTGTCCCAGTGCTACGCTGCAGCCAGCTGCACTAATCCTTATCACATTAAAATTGTTAACTGAAAGATAGTCTAACCCATTCAGGCAACTGATGTATGTAAATTCTTGAATTAAGGTAAAACATGTTTGAGATAATTCCTTCCAACGTGTTCAGCTGGTATGAACTCTTTCTTCCCTCTTTTGCCTTCACTGACTAAAGGCCTGTTCCATATTAAAACACATTCTGTGCTATTAGAGTTCTTGTTTTTAAGTCTGGACCAAAAGTCTCTGAGTGCTAATGGTAATCTCTGCATCTATGCAACCCTAATTCGGAGATTCACAAAAGCTACTTTTCTAACAGGGAACTTTTTGGAATCTGTTACTATGCTAATGTTGGTTTGTTATACTAAACTGCCCCCTTGTGTTTTTTGGCTTGAAGCAAACACATTGTTCCTGTGTGCAAAGTGAAGGGGTTCATGAAGGATAATTTTTTTTTTTTTTAAATAATGTTGGCACCTTTTGAAAACAGCACTAAATCTTGGTCTGTGAACAAAAGCAGTTATTCTATATGAGGTTTTATATAAATATTTTTAAACTAGCAAGAAGCAATGTTTAGCAATGACAAAGTTTATTTTGAAGCTTAATAATAAAAAAATTATCAAGATAATGTACTGTCCCTTAAAGCAGGGGAGAAATTGGTCAACAGTATGATAGGATGAGGGTCATAATAAATTTAAATTAAATAAATAAATTTCCATCAAAAGACATAAGCTTCTCCTTCTGCAGATCAATATCAGATAATTTAGAAGATTAAATGTGTTCAATGAATACCACACCTGAACTAATCTCAAAGTCAAACTTCTAGTAAAATTTCTTCTAGATAACAAGATACACTCAAATGGAAAGTAAAACCAGAACTATCACAGCAGACCCTCTATCAATGAGAAAACACATGAAGATAAATTGATTAATCAATTCAAGTGAAAAGAAATCAGAATAACTTCTCTGAATGGATTCTCATCTGCAACATTGTGTGGAATTCTTCTAGTGGAATAAAATAGGCAATAATAATATTTACTAGTAATAGCTTTTGGTTTAATTACAAACCAAATTCAAAGTATCTCACACATCTCAGAGATACTTAAAAGAAATTGTCTTCCTGTGGCAATGTGATTTCAATAATGGCCTTGGGCCACAATATAATGCAAAGGCTTAAACTGAATAATGAGACAGCACAGCAGATTTGGGTGCAGTGAGTGAAGAATGCTATTCACCTATCTTCAACATTTTCCTCTCAATTATATTCTATGTAGAATCATGTTTGGAAGAGCAAGAAATTTTTCTTTTCTTTGAGAATATGACTGCCTAAAAACATTCAATATTTTGCATTTTGTGTGCCCTTACACTGGTTTCAGTGAAGCTGCTCACGTGAATGACTGTTCGTCAGAAGAATGAAGAATCAAGGTTCACAGTGAACCAAAACCAGCAGTGAGAGAGGCAAACGTTGTATTTGGAAACAAGATTTTAAGTCAAGACAAGAAATTATGGTAAATACATTAAGCTAACACTGGAATATATGTTGTGCAACAGAGCATGAGCTATGAACGTGTGATTACCAAGAAAAAAAGTAGTCTCTTACCTGTGAAAGACACTAAACATGCAGTTCTGTAAGAATAACAGCTATCCTAAAATAATTCTGACCATGAGACTTTGTCCTTCTAACCAAATGCGAAAGCTTATAGGAAATCTTAAATTCAGTAGAGTTCATATTACATGAAAAAATTCGTTTGGGCCAATTTTTAAAAAATAGCTACCTTGCAGAATAAAATTAATACTTTGACTTTCTTGATAAGAAAAGAGCAGAAAACTAAAGGCTACATTTTAATTTTAATTTCATTTACCCATATTTTAAATGCTCATCTATATTTTTTTAATGTAATGATAGGATATTTGCTTTGCATCATGCCCCAGACTTTGCATTTGCATACCCCTCAAGGATATTGTGGGGAGAAGAAAAGGCAAGAAAATGCATAAAAATAAATGCAGTTGTTGCCACAAGTTGAACCTATTCAGTTCAGCAGATGAAAAACTTAGATAATCCGATATGCTCCTCAGCAATTAAAAGTAAGGACTGAGCCCACTGAAAGGAGCAAGGGAGGTTCAGCATCACTGAAACCCTGCCATGGCAGATGCACTGCAAACACAAGGCAATGTGACTGACGGACAGTAACCTGAAGGATCAGCAATGCATTTGGTGTGATTTTACCAGACAAATCTCAGAATATTTCACTGCTTCCATGAATTTTTTCCAGATGTGCAGACTGTGACAGGGAGATATTTTCCATGGAACTCCATTAATCCCAGAGAAGCTGAATACTGAGTTTCCTGAAAGTTGCAGTCTTTTCTAGGTTGTTTCTGCTATTTCTGACCTTGCAATAAATACAGTGACAATGAGATAAGCAGAGAGTGTAACCCGAGGGAAAGAAGAGATTTTCAGCCTCCTCAAGGAAAGCCAGATAGATGGCTGGCTGACACAGGCAGGTCACAGAAGGACTGTAGTGCAGCAGGAAAGGTGTCACAGAAGGAATAAAGCATCTTTCAATGCTGGATATGCAGATGAAAGTCTCCAGGCTTAAGATGGGCATGGGTTAGATTCGGCAGAAAATTTCAGTGAAAGAAAATGTGGTTTACTGACACATCTAATGATTCAAGGATATTGGAGGTGTCTGGTGAGTAAGGGCCAGGTGGAACAGGGGTGGAATGATTCTGGTAGGTGGGGGACTGAAAGACGCAGCAAAGAACAGAGAGCTGCTACCAGAAACTAGTCTCTGCCTCTCATCTTAAAATGTTAGGACACTTTTTAATTCTGTATGAGAAGATATGGCAGAATCCAGCTTATTGATATTGTTTCTCTTCAAAATTATTATCACTCAAGTTTTTCACATTGCACTTATTCTGCTTTCCCAGTTCAATCACTGTCATTGACATAATAAGCAAAAGTAGCAAGATATGAAAAGACAGGAATGGGTGCATAAAGAACCATCTGTGAACAGAAGACCTAAAGGGCTTTTTGGGAACAAGTTATTTGCAGTGCACTGTGCACACACCACTGGATGTTTCATTTTTATGACAGATCAGTTCCATACACCTTTTATCAGTCTGACTCATCTGGGCCTTCTGAAGACTGTGTTTGTGAAACTCACTTTAGCACAGTGAACATTAAGTAAATACTGGAATGGATTGTCTCTAGCCAAGTTGTTCCAACACATCTTTTGAGATTTAGCTACATTTATAGGGAACAATCTAATCCTTGTACCACAGTAAGGAGTGAAAAATGACAGCATTATGCAGTCACATTAGTGCTGAATTTTATCTCTAGCATCTAGACTTAATTAGATATTCTTTGGCATGTAATTTGACAGAAAAATATTTTGGTGCTACTACAGGGAGAAAAGCAAAATAAAAAAGTTCATAAGGAATTGAAATACAGTTAATCAAGAATCTTTTTTTTTCTATCAATCATAAAAAAAAGAAGACAGAAGTACTAGCTGTACTGACACATAAAGAGCTTTAGAAACTGGAATCTTATATAACAGTCATTCCAACTCGGATAAAAAAGGAATGTCAGTAACAAACCTTGAGAGAAGAAAAATGTAAAATTGTCAAAAAACAGAGCTTACCAGTAGAACATGAAAATCTTTGTATACAGACTGACAAGCGGGGAATATAATTCAAAATTCATCTAATTCCAAGATTCATACCACAAACCATTTTGTTTGGTTTTGGTTTTTTACTTAAACAGTAAAACAGAAAACATTAACTAACAGTCACAGGTATGATCTACTTTTTAAGTAGGATGAGAAATGTATATTTGTAGAATGAGGAATTACTGGAGAATATCATTTGTCATTTGACTGACTTTATTCAAGCTTCTACCCACTCCAGTCTGCATATTCCTACCCTTTCATGGCCAAAAAAATCTTGCACAGGACCACTTTATACATCATCTTTGTCCAATGTGCATTTTCAGAGTCCTATAACTAACTCATTGTCTGAAAATGTACTGCAATTTTATAGCTGAAAATTAACTTAATATTAAAAAATAATGATTTTTTTCCCTCTAAAATCATTCCCAGAACATTTCTGTTGTTGTCCTCTTTTCATCTCCAACCCTCCTTTTGCAACAGCATCAGGAGTAGCTAGCTATTATCAACAGCTCCTTATTTACATTAGCACCCACTATATAATGGCAAAGAGCTCTGATTTGGTAATATTGTCCACAAACTCCCTTGTAATGCTATCACTGTTCTGATAGTCAGGGTCAGTGTTGGAAATTTTCTTCAGTTTATGCTCCTATCCTAAAAGATCCGTCATTGTGAATGCATTTCTATTCCTTTACTGTCTACTAAAACCCACAAGACAATCCCCAAGTTCATCCTGTTAAGAGAAAAGCATCAGAACCAGCCTGACAAACCATCTTATCACAGGATGACACCTACTAAATTTAGTGGTACTCTAAGATGGCTCCGAAGGAGAATCTACAAGACACTTCTACATAATCACACTGACTTCCTTAAAATCACCATCTATACATATTTTCACTCTGCAGTAAGTAAGGGGTGTCCATCTTTTCAGGCAGCATGGAAAATGCCAGAGGGAAAGAGACAGTAAGTAGGTAGCCAGTAGGAAGATGCATCAGGCACAGCATTTCCAGGGCCAGGAGCTTATCAGGGTTGGGTATAGCTTCGTAGCACAGGCAAGGATTAGATATCTGCCCAAGAAAGGGAAAATGAGACTTTGTGCTGACTTCATGGGAGGATCTTTCTGCTTCTGAGGGAAGGGACTGTGGGAATGGGTGAGGAGACAAGCAATGGGTGTGGGCATCACCCAAAGCTGCGGTGTGGTGGCAGGGGGCTGCAAGTTTGTTCTGTCACAAGATGCCTCCTTCCCTTCCCTACCCATCAGGAGCAATCTGGCAGGAGGAGCCATCTCCCAAGGAGATAATATCTGTGCATGAACGTGTCCACCAGGCACTGAGATGGAGTGCTCCTTTGTCTTGTTAAATAGTCCTGTCTCAATATCCTCATCTTGTTCTGGAAAATTATAGTTCTTTTCTCTGATTATACCTTTCTTGTATCTTTTCACTGTGCTCAGCGCTGTCTTGATGGTAGTAGCTCAGCTACTCATGTCATTCCTTTCTGCAGGCAAAATATCCTCTCTTCTTTTTCAGTCACTTTTCCTGCCTGTGCTGTGCAAGATTTCCATCACTGGATTATTAAATTCCAGCTATTTTCCAGCTAAATTTTTATCTATGCTTAGAAAGAATGCATATTCTTATTACACATCGGTCACAAAATTTGGTAACAGCCTTACATGGTTGCAGTGAAGGAACTGCCAGAGTGGTAATACAGTTATATTTGAGACACTGGAATGGAAAACATGCAAATTCATTACTGTCAATTTTCTATATTTGCACCACTTTTGCTTAATCATAAAGTGAGCATTACTGGGCCAGAATACTTTGCATTTTTGAACTGATATTTAAAAGTGTGCAAAAACTATACTACAGTTTTTCTTTTATTTTTTATTTTGATTTTTACCTGTACATAGTATGACTGTCATTTAGTGAATTCAAAAGAAGACAATAAATAGAGGCGCTCAGACATTTCTTTCTCCTGCACAGGTAAACTCTAGCTATGGGCCAGCTGTTTGGAAATTCTCCCTTCCATTTTCTTCCCTTATACATTGCTTTTCAACACAGAACAATTTTGAAATATTACAGTCACTGTTCACTTCTTGATAAAGGACCCTATGTAGGTGCTATCAAGCAATTGTGTCCACTGAAAAATGACTTTGCATTTTTAAGTAGCATTGACAAGTGACCAGAAGGACAGTTCATTTGAGAGGAGTCAGAAAGCAGAATTTTCTTGTCATTAATAAACTAATAGCATAAAGGTCATTGAATCTATTAGAAATGCTATAGCCTCAGTGGAGCAGCTCTGCTAATTGGGCTGTTGATGTGGGGTTGGAGATTCCCCAGACCCCTCTGCACAGCAGACCATGTGCTGTGTTGAGACTCTCACTGAAAGCACTTCTCCCTCCTGCAAGGAGAATGGACTTTAACTGCAGGTTAGGATGAGGGTCAGGATGAGGATTAAAACAGCTCAGTAGTGTAAAAGACAGCTACTGAAAAGGAGTATGCTTTTGGGTAGCATAACACTAACTGTCCAAAGTCAGAGGGATTCAAAGGAGCTGCAGTGCTAGCTGCAGATGGAGCTCTGGTGGGGGAGCCCATCCAGGGGCAGTGAGTTGTCCTTGGCTGGCAAAGGGCCCCTGGGTGACACTTGGAGACACTCAGGAGCCCAGGACTCCGGATTTTCACATCTTAGACTGTCAGGGTATAAAAGCCCAGCCTTTCCTCCGTTTAGGAGTCCCTCCTTGGACACAGCTCAAGCTGTGATTTTGTTATTGCTCTGTGATTAAATTATTTAAGGAACTGGGTACTGGAGACTGTCCTTTAGGAGCCCTGTAGGGGCTTGGGCTGGCTAAGAAGACCTGGTGTGACCGTGCGAGTGCGGGGCTGGAGCTGCGAGGGACTGCGGTGGGTGGGACTGCCAGAGCCAGCCTGCTGAACAGCTGGATGGGAAAGTCTCCATAACACAAATACAGCTGTGGAAGCTGGAAATAGGTAATCTTTAAGGTCTCTTCCAACCCAGAACATTCCACAATTCTACGGCTCTATGACTGACCTTATTCAAAGGCTAGCCTTGTTGAAACGAAACTGAAATTTTTAGCAGAGCAGCTTCTTCCCTGGGTAGTCATTTAGGAGAGTTCTGATGCCTTGTGAAGTGCGTCATAACCAGAAGGCAAGAGCTGGGATTTACCTCTCCTGACAGAAGGAGTCAGTGTACCGAGGACTGAGGAGGCAGAGCAGGATGATTTCCAGCCATAATTGAGATGCCGGGTTTGGAGCAGTTCCTTCAAATTCTCTGCATTTCATTTTCACTGTTCCTAAAGGGATAATACTTAGTAAATGTTCTGTTCTCTTTCTTTCCATTTCAAGCACTACTTATTTACAGGTTGAGAATGCTTCATATTATTAAAAAGAAAGAGAGCAGGGGAGCCAGTCCTTCACTCTTTGAAAAGTATTTGAGAGTGCAGTATTTAATAGTGGAGAAGTTATTTAGACAGAGTGTCAATTACTTCAGTTGCAAAGAAATGTATTGAGTTAATTACAAATTTTTGTACTGATATTTGAAACAAAAGACATTAATATATTTTGAATTAAATGAAACATTGCATTTATAGATTTTAGAATAGTGCAAAAAAGGGCTCTTGATTTCAAAGTAAACAAATACTGCAGCATAAACCAAATGAAGATAAAATTTTATTTCACAGTTCAGAGCACTGTATCCAATAACTGGTTCCAAAAAAACTTTTGCAGAGATGAAAATATAAAAAGAAGAAGATTGGAAAAAAGGAAGATATCAATAAACAAAGGCACAAATATATAGGGACGTGTGAATTTTTATATTGTTGATTGGATTGAAATAAACCACGGAAGAAAAACATAGTAGGACAGTAAGAAGATATTACTTGGCTGCACTTCCTAAAACCCAAAAGCCATTAAGCCTTTATTGCACATTCTATCCTCAGTAACAGACTTATCCAAAATTTGGTGTATAGTAAACTACAGTAAATAAATTCAGGGGACTATAATGACAGCATATTTCAGAAGCTTTTAAATCACATCCTCTTTCTATCAGACTCTTTAATGCCAGGAACTTCCTTCATATTTTAATTCTGTATTTCAGTCAGGAATACAGGGTGTAGGGTAAAGAGACTTGTTGCTTTTAGCTTTGTTGAATAGAATAGAACTGAATAGAATGGACTATTTCAGTTTAAAAGGGCCTACAATGATCATCTAGTCCAACTGCTTGACCACTCAGGGCTGAAAATTTAAAGCATATTAAGAGCATTGTCCAAATGACTCTGGAACAATGACAGGCTTAGAGGATCAACCACATGTCTAGGAAACCTATTCCAGTGCTTTTATCACCCTCTCAGTAAAGAAATATTTCCTAATGTCCAGCCTAAGCCTTCCTTGTGTTGTTGATGATCTATCTAGATTTCCCTGAAATATTATGACTGAACCTTTGACAGGAGATGACAGTCAGTTAGTATGGCCTAGTAAGAATTTCTGAGATCTTAGATACCAAATTTTTATTTAACTGTTGCCATCATCAATGGCAAATATAACATTGAGGAAGGTAAAGTTAAACGATACTTACTGTTGTCATTCTGATTCAAATGCTATAGAAGTCACATTACATAAATTAAAACATCTGAGTATGAAAACTTGTTTAAAATGTTCTTAATGGAGTTGAGTAATGTTTGTCTGGGGAATAACAATATCCTTCAATTACTTCTTGGCTAAAGTGGAGTTTAAAACTAGACGGTCTAACACTTAACCTTTAAAATTTGTGGGAAAAAAATGCCTCATTTTTAGGTATCTGTGTTTCACCAATTAATCCAGAACCCAGAGCTTAATGTCCATCCTAAAATCCATGTTCAGTGTCCTGAGAGGATTGGGAATGGCTATTTGAAGTAGCTATTGGCTACTGCAACAAGCACGAAGCCATTTAGAGAAAGCTGAGAGGAAACAACGAACACACAAGTGCATGGGAAACAGAGTCACCTTACACACTTGAGATATTGAGTCAGGGCTTCACAAAAGTATCTTTTTCCCAGGTACACTCCCACAATCCTCTCCTGGAAGAAATGTCCATTTTTATTTATTTTTTTTCTTCTTTAAGAATGCAGCAGAGATAATTCATTTCATTTTATAGAGAGGGAATTGTTACATGTCTTTATACAACAGCTTGATTGTTAGAAAGTTCATCCATACTCTGGAGTTGTTAAAATCAGCTCCTTTTCTACTTATGGGGATTCAAACTAGTGTGATATTTGCTCAAAGAATTGCAAAAACAACTGAAATATTCAGTCATCTTGTCCGTGAATTACGTGCAAAATGTAGTAAAAGTCTTGCAGTGCAAAGCTTAAAGCAGTACCATTCTCCAAACCTGACATGAATGTATATGTAGTTTTAACATCACAATAGGACCAACAAAGACCAAACAATGTTCTACCACTGTGCTTTACTTCAGAGCACAGAGAAAGCCTTGTCTGCAAACAGAAGACATGCGTAAGATACATAAACCTTCCCAGCAACATGAAAATTTCTGAAGGATACCATACAGCAAATACAGAAACAGTACATATCATCTGCTAAAAAATATTTGGAAAAGGAAAATATAAAGCCAGGATGGCTATTCAGCAAAGAAAATACAGTACTAGAAACCAGAGAGTATTTTTTTAAATGTTAATTATCAGGTTGTCCCAAGATATTGCAGAGTCTTCATTCTTGGAGATATTTGAAAATGCCTGGGCATGGTCCTGGTCAAGCACCTCTAAGTGATTCTGTTCAAGCAGGACAACTGAACTAGATGACCAGAGGTCCCTGCCAACATCAGTCATTCTGATCTGCTCCTCTCAGAGAAATATGCAGTCATTCCCAAGATGTTTATGAAGAAAGTGTAAGTAAGTTAAGTAAGTCAATAGATGGAAAATCACTTTTTATAGTAGGATTTCATGCAGAAGTGGGGGATGTTTGCAAAGACTAGAGAAATGAACACAGCTTAATAACATGGTCTGTAAATGCAATGTGTAGGACGTAGAGAGGAGCAGAATAATCAGGATTGTCAGCTGAGGAGGTGTTCTTTTTTGACAGCTTCTTCATCTATTAAACTAAAAACTTACTATCGCTGTATTGTTTTATTTCTGTCTGGAGGGGCAGAGATCTTCTAGAACAGTAACCACGTCTGTAAGGTGAAAAGCCATCTTCTCCCTCAGCTGTGATCTTCCTTCTCCCACACCGTCTTCCACATCATGTATACCATCTAAACATTTAGGACTATTCCAGTCCCCATATTCATTGTCCCTCAAATACATTCATTCTTAAGAGAAAATATGCTTCATTATCTACTATCATACCTTTGAATAGGAGACTAAATGCTCCATGGAAATCTTTCAGTGTAAGCATACTTGATAAAGCCTTTTAAAACATCATCTTTTCAGTTTTGTCACCTGCTTTTTCACATAAATCAAGACTGATCAAATCAAGCAAGGCTGAAGGATGGAAAGCCTATGTAATGCAAACATTAACTGTGTATTAAACAATTGATAACAAAACTCTGAAAGTGTGGGTAAGGAAATAAGGAACAGAGTGATTTTATTTTAGAGCTGAAAATTATTCAGGTAAAGGCAGAAAGGATTATCAAAAGAATGTCCAACACCCATATAAGCAGATAATACCATATGGAAAATGGGTAAGGCTGAGTCCCTTCAATGTGGGCAAGAGGTGGCTTACATAGACGTAATAAAAGTTTACAAAATCAGAAGTGCCATGAAGAAAGTGGATAAGGATCAAAAACTAATTTTCTCTTCCAGCAAAATAATTACAGGTCATCATATGAAGACAGCAGGAATAAAATTCAAACCAAAGTAAGTGATTGGTCTCTGAACTGGTATCAGACCAGTAGAACAGTGAGCCAAGATACGTACATACATTCAATGAGAAACTTACAAGAACTAGAAAGATAGATCAACTGTAAAGTTAGTAAAGAAATGAAAATCACATCAGGCTATTGAGACCTGAACACAGCCAAAGGCCTGGAAGCATTTTAGGGAAATAGCTTATGTTCTTTTCCAGTTATTTTGCATTAAGCATCCTCTCCTACAAGGAATTAAATCCTTTGTCTTACAGGTAATGTGAAAACAACGCAACTACAGGAAAGAGTTAAGCAAAACTCTTGGTATTTCTTCTCCAAGTCTCAAAGAAAAATGCTGCCTGGTGAATGACTAGAGTTCCTGATTTACTTCTATTTAAAATTCTTTTTTGAAAGTCTGTTTGAAGCTTAGAAAATCTATAGTGCATCATTCATACCACTGAAAAAGCCATCTCAACAAAAGAGGGAAAGATGAACAAATCAATTAACACTTACATAAATGAATGCTATTGCTTAACAAAATATAATTTTGTTATTACAGTTACTAATACTTTAATTTAAAATAGTGGTTAAGCCCAGAGTCCTCTGACTATAGATGCCAACAGACATGAAGAAGCATTAGAAACTGACAATCATCTCACAAGACATGTTCTGATGCATTCTGTTTCAGCCTCAGAGACACCACAGACTCACTAGACACAGAAGTTAAATAGTTCAGGCTTATTAAACCTGATTAAGGACAAAATCAAGAAGAGAAATTTAAAAAAATCCAGCAAAATGTTGTTATAGTATCATTCCTAAAAAACATTTCTTATGTAATCAATACAGAAGTAAACTCAAAAAAAAAAAAAAAAAAAAGTAAAAGAAATGGTAAATGTTTCAAGACAACTAGCACATCTTCACTCCCTGAGTAAATTTATATACTTTCCTTATGGAGGGTGACAGAAAACATTTTCATTATGAGTAACCAAGTTATTCACATTTAATCTAAGGATCACTTCTAACATTTATTCAATAAGAAAGAGAAAATAGCCCATTAACTAAATAGAGAAACACTAAAAAGTCATATTTTTGGAACTGTGATAAAAGTATCACAGATTCTAGAAACCTTTTCAGCTTTCAGGCATCAGAAGTGGTTATATGTGCATGTGCAGGTTACACTTTCATGAAGGTCTCTCCTCACCTTCTTCTTTGCTTTTGATTAAAGTTGAAACTCTAGCAATATTTGGATAAAGAAAAAAGTCCTCCTGCAAATGTTTCCACTGGGCCAGGGGCTGGCCCTGCCCATGGCTGCCAAACAGCACCTGGAGCCTCTTCCCTTTTCACCAACTGTGCTTACCTGGCTCTGGGGTCAAACCATAGGGGCAAAGGTGCTCTCAGATGCCTCAACACCTTCTACTGGATAAAATTCCCAGCTTTAAAGGAGTTAGCAACACATCTTTAAATAAGCATTTATATTTCAATATGCTCGGTGTTTTTCATGTTTTCACCTGCAAAGTAGGAGAAGATTTAGTTTGGTGCTGGGGATTTCCTGTGGCACCAGCCTTTCTGAGCCCAAGAAAAGAGTTGTTAGAGCAAAACTGCTAAAAGATGAAGCATCGGTGTGGTTTCTCTGAGGTATTAATAAAGTGACAGCCTGGGCTCTCAGAGCACTTTCTCTTGGACTGACTGCTCCCTCTAGTCTGGTCAGATCCTTCCCACACTGTGTCTGTTTCATTGTGCTCCCTTGAGGCTCAACATCATTTTCTTCCCTGACAATGTCTATCTTCCCTGAAAATCCTTGCAGTTACAATTCAGGGTGAAATAAAGTCAAGTGTACTTGTAAAGAAAAATATAAAAATCACAAGCAGTGCATTAATTTTGCTGCCAGAATTGCTAGGCAGGCTTCTGAGCCTGATGTGTGGTAGCACCATGATGAAATGTTCGTGCCCTAGCTTGGAATGAACTTGGGATCAGAGACGTTCTCAAGTAAACACAACAGTTCCAGAGCCTAGGCACAGCCCTACAATTATCTTAAACATTAGCACAGCCTCTATATCAGTTGTGTCAACTAGCACCCCCCCAAGAGCTCCTGGCACCACTGTGTTCCAACAGGCAGTTCAGCTTCAGCCACCCATCTGGAGAACACAACAATGGAACAACCACAGCCTTTTCCATCAGGTTCAGTGCCAGAAGTCAAGCAGTGGTGACACTTTCTGCTACTCTGACATATGAAAGGATCTGATATTTATTACCATTCAAGATGTCCTACTGGACAGCTATCTTAAATTCTACATATGAGCACCTTTAACATCCTGCACAATTTCTTTTATGAGATAGGTATATGGCAATTAAACCATTCACACATACCCAGGTTGAGAGCCTTGAATTCACCCATTAACACATGCTTCACATTTTTCTGTCCTGGCACTCCTGTCTCACTGGCATGGGGGGGGTTGCAGCTGCCTTCCTGGTGTGGACTCCATATGTCAATCATGGCCTGGCAGGCGAGGCAGAAGAGAAGCTGCTGCATTGCCCCTAAGGTGTTCTCTAATCCCTGTATGCAGCACAGTCTGACACAAAGCACGAGAGCATTGAATTCACCCATTAACACGTGCTTCACATTTTTCTGTCATGGCACTCCTGTCTCACACATTGGCGTGGGGGGGCTGCAGCTGCCTTCCTGGTGGGGACTCCATATGTCAATCATGGCCTGGCAGGCGAGGCAGAAGAGAAGCTGCTGCATTGCCCCTAAGGTGTTCTCTAATCCCTGTATGCAGCACAGTCTGACACAAAGCAGAATGCATACTATGCTCCTCCAAAATATCTCAGGATGTCTACCTGTCATATACTTCAGTGCAACTCTGCTTCTGCATTTTTATTGCATTTTTTTATTCCATGCCGTCATGGTTTTGTATTTTTTCTACCATCTTTTCATTTGCTTCCCTTGTAATTAATACTCGTTCAACCCTTAATAGCTATACCCTCATTTCTCTTTCTTTTCTCATTCTTAGGCTACTTTACTCTCCTGCTTGTGACATCACTCTCAGACCAAGCTTTAGTTCTTCTGACACTCCACTTCTGCTTGGTCCTGTAAGATTCCTATTAAACAACTGTCTTATTCTTTCCAAATAGGTACACAAAGCAGTTCCTGACAGAAACATAAGCAGACCTCAGACTCTTCATGCCATCTTAAGATGTTTCTTATCGAACTGCTGAAAACATCTCTGCCCAACTTGTCACTGTGTTTTGTATTATAAAACAGTTTTCTCTTTGTTCCTTAGACTCTGTCCAATTCCAAATGAAATTATAAAAATACACTAACTCCTTGCCACAAAGGCATTGTCTGAGCATCTCAGGGCTCACTCTTCTCGTTGTGAGAGCAACAGAATACTTGCACGGAATTCAGTTCTAAAGACACTGATCTCATTAAAAAATAACTTAGAATAATATAAAAGTGTAACATCATAGAATAATCTTTGGTTTTTGCTCATCCTCATCTTTATTATCCCCATTAATTGGTTAGCATATCTTTCTAGTTTTTATTTCATTTCTCTCATCTTTTCCAATGAATAAATACCATCTGACAAATCAGAGCACAGGAAATAAGTACACTTGGTATGTACAACTGTTTCAAAGAAGAAGAAAAAGATGAGATGCACACTCCAGTACTCTTCAGACAGTGTATCTCTTCCAGCTTATTTGCTTTGACAGTAACTGTACAAATAATATCTTCTAAGCCTGAGCAAACAAACCTCTTTTAACAGCACAACAGATAATGTTAGGAAGTCTAAGGATCATCTGGGATGTTCTAGCGTGCTGTCTGTTTTGCTATATTACTTTTTAGAATATGTTTGGCAAAGAAAATTAGTACATAGATCCAAAACCTGACTCTGAACATGCTAATCAATTTGTTCACATTATTGGTTTCAGTCATTTTTCCGATGTAGATGACATTTGAAGGTTTCAGTCTGAGGAATTTTAAACTCTTGTATACAACCCTTCTCCCTCCATTACAACTCCTGTATCAGTGACTTGAAAAGTCACATACTTCAATAAAACCATCTGTTACACAATCATTTTGAGGTATATTTTGTAGCAAGTGATGTCAAAGGCAAAATACCACCTGCTTAAAACTCGTGACAGACAAGAGAACAAGACAAAAGTAATATTTTTGCTTCATTTTGATACATACAAAACTAAAAAAGATTTAAGGGGAATAAATTTGTCATGGAATATGGAGGAGGTCTAGGAGAACATATGACAGTTTGTCTAGATAAAAATGTTGTTAAATGCCTGTGTTCTGAAATCAAGCAAGTACTAGATCTCTCTAATAACAATAAATAGTATTTAAGGAAAAAGCATTTTCAAAAAATACATTTAAAAGTGCAAATTGGACAATCTATTGTTGTCAATCCAGAAAACTCTTCTTGATGCTGCTAACTGAAATTTTGGACTGAAGAATGTTCCAGAAGAATGTCCTCTGGTCTCTAAAAAATGACCAATGTAAAGATTGTTGACACTAAAATTTTGCTATATGTGTCAAGAAAAGAGCTAACTATTGACTACAAATAAATAAACAGAAATAATAAATGAAATGTCTACTGTGCTGTATTGTAATTGCAAGCCTTTAGACTGGAAAAATGTTTATAAAAACAATATTGCATAGTAGTAACCCAATTTTTTTGAACCAATAACTGCATCTCCAAGTGGAATCCTCTCAGGCTAATCACTTTGACCACAAGCCATGATCAAGAGTAAAATTGAAACATAATGTATTAACTGATGTATTATAGGAAGTGCTTCAAAGAAATGTTGTAGGAAAAGCCACTTTCCAGGCTAACACTGACTTTTTTTTTCCCCTAGAAAATAATCTCTAATTTCACAAAAGAAATGAAACTTTCACAGCCTGTGAATAGGGTTTTCTATTTCTTTTGACAATCTTACAGCTATTCCGTTCCAAGACCATGGAAAATGAAGTTTAGATTCTGACAATCCCATCATTTTAAAAAATAGTCAGCTCTGACAGCACTAACCATCAACCCCCAAAAACTAGGCTACTCAGTGTGGTATCTGATACCTACAGTAGATTAAGTGCAACAAGCATCTGTCCTTCAGTGTGTGCTTAGGATATAAATAAGGATTTTTTTTTTCCCTCACAAATTCCTTGCCTGTTTTCATTCATTTTCCTGTATTTACAGATGTCCAAACTTCCCAACATAATTTTTGTTACCAAAGGGCATAGTGATTGCCAGTTAAAAAAGCTTATCTGGACCACTGAAATCTTGTGAAATAAGGTCAATTACTGCTATACATGTTCAAAATATTTTTTTAAACCAAGCAAAAATATTAAATGACAAATAGAAAATTTACCTGAAAGAAATATAAAATTACATAAGGCCATTATTATCATATTAATGCAAAATAAAATGTGGAAAACTTGTTTGATACTGTTAGTTGCTCTGTTAGTTTAGAGGAGGCCTCCTGAAACTGCATCTTCTTTTTAAATACCTGGAAGTAGAATGTCTATGTGTTGCAGCAGAACTAAAACATAGATGTTTAATGTGCATTAATAAAAATTAAAAAATACACCACAGAAACAATTTTATCTGGTGGATGACTTTTCAGATATCTTGATTATTAGAGCAGTTTTGAATCTGTGTCAACTGATTATTAGAGCAGTTTTGAATCTGTGTCTAAATCTATCTATATGTATTAAGTAACTCCATTTCTGACTGGCAGATTTTCAGAATTTAATTAGTTTATTTATGCTTACTGACACGTTGTAAATAATGGAAATAACTTAGAAAAGACATTTCTGACAGCTCTGTGAAAGCAGAGCTCCATGTGGAGTAGTGATTAGTTGCTTATGCAAGTTAAAGCTCATCTCTCCACATTCAAAGGGAAGGGTGGGGGAACCCAAGCTCCCTGCACCATCTGCAAACCCATTTCCATGAGCTTAGAAGAGCACAAGGGCACAAAGGTGGGTGGAACCCCAATATCCCATGCAGTGAAATCTATGCTGCCTTCCCCTAGGACTGTCCCAGGAAAGCTCCAGCCCCATGGGCCATCAGGGCCCCATGAGCCAGGGGAAAATGCTTTCATACAGTATGAGATGGCAGGGAAAAGCATTTTGAGATTGTACAGGACTCATTGTGGGATGTTTCAGGGATGAACCAATGGTGGAGAAAGAGAGCTATCTAGGTGGTTTTGGTATGAACAAGCACAGGAATAAAAAAGATAAAGGGTTAACACAGGCTACCCTCATCAGCACACCCTGTACTGTCAGTAGTCTGATGTGTCTTTTCATTAAACTCCTTTCTAAATGTTGTCCTGAGTGAAGGAGTGCTTAGTGTTTTCTGTCTGGGTTGACCTTTTTGGCCAGTCAAGTGTACACGTGTAGGTGTACATGTGTGCCTGCATGTCAATCACTGGGAAAACACGCTCAGCATCACTCCTGGCTGGATCTGGGGGAACAGAGATGCAGCAGCCTTGGCTCTTTCAGACTGTAGGATTTATCAGCCCCTACCAGCGATAAAGACAAAAAGAGAAACATAAAGATGAGAGGACATCTAATCTTTAAAATTTGATAGTACTGCAGAATAAATCAGAGAATATCCACTTGTAAAAAATTCAACTCTAAGGTTAGGATTTTGGAAAAATGTGACAGACATGAAAAAGGTAAGACACAAATAGTGAAACTGGCTATCTGATAGAAAGACTTAAATAGGAGAAGAGTTAAAATCTACTGCATTAAGACATTGCTACAAAATAATTAGAAGGAACTTCATAAAGGTAGAAAAGTAAGGTGGGTTTTTCCTGTGTAATTTCTTAATTTAAGAAAAGGGGATACTCATTCAAACTACAGCTATTTCTAAGAGCAATAAATGAAAGTGCTTTGTTACCATGTGCATAATTCAGCAATGGCACTCATTATCAGAAGTTAATAGTCAACACAAGGCAGATGGCTGAAGATGCATATTAACTCAGTAAAATACTAGAAAGATTCCATTTGATATGAATACAGAGAATAATCACAACTGTGAATATTAAGTAGGATAAAATAATTGGAATTCAAGCCTTTATACCTCAGGGCATAAACCAGTGACTAATTAAATATGATACAAAGAGAATGTCTTTCTAAGCACATTTTTCTGTAATTGTCTATACCATTTCTTGCAACTGGTACTCTCTGCTGATGCAGGCAGAACACTATCATTCAGTGATCTATCATTCAGCTTATGATTTTTTTAGGATCTATTTTAACTTATTCAGTGGGGTTTTTTTTATTTATTTAAATTACTTTAGCACTAGGCAGCTGTCACAACTCTCTCACCTATACAAAAAAAGCAGGCCATCCAGCTTTTGAGAAGTGTAGAATGGTTCTAATTTTTATTGCCAGTTTTGAAACATCAATGCTGATGTTTTAAGCATTGGGCACCTTACAGTTAATTTATTTTTTCCACTAATATATGTTTTGCCATTGTAGAGAACATTACAAGAGCAGATAGTTGTAGCTAATTATGCAAATTCTTTGCATAATTATATTTCTCATCAGCAGACTAAATTCAGTAAATAAAAAATAGCAGTTCTTTAAAATACAAAATGGATCATATATCAAAGGTAGATAATTTGTAGTGTTTGCCTCTCAAAGATAACACTAATTGTAGTTTAAAAAGGCCATATCTTCTATTCAGTGAGAGGATTTGTTTTTTCTTAGCTGTAAGTCTGTGTTCTGAATGTTTTATCATGGTGAAGTGTACAGAAATGAATATGTCATTTCAGCATTAGTTATCATACAGTAGAAAACCAACTCTCTTCAAGTTGCAAAATGTCCAGGAATCATAGTATTGTTCAAAGCATTTAAAATGGTATCTGCATGTTTTGTAATGAACTATGTTCTCTTTTAATTTGTTGTACATTTATTGTTGAGAGGTGAATGTACACAAGTGTTGCTTCCTTTTCGATTTAACAAGCCTTCAGATGTGGAAGTCACATGTCTCCATTAAGATTTCTTCATTTAATATTTTAGACAGAAAATATCTCTTAGCTTGTTAAGATGTGTGGTGTTGATTTTAAAACTTTCTTATTATTTTAAGTTATTACACAGATTTAGAAAGTTCTAGGAAACCAAAAAGGGAAAGATTAACATTTCAGCTCAAGGCTGTGAATTCTATTTTGCTACCTTTTGACAGAGATCAACAATTGACCTCTATGATTTATGCTTTGGTTACAAATGCACTTCCTGACAAATGATTTCTAAATACAGTGCTGCCTGTTCTTCCAAATTCCAATTATGGTTGTCAAAACTAAAAGGTATACAGGACCTGAATTTCTTATCCAGCCTTGGAGAATGGGAAGTGTCCCCACAGGGTCAAGAAATCCATTAAGCTTTCTTCATTTAATATTTTAGACAGAAAAAATCTCTTAGCTTGTTAAGATGTTGTGGTGTTGATTTAAAAACTTTCTTATTATTTTAAGATATTACACAGATTTAAAAAGTTAGGAAACCAAAAAGGGAAAGATTAACATTTCAGCTCAAGGCTGTGAATTCTATTTTGCTACCTTTTGACAGAGATCAACAATTGACCTCTATGATTTATGCTTTGGTTACAAATGCACTTCCTGACAAATGATTTCTAAATACAGTGCTGCCTGTTCTTCCAAATTCCAATTATGGTTGTCAAAACTAAAAGGTATACAGGACCTGAATTTCTTATCCAGCCTTGGAGAATGGGAAGTGTCCCCACAGGGTCAAGAAATCAGACAAAAATCCAAAGGTTTGCCTTGTTCTCTTTGTAGCTTTAGTCTTTATTGCACCAGTTCCACCTGCACCCATTTAGTGTCTGTGTAAATTGCTGTAATTATATCTCTGTAGACTGAAGTCCTTTTACATTGTCACAAAGAAAACAAAGTGTGAGAGGCAAATACTTTTTCCCTTAGGCACACTCCAACCTTGACCTTACAATATACAACTCCTAAAGTGATAAAATGCCATTTCCTATTCTCCTCTGAGATGTTGCTGCTTAGCTGCAATTTATAGGAAGGATGCAAATCAGGTCACATTAGCAGAAGACATAGTCCTACAAGAGAACAAGAGAGACAGAAATAGTAAATGGTTTGGAAAAGGAAATGCTATGTGCAGACAGGAATTGCAGGTAGTTCAGTACACAAGAGAGTCCCAAAAAATTCTTTCTACTCAAATACATGGTGTAAATAATCTATGTCCTAATGTTCTATGAGGTACTTACATGGCTTAAAAATATTTTAATTGTCTGCAATTGAATTATTCAGAAATATTTCACACAACTCCCCAACAGAGAATCTCAAACAAAAAGGACCAGCGCATTTCACTTGTAGAATGTTAACTGTGTTACCCCTGGAGCAGGATAGCAATGCAAATGGTCCAAAAAGGTCCTCTCACAGCATCCATATCTGGATAAGATGTGGCAAGTGCAAGCAATTATCCCCTTGAAGTGGCACATATATGTTTCCTTTCCTTTATTAAAAAAAAAAAAATTATTCCACTCCTATTCATGGTGTTCTAAGAATTTACTGTATGAAGAAATATCCCTTTTCACAACTACAGACAGAAATATTTTTATCTCAAACCAAATGAAGAAAAAATTCTATTGTAAAATCAGAATTTTACAGTCAAAAATACTAATTTAATTAACTTTTTTAGTAATTATGAGTATTCACATATTCATTATACTTTCATTCACTGAGAAATTCATCCTATTCAGCAGCATCTCTCAAATTTGAGACCTCTCCTATATTGTGCAGCTAACTAGTAATTTCGATTTTGAATTTTCCACTTGTCAAAACAATATTGTAACAACTGAAAAAAATTACACATATTTATTTTTCATTTGCAGTTTTTGGGGCTCTTCAATGATTTACCAAAGTTCTCAGAATGTAGGAATTTATTAAGAAGAATTAAGGTCATTTAAATGTTTAAGAATATACAACTGTTTATCCTCAAATATTTCAATATAGAATAATATTGCATTTCATTAGCATTTTGTTTATATGGCTGCAACTATAAGAAAAGATAGCTAAGCAATGGATTTTAGAGGTACATAGTGCTTCCACCAATGCATTTCCTGATGATGTTGTTTGGATTTGATGTCTCTGTAGAAACAGAACAAGATCAACCAAAACTCTAAAGACTCTGAGACTAAACTGTTTTCATGTTACTTTTCCCCATTACAGTTTTCTACAGAAGGCAAGTTTTGAGAAAATGTAAAAATATGCTGCTTATACAGGCCAGTATAAATATCCTACTTTGCTCCTATAACACAGTGACCATTATATTTAAGGTATAATGCACTTTGAACAACAGACCATGTTAAAAGTTCACTGTTCAGTTTTTGCCTCAATAAACTGGTGTTGCAATACAAACTGGATGAGCAGTAGGAGCTAATCTATCATGGCTCTGATCTGCAGTAAGAAAAATAAATCTACAAGTTTAGGGTAAAGAATCAGTATTGCATTAGTTTGCATAACCCTTGAGGACATTGAATTGGACATGACATCACAGCTCAGCAAATACTGCTCTCTATCATGTCACAAAAACCTGTGCAGAAATATAGCAAATTTTGTCTTAAAATCAATTGCTTCTAAGCCTTTCTACTTCTTTTTACAGTGGTAATTAAAACACAGAAATACTTCTACTGTGTATTTATTGTTGATCAGTATGTGTCATTTTTTTCGTACAAGTGTTACTCTTTTATTTCTCTGTCCTCACACTGCCCAGATATATGGGCCTTAAAATTCTTATAGGAAAAGAGTGATCATGTTTTACTTCAGCCTTCACTGAAGATTTAGCAGAACAAGCACTTTTAGCATGTTCTAACAAGAGAAGTGCTTTCAGCTGCATCAGTCAATCTGTTGCTTCTATACTTTAATTATTCTTTCTTCAACTTGGCAGATCAGATTTGTGTACAGTAGTATAGTAAGGGATATCTATATCCCTTCTGTAAATTATTCCTTACATATAATAAAAATACTTGGAAAAGTATTCCTTGGAATATTTGAAATAGCCCAAATACCCCAAAGACTGCTTCTGTGTTTTTTGATAGCTGCATCAAACTGCAGCTACATATTCTATTGTTTAATGCAATACTATATTCAAAGGTAACTTACACAAATAATTGTTAGTATAACAGGCCTAATATCCAATTTCTTTTTGTTATCCTATAAAAGGCATTCTACTATTCCTGTTCCCACTTCAGCTGATTTTTTTCCCTGCTCTTTTGTTCTGTCCTCTCCACCTTTGCTGGTCATTCCCTCAAGTAACTCAACACCTCTCACTTTGTTGTGTTCCACATGGATGAGATTGACCATATTTCCATTATCTAGTCAATTCACTTGTGCCATAAAACTGTCCCATTGGTTAATAAAGAAGATAGCTCACATTTCTCATGTTACTCTAATTAGTCATTTTTTTAAGTGTTGAAGTTTCTGTAATGCTTCCATCTGACACTGTTCTTTTTTACTATTCAGAAAAGAATGTTAATGGCAACAATACACAGGATAGAACCCTAAGATGGTATGAAACCTGCCAAAATGTGAGTTCTCTTGGGTTTGTGGGGTTTTTTCTTTTTTTTTTAATACTTTTAGCAACATTTTTGTAGCTTATCTTTGCATGTAAGGAGCTACTGAAATGAATTTCAAAATGTGTGCAAAAAAAGAGAAGGCACTGGCAGGAAGGTAAGAGTATTTATACTGAGAGTGGCAGAAAGAGATAAGCTTCATGAGAACATGCCTAGCTGAGCAAATGTGAGATAGTCTGTGGGTATGTCAGCAGCAAAGAGGATGTGATAAACATATAGAGCAGAAGAAATAAGAAAAAAAAAATGAAGGGAGGATGTAAAAGGCTGGGGAAATAGAAAACTCAGAACCTGGAAAAAGAATACAAAACTTCCTTTTTTAATGAATAAAAACATGGTACAAGGAATTAAAAAAATAGAAATATATTTTGATACAAGACAGACAACAAAATAGTGCAACATAAGACACCAGGAAAGGAATAATAGAGTAGAGATATACATAGGAAATAATAAAGACACCAGAACTGAGAAGTTTGCTTGCTGAAATGTAATGTTTAACAAGACAAATGAACACAGGTTGGATAGCATACAAATGAGAAATCTTGAGCAACTCACAAAAGTCAGTAACTTTTCAATGTGTGTTAAATAAGATTAGCAGGGTGTCCAAGCAGTTCTGGTAAATTAAGGAGAGTTGTTGACCACTCAGAAAGACTTTTCCCAAGTGATTCGTGGCTGCAAGCACAGCCAAGGACATGTTAGATGTGTCTAAATAATAATGAGTTCAGCAGCAAAAGAAGACACTTGGCAGCTCACTGGATGGGGCTTTATAGGCTGTAGTACTGGCAATTTTTTAGAGCCATTTCTTAATCAGCAAATGAAACTATAGGTCCCTGAAAACAGCCACAATATGAACCACTTGCTTCTTTTGAAGAGACTACAATTTCTAGCAGCCAGAACTGTAACGTATGTATTCCACCAGGACATGGTGGGAAAGCAGAACTTCTATTGCCCTTCCATACTGAAAGGTTCACGTTCTGTGGGTGAGTGCCCCTCCTACAGAATAGCAAGGAGACCAAAGTAAATTTCATCAAGCACATGCTACCCTTGCTGTCTGTTATTTGGGTTCAACCTTCACTGTGGCACTGACACATGCTCTAATTCAGAGAGAAGTTAAAATGACCTGCAAAGACTGGCATTGACTTTTGCAGGATTTGAAGCTGTATACCATTTTAGAAGCATATGTCCTGAAAGTGCAAACTCACTAGAACAGAAGCAGGAGAGGAAAGGGACAAAATGGTGTTAAAATAAAACTTATTCAGTATTAAATCTCTATGTCTAAAATTTTTGAGCTGCTTGGAAATGCAGACATTTCAAATGAAAAAAACTTTCAGCTGTTGTATATAGCTTTGATATATTTTAAGTATGCTATGACAATAACTGCTAGCCAGGAATATATATGTGTATAGCTGAACAATAGCATTTAATGAAACATATTTAAGGGCAAAAAAGCCAAAAAGAGAAAATGCTACTTTTATACTACATAGCTAAAATATCAGCATTTTATTTCTTTTAAAGGAAGTTGAAGTCATAAAAGGAATCTTAGGATACTGTCCCTCCTTTAAGACCACAAGGGAAAAAAAATTATTTGTGTTTAATACAGCCCATGATCCAGCTAAATTTTACTTTTGTTTTGAGAAAAACATATTTATGGACAAAAAAAGCCAAAAAGAGAAAATGCTACATTTATACTATGTAGGTAAAATATCAGCATTTTACTTATTTTAAAGGAAAGTCATAATACTGTATAAAAGGAATCTTAGGATACTGTCCCTCCTTTAAGACCACAAGGGAAAAAAAATATTTGTGTTTAATACAGCCTATGTTCCAGCTAAATGTTACTTTTGTTTTGAGATAGGACAATTCATTACATAGCAAGTCAGAGGAAATAATTTGATTTTTACAGTTTATAGAAATTGTTTCTGGGAAAATATTTTAGGTGTTTTCAACTTGCTGAAATTTATACACTGAGAAATATTAATCTCTGTGGGGTTCAGGTCATATTCAAAGTTGACTGCAGTCAAGGGGGATTTGTGTGTGTGTGGGGGGGGTGTGGGTGTGGGTGTGGGTGTATATGCCTATAGCAGGGTTTCAATTGATATCAGAAAATGTGATTTAGACTCCAAATTGGCAGGATTTCTAAAATTACTTTAAGTTATTAAAATAATTTTCCCATTTCCTACATATGTCATCCCAACCACAGAAGGCAAGCATTTCCAAAATGGTACCTTTTAGTCAGGCCAGATTTGGGAGAAAAGATATTTCAGTGAGAGCACCTCCTGTAGGGAGGATCCCCCAGTTCTGGCTAACACCATATATATTGAAGGAACTGACTGATGAGCTGTGTTTTTATTCCTCGGAAAAATAACAACCACTGCTTTTCCACTGGTACACTTATCCTGTGTTGTGGGACAGAAAACATACAGCCTGGAACAAATGGATGAAGGTGTGTTACAGCTAGCTTGTACTAGGCAATTAATTTGATTATAAATAACCCAGCCTGGTTCCATAAACCAGCCCCTGGGTTGAGCTATGATGGGGTAGATTTCAATACACACAGGGACTTCACACAATTATGTGTTCATAATCTCACTGGCCAGGGCTGGGCAGTGCTTAAGCCAGACCAATGAGCTGTCTGGACCAGGAGATTCAAATCCTCCTGTTTAAGGAGGTAGGAAGAATAAAATACACTGCTGTTGCATGAGAATTCTGGGGTGTGTGTTGTCTCTGTCTCTGACTCACTCCTCCATCATAACAGGTAAGAAAGAAAGGAAATCCAGGCAAATATTATATAAATCCGCTGGAACTAGGACACATAAAATGTACATATTTTTTTAACTTACTAGGTTTGGGTTGCATAATATGAACTTCTTACTTTAATCAAATTTGATATTGTAATCATAGCCCGTATATTTCTCTTACAATTTAACAAATTATACAATGGATTGTACAATGAAAAACTGCAATACAGTGTTAACAGTTTTATTACTTTTCTGATGGACTTAAATTTCATGCTTTTAAAAACTGTGTTCTAATTGTATTTTTCTAATGCAAACTTTTGTATTAACAGAACAATTTATAGAAATGTCAAGACAAACACTTGATGGTTGATTATAAAGCAATTGATGGCATCCCTCTAAAATGTTAACATTTCTGGTAATAAACTCATTTTTTCTATTAATAAAACTTTTTTGTACATCTAAGAGGTCAAGAAAACTACTGTTAAAATATGATTGTACTTTGCTACTTTAGTAGTGTCTTTAATCATTCATTCATTATCTTGTCCAGAGTGTCCATTTTTATACAGTAGGAGTATAAAATGTGATCTGCGACAGAATCCTTCTTCATAAAATACTGCTGATTTCTATGTAGAAATCCTTTTGTGTATGTTTCTATAAAGTTTGTTCTTGGATATCGATCAACAAATCATATTGTTAGACTCAGAGGGGATGTTCTCATTATCATATTTAATTCAGTTTATAAATACAAGTATTTCCCCATGTTCTTGTGAAACCTTCACACTAACTCCTTAATTGACAGCAGTGGATATAAAGTTTGTTCTTGGATATCAATCAACAAATCATATTGTAGACTCAGAGGGGACGTTCTCATTATCATATTTAATTCAGTTTATAAATACAAGTATTTCCCCATGTTCTTGTGAAACCTTCACACTAACTCCTTAATTGACAGCAGTGGAGTCATACCACATTTTATTGGATTACATTACATCAGAAACTTGTCTAGTGATTAAATGAATTGTGACTACCACATTTCAGCTCCTTTCCTACTCCTGACTCTTGCCAAAAAGGCCCATGCGAACATTTTCAAGAATAATCTCTTCCTTACAACTTGAAAACCTATGTACGATTGTGATGTGATTAAATGAATTGTGACTACATTTCAGCTCCTTTCCTACTCCCAACTCTTGCCAAAAAGGCCCATGCGAACCTTTTCAAGAATAATCTCTTCCTTACAACTTGAAAACCTATGTACGATTGTGAAGTGTTAGCAGAGGACTTCTGCTGAAGAATTTGCACTTCACACATGCAGGTTAATAGACTAAACATTCTTCCTGGAGAATTACAACTACGATAAAATTTTGAGCCTTGGTTTGTAAGTCAGCAATCACAGTCCATCATCAAGATCCACTTCTGCACATAGTTTATTATCTACTTTAATTTAATTTTATGTTAACTGAAGTAAATTTGGTTTGGCACACATGAAAGTCACAGCCCTTGAAAGAGGGCTTCTGTCATCATCACCCACAGGATCGCTGCAGTAAAAACTTTCCAGCTTCTGGTTTTTTCTTAAATATTTTGGAAGCAATGATAAGTTCTTTAAAATACTTCCACATTTTTAGCTAATATAATTCCATGAGATAATAAACTATTCCAATTAAATTGCATTATTTCTTTTTTTTTCTTTTACTACCAGTAGCTTATTGTAATTCCTACATCCACAACTGTAATCGTAGCCTGAAATTTAGTAATAGCCTTATACTTTCGATAGCTCACTCCTGTCTATTTTGGTTTGAAGTCTTTACTTTCACATATTTGCTTACATATATATCCCCAAGCTGAAAACAGTTTTACTGTAGAAACCAAAATCTAGTATCTGTTTGGTTATCTACATCTATATTTCTTGAATTTTTCAAGAAATTGGGTCCAGAGGTATTATTGAGAGGCTTACTGGGACCCTTTTAAGTGGATTTCAATTTGGAATTTTATTTATGAGTTACTGTTTTCCCTTTTGATATAATTTTTATGAGACAATTTTTCTTAATATTTCAAGGCACCAACTCTGGTCTGAGCAAGGACACCTTGCTGAAGTCCTGGAGCTGCATCTGTTACTGGTAGGGCCAGCATGTGGCATTTTATGATGCACTTCATGGCTTCTGACGACAGCACATTTCATTCTAATGTGACCTGGAGAGAAATAAACAGTGTAGTAAATACCATGGCAGAGTGGGGAAATAGGAAATACTGAAATGTATGCATTATTTCAGCAGAAGATTTACTTATTCTAACTCAGAACTGATATAAATATGCATAATCAGCCTTATTTCCAAGATTAAGTTCACAAGTCAGAGGACACATTATATGGACACCTAGAAGGCCACTAGCACAAAGACACAATAATTCTAACACAATAGTGGGAGAATTTAAAGAAAGTTTTCTTCAGAAAACCTGATAGTTGAGTTTCTGCTGAGTTGACTCTGTCTACAAGGCATCTCCTGCTGATTAACTAATTCACCCAATACAAACAGTACCTGTTGCGTGGACACTGCCCCAGCATGTCTGGAATTTTCAGAAAGGGATCCAGCTTCCTGGAGCTTCACACAGCACCCAGAGAGCTGATAATGATCGCATGACAACAAGAACTACCATTTCACTCCATTATTTTTGTTGCTCTGAGTACTGAGAGTTGTCAGACTTTTCACTACTCATTTTTTACAATATTTTGCTTTCAGATCCCACAAAATTCCTGTTCTTTCTCATGCTTTTCAATCATGTTTGTTAAACATATATGAGTAGTAAAATACTTCAGGTTGGCTCATGTTGGTATTTTCTCATTGAAGCTGGACTAAGTATAAGAATAAACATTCTCTGGTGCAGTTCACCCACAGACAAGAAGGAAAACCTATCCTCTCATGGAGTACTGCCTCCTCCTTTGACCTTTGTGCTCCCTCTGTTTTTGTTTCCTCTGCCCATGTGGTGTTTTCTGCCTTTGCTTAAATACATTTTCCCAGAGGCACCACTATTATTGCTGATAAACTCAGCTGTGCCCTGCTTTGGGTTCATTGAAGACAGGTGGAATTGGATGTGTCCGGCAAGGGGAGGTAGCCTAAGCCTCTTCTCACAGAGGCCAGCAAAATGGATACATCTAGAAAAAAAACACTGGAAAGAGGATATATTAGTAGAACAAGTACTTCGTAGAGGCAGTATTATTCTTTTCATTCTTCTTATAACTGAAATTCTTGGTAGAATTTTTTGATAGGAAGGAATCAGAATTAAAATTTATGTTCAATGACTTCTCTAATATCTCCAAAACCAAAGGACATGGGTGGCTTCCTCCCCAGCTTGCTAACCATTCTGGTAAAAAACCTTTCTGAAAGACACTGAAGAAACAGAATCTCCATGTTAGTGCCGTGCTCAAGAAACAGAGAAGCAGAAACTGGAACACCTAACTTTGCTACAAGCCCTGACACCAACAGCCTAACAATCAAGCCATAAAGTGTAAGTGGGAGGAGGTAAGGATAGAAGAAGAATAAAGTTATAATTGATGTGATATGTGTTTTCTCACTCTTGCTCTAAAAAGCAAGGAAATACAGCAAAATCTATATCAGGTTATAGCATAGTGTAAAAGCCATTCCTCGGCACAAGGAAGCAATTCCACCCATAATTGTACAGGCCATAGCCAAGCTGACGAGGTTTGGCATTTGGGAACACTATAAATGGCTATTAAAATATGGGTCTCATTCAAATTACTATGACAGGGCAGAGAGATAGAACATTACAAGGCCAGGTCATGCCAATTTTCAGGGTAGACTTAAGTCCAGCAAGCCAATCAATCATCCAATACATTTCAGATTTTAACTAAACTAAGCTTGAAATAGAGGTGCACAGTTATATCAGAGAAAAATGCACAAACAAGTGTGGAAACAGATTTAGAAACAATCAAACAAAAAAAAAAAAAAAGAATTACCCATTTTGGCTCCAAAACATTACCAATGTACTACAATAATAGTAGCCTTTGGAAATTCATATCTAAATACGTTTTAACTGCATAAAAAATAACAAACTCTATCTAAAGGAACATTTAGTTTATTTTACTTTTCTCATTTTCTCTGTGCTGTATTGGATAAGAACTACTTTGGGTACACACTTTCTCAGATTAAGTATTTAAAAAGAGAACTTTGGAGAGATAGAATTATCAAAAAAAATGAAAATAAGAGATAATCTTATATGACATCTTGGTCTTCTCATTTGTTTCTAAATTATACTTATGTTTTGCACTGTAATGTAATTGTTACTAAAGATCACATTTGCAGGCTTAACTAATGTAATTTTTACTCATTTTACTGTACAAAAATATGACAAAACTATTTTGATATTTTGTTTCTGCTTAGATGTTATTTTTTTATTATATTTGATGTTGCCAGAGGCTGTTCTCATGCACCAAAAGAACACCCAAAACCAACAAAAATCCTCCCCAGTCTTTCTACTCATAACATTTCACTATCTTGGACTCAGAAAAAGTTGCAGCAATAGAGAAGACACAGAGATTTCTCAGATTGCTAAAGATTTTGCACAGCTGTGTAGCTGAATGAAAATAAATGGTTGAATGAAAATACAAGGTCTGTAGAATTATGGTAGGGGTTGCTTCTCTGGCATAATTCCTATATGAAGTGTCAACAGTTGACAGAAGAACTTAAAAATCATTAAGTCACAGAAGATCTTCAAAGCAGAGTTCATATTTTAAGAAACAGCAAATTGAGTCTTGACTATTATGAGAGACTATCACGGGATTTTCCAGTTCCAAAAAAATCTAAAAAAATAAGTAGAAGTAGATCTACAAAATTATGTCCAGAGAAATTCAAAAGCAGATTATAAGCAGATAAATAACCTATTTTTCTTGTATTCATTTCTAACTCTAAGGTATTACTCATGTCTGTACATGTATTTAGAAGCCTAAGTTGGAAAAGTGAAAATACTCAATTTATTATTGTAAAAATAATATAAATGGTCTGCTGTTCAATACTTGTATGGGATATTAATATAATTTTCTGTCTGGAATAAAATCTGGGTTTTTCACAGAATAAACAGAGAATAATCTGTGAGTCTTGGGGGAAAAAAATAATAAAAAAAAAAAACTTGAATGTAGATTGTTATCACAAGCTTTAATATTATCCCCAGATTAGCACTTAAAACCAAAGAGTTATGTTTATCATTGACATTTTTAGAGAAGAAAGTTACAGCAAACAGAGGAACACAATGTATCTTAGAAAGAAGAAAATCTTCTTTTTAAAAAGTCTGCATTCAAAAAGTAATCTACTGTTGAATATCCCAATTTACTGTATTGTGGCATAGAGGAAACTGCCAAAAACTCTAGCCAAAATTAAAAACAAAAACTGAAATATTCACAGCATTACAATTAAGGAAATGAACACATAAACATCAATACAATTCAATATAGAATACCAGGATATCAACACATACTATTTGTCATGAATATTACACAAAATTAAAACCTTTTTGTGTGTTAGAGAAAAAAAATCTTTTAACTGTATCTTTTCAGTTTCATGTCTTAGCAGTTCTTTTGTAGCATTATCAGATTGCAAGACTGAACAAACTATTTCAAGCAGAATGAAGAATTGCATTATGTCTGAAAATTATGTTAAAGAACTGTCTCAGGTTTAGCTGGGTGTGTATTCAATTGCCATCTGTTAAGGATGAGGCAGTTATCCTCTGTTAATTGGACCGCTTGTTAAAACCAGGTGGGGCAATTTTCTTTATCTCTTCCACAACCCATCCTCCCTCCAGGAGATATCTTCTGTTAATGGGTCATTGAGTCTCACTACATGACTGATAAAATTACATCATCCCACTGGGAGATGCTCCCCCAGGGAGAGGAGCCAAGTATTCCTACCTGGATATAATCTGAGATTTGGAACACTACAGGCAGCCTTTTCCCACTGGATTCCCAGAAGAGCAACTTTCTTCCCCTCTGACTCCCAGGGGAAGTCCAGACCCACTTACACCTCCAGAGGAAAATACACTCTTCTGTAGGATCACTGCTTCAACAGAACCATGCCTGTCACTCCAGGAGGACTGCAGCCACCATTTAATCAGACTGCTACCAACACCCTGACCCACAGGGTGTCAGGTTGTATTCTGACTCTGTCAGTGTTTTGGGGCTTTTTTGTTTGTGCTATTGCATTTTTATTTTTAGTTTTCCTAATAAAGAACTGTTATTCCTATTCCTATATCTTTGTCTGAGAGCCTTTTAATTTCAAAATGATAATAATTCAGAGGGAGGGGTTTATATTTTCCATTTCAGGGGAGGCTCCTGCCCTCCTTAAGCAGACACCAGTCATTTCAAACCAAGACAAGAACATAAAGCATATCTATCATATTAATCCCAATATTTAAGCAGTTCAGTTTGTCTTCTGCTTAAAGGAATCTAATGAGATCAATGAGAACAAAGACAGAACCAAACACAAGGACTTTTCACGAGAAACACTAATGAAATATCAACCAGACTCAGATATTCATTAAATGATTAACCATTTTGACTTTTTAAATTTATATACACAAACAATTAAGTGCCTCTCTAGCCGTTGCTATATAGTGCTTTAATTACACACATGGGGAAAGAAAGTATTTGACCACATGTTGAAGTCAAACAAGCAGCTCACAAACAAGCACACTTATAGAGAAAAAGTGTTTCCTGATGTTCAGATGGAACCTCTGAACCTCTTGTGTTTCAGAATAGAATAGTTGGAGTTCATGGCCTCTGATCTTATCACTGGACACCCCTGACAAGAGATTGTCTCTCCTTTCTTTACACCCTCCCAGCAGAAATACACAAATAGGAACCCCCTGAGCCTTCTCTTCTCTAGATAAAACTGTCCCATCTCTCTCAGCCATTTTCACAGGAGAGATAGCCCAGTCCTATCATCATCTTTGTGGCATACAAAGATAGTCCAGATATACTGGACTATCTCCAGTATGTCAGTATCTTTCTTATAGTGGGGATCCCAGAACTGGACACAATACTCTGGGTGTGGCCTCACCAGCTCTGAATAAAAGAGCAGAATCATTTCCCATGGCCTACTGGTAATATTTCTCCTCATGCAGCTCAGGAAACCACTATCTTTCTTTGCAGGAAGGTACACTTCTGGCTCATGTTCAACCACATGTCCACAAGGAGCCACAGGTCTTTCTTTACCAAGATGTTTCCAGTTTCTAGTCATCAACACATATTGGTGCATGTGTTTGTTACACCCCAGATGAAGGATTTTGCACTTTCCCTTGCTGAATTTCATGCCATTACTGTCAGCCCATTTCTCCAGTCTATTGAGGTCTTTTTTCCATGGCAGCACAATTCTCTGGTGAATCAGCCACTTTTCCCAGTTTAGTGCCATCAGTAAACTTGCTAAGGGTATGCAGCCCCCACAGGTAAATAATTAAGACATTAAACTGGACTGGGCTTCGTGTTGATCCCTGGGGAGCACCACTGCTCACTGTCCTGCATCTAGATTTTGTGCTGCTCATCTCCACCCTCAGGGCCAAGCAGGTTTTCAATCTACCTCGCTGTCTGCTCCTGCAGCCCACACATGAACAGCTTCTCTATGAAGAGCTTATGGAAGACAGTCCCAAAGTCCTGACTGAAGCCCAGACAGAAAATATCCACTGCTCTCTTTGATTTAGTGATGGACTCACTTTGGCTGTCTCCAAGAAATCTCAGTCTCTCTGTCTCTCACCCCCCTTCCTCAAGAGGACAGGGAAAAATAAGATTTAAAAGCTCACTGTTTGAGATAAAGGTAGTTTAATAAGAAAAGCAGATGCCATTTACGCAAACAAAGGCAAGATTAAAGAGTCAACATAAAAAAGGAGATTTATGGAAGTTTCAAAACTTCATAGTGATTTAATTTCCACAGTATTTAATTATTAAATTAAGGACTATAGTATCTGTGACTCTCTGATAATGAGATAAAACTGTATATACCACCAGCAAACACAGAGGCATAATACTTTATAGAGGTATCACACATAACATCAGGTGTTTGCCAAGTTAACTACTTAGCCTAAGCTCCAATTACTGTCAACAGAAGAAAATAAACATTTTTAATCACAGTTTCTCAAAGGACAAAAGCCCTATTTTGTCCTAACATTTGGCAACTAGGTCATAATAAGATGCCAAACAATGACCTCATAAAAAACATCCCCATTAGACAAAATACATCACTGATTCAGGTATTATTAATGTTTGGAAGGAATTGCATTAAAGGCTTTCCACTGGATATCTCTATTGAAATTAGTTAAGTTTCTCCTTCAAAAGACAGGGGAAAGAAGAAAGTCTTGTTGACCTCTTTCCTCCAAGTCCTGCTCTCCTGATGAAGACTGCTTTCAGGTTCTGGGATATATTTATGTGTATGTTGTAACAAAGGTGCTGCAGGGTATTTTTGGAAGAGGGATTTCCTGACAAACACAAGAATTTTTCTTCATCTGTTAGCAGTAATAGCTACATGCCAGAATATTGCCATTGACTATGAATATTATTCTTTCCTTGATTGTAGCTAAATCATCATAAATGAGAAAGATTCTCAAAGAGCTTTTCTCTTCCAAGACAAATGTTATTGTTTTTGGTCTACTACCTGATTACTGGTTGTTATAATAGCAGAGCTTTTGCTGCAGAATGCCTAATTAAGTAATTTGCAGAATTTTTATCATAGGTTGTTCTTTATCAAATGACAACTGTTACAGAGATTAATAAAGCTGTCAGCTGTGGATAAATTTATAAGTGATTATTTCAATTTCTATTCTCAAATGTTATGTATTAGGATATTGTCATTTTTTATTGAGGGAGGGAACTGAAGTGAATAGATTGGGTAGAATTATCTCCTTAACATGAGGGAACTTCAGATGTTGTTGAATAGTGTCCTCCCTATCAAAAGATACAGTAGCAGGAGAATTTTAACTAACAAGTCAACAAATTTCTGAGTATGGACTACATGTTTAGCTGGCAATAAGAAGCATCATGAAGTGCTAAGAAAAAGGAAGGAGAATTCATTATCAATTTTAAGTATATTTAAGCTAAATATTTGACAAATTTGCATCCTTACATTCTTGAATGATCTAAATTAAAAAGCAGCAAAATTCATTTAGCTATTAATGTCATTTTAATGGCAATAGATCTCTGATCAATGTAGTATTTACATTGCTTTGTCTTTCTTAACAAAAGCTGGAAAATACAAATCTCTCATGAAAAATAGTCAAGATCAAAAGTGTCTTGACCATAAACTCACTCTGCAGTGCATCTTTGTCCCACTTTTTATATATACCTGTATTCATGCATGGATGTTTGTAGATCAACAGGGGCAGGAGCTGATTAGCAAATGGATAAACAGACAAGGACTTTCACTTGCTTGGCTTGCAATGCACATAAAGCTTCCTTCTTCTTCATTTGCACCCAGAGTTTCTCAGCCATAAGGAAATACCCTGGCATTAAAAATGAATTTTTTTTTATTTACCATTTACATCCAGAATCTTTCCTTCAGCTCACTGGTCAGATTATTAAGTGATTCAAATCATCCATATTAACTTTCTAGTAAATGAACTGATCAAGTCTAACTGATGAAAATAGAAATCTCACTTTAATTTCATTCACTTTTCTTGGCTCTAAGTTTGTACAGATATTTTAAACTGGAAGAAAAAATGTGAAATAGCCACGGATACTTTTCAAGCAAAAAGGAGAATTTATATTCAGTAAATGAACTGTTCTTTGTCCACAGTGAAGCATGGTGGAATCACACTGTTCCTGTGCAAAGTCATGAACATGGTGTGCAGAGCATCATTATGTCTGGAGAAATCCAAAGACAAGTTTTGTTTCAGGACTTAAACTGAAAGAATTTCTCCAATTCATTCAGGAACTTTTCAACAATCATACTCTTTTTGCTTTACTGTTCAACAGTCCAGTTTCTGGACTGTAGGCTGTGGTCATCTCTCTGTTGCACCCATTCCTTTCAAACACACTAGCTGCATCTACATTGCCATAAAGAGGAGTCTGAAAGTCAGGTTTTCCATGTCTACTCAGAGCTGGACATTGGGTAAGCTGCACCCAGTTTAAGTACACCTGAAAAGGAAGAAAAAGGGGGCCACCTCAAGGACTTACTCACTTTTAAATAAGTTTCACACACATATAGTCTTCATCATAATCAAACCTGGCCTATTATATTCATATATCCCATCTGCTCCTGTGACTTGATAACAGGTAAATACAATGATTTGGAAATGCTTCTTAAAAGATTCACAGTGCTACTTGTTACAAAGTCACCAAAGATGTTCAGAGTCAAGTCTGGAAAAAGTCAAGAATTCTCTTGTTCTCTCTGAAAGTAGAAAACATTCTTTGCAAAGAGCTACTCAGCATCTCTGTGTCATGTATTTGAAGTTGTTGTGTCTATGCTGTGACTATGCTATACCCCTATGCTGTTGGTTCCCATTTTTATTCAGCTGATAGTTCACAAGAACAGATCCTAGATTTGGGACATCTGTTAAATTGATTTTATTAAGTCCTTAAAGCAGTCATACTCACTAAACCAATAATTACTGTTTTTCAAATATATATATGTTGTGGTGATGGAAACATGGAAAATTTAAAATAAATTTAAATACATAGGTGCAAATTAATAGGCAAGGATGTTAATCATTAAGTTTCAATGAATAATATCCTTACTATATCAAAATATTTTTAGTCATTGACCTTAAAAATGATACAGTAGAATCCTAAAATCTGAAAACAGTGCTCTAACTTGCATTTTATTAAATCCTAATCTGACTTGGCCTTACTGATCTCAGCAACTCATGCTGAGTACCATAATTAAGAATTGAGGTTATACAAACACCTTATTATTTTTAGATTATTTATATTAAAACAAAAGGAAAATATTATAATTTATTCTAATTTCTTTTACAGAAGAAAAATTACGCACCAATTTCTATACCAATCTTATAATTTCTGTATAAAACATAATGAATCTCTAAGTGCCTTCTAGTGTTGATTTAAAGGCTGAGAATATACTACATTTCTAATTTCTACCACTGGTTAGTTATCCTTATTATTAAAAGGTTCCTTATTAAGAATCTGAATTTAACTAGTACAAGTTTCTAAACACCAGCTCTCATAATATAGCATGCTTTGTAGATGAAATGTATTCTACAATTGATAATTAATAGTGGATAATTAAAATAGACCTTCTCATTACCCCGCTCAAACAAGGGGCTTAGACTTTTGGCAGTCATATTGGTTTTTTCTTTTTTAGTTAACACAACACTAATATTTTCCTACGAAATTTTATTTAAAAGAAAAAATAGAAAAAAAAGGTTTAAAATTGTTGTGGTTTAAAACCAGCTGGAAATTATGCCCCAAGCAGGTGTTTCCTTTCGCCCACGCCCTCAGGTGAGAAAGGAACAAAGGCAGAGGTTATGGGTTGAGATAACAATTTACTAGAAAAATTGAAATAAGGAAAAACAAACAGTGATAGCAACAATACTTATAAAAACAGTGTATTAAAAAAAAAAACAACCAAGGTTTCAGATTCTTTTGGTAATTGTTAGAAGAAAGAGAAAGGGAACCTTTCTTCTAATCTCTCTCTATATTCAGATGTCACAGACAGTATGTTAGATGTACCTAGCATGTGACAGGAAAATCACATTGTTTTTAAACAGGAGAACCCCTTAGTTTTAAGTTTATTAATGTTGTAATTTACACTTAAATGTATAATAACCATTATGGTACACGCAAGGTGTTTAGGGATTAAACAGAAATCCAAGATTGGAGAGAAGAGGAAAGAGCTTTTCTTTGCAAACTCTCTTAAAGATTTTCTCCCTCCCTTCCTTCTCCTTTCATAGAGGTGACCCCATAACTTGCCTTTATATGAAACTCAATAAAATTTAAAAACTTGTACTTCTACCTAATTTTTTCCTGAAGGTAAATAATGCCTGGGGTAATTAATGAAATTAAAGACAAAGACATTTCTATTAAAATACATATAAACACCTATTTTAATAAATAATGCTATACTTTTAAAATTACCACAGCTGTGATAAATATTCAAACTTAACTATCTATTCTTTTATTCTTTACTAATGCTGACAGGAAAGACCCTCCACTATGCTGCCCCCACAACTGAAAGATACAAAGCCAAAGATCATTGAGTTGTGCGTGAAGATTCTGAGTGAGCAGACACCAAAGAACGTGTAACTTAGTGCTTCTCTTGCAAGATTTGCTTTGTTCCTTGCTTTTGTCAACATTAGAAAGTTAGAACATTCAAGTTTAAAAGCTTAGGGCTAAGGTGTGAGAAATGTCATTTTGTCAATCCCTGGAAAATGCAGCAGCTTGATTGTAATGCAGTTCCTTTTACAGCTTTGAAAACCAGGTGCTCAAAATATCAATACACAGTAACTATTAACTCCGGCTCACAGCTCAAGCAAACATTTTTTGTGAAAGAAATCTCTAAAGGAAACAAGATTCTCAGCAGCAGACTGGAGAGGGAGCTCACTTATTTCTTCAATAGTAGAAAGAAGATGTCTTTTTTATTCATACATAAAGACACCCACCATGTTCTAAAAGCTTAACACCAGCTTTTGAAAATATACCTTTCTCTAAGCAAGTTAAAAAAAAAGGAAACCAAACATTCTCGAATCAGTAAACCTCCAGTTTTCAGAAGAATGTCCAAGCTGCCATGATTTATCACCTGAAGGAGCTGTTGCTGCATCCTCTTTACTTCTTACAAGAAAAAAAGTCTTAAGTTTTAACAGCTCAGAGTCCTAGTGCACATGTTCAGACAGTCTCAGAGTTCACACTCAAGTACATGACAGGGAACACTTATGTACTCTGCCACAAACCTACTGTGATTAATTATCATAAGCTAATGAAAAGAGCTCAATTACCCCTAGAGCTGCAGAGAACTCTCTTAAATTTTTCTATTACTACAACTACAAATAAGGCTGGACAGCATCACTAATGACAGGAATTTTAGAGTTCTGGGATGCCTGTTAAGACATCTTTCTGTTAGCTAAAGTGGGAGGTCAATGGGGTCACTCAAGGAAGATATTTGACCTGGTGTACATTTGTGTTTAACATGCTTCCATTTATTTTTGGATCCTGTTTTCCTTAGGGATATTAATTTAGAAGAGATGACTTATAATGACAAGAATCACTTCATCATATTCTAAGTTTCTACCTTTTATTTACTCAGTTGTATTTAGGAGGTTCCATTATGGTCCTGTGTCTCTGCAATATTGAGCTGTGGTTATGCTTTATACCCTCCTGTTAAATAAGCTGAAGGTTTGAAATTAACAAAGGAAGCAAACTTCTGCACACAGGTCATAAACCTGTGGAAAGCATTGTCATGAGGTGCCGTGCATGTCAAAAGTATAAATGCTTGCAAAGACAGTAACACAAATCACGGATGAAAAGTGTGCTGAGGACTGTTATTCAAAAGATGCAGCAACAGCTTTCACCTCAGAAAATACTTGCACTACTAGTTTCTCCAAAGCAAGGACATTTATCAAGGGAAGCACCACTCTATATGAAGCCTTTTCTTATCATCTTTTTCTAGAGATGGCTCCTATCAAAGACATGATTCTGGGCTGAAGGGTCATTTAGTCTGTTCCAGACACAGCAATTTTTCTTGTTGTTCCTAAACTGCCTATGTGATCTAGCACTACAGCCCCATTTGAATGACTCCAGCTCAAGGTAATTGCTCTTCCAGAGAGACTGAAGTAGCTGACTTACCCAAGAACCCTCCTCAGCAATCAACAAAATGAGACATCTGCAAAACACATCCTATGCTGATCTTTGATTATGTCTTATATCTCCTATTAAATAAGCATCACATATGGCAGCAATGTAAAGAACAATATAAAGATATTTTCTGACACACAGACACTAAAACTCTTTAGATTGTTTGATTGTGTTCTTTCCTAGTTCATTACAAAGCTCATACCCTAAGATGTGCTACAGAGATGTCTAAGCTGTGCTTCTCACATAAAACATGGTTTTGGAAACTGTTTTAAGTAGAAACAGATTTGGACTTGTAGAAAAACACCTGTGATTTCAGCGAGTCTCTGTGTGACTGCAATCACAGTCCCAGAGGATGCCTGGGAGAGGCCTTGAAAAAGCTCTTTTTTTGCAATGACCTTTCTTTTCTTCCTTTCTCATATAAGGCTCAGCAACCATGCCCGTCCCTGCATTTTGGCATGGAAAGGCCCTTTCCTTTGAGGCAGTGAAGAGGAAGGAGTTGCAGTTGTTGGTTGACCCTTCCCAGAAAAATCAGCTTTCAAATTAAAACACCACACTTCTCAGTAGCAAACCAGTCTTCCAAACCAGAATTAGCACAGTTTTCAACATGTAATAGCATAACAGACAGAATAAATTTCTGTGGTTTCCAGTTTCAGATTCCATTTTTTCTAAATCTTCCTTACATTATTATTAGGAGTTAAAACTTTCTGGCACTGATCTCTGTTCAAAGCATTCAGATTACTTCATGCTGTACAGTGCTTCCTTTTGTATTGCTCATTTTTCGTACTAATTTTATGATATGTCAGTTCTCTAACACTTAATTAATATTTTCCACCTCTGCGCTTTATTTGGTAATTTTAATATATTCCTCTCTGTCTTCTCTCAGGGAAATTCAGACTATAAGAACTTGACAGAAAAGAAAAAAATCTCTTAATAAATTCAGGAAGACTTGTAAAAAACAAAATATATTTTGTATCAGGATAAAATAAACTGTGTATTTTGGATCAACCACTGTCAGTGTAACAGCTATGAAAACTGTCATTTCTTACAGGCCTGAAACCTGGGTATAAATGTTTTATTGCCTAAATGCTTAATATAAATTCAAAGCTATGCAGCAACCCTCCTTTTAAGAACCTTATGCATTTTATTACCATCTCATCCCCCTTATCTTTGCTCAGATATTTACTTGGTCAGAACACATGCCTACATATTATATAGAGATTCTACCTAAAGCAATATTAATAAAAGATGTTTAAGGCTTTTAACATTGCAAAAAGGTACATCTTTGTAGACAGGAAATTCAGTCTAGCCAGAACAGAGTAAATTATCTTTGTTTCATTATAGTGCTATTTGTGGCAAATCTCACCTAATTTAAAACAGTGCCGCTTCAGATATGGAACTGCTGCATGTCTTAGCTACATCCTCAGTTGGACTTTGGAATTTAATATGAAGTTCTTATCAGCCTGTATAGTGACAACATCATCTACATACTATTTATATTCCTAAATGTTCCTCAGGAATAAGCAATTATTTAGCAGGCAACGAAATCAGTTTATTTCTTTAGTTCTGGCTGAGTGATTGCAGGACAGTTCATTTATGAATAAACTATATTAAGTGAGGTACTGACCTTTAAGATTGACCATGTACCTTTAAAACCATCTCTAAAACACAATCCTCCCAGTAGCCAAAGGAACAGGAACATAATTTAATTTTCTCTGTTCTAATCTTGAGGCTCTTTCTCATACTGCAAAATGGTAAATAAATGTCAACACAAGAAGCTGCAGCAATTTATATTCTTGAGAATAGAAAGTCAGTTTCAAGCTCTTAGATTTATTTTGCTTTTACCCCTCTTAGATCACACCACCTTGTTGGTATTTTTAGGGTTGAAAAATAGTTCCCAAGGGTCCAAGTTCTTTGTATCATATTAACAGTGTGTACCATTCACTCCTCAAATTTGTTCTTTTTTCTTGTTAGAGATCCCATATTTATTCTGAACATTAAATATAGAAGTATATTTCAGTTATGAATCATAAATTATTGACAACAAAGAGGTATTCAAAGCATGTTCAAAGTAATTTTTTTCCATTTGACACTAAAATCACTGCTATTAAAGTCAACTTAATTTTGAAAGTTTAAAATAGATCAATATTTCCTTTTTAAACCACAGGGACAACTTTAAATGAGTTTCCAGAACTCCTGCTTGTACAAGAATATAACACGTATCTGTTTTCACAGAGACAACAGCTATTCTGTATCAAACAAGTAAAAGCCTATCTCTTGGGCAGTAGCTTTGTGAAGGGAATCCGACCAGATTCCCTGGTCTTCCTCTGCATGAAGCCAAATTACTCTTGCATGAAATAAGTACAGGAAGGCTAACTTACACTGAACATGAGTTTGTCTATAGTTACCATCAACTGAAGTTAGAAACCAGTTTAGGTTGGTTTCTTGGAAATCTTATTTTTGCTTTGTATCACATGAAGAGATTATATTAAATGGTCTCAGATACAGTCCCTCATATTTTAATAAAACTACTAGAAAGAAAAGAACGCAGAAATTCCAGTTCTGAATGTCTTTGTTGACATCTACTGTACATCCTAGGTACCCTTATTTTGCTAAACTACCACCTGCTTTTTGGAAGCAGTGAGATCCAGAGGGTGATCTTTGAATCACAGCTGATTCTCAGGGCCTGAGGGGCAGTTTGTAGCTGTCTCATGCATTGTCTTAATTTGTGTTTCAATTAAAATTCAAAGGAGAATGCATGGAAGTCTTTGGTTCAAGACCAAACTTGGACTTTGTTTAGAATATTTGGGTATCTCTCTTTAGGACATCTAGATGGTACTAAAGAAAGCCTTCTTTTCATTGTCACCAATATTTGTCAAATTCACTCAGGTCAGTTTACAGGAAAAAGAAAAAGTTTTATCATTGATTTAAAGCTTCATTTTCTCCTCCAATTGTACATCTGGTAAAGATGTACAATTAATAACAGAGTTACCTGCAGTAACAGATAACAGCGCTGTACTCTTAGCATCTGGAGGCCACCAAGAGTCCTGATTGTCCTTCTCCAGTTCTGCTCATGGTTCCCCCATCCTACCCCATGCTCCAGAACCACATTCCAGCCCCCTGGAATCTCTCCCTGCCCAGAAATGCTGCAGCAGGGCCAGTCCCCACAGCCCTGCCCTGGCCAGCCCATGGGCCCATGTCCCACTTGTACCTCAGGCCATGCCTCATTCCCAAGGCTGGGGTTGCCCCGGTGTCCCGCATGCTTCCTGCTCCTGACTGGCTGGGACAGGCCCTGTGTGATGAAGCCTCTGACTAAACACCCTGTATGAGCCACCCCCGTGGTCCCTGCTCCCCTCCCCAGAGCTTTACCTCTCAAGGGCACCCTGGCAGTACAACTAGATCACTAGAATACAACCAGATGTTTCAGGTCTTTATTTTTAATTCACCTTCTCTTTCCAGATATTCATGTTTTGCAGAATGCAACAACCTGTAGGTGCTTGGCAGACCCAGCCATCAAAAGCTCATCACTCGTGTCCCTGCTCTCACTGCTGGCCCTCAGCTGAATACAATTTGAGGCTCCACGTCTCAGTCCTTCTCTTTAAAGGCCAGCATGCAACTGGCCTTGGCAACCTAATAGATGCTCCCAGTCCCCCTGATCATGACCTCTCATGACAACTGCATTCCTCTGGGGAACTGGAAATGTCAGGCATCAAAGAAAGACCTGTGAGAGTGTCAGACAGTTTTCTCAGCAGCTGGCTTGTGACTAAGCAATTCACTGTGACAGAGATCAGAGTAACTGAAACCAAAATGTAAAGCTGAGATGTTTGACCTAGCTTTCCCAACATCATGATAAAAGGAAAAGGACTGACTGACAAGAGGATGAAGAGGAACGTTAGGATAGATCTTCAGCTGCTGTAAAAGTGTATTGCCTGGATAAAGACAAAGGAGATGAGGCTCATTAACCTAACAGTCCTCACATGTATTTTACTGTTGCTAGAGAAGGTTTTGCTGCATCATCTTAGAAAATGATGATTTGATGGAATTGAAGGTCTTTACCTGAGTAATTTTTAAAGGTACAAGAAATAACAGAAGTAGCATATGTCAAGTCAAATGTAATATAATGAAATAAAATATGACACTTTTTGTAACAGCATAATATTATCCAGTATTTTTTACATAGTCCATTATTTACATCACACTGTTCAAATTAAATAAATTGAAGTAATATTGTTCTTATATAATACAAATATTTCAATTTCTAATCCAATTACTAGTAAGTATTTAATCAATTACTTACTATCACAATAAAAAATATCAGCATTTGCAACAGAATAGAATTTTCAAATTTTCAAGCTTTTCTCATATGTTATAATAAGGCTTAGATGACCAAATTCTTCCAAGGTAAGTATAACACAGTATGATAGAAAAATAGAACAACATTCACCATCCCTATTGTAAGTAGGCTTATCTATTTGGAATTACTGTCAATGTCCAACCCTTCAAAGATGCTCAGGTGCTAACAAATATTTATAAAAGCAAATAAACCATGAAAATATTCTGCACACACAGGAAATTAGCAGTTTTCCCTCTGTAGTTTACAGGCATATGTCTCTCAATTTTCTCCCTTTACAACAAGCAGAGGATGAAAAATAGCCTTATCACCCTGAGTGATTTTAGATATTCATCATTAAGTCTGTACTTATTATGCATAGAATCCATTAAGGAGGATGGTGGTCTCTGTGGTAAAGGCCTGGGTTTTGTAGGGGTTGCAGGAACATCTGTGTAGTCATCCTGATACTCCCTTTACAGTGTGACACAAGGCTGCATGGTAGAATGTTGTGAAGCACTAGGAATTTCAAACAAGGCCTGCAGTAGTAGGTAACTGATGTATATAAAAGCTTTGTCTGATCCACTGTCATTTACAGCAGTAACTTGTTCTTAATGCTTACCATGAATTAGGGAACACCAGGGAGAGTCACACTCTTAGATTCTGGTTAATCAAAAGGCTCTGTTGAAGTGAATAGCTCAAAGCGCATAATGAGCTGGATTTGCAATTGAAGTCAATGTAAGCAGTTCAGAAAAGACATCAAAGGCAGGAGTTTATGGAGGCTGGAGGAAGAAATTTACTTCTCTGAGACTTTGTCAGCAGTTTCACTCACAGGAAAGACTGATGCTGTTATGTTCTGCACAGTGTAATATTCCAAAGGTGTTACATATAAATCTATGTCTTACAAGCCCTGGTATCCTTTGAGGGAGCAAAGGACATTCACAGTTTTAGTGCTCTGTGACTTTATACAGAATTAAGCAATATCTCAGGGATAACTTTAAGATATGGAGCTTCTTGCAGACCCTGGTTGAGGAACAGACTCCAGTCCTCTAGTCAGATAGAGAAATGTCTTTTTGGACCAGAATATAAGAATCAGAGGAACACAGGATAGCAAGAAGCCTCCTGGCTCAGGAAACAGTAACTTGCTATCATATAAGCCAATTATTTTCTTAAGTATAACTTCCCTAATAGAAAAGATAGAATAACCACCTGACACAGCTGCAAAAAAAGGATAGAAATATTAAGCGTAATATGAAAATTTAATAATTACCTATAATCTATTATACTCTGAATATCTTGATATTGGTGATAAAAGTAAGTTCTTATAGCAACTTGTCAAGAAAGAATTAAAATACTCAAAGAGTATACCTTGGATTGCTCCCAGGATGAGCCATTATCCAGTAATTTGAAGCAAACTTTCTATTTGGTATTTCCTGAAGTTGTTAAATGGCAAACAAGTACTTTCATGTTTTGCTGATAAGAAACAGGTGAATGTTTTGTAACACATGAAGATATTCTTTATAGTAGAAATTACTTCCACGGGAAGAACAGACAGGATACAATAATGCAAAAAATCTTGTTCACCTACCTGTTCACATCTTGAAAACCTGTGAGAATATTCAAAGTAAATAGATCCTCTTCTGCAGATAGAGGAAAATTTTCTCATTGACTTTACTGGAAGATGTCAAAAACATAAGTGCTATCTCCAAGTTCTCTTTAGTGATAAAGTCTGTTCTTTCCTATGGCTGCAGCACACATGATAAGAATAATCTCAGCCTTAAGCTATACACTTGAGGGTTTGGGCTGCTTTTGGGTGAGGATTGAGCGGGTAAGAAAGAGACAAGAAACAGATGCTCTGTAACTTAAAATTTTTGCAGAATGCTGAAGATCAGAGAGCTATGTTTGGTGCTTTAGGCCACATGGGACCTGCTCAGGCTCTATAGCTTCTTCTCTTCTAAGAGTTTATTTTTTAAATACCTGAAAAAGGTTCATTTAAACTCATTTTTCACTTGTTATAGTGACATATGAGATCAATGTTTATGAAAAGTGAAAATAAAGGTAAGAAAAAAATGTTACATTTTTATGTGGATGGAAGACTGTCTACAACAACCAGAACTCTACTGGAGAGCAAAAGGGCTAATATTAAGATATGTATTTCCTACTATTCTCACTAAGAGATTTGGGTTTGGGTTTGGATTTTTTTGGGTGGGTTTTTTTTGTGGGGAGGAGACTTAGGTATTTTTGTGGAATTGCTCTTGTTTTGTTTTGCTCAGCTAACAAAGATGCCAAAAGTGGGAAGACAATGTGCATTTTAGTACAAGGACCATACACTTCACAGCTTCACTAATTGCTTATTGTCTAACTTCATTGAACATCTTTAACTACTTAACAGATAAAACAACTTTGCAGATTTTCCTAGCCACCAGGCAGTCTTTTGGTTTAACAGTTTACTCCACAATTAGTCTATTCAATGGCTTTCCTAACAAAATGAAGTTCTTCTATAGCAACAATCAACATCTGTGAATACACTTCTCCAGAGAGATTACTACTAGGATCAGTCAGAACACTTTTATGTGTACGATGTATTTTCTAGTTACCAAAACTACAGTAAAAATTGTGCCTTACCACTCTATTCACTGTTTTCCTATGGAAAAATATCTGGATTACAAAGTGTCTCAGTAATCTAAACTATTTCTATCTAAAAGTAATCTAAAAGATCACTAATGCCCTGTCATGAAATCTGTAATCAGTAGTCTTTCCAATGAGGAACACAGGAAAAAAAAACCTAAGTCCATTGTTGCAGAAAACAATTCTATCAGGGTCCCTCAGGTGCAGATAAGAGCAGGCTCAAAAGCTACTGATAGCATCAAAATTCTCTGACACAAGTAACAGGTGAATTTTTGTGATTTTACTTCTTTTAATAAAAAATCCACTTAATATTGCATCCATAAAAAATTGTCTGTGAACATATAAACTGAAAGAAATACCAAGATACTGTCCCATAGTCATAACATTTCTTTATGGAGAAATAAAGAGAAAAAGACTAAATTATGAGAACCAGTAATGTTATTTAATTTACTAGTTTAAGGTACTCACAGTCACCACCAAGAGATCAACAGCATAAGAGCTAAGACATACTAGGAAAGTCCTTCCCACTTGATCAGCTTTCACAGTTACCTCCCTTAACCATGCAAGTCTTTCTGACAGACTTCTGTGCTAGCTATTATTATCACAGACAGGCTCAAGAACCTTGTCCTGAAAAGTTCATAGTATAATTAGAAATAAGAAAGGGGAAAAAATATATATGTATACATATCTGTATATATATATATGTATATGATTACAGAATTAATAATAATGCATTATATTACAGAAAGAGAAGAGATCCAGAAGAGGACACAAGAGTTTTAAAGCGAAATTTTAAAATGTAAGTCTGAAAAGTAAAGAACACTTAAAAATCTGTAGAATACAGATTTTAGAGATTTTATTATTTATTTATGTGCTCTAAATATATAGAAGCATCTTGGTAGCTCTGCAGCAACTTAACCCATCCATGCTAGGGTTAATACAGTTTGTTTTCTCACTGTATGTTCTGAAAGGACTGATCCAACAGATGTGCTTTAAAGATTTCTGTTTCTTGCCCATAAAAACAATTTCGTAAATATAAAAAACATAATGATGATTTTCTTCAAAAATCTGTGTTGGTGTCATCACCCCATGGAAGTGAAACATTTAAGATTAAAAGGTTCAGATGGGGTCAAAATGATACCTCTGGGGAAGGAGATTCTTAGCTTCCAGGCAAGCAAAATACTCTGGACCATGAGGTATAGCAGGTAGGCAGAAGTCACAGCAAGTAGACGTCTGAAATGTAAGAAATTCTGGAGAAACAGCAGTGAGGAGGCTAGACTTCTTACAATTAAATCCTCAGATTTGATTCAGTTAAAAGTCTAAATTTCATATTCAGCACCCAGACACATGCTGGGAATATAAGGTGTTTGAATACTTCCAGGTGTAAACCACACAGCAAGGGCAGCCGAGGAGAGCTGGTGCCACCTGCAGCTTTGGAGGTATTAAAGCCCTCAAGCCCCAGCTGCACAGAGCCCTGGGCAGCCTGCTCCAGGATGTCCTGCCACAGCAAGAGGGTTGGACGTGGTGACCTTCCCTGGCCCCCACCACCCCCAGCTGTTCTGTGACCCTCAGGCAATGCCTGCTGTTCAGGATGACCAGGGCCAGGCCAGGGACTGGGAGCCACCGCTCCAGGGGCCTCAGGGCAGGGCCAAGCAGCCAGGGCCCGCCGCACCCAGGGCAGAAGGAGAAATCTGGGGTGGGACAGGCAGAGACCAGGCCAGGCCCATGGCTATGGGGCAGCAGGCAAGAGTCTCAGCTGGAAGTGTCCTCACTGGCTGTCCTCATGTGTCCAGGAGCATGTCCCAGGGTCACAGCAGGAAGACGCCATCCTCAGCAGCACCACTCTCAGCTGGTCCTGAGTCCCAGCAGCCAAAACTCCTTTCACCCATGAGCCAAAACTTCCACCACCTTCCTGGTGCACCCTGGGTTGGCAGTAGAAGCAGTAATAAAGCAATACTTTAATTTTCCAAGTAGTTAAGTGACACTAAATCTGGTATTACACTCTTCAATGCCTCTCCCTGCAGTGTCTGAGAAACTGCAGATCTCAGCCAAGAACAGTAATGGGAGTTCACAGGCAATACAACTGTGCTGTGGAAATTAAGAAAAGAGATGGGCTGAAACAGGGTGAGGGACAGTTCAAGGGTATTATTTTACTTGATCGGCAGGTCAGGCTGAGACAGAGGAGGTCCTTTAAGTAAAAAACCCAAAATATAAAGTGTTTCTTTTCTGTGATAAAGGGGATTTGAATTAGTTGCTTGGGGACACTGAATGAGCCTGCCTAAATACACTTTGGGAAAAGGAATCTGTGGTGAAATTAATTCAAATTCACTGTGCTTTATACTCAAAGGTCATAGAAGTCAATGCCACGGTGTGGCTGCGGTTTCTGACCGGAGAAACCATTTCAACATGGAGCTTGCTAAGCTTCAAAGAGCACCTACATAATATCAAATGTCAAATTGATATGTATAATGTCAAATGGTAGCAGTGGGCTAGACTTCTCAGTTCCAGGCCTAGATTTTTTTACTTTTACCTTTGGAGAATACTGACTGCAAAAATAAACAACAGCAACTAACAGATTTATATACATTTGAAAGCAGTTGCATAGCAACATCTTCAGAGCTATCTTCTTCCTTCATGGAAATTACTGTCAGAGAGACTGGTAGGATTAATTACCTGTTCTGCTACCTTTTCTCTCTCATGTACTTCAGAATTCATATCTAGAAAAAAATGGGATTTTTCAAAAAATATTTTCAATTTCTCTAAACACCCAAACTCTTATCACACTAAATACAAAGAAAAGCATGTAAGAAGTGCAGAGACTACAGATATCACACTGTGTGGTTGGTTATAACAGTAAAATGGAAACAGACAAGACTGGTCTCCAGTCCCAGCCGTAATCCTGAGCATGAATTTTCCAAATCAGAAGTAACAAATTCAATGGACTATTGAATAAGGAAAATTAGTCATGTAATTTCCCACATATTATGTGTAAGCTACTCATTATTGATTACATTATTATGCTACTGTATTTCTGAGTAATATGGAACAGATGTCTCTCACTAAGATTTTCAGCTGAGAAAGCAGCCAATCAATACTGGGAAACAGATTCTATGAAAAGCTTTAGTGTTAACACTTTGTTAACACTAAAGAAAACAAAAAATGTTTTGTTTTCTACAAAAACATTGTTATAGTTTTTGTAGAAAAATAACATAATAGTTCATTAAAAATTCTAGTCTACTTATTACTGAAGATTTATTCCCAGATTATGACAGATATTAAACTTCAGTAAACGGTTTCCATGTGCCTAGCATGGAAAATAAAGAGCTTGTTTCTTAATTGTTCCATATCAGAACACCAAACAAGTAAAGGATGTGGACCTGTTAGAGTGGGTCCAGAGAAGAGCACTAAGATCAGAAGGCTGGAGCACCTCCCTTAGAAAGACAGGCTGAGAAAGTTGTGGCTGTTCAGCCTAGAGAAGAGAAGGCTCTGGGGAGAGCTGAGAACAGACTTCCAGCACCTAAAATGCCTATATGGGAGATAAAGAGGGCCATTTTACAACAGCATGTAGTGATAGGACAAGGTAGAATGGCTTCAAACTGAAAGAGGGTAATTTTAGATTCTATATTAGGAGGAAATACTTTACTATGACGGTGATGAGACACCAGCAGAAGACTCAGAGAAGTTGTGGATGTCCCTTCCATGGAAGTGTTCAGGGCCAGATTGAACCAGGCTACGAGCAACTTGTTCTAATGAAAAACATCCCTGCCCATGGCAGCGGTTTAGAACTAGATGGTTTCTAAGGTCCCTTCCAACCAAACTATGATTCTATGGTTCCATGATTGTGTTTCATGGATTCTGTTGCAACCACCATCAGCAGATGATCAGTGCTGGAGTCTGGGGACTTTGGATCTCTGTTCATATGCTGTTTGCATAAAGGCATAATTTGAAAATATCTTGTTCATTGGCTACATGAGTAACTGAGAAATCTTAAGCCACCAAAGTAAATAACATTCTTAGGTATTGTTAGCAAAACTCAGCTTCATCATTCTCAGACACTAACATTTGTGCATGTTTCATTGTAAAATGCAGAGACTCCTGTATTAGGCAATGACTAACATGCTAAGTTTCTCTATGAACTACTCTTCATGAAAGGAAGTCCTGAGCAGAGTGGACAACCATCAATGCACAGAGGATTTGGCATTTGTTGCCATAATTCATTGGTTTTAAAATATAACAGACACAGAAATTAATTTGGATCTTCATTATCCCTTTTGTTTAATTATTTTTTAAATATTGGATGCAATAATCTTAATCATATTATAATTCATTTATTTTTAAAGACAGAATAAAATATGAAGTGAAACAAATTTAAAAAGGTTTTAAATATTTTTTTTTTTTTTAATAGCATGTCACATCTATTCAAGTAACTATTTTTTTGTGAGCTAAAACTTGTCGGTGGTTAAAAAGGAGAGCTTTACATACAGAAGTTTTGGTCTATCCCATATAAAGTAAAATATTCCTGATGTAAAGAATCAGGACATACTATTAGTCTCGCTGCTGTATTTTATGTTTTCTTCTGTGGATTGCTAAAGTGTGAAAGACAAACCAATCTCTATCATTTACTTGGAATATTTCTTTCTATGTTCATAAGATAAGCAATATTGTCTATCCATGTCCCAGCTGCTCAGCTATGTGATCCTTGGGTTAGTCAAACATATATATTTTTGTCAGACTATTCTTGCTTTTGTAATTCTTTCAAACTAAGTTCCAACACATAGGTTTGCCTTAACAAGCCTTTCAATTTCATTTCTTAGCCAAGTGTTATCTTGCTTCTGACTCCATTCAACAGATCTCCCAGGATATTATTTTAATGTTAAAAAGTTATTTCTGAAGTAACTTTGCAGTTTATTTTTATTGCAGTTTATTTTGCAGTTGTTTTTAGCTAAATAAAACTGTGCTCTACATACAGCAGTACTGTGTATCCATAACTACACAGAAATAGCTCAAAACCACGAATTCAATAGATATTTTCTAACATAACTTTCAAGCAGAGAAAAAGTCTAAGTAATTAAAAAATAACTACACATACCTGGAAAGAATTGGGCAAAGATGTAATAAGTTCTACTCTGTTTCAAAAAATAACATAATGAACTGCTTAGCTCCAAGTCTCTTTGAAATTGTGTTAAATGAATACTGACAACTTTAAAAACTATTTAGATTTACCAATTCTTAATCAGTTTCCATGCCACACATTTTGTTACCACTTATATCTGTATGGCTATTGCTTCTGTTCCTGTAGATCTGCAAGGTTTTACCAGTTAAATAAATTGTATTTGCTCCACAAATGATCTGGAGAACTCACATGAGTTCTCCAAATTTAAATGCAATGCCTTATATTTAAACTTCAGAATATGACAAATCTTTCTGATGCATGTCACTGCTCAGGGTCTGGTGGTATTCCTCAGACCAGGCTTTCAGAGTGAGGTTAGTTCTATCACCTGCACGTCATCTGCACATTCTGATAGAAAAGCCTCACAAGCACTCTACACTGTCCCAGCAGGCCAGAATATTGTGATTCAAAAACACACAAACAGACAAAACCCACACAAAAAGAAAAAAAACCAAAAACCAGTAAAATGGTCTTGTACAATGAAAGCAGCTAGTGGACAAACTGTAAAATGGTTCATAAACTTTCAATCTTTCAACTCTTGTAAGTTTAAGTATGGGAAAAAAAAAAAAAACCAGCAAAACATTTGCAGGATGAGGTCTAAAATACTCTTCCAAGGGGAGCTTTGAGCACTTGCATTGCATTGCTCCTTTATATTCAGAGTGGCCTGTGAAATGCTGAGAATGCAGGAAAATATGTGAACCAAAAGACACTGGGATAAGTAAGATGACACTGTGAGATGTGAATAATGGAATGCCATTTCTTGCCTGGCATGCAGTTAAAGACAAGTGCCATTGGTGCAATAAGGTATGAAATAATACTTCATAATTCATACACAGGAGTGCCTTGTTACAATTACAATTTTCTTGTAAAGTGTGATTTAGAAAAAAAGTTTGTATATGTTAAGAAATAGAGTTCATAAATTACAACCAGATTTTTTTGTGATGACTCAATATCTGCTGTCTATTTTTAATGAATTCAGCAGGTCTTTGAATACGAGGCATAGGCAGTTATGATATAGCCAGTTATGACTTCTAAAATTTGCTTTCTCTCTCAATAGTCATTTTTTTCCTTTCTTAAAGTTTCCTTTTTTACTTTTTAATATAATTTTTTAAATAATCTCTGGTTGTTTTATTGAAGATGACTCAATATCTGCTGTCTATTTTTAATGAATTCAGCATGTCTTTGAATACAATGAGGCATAGGCAGTTATGATATAGCCAGTTATGACTTCTAAAATTTGCTTTCTCTCTCAATAGTCATTTTTTTTCCTTTCTTAAAGTGTTCCTTTTTTACTTTTTAATATATTTTTTTAAATAATCTCTGGTTGTTTTATTGAGACAGACCATGTCTCCAAGAGCAAGAGGACAATCAAGGGATTAAGCAACTACAAGGGGTGCTGTGTGAGTGTGAGCTGGAGGTAGTAATAACTTAACGTCTATTAGCAAGAAGTAGGTGTTTATAAATTTGTGTGTATCTGGGATTTTTTTGCTTGACCCTGAATGTATAGTTCTGAGTCTCACATAATTACATCATTTATAAATGAAATGGCTTTAATCCTCATTTGCTATAAAAATGTGAATTGAGTCATTTTTCCCTGCTATACAATACAGATTTTATCCAGCCTGAATTCTGTCCAACTAGCCTGGCAGCCATGTGACCCACATCAACTAAACAGAGGCTTTCCACACAAACTTGTGTAAGACTGTTAAGTGCAGCATCTCAGCCTGTGAGAATTAAAGGCAAAGGAAATAATCCATGCCAGAGGGAATATCTGTGAGAAAAGCGGCAGATATGTGCCTACAAAGGATTACAGGGTGGAGGAGGAAGAAATGAGATGCATGAAATGCTGTAACCTTTCAGGAAGGGAAATCAGTGCTATGATAATAAAAAAAAAAAAAAAAAAAACAAAAAAAAAAACAAACAGTGCTATGATAATAAAAAAACAAAAAAAACAAAAAAAAAAACCAAAACATGAATAAGGACTTTTTTTAAAAGGGGATAATCTTCCATAATGGCTCATCTATGCCTCAAATTAGGCTTTCACAGAATATTTCTGGATTTGAGAAACCAGTATATTCAACCAATATATACAAAGACTATGCAGATTTAAACAAAATGTCCTGTTTGTTGGGACAGCTACATATTTGTTTCTTTTCTATTCTTTGAAAGATTCCACAGAAGAGGATCAGTTCTTGTCTTAAGAGAAAACCCCAAGCCTATTGGTCCGCAGTATCACTGTGATATTTGGTGATATAAGTTGGTGTTAGTTTCCTTGATCACTATTGTCAAGTGTGAAAATACTTGGCTACCTGATACTTTTCACTGGTGATGAAGCACTGCTAAAATTACCAGAGTTTTCCTATTTGTGTTGTCCCATAGAAAATTGCAGCAGGGAAATTATAAATAATTAATTCTTGGCAGTTTCAACTGTGTAAAATTACACTAAGACAGAATTTCTATTCCAAATTTATGCCAGTAGAGATCTTGCTTCACTTCAGAGGATGTATGTCTTGCTAGATAAAGCCCAGTTTTGTATATAAAAGGGGATTTCTTTTGGGATATTTAATTAGGTTGAATACACCTTGAATTACAATAAAAATTCAAACAGAATTCATCCATTCAGTTCTATTTCTTGTGTTTTCAGTATTCCATTCTGACCTGTGAAGCCTACATTGAAATACTCTTGGGTTTTGGACTTTGAGTACAGTTTTGCTTAATTACAGGTAGAATTATGTGTTTGAATTCATATAATACACACCTTGCTAGAAAAAGTTCTTCCTGAAACTGTCTTTATAAGCCTTGCAAGGACTCATGAGGACCATTCAGCTACCTCCTGAGAAGATTAACTTAGAATATTTCTTTACAACTGGAAATTTATGCACCAGCTTGAACCAAAATGACAAGAGACACCCCTGGGATATTCTTTGGAATATATTTTAAGAGCACAGTTGCATCAAGCTTTGCATTTAGAACAACATAATATCAGAATGATTACTAAACAATGCATTTTTCATGCATCCAATATAGCAAATCCCTTTTCCATTGTGTCATGAAAACTAAATTTATTGATCTAAAAAGTTTTGTAAATGTTGCATTCCTCCATAAATTACATTTTCTTTTATTGTTCCTATTACAAAGGGAAGATAAAGAGGAAGTGCTTTGAATAAAAGTGATAGGGTACAAATGAAGCAAACTTACACTTAGGCTGAAGCTCTTTTGATTGCCCAGAAATAAGTGATGAAATATTTCACTTAATGCACAATAGATATGACAAGTCACTGGTGCCTCTCTCTCTCCCAGGTAGACAGGGTGAATTTGTATTAGTCAGGGGATTTTATTCATTCACCTTATTTTAAATGCAGAGGTCTGGAAAAACTGTATCTACAAGTCTTGTGAGAAGCCTCCATCTGCCTCCTTATTCTTCAATTCTCATGCAGTTTAAATGGGAGCAGAGATGCTCTTATGTAAATTTTATTTAATTACATTGCAGTCTTTTGAATCTAATTGGTAATATTCAATTTGTCCAAGGAATTGGTGGCCATTATCAAAAGGGTTAGATGCAATGATAGCTGTTATTTATTTGAATATTCAAGCTGCAGTTAGTGCCTCATTTCTGCATTAGTCAGGAATGTTTTCTGAAGTGTATGTACACACACACACACATATGCACACATGCAACACTTGAGCTCTCCCCAAACACTACTGTTTTCTGTCATCCAGATACATATTTATTACCAATAGAAACTAAATCTGTGTCATTATGAGGTGTTTTAATGGAAATCCATTTACATATTTGACATGTCTAAAAATACTTCATTTTGTAGAAAACAGTATTTTCATGAGATTCTATGAATAAAACTGTTGCTATCATGATATTTTCAGTGACATTACAACAGGTAAGTATGTACAGTAAGAAAGTGGCCCTTGTTTCATTTTCCAATCTTTAGTTTCTTTGATGAGATATTATTTTACAACCCAAATTTATGATGAAGAAAATGAACATGTTACAATCATTCAGGTAATAATTTTTGCAGTTTGATCCAGTGTTTGAAGCAATTAAAAAAAAGCATGCATCTTTCTAATTACAGTGTGCATTGCATACAGTTAGCTTATGGTTAAATGCTTTGCTGCACATCAAAGCAGTATTCATTTTCAGACAAGTGGGATAGTCTTACAGATGCATGAGCATTTTAATTGCAGTTAATCAATTTGTCCACAGTCTTATTCACTGCTAATGTCCACACTCTTAGTCACTCACCATATATAATACAACATAATTAAGAGTTGGATTTTGAATCCTGGTATTTGTCCAACTAAATAAATTTCTCTGTCAACATATCTTAATGAAGGGTGTGACTAGACTTTACATAAACCTAGCAAGGGTGTATTAAACATTGATCACCTACTGTGCTGAAGCAGATCATGTGTTCATTTAATCCATTATTAAATTAGCTCTTTATTTTAGGATTAATGTTTTTGAGCACTTGAATACAAATTTTACTGTAACTAAGCCACTTATAACATTAGTTTTAAATGGAAAACCAGTCAGCAATGATTTATTATTACAGTCCTAAGCTATACAATTTGTATGCAATTCCAAAATTATACAATACTATGAATCAAAAGTTCACCAAAATACTTTGGCACATGATTGAAGGATTCCATTCTTAAGAATCAGGACTGGATCAGTGATAAGACCTTGCAGGACACACGGAAAGTTTGACAAAATTAAAGACAGAAATCTTTTTCCAGTTTACTAAAACAGTGATCATGAACTATACATAAAAAGTTACCTTCAAATACACTGCCATGGGACTGAGCCTGGGGATGTTCAGTCACATTTGACCAAGTTCTTATCTCCAAGTACATGCTGCTTCTCTCTGTCACCAAAGCCAGGACATTACTTGTTCAAATCATTCCAGTATCAGAAGCCTCCATGCAAACCTGAACCTGGAAATCTGTCTCCCTATTCTTTTCCTTTCACCCCAACCCTTTCCCTGTATTTTAAAGAGCACACACTGTTTTCTTGACCTTGAGTGAGCTGTCACAATGTACAGCTGAGCTGGGTGATACTGGAAGGACAGCACACTCTTGACGTGCTTTGAATAGGGTACTGAAACAAATATGAAATGTTCCTCTAATAAGTAGCTGAGTAGGTCTCAAATAGTTTCTGTGGGCTTTGAAATATTGTCTGCTTTAGACAGGTTTTCCAAATTTTTCACATGATAATACCACATGATTGCCTATTCATGTCCTGTAGCTACTGCTTTCTTAATAACTATCAAAATTATTACTCAAATCTAATCAATCTGATAGAGGTTTCAAGGGTGCTAACCTAATAATAATAACAATAATGTAAAATACATTTACTGCTATGCTTAATAAAGAAAAATGCTAATAATCTGACACAGGTCTATAAGACTCCACAAAGAGGGAGTATTCCGTGGTCTGTACTTTTCTCAGTTCTTCTAACAGTAACTTTTGTTTACCACTAAGGGGGGAAGAAATTAAAAACAAAAAAACTGCATAAGGCTCAAACTTTTCTTATATGGTATTGTAGCTGCAGATTTAAAATATCTAACTGGACATCTTCTAAAAGAATGTATTAAGCCAGCACTTCGAGAGCCAAAGAGCTTTACCAATTTTTATACCTTCCTGACAGTGCCCTTAAAGAAAGAATGAGAATCAATGGACTCAAGGAATTAATGGACCTGTCAGTTGTCTGAACATCTCTAAGAGCCATGATCTAGACAAGTGACCAGAGATAATGGAAGGAGAGAAAAACAAAGGCACCAGAGAGAAGAAACTGAAGTCTCTCCTGAAGTATTTCAACTTTTTTCTTCCTTTCTTCTTTTATACTGTGTTGTTTTTCTGCTTTTGTCTCTTGACTATTTGTTGTAATTTAGTTCAAATTACTAACCTATTTACCACAATTAATACAGGTTACTATAATTAAATTGTGAAAGGATCACATATTTTTGTTTCTCAGGCACTCAATAAAGGAACCACATCTTCAAGTTGAAATGCATTGTGATTGCAGTATTTGTTGTGTTTTAACAGGGCAGTTAAGCCCCACACAGATGCTCACTGAGTCCCCTTCAGTGGGTTGAAGAAGGGGTTCAAAAGGGTAAAAGTGTGAAAACATATGAGTTGAGATAAAGACAGTTTGTTGGGGAAAGAAGAAGCTGTGGTCCCAAGCAAAGCAAAACAAGGAATTCATTCACCATTTCCCATGCACAGCCAGGTGTTCAGCCATGCCCAGGAAGGCAGGGCTCCACACATAACAGTTACTTTGGAAGAAAAGTATCACCACCACTCCAAATGTCCCACCCTCCATGATCTTCCTCTAGATTATATGCTGAGCATGACACCATATGGCCTGTAACATTCTTTGGGGCATTTGGAGTCAGCTGTCCTGGTTGTGTCCCCTCCCAGCTCCTTGTGCACCCCCAGCCTTCTCATTAGCATGAGGAACAGAAAAGGCCTTCATCCATTAAGCACTGCACAGCAATAGATAAAACACTGGTCTCTGATTTGTTTTTGCCACAAATCCAAAACATAGCACCATGCAAACTGCTATGAAGAAATCCTTGAAATGTTTAGAGACAAAATAGAGTATAGGTTTTCCGGCACTTAGGCTCTAATGTCAAGCACACTTTTGTCTACAGAGTCAGAAGAGTGTAATTGTATTCTCATTCTCCGCTCAGAGTAGTTTCTTAAAACATCAAAACAATGCTTGCCTTATAATTAACAATGAAACTACAAGAAGAAAACTTTTTGAAGAAAATCTCCAATTCATACATTTTCTTGGATAGAATAAACTGTTTCTCAAGTGATGTAACTTTCATCATTTTAATGTCATTGTTACCTGTCCTAGTGAATACTTCAGTGATACACTTGCACCATCCTCTCTGAAAGTCATTCCTTAAAGTACACTGTACTTCAGGTGAAAAAAAAAATTGCCATTTTCTGTACTCCAGCAAGATGCTGATAAAATAAACTCAAACTACAAAAAAAAGTACTTCTACTTCAAGAAGAATAAATTGACCAAGAAAAATCCTGTCAAAACACAGAAATGTGTTCTTTGCCATCTCCTTTTTTTTCTCTACACCTGTTACAAATCTTTTTCTTTGCCCCTGAGTTCTGTTCTGAACTCCACTGTAATTATCCAAGCATTAGCAGTGAAGTGAAAATATTTTCTTGATTTGATTTAGAATTTGGTCTCCCAGCATTAGGTCTTCATACATATGAAGAGATCACTGTTATTTCTACTCTGATACTATGCACATTTTAGAACTTTTGAGATAACTCAAACTCTTCTCATCTGTTTCAAAAAGTCACCTAATCTGAGCTAGATGCAAATAAAACCTTATTTCATGTAGATAACTCAGCAAAGATCTTGACTGTGTAAAATAAAATTTCAGGGAAGGAAACATTGTCTTCAAAAAGGAAAACACTCTACAGTCTTACTTTGGTTGGTTTTCCTTTGCATTTCTCAATATTCTTTGTGACAATGCCAGGCTAATTTTATTATTCGGTTCCTTGAATCATTCAAAATCTATCCACACTACAATTCCAGTCTGAAGTGTGTACTGGAGTATAGAGCAGAGCACGACATTCTCCTCATCTGTCTCTGCTTTTCTACCTGACCTTTTTGACTTAAGCATAATAGAAATAAATCAGACTGAAGATGATACCACCCTCAATATACTGTTCTTATTGACAGCTGACTTATACAATGGAAGTCCACTCATTGCAGGGGGGAAGATGAACATACAGCAATAGTAAAGGAATAGGAAAATGGAAAATTAATATATGGATATGGAGCACATGTACCTGAAAGCCAGAAACTGACATATTCTCATCCTCCTTAGAAAGGATCTCTGGAAAAACAGAAATGGACATAGGGTATGAAACAGACTTGTCACTCCAAAGAGAAATATCAAATAGACATTTTCTGCATGGAAGGGGAGGTTAGAATTAATAAGGGAAAGTATAATTAGAGTATCAGCAAAGAGAGAAAGGGCAGGTGCAAAGATGGATTAAGATAAAACAAGAAAAAACAGAAAGAAAGGAATAAATAAGAAGAAATACACAAATAGAGAAGATCAGAATGCAACATGTAAATGTCAAGGACAAAAAGCTGACTGGGAGATAGAAATGCAACTACAAAGGAAAAAAAAGGGCAAATAAGAACTAGTAAGAATAACATGTTTTGAAGGATAACTAGATAAATATAATGGAGCTTAAGAAAAAGACAGACAAGAGTATGGAAAAGAAGAAAATACTTTTTACCAAAGTGAAAGGATGCTAAATATTCCATGTGCTACTCAGCTGCTCTCACAGCCTAATGCAACAATATTCAGACAACAGTATTTTGGGTAAAAGGAGAAAATTTGAGCTAAACATCCAAACACCATTGAAACAAAAGGTGATGCTCATGAACAACCATCTGTGCAAAGCAGCACTTAGCAATTTCTTCCTCTATAAGGTGTTGATTTAACAGTAGTGAATAAAAGAAAAGGGGAAATAGGTTTGAATTATAGCTAGAAAGGTATTATTTCTCTTCAGATATGTGATTCACAGTTCTTAAAACTCAAGGGGAACTGTAAATTTTTCCTCCTCATACAGGTTTGGATTACAGCAATGCATTCAATGTATAGGGCATCTGTCAGCCAAAGTCCTTTCATCTTAAGGGAAATCTGAGGATGTAGTAGTTACCCTAAAGGCAGAGGGAATAGAGCAGACCAATGCCATACCAATTATACTGTTTCTCAGAGGGATCCATTACAAGCATTCAAACTCCTTCAATTCTACTTCATAAAGGCAGTCTGTGTCAAAAGCTGAAAGCCACTGGTTGAATTCTAAGCTGCAGATCTTCACTCTCAAGGATTTGGAGAAGTGGAATATGTCTGATACCTCCCATAATGATGAAGAATCTTCTTTGAAGTGTTAACAATCATGCTTCATGTCCCTCATTTCTTTATTTGTGCACAATTCATGTGCAGGTAATGGTGGATTAAATATGCAGGGGAAAACAGCGATAGCTATAGCACTGGTTTTCACTTTTTTCTTTTCCCCGCAAAAAGAAAAGAACAAAGCCAGTGAATATATTTCTATACTTTAGTTTGAATTTAAAAGGCTTTCTTTTTTCCCCTCCTTGGGCTGTGCTCATTAATAATGATGACTATCTGTTTAAAATCAGGTCTTTATAATCTTTCACTTATCTCCGTTGTTCAACTGTTTTTCACCAACTGGGAACTTTATGTGGGATACCAATCTACCCAGGAGGGGGAGGAAGAATGTACTCTGAGGTAGGTAGCAAGATCCCTGTTCTGTCCTTACACAGCTTGGGAAATGGGAAAGGTCACACTACAACAAAATAATTTTTGCTGGAGGGGACATCTGGAGGTCATCTTATCCATTCCTTACACAAAGCAGGATCAACTTAAAAGTTCAATTCAGTTTCTAAGGGCCTTATCAATTTACTCTCTGAATATATCTAAAGATGTAGACTCCACAGCCTTGGACAACCTTTTTCACAGCTTAACCGTTCTCTTGGAGAATGTTTTTTTTCCTCCCTTGAGTTAGATGATGTCTTGCTACAGCTTGTGCCCACTGTGTCGTGTCCTTTTGCCATACACCGCTGAGCCAAGGTTGTCTTCATTTTCCCTATAAACTCTCCTTCAAGAGTCAAAGACAAGCACTCTTCCTTTAGCCTTGTCTTTTTCAAGGGTGTGTGGTCTGACCAGGGCTGAATAAATAGGCAGTCATTCTGTACAGGCTCTGACCACCTGCCTCACTGACACAACAACTCTCCATTGGAGTAGAATGATGTGGATTCTCTTCTCCCCCCAGAAAGTTGCAAAACCAACGCTCATGGGAGATAACAGTGCTATGGCAAATTTACATTAGCAAAGAAGCACAAAATCAAGGAGGAATGTTTGAAAGACAGGTGTCTGCTAAGGAAGGCAGGAGCCTCCCTCGAAGTGAAAAATGTAAACTCCCTCCCTTCAAATTTTATAATTCTGAAATTAAGGGGCTCTCAGGGAAAGACATGGGAATAGGAATAACAGTTCTTTACTAGTGTGTATAACAAGGCAAACAAACAACAGCAGCCACGGCACTAACACCACACGGAGCCCGGGTCCAGTCCCTTCTGGCCGGGCACTCTCCCTCAGTGCAGCAGCGAATTCCCTTCCCCAAGCAGCACCTCTGACTGTCCTCCTCCAAAGCCAAGAGAAAGAGCCTGCAGCTGCCCCAGCCCCGTCCTTTACCTGCCCAATTCCTGCAGTATCTCCCTCCTCAGAGAGAAACTCCCAGATAAGGGAAGTGCAACCAGATGCTCTCCTCCCCTGAGCTCGGCCACTTCTTTTGTTTTCTTAAGTACCCAGTTGTTAATGTGTCCTAGCAACTTGTGGGGAAAAAATTCTATAAATATAAAGGAACAAAAGGGAAGAAACCTAACCCCTAAAGGACTATACCCAGAATTTAGGCCCAGGACCATAAAATAGGAAAAGGCATCACCATTGGCTAAATCCAGATTATCTCTTTGGTGGTTCATGAACAATTTTCCTGTGTAAAATTAAAGGAAGTTTGATTTACTGGGGCTTTCCAAAGATCAAAAAAAAAAAAAAAATCATTCCATGAGGAAAACTCATAATTTTCTATGGATAATAGTTTTGTTAAAAGAGGAAACAGCAAGGATGACTCCAAGAGGGGCACTAGAAACTAAGTGCAGAGACTATAACTCCTGAAGACACCATTTCATGCCAAGCCACGATCTCCAAAGGGCTTTGCAATTATGTTCCCTTTCTGAGTGCTGACCATTAAGTTGGTGCCCTTGTTGAGACCAGAACCTGTCCTCATCTGCTGTCAAGCTGAGTTGCTGCCTCAGGCCTGTCAACATAGATACACAAATGTTCACAAAAATCAGAGATATTCCTCTCTATCCACCAAATTTAGCTTTTGTTCTTTGTGGTATCTACCCATCTTTTGCTGTATGAAGAGAGAGATGCCTCCATCAGTATACTTCTTTGCTAATTAAAAGTCTAAATTAATGCCAAGTAATAAAATTATTTACCAGGAAAAGCTGCAGGGAACACTTCATTTTTTATGTTCTGTTTGTATTTAGTGCCCGAATGAAAAGAGGCTGCTAACAGAGAACAGAAATCAATGAGCACCTGAGGCACCACTCTAAATTGGATGCAAATTGATAGAATAAGAATTAAGAGGATGCAGTCATGCAAATATTTAAACAGAGCAACCTGCCTTAATCTATAAGGAACTGTATTCTCAGGTGTTGTTGTCCTTACCTCTAGGTATCAGCTCTATGTACTTTGTTAGCTTTGAGCAACAGAAAAAATTAAAATCTCTTTCTTTGTTACAGACATAGGGTATTGACTAAAGCTACTTGAAAGAAAAATAGTTTTATTACATCACATAGAGGAGGAGAGCCTATTTCCCTTTTTCTTTTTAACCAATCGCTGTTTGAAATTATTCTTGGGATGGTTTGTTTACTTCTTTTCTCCATCCAAAAAAAAACCCATAGAGGTTTACTTATCAAAAAACAGTTTTCACTAAACAATTGATAACAATCACAATTAAATTTAACCTGCAATTTCAAGTAACTCAAATTATGCCCCTAAGCTCTGTGGCATATTCACTGCTGTTCCATCAAGTCTCACTCCTCATCAAACCTTGAAGTTTTGCATTCCCCTTGGACTGCATTTTTCTTTGTATCTTTTAATGCTATAAACACTTCCAACAGTACAAAAGTAAATAATTTTTTCATTTATAAGTTTAGTCAGAATGTCAGCTTTGTTTATTTCTCTTGTAACTTGCCAAAGCAGGATTTTTATTGTCTTTGTTAAAATGCATGTACCTTACAAATATTCAAAATCAGTTTTATTATTCCATTTTCTTGTCTCATTCTTACATAGTGGTACTTCTTGTTGAATAATATGAATGCAATTTCCATAATGAAAATATAAAGACAAATTATGTGTAATTTGTTAAACATATGCAATATGGCAATATCCTGCTGACACCATTGCACAGATGTGGAAGCAATTTAATTATCAAGATGTTATTCTCTCTGTAAAGTATTGAGAGCTGCTGAGACATAAGACATACACAACACTTGAGCTTGGCTCTTTTTTCCTGTTTCACCTTCATAAACATCACATGTATTTAAAGATAATGAACATGGGACACAGACCAAACAAACTTACTCACCCTCTTGCTTGTATGACTCTGCTCAATCATGATGCTAAATTTATGTAATTAAAGTTTTAATGGTCTTTGGAAGCATTATTAAAAAAAAAAAAAAACCAAAAAAAACCCCTCTATTTCTATTTACTAGCTATAATATCATCAAAAATTAATTTCTAAATCAAGTTACAATCTCAATGGAAACATTTCATTAAAAAGCACACGTGAAGCTCAGGAGCTATATTCAAAATGAAAACACGCTTGTACATTGATGAAGCTGGACTTCAAAATCAGGTCCTAATGATGAAATCGTAAACCACAATACTTATGACTCACCCAAATGTCCTGAGAAGCAGGAGGGAAGGGGTGCAAAGAGTATACCCACAGATTATATTAATTCAGACATATTGTCAATCTAAGGTTCCTGAATATAAAATATCACAGAATCACAGAAACATTTATGTTGGAAGAGACCTCCAGGATAATCAAGTCCAACCTTTGAGCGATCACCACCTGTGATCTTGTCAACTTGACCATGGCACTAAGGTCCTGTCATTTCTTGAATTATATATAATACATATACTCTTGAATAGAGTCACAGGGATAGTGCCACCCTGGGCAGCCCATTCCAATGCTTGACAACCCTTTCAACAAAGAAATTCTTCCTGATTTCTAACCTGACCCCTCCCTCTTGAGGCCATATCCTCTTATTCTATTGCTGGTTACCTGAGAGAAGAGTCCAATTCCCACCTGGCTTCAGCCTCCTTTCAGGTTTTTGTAGAGAGCAATACAAGGTCTGTCCTGAGCCTCCTTTCCTCCACGCTAAACACCCCCAGCTCCCTCAGCTACTCCTCTCCAGACTTGTGCTCCAGATCCTTCACCAGCTCCACTGTCCTTCTCTGGGCACACTCCAACACCTCAATGTTTTTCTTGTAGTGAGGGGCTCAAAGTGAACACAACACTTGGGGTGTGGTCTCACCAGTGCCGTGTACTGGTGGCCACACTAATTGCTGACATAGGCCAGGATGACATTGGCCTTTTTGGCCACCTGGGCACATGGCTAGCCAATGTTCAGCCACCAGTCTGCACCCCCAGGTCCTTTTCTGCTGGGCTGATTTCCCCCAGCCTGTGGCCCTGTTGTCTACATTTGTTGTGACAGAAGTGCAGGATCAGGCACATGGTTTAGTGGAGCCTCATGGTTTAGTGTTGGTCTCAGAATTTCATTTAATGAAATACAAGAAAATTATGTGTGCTAATAGTACAGCAAGTATATTTTTAAGGAAAAGACGGCACTCCTAGTTACATTACCAGATACAAGACCAGCTTTCTTCAGAAAGCTGACTTTAACATGATTCTTTGTCAGTCCAGTTTAAAATGGATTTTGAATTCCTGCTGTCTTCAGTGTCCTGGAGGCAGTGATGCAATCTCCAACTCATGACAAAGCAGTGGTACTGTAGTAGTGATTCATTACAAGCTATTGCCCAACTCCATTGCTAGGACTATGAAACTTCATTGCAAGTTAAAGCTGGCTTCTTACTGTTTGCTAAATGAGATAAATTGGAAGACTGTGAATGCCAGAATAGGCATAGGAGAAGTTGACCTTCTACACTTTGCAATTCAGGTTTCGTTTGCTTCTATGGTAGCTAATTAGCAGAAGACATCACACTTTTTCCTCAAATCTAATGCCATGTATCCATTGTAAATGCAAGTGAAGAAGTGTTTGAGAGAGGCATTCCTGAGGAAGAGACTTGTAATAGCTCAGCTCTACAGATCTGTGTACATTAGCTGAAGCATTTTAGGGCCAGACCTTCAGCTGGCCTTTCAGCTCCATTAACTTTCAATAGCACTATAACAAATTACATGAGCTCATGATGTGCCCCGTGATGTTTTATGTCTGACAACTGGAGAAAAGTGGATTAAAGCCACATCAAAGCATAAAGGCTCCTAACTGTCTATATAGACGAGCATGAGTTTAAGCTTAGATTTCTTTTTGGGTTTCATCCTTCACTTATTACTTGTTTCAAGCGTCATATTCAAAGGCAGTGAAAAATTGCTCAGCTCAGATGCGGAGTCAGGATCATTATCCAGTTATACCATAACACAAGATATTAAATAGTTTTCTACTTGGTTTTCAAAAAAGAATTTTACATTTGTTTAGAAATGAAAATATTTTGTGTGTTTTAGTTTCTCATATTATAGTATGTATGTAAATACAAAACATTTAACATGTCTATATTTAATTGCAGTAAGGATTATATATATAAAACTTCAACTATCACTTGCATAAACTTTCAGTACATTTATGTAACCATTTCTGACAATACAGTAGCAATTCTGACAATACCCTTGTATTGATAGTTTGGTATCTGACTCGAAGTATGATTAAAAAAATAAAATTTAAAAAAAAACTAAAAAGTTACACAGTGAAGGGAAGCAGTTACGAAGAAAATAGACTTCTCTTTAAATAATGCCTGCCTTTGTAAAGCTCTTTTGCCTCCAAAATCCCAAAGCAGCGTTTGACAACAGTGAATGTATTCTGATCACAAAGTGAATTTGTGTGCACCATTACCTAAGAGGTTTTTCCACAATAATAATTTGGTTTAAAAAAAAAATCAATAAAACCAGACAAACAAACTACAAAACAATAAAAAAAACATATAGACATTATTTTATGTCAAACTCAGTTTCTGGTATACCCAAATTTAGTATGCTACCCAGACTGTGTAGGATTGTCACAACACAGGTTTATCCTGGATTCATCAAATTACAGTAACTGATTGTACCTTTTTCTAGCCCATCCACCCTCTCCTCTGCACCAGAAAGCATAGCAGTCATTTACTCCTGCTCCATTGGGAACCAACCACCAGTACAAAAAGCTGGATTGTGCCAAGATGCACACCAAGCTCCTCACACCTAAGAGCAAATTTAGTGATACGAGCAATGACCAAAAACCCCTATTTCCACCTTAAATGAGAAAGCTGCTGTGCAGTCATCTCGTTACTACTGACTGGTAACAAAATGAAGGCCAAGCAGCTTAGTGACCCAGTTGCATGAAGTAAGATAATTTAAATCAGTATTTCTTTGAATACCTTCATTTGTTTGCACAACATTACTTACATGTGTCCTGGTAATAAGAAAGCAGATTAGAAAAAACAGCTCTGGGACCTTTTTCATTGTAGAGAGGATTATTCCTAACAATTTGTGTGCTTAGATTTCAAAATCATCAATGTGTTTCTGCTTGCCCATGAAAATTTTAGTAATACTCCTGTAATCCTTGTTTCAAGTTACACAAAGGCTGGTGGGAGAATTTGAAGCCAAGGTCAAAGCACAAGGACCAATGCAGCACTGGAATGCAAGCACCATTTGGAAACAGTGAAGAAAATGGTGGTAACTAAAAAGAGTCAAAAATTGGTTACAGTTTCTTCTTCTAGATGTTTCCCCCCTGACTTTACCTTTATTAAATCCATTTTAGGTAAAAATAAAAAGAAAACAAACAAGTGAGTCAACTTCAAAAGTACACTTTATCAAAACTTGAGCCAGAAATTACATGGAAAAGTATTCATGATCACACAATTATAATACATTTTAACTCCATGAAGGAAAAGTGGTAAATGGCTTGAAATATAACATACAAGAAAATCTGACCCAATTCAACCGTTGTTAGGTGTGATATTAAATTCATATTTCTGGAACAACACAAAATAGCAAAAAAAAATCTAAAGCCACAAAGAACACTGCAAGTTTTCTAATTTTACCTGGAATAAAATGTATTTGAATAATCTACCTATTACAAGATTCAATTTTTCAATTTCGACAAGATTGCTCACCATGGGACAGTGCTGGAGGCTGTGCTGATGTTTTAAAATACAAATATGCAAGCTCAGCATGTTCCTAGGAAGTGTATGTAGCATTGAGGAGAATCAGGATTAGATGATAACTGCAAGCAGAGGGATTAACTACAGTCCTCCTATAAAATAATACTCATGGCTGCTTATATTTAAGAAAAGGGTGAGGGTCACTTGCCTGAACATTGAAACTATGGCAAATAAAATTGAATTAGTGATTCAAAACCGTATAGTGACATTTTTTTTCCACACTCTTAGGGATTAAGTCAATGTGTTGACCAGACTAGAACAATAGTTTTTATATATTTTCTGTATATATCAGCTGTACTCAGCTATCATTTGAATTGGATGCAAATTGTCCTCCATTTAAATCCTCAGTCTTCAAATAAATCTGCAGCAGAATTATACACAAATTTGTATTGGTAAGAGACTTCAATCTCCTATTATTAACACAAAATGCTTTATAGTACAATTCATACATTTATATTTGCGTAATTTACAGGCTATACTTTGAATCTGAATGTGACAATTTAGCTGAAAATAATTACAAAAAACTATGTTTTATTACATAGTATCAATAATGAAATGGAAAAATTATTGTCTTTTCTCTTTCTTAGTCTTACTTTGGCTTGTGGGCTAGGAATCTCTGGAAATATGGCCTTTTAATTTAGATAACCAGCATTTCAGAACTAGATTAGTAAAACCGATAAGAATGCTCTTGGCCTGTTTTCTCCAAAATAAAAAAAGAAGCCTGATATTTCCATATATATATATATATATATAAAAGGTCTTTGGGAAACTAACAGTTCTGACATGTATCAAAAGAATATTAATATGCCTTTATTCTGGAAAGTCCGTTAAATACAAATGTGTAATTCAAAAAAGGACACCACTTTGTTTATAGGCTTCTGCACTGGCTTCTGTAGGCTATTAAATAAAAACCAGTAATATTATCTGTGTTATCTAGATAGTGAAATCAGGGTTTACTGAGGTTAGTCAGTGTGTGCAATCAGACTCTATTAAGCATGATTCTGAGCAGACAGTTTGGCTTCCAGAGAGATTAAAATAAAGTTCTGCAGGAGCAATAGGGCAATTTATTGACCACCAAAAAAATATCTGCATGTTCATTTAAATTTTTCGTGTTTGAACAGTTTCACTAAATCAACAGGGAGGGTGTATTCATGTTTAAGAAATTAAGTACAGGTGTAAATATCTGCAGAATCTATGTCCACATGCTTCATATATTTTGTAATTTCAAATGGTCACATTTTACTGTTATTCAGGATAACCAAGAATGTGTGATATTCATAAAAACATTCTGACTTGAATAATTTTAAGAGCATGAAAAACCTTTTAGAACATACAAACATTTGTTATTTTTTAAGATAACTTTGTGGATTGCTCACTTTTCTGTAACTAAAATATGGCTAATTCCAAATGTTGTCAAAAAACTGTCTTTTGGAGTGAGAGTATGAATTCCTGGTTTAAACCCAATGAGGATTACAATGAGATTTAGTAATGGAAGTGCTGTCAGATCTTTAGCAACAGCAGAGCTTTCAGGCACAGCAATAATACTAGCAACAGTTGTTTGCAGATGTTCTTGTCATTTTAATCATCCTGTTAACAGAATTAGCAATGATCCACAGTTGACTTTAGTATTCTGTCTGCAAACTGTAACATCGTGAAAAGATGAAGGGAGTCATAACAGCTTAATAGAAAAACATTAAGTCTTCTTCAAATTTATCACTTACAGTATTTAAATGTGGAGTGCTGGTAAAACGAATAAAACTTTTATTTAAGGAACATTTCCCTTATATTATTTTACTGCAATTTCCATCTAAAACAAAGACTGCTTGCCTTCTATAACTGATAGTGCTAGATATTCTTGCACATTAATGCCCCAGCACGTAATACCAGGTTAGCTATTATATGCATTGCAGCCATTGCCTTTAGTGCTCTCAATTATGTATCAAGCATATGTTAAAAGCTTTATTGAGACGCAAAAGGAATGAAAATAGCATCCAGAGAGTTAAAGAACAGACAAAAATATATTATTACAAACCCAAAATTTATTTTTCCAGTAGTCTACTCTGCACCTTTGACTAAAACTTTTGTAGCAGATTTTGGTTGAGACAGGCTCAGGTACCAAAGGATTCATCTGCAAGAGCTATGAAAGGCATACATGAGGTGCTGCTAAGCACAGAAAGCCCCAATTATCATGGCTAAACTGCTGTGTGTCCCCAGGCAAGCTAGTTTTAAAAGAGTTGGCATGTTTACATGTGGTACAGTCAAGCCACTAGACTGAAACACAAGCACATTAAGGATGTGCTGTAAGTGAACAGAGAGATCATATAAGCTGACAATTTGGGCCATACTTTCATGATTCAAGTCATCTTCCCAAATACTTACTACCATTAAAAGAGTGCCTGCAGTCCAGCCAAGAATCAAACTCCATGTTGTGTGAAGCACAGTGTAAGCACAAAGAGGACTGGTGCTCCCTGAGGCAGGATTTAACTGGCTGGCTCATGGAGAGCCTGTTGTCCACCAGGATCCCCAGCTCCTTGTCTATGGCGCTGTTTCCAGCGGGTCAGCCCCAAGTCTGTGCAGGTACATGAGTTTATTCTTGCCCAGGTGTACAACCCTGCATTTGCCTTTGCTGAATTTCAGTTCTCTGTCCATCTCTCCTGCCTCTCAAGGCCCTCCTGGAGGGCTGCACAGCACTCTGGGGTTTTGGCCACTCCTCCCAGCTGTCATCAGGAACCTTGATGAGGAGACATCTGCCCCTTCATCCAAGTCATTGGTGAATAAGTCAAACAGTACTGGGTCCAATATTGAGTCATGGGGGTCACCATTACTGACAGGCCCCTAGCTACTCCTGGTTCCTGATGATATTCTTGATCATGACCCTCTAGGGACTGCCATTCAGTCAGTTCTCATCCATCTCACTGTCCACTCATCCTGTCCACAGTTCCCGAGTTTGCCTATGAAGATATTGTGAAAGATGTTAGATAATCTTCACTGTAGAGTAATATAAAATAATAGTGTATCTAGAGAAAAATAAACAAGGCCATGTCTGTGCAATGCTGACCACAAAAGCAGCATTGCAATTCAAGACAGAGCTAATTGAGATCATCAACAGTTCACCGAAATCATGAGATCTGTATGCAATGGCAGCCAAGAAAGTTAAAATTATATTTGGAAGAATATTGGGACAAAACCAATGTATAATTTTTACGTCATATAAAACCAACAGATGTCTGTTTATATCCCAAATGGTGTGTTGCTCTGGTCTCCGCATGTCAAGGAGGATATAGCAATGTTGAAGATCAGCTGATGTACTAAAAACAATAAAGCAACTATGTTAGAAAGAGAGACTAAAGATTCTGACTCTCCAGGTTGGAAAGCTGATGGAAAAAAGATACTGCACCTTTGACTAAAACTTTTGTAGCAGATTTTTGGTTGAGACAGGCTCAGGTACCAAAGGATTCATCTGCAAGAGCTATGAAAGGCATACATGAGGTGCTGCTAAGCACAGAAAGCCCCAATTATCATGGCTAAACTGCTGTGTGTCCCCAGGCAAGCTAGTTTTAAAAGAGTTGGCATGTTTACATGTGGTACAGTCAAGCCACTAGACTGAAACACAAGCACATTAAGGATGTGCTGTAAGTGAACAGAGATATCATATAAGCTGACAATTTGGGCCATACTTTCATGATTCAAGTCATCTTCCCAAATACTTACTACCATTAAAAGAGTGCCTGCAGTCCAGCCAAGAATCAGACTCCATGTTGTGTGAAGCACAGTGTAAGCACAAACAGGGCTGGTGCTCCCTGAGGCAGGATTTAACTGGCTGGCTCATGGAGAGCCTGTTGTCCACCAGGACCCCCAGCTCCTTCTCTATGGTGCTGTTTCCAGCAGGTCAGCCCCAAGTCTGTGCAGGTACATGGGTTTATTCTTGCCCAGGTGTACAACCCTGCATTTGCCTTTGCTGAATTTCAGTTCTCTGTCCATCTCTCCTGCCTCTCAAGGCCCTCCTGGAGGGCTGCACAGCACTCTGGGGTTTTGGCCACTCCTCCCAGCTGTCATCAGGAACCTTGGTGAGGAGACATCTGCCCCTTCATCCAAGTCATTGGTGAATAAGTCAAACAGTACTGGGTCCAATATTGAGTCATGGGGGTCACCATTACTGACAGGCCCCTAGCTACTCCTGGTTCCTGATGATATTCTTGATCATGACCCTCTGGGGACTGCCATTCAGTCAGTTCTCATCCATCTCACTGTCCACTCATCCTGTCCACAGTTCCCGAGTTTGCCTATGAAGATATTGTGAAAGATGTTAGATAATCTTCACTGTAGAGTAATATAAAATAATAGTGTATCTAGAGAAAAATAAACAAGGCCATGTCTGTGCAATGCTGACCACAAAAGCAGCATTGCAATTCAAGACAGAGCTAATTGAGATCATCAACAGTTCACCGAAATCATGAGATCTGTATGCAATGGCAGCCAAGAGTTAGATAATCTTCACTTTGTTTTAGTATATTAGATATATTTAAATATATTTAGTAATAATTTTATATTAGAGTAATATAAAATAATACTGTATCTAGAGAAAAATAAACAAGGCCATGTCTGTGCAATGCTGACCACAAAAGCAGCATTGCAATTCAAGACAGAGCTAATTGAGATCATCAACAGTTCACCGAAATCATGAGATCTGTATGCAATGGCAGCCAAGAAAGTTAAAATTATATTTGGAAGAATATTGGGACAAAACCAATGTATAATTTTTACGTCATATAAAACCAACAGATGTCTGTTTATATCCCAAATGGTGTGTTGCTCTGGTCTCCGCATGTCAAGGAGGATATAGCAATGTTGAAGATCAGCTGATGTACTAAAAACAATAAAGCAACTATGTTAGAAAGAGAGACTAAAGATTCTGACTCTCCAGGTTGGAAAGCTGATGGAAAAAAGATATGATCAAAGTTTACAAAACTCAGGGTGTCAGTGGCTAAGACAAATACAAAATGAAATTGACTAAATTCCTCAGTGCAAGAAGTACTTTACAAAAGCAGTAGGAGTTCAATTTCAAACAAGTAAAAGAATATTCCTTTACACAGAATGTAAGAATGAAAGTCATATTACTTTTCAAAATGTATTAAATTTCTGGAATGTGGAGGTTCCAAAACTGGAGGAGGGTTTGAAAGCAGACATCATCATCACATTTGGAAAGTACAAAAATCCTGAGCAGCAAATCCATAAACAAATACAGGTAAGCTATAGTGAGGAATGTACCCTCCTCCATCTGTAACAAGACAGCTGTGGGTGTTAAAATGCCTACATTTTGGCACCCATGGGAACAGAACAGATCACAGGAAGTGGCGAGGCTGGTGTTTTTCCTAAATAGCTTATCTCTTCACTAGTACATTTTTCCCCATTTCTGGAAGGACTGCAATTAATAAAAGGTAATGCACAGACTATGCAGAGCTAGCTTCCACTACCAGCCCCAAAAACATAGTTCCCAAGGACTATCAGATATTAAACTATTAATAGCAAATTGAAGACTAGCTTGATTGGATGGATATTTTTATTATTCTTAGACAAGATTAAAGCCACAATTTGATAACCTCTTAACTAAGCCATTTCTACCAATCTTCAGTACATATCCTCTAGGAGTACTGTTCTATTTTCCACAGTACTCTTATATTTATATTCATCAGACCCCATGCCTTGAAGCAACAGTGTTTATTTACACTGTAGCCTCAGTAGGTTGCATACACATCCTTTGTCTTTCATCTAATCCAACACCCAACACTTACACACCTCTTTTTTTCTCTGAAAGTCCTCGGGTTTTCCTTAAGAAAAAATACAACAACAAAAGTCAGACAACAGCTTCAGGCTTTCCCATGTGAAAACATCCTGCTCCTAATAACTTTCCTGCTTGTCTGATTCAGAACTTCCATCCTGAATAACAAAGTCCCTTCATTTATGGAATACATCTTCATACTGTAGCCATTCTAAGAGAAAAAAATTAACAACAGCTAGATGAGAAAATTAAACCCTTCATTTTCAAGCTTGTCTCAAATTATTGTGCTCCAAACAGAATACATCAACAAACATCCATGCCATAAACACTACTGGGAATGCAGGGGAAGTTGTACTTACACAAAAACACAAGATGATTCAGGTATTCTGCTGTGCTCTGTACAGCAGACTAGCTTGGGATTTGTACTATATAAATAACCCACATGCAGTGCAACACAAATATCCAGCAGAAGCTGGAACTGTCTGATTAAACAACATATTATTTATACAAGAACTAATGTATCTTAATTTCTCCTGGTTGGAAACCTTGCAGTGACATTGTGTAGGTACATACTGCTCTTGTATAAAGCAGTGATTTGTAGCTTCTCACCCCATGGGGTAATAATACTTACCTCAGACATGCCTTTTCATTAGGCTCTGCTAGAATTATCCTAATGTACATGGTGGAAATAAGACTTAGGTGTTTGGCTGCAAATTTGGAAGGCTGATATATTTAAGTTATGACTATGCATCTTCATTTTAACGCTGGATTCCAACTTAAGCCCTAAATGGTTAAAGTCTGGCACAAGGTGCAGTTGCAGCTGTATATATAAACTCTGACTTAGCTGAGAGTTCTCATGTACTTAAAATATTTTATGAAGTACAACTTTAGCGTATTGGAAAAGTCAACTGTCTGAAGCTTTGAACTTTTCTAAAGAATCTGTAGTCTCTTCATGTTGCTATACACTTGATCTGATTGAGTATTTACAAAGGAAAAATATGGATCCAACATTACGCTGGAACAAAATTTATGATTTTTCCATTCCCCCCAGAAAGGGCAACAAAACCAGGAATTCTTTACACTTTCATACCCTATCAGGAGAGCTTTGGGCAAGTGCACTCAAATCAGTCAGAACACAAGCAGAAGTTGAATTATATGAACACTGCTTTGCCAACTGTCAAATGTATGTTGTATACTAACACAAAATATTTTTATTTCTTTTTTTCTTTGATACAGCAGTCTACCACTACTTTAGTATTTTAAATATATATTCTGAAACTGAATGGGGATTCCCGGTATATTAGGAAGTTAGAGAAAAAATGTTTAGTGCCATTAACACTGGATCTTCTCTACTTCTTTTATTAAAAAAGCACAAAAAGTCTTCTTAAGGAGAAACACTGGATACTTTATCATAAAAGTGTATTGAGACCTGATTTTGTTCCATTTTCTAGAATTCTTCATTGTCATAACTTCCTTTCTGAGCTGAAGCAAGTAGCACCCATCATAGATGATAGCTTATCTGAAGGCTGGTTTACCCTCCCTGTCAGTATTACTACAATAGTTCTTTGAAGAGATCATGGTGCTTTAACCTCATGTTTAAATTAAGAATTTCACCTGACCTCAAGGAAAAAAAAAAACCAATAAAATAGTTCAAACAAACTAGAAATTTGGGGTTTGTTCTTCTTAAAACCAACACACTGGGAAACGCTCACAAAATGCCAGGTAAGATCAGTGAGGTTCTGTACTCAGTTCTCCCTATGAGGCTCTTGCACACTACTCTATGCATTGCCTGAGTTAGTTCTTTATCCTCAGCCTCCTACTGCAAAAAATTAAATACAGAGAAAATAAAACCTTCCCAAAATTATTTTAAAGTATTTATATGTATGTTATAATGATAATGAGTTGCTTAATTTCTTTTTACCTAAGTACGTTTAAATACCTCCATAAAAAAATAAACATTGTTTTGTTACTGTAACATCACTTGACCAGGCAGGTTGCTACTATTATCTGCAAAATCCAGATATTCTTACTCAAAGCCAAATCACTGGCATTTAGCTAATAGAGAAAAACTTTGTTTCACCAGACAGACTTTATATAAAATTTGATCTCCCAGAGCTTTGTTTTATGTCTCATAGAAATACAAAATGTGCTGTGCACTTTGACTCAAACACAATCCATGGCTTACAAAACATGTCACTGTTTAACAACAAGTAATGTGATGGAAAAGATAAAATAATGTTCCCTAACCAATATCAGTAGATCACCAGATAAGGAAGTAGTGATATATGAATCCTCCCTTAATCCTATAGAAAACTATAACTTGATAGAGAAGGATTACATGACACAAACACATCATCTGACATTTACTTCTAGTTTATCAAAAAATATTTGCCCCTCTTATACAGTAAGAAGTGAACCAACATGGAGCTAAAAAGAAAGAAGGGAATGAGAATAATCCCTTTACTCTCCTGTTCAATGCAGACATCAAGAGCAGAACATCCTTTGAACAGTTTAATTTAAACATGTTAGGGTATTGGTAAGTGTTGCTGCCTTAAGGTTTGCATGGGTTATCCACAGATTTATCAGATGGTCACAAAATCTTTAACTCTTATGTGAAGAATAAAAAATCAAATATTTTTCTAAAAAAACAATAAAATTACAGATTATTATTTTGGAAAAGAAAAAAAAAAAAAAAAATTCCAGATTTTTTTTTTGGAAAAAAAAAAAAAAAAATTCCAGATTTTTTTTTTGGAAAAAAAAAAAAAAAAACCCAAACAAAAAAAACTAAAACAAAAGCAAACCAAACTAAAAAAAAACATTAGTGTTTCAGATAGCTACTCCAGAGAAATCTTGTGTACTACCCCCTACCTTTCATTTGCAAAAACAATTGATAAAAAATTATACTTCAAATTTTCCATGCACTTGAACCATTTTTAGTTTAGAACTGTTCTCTATTTTCTTGATTAATTTAACAGCTAGCAGTTTTTATGGTAGCTATAATAAAAGATCCTGTTATCCTTGTTATTCTACTTGCTGTTATGAATAAGAAAATTGAGTTACATGTAAAATAACCATTATTAGGGGTAACTCCTCACCTTAGAATGGATGACTGTCATTCTTAGATATAACCATTACTTCCAGTAACCTTATGTGGAAGGAGAGAGAAAGAAACACTTAACCATGAAGAAAAATGTAATTTTTAACTGCTAAAAAAAAATGTAAACTGAAGGTGATTCTACATGCACTGTAGAAAATTACAGGATATAAAACTACTTGAATGATTTATCAATATGCCCAGGAGAATGTGGAAAAAAGCTTTTAATCTTGTGCATTCTGCATTAAATAATCATTTAAGCTGTGAAAAAATGTGAATGATCTCTTCTGTGTTTCCAACATGGCAGAAAATAATTCAACCCTAAATTTAGGTGGTTTATCTGAAAAGTACTTTTGAAAATGATCACCCAGATTTATAAATAGTCAGGTAACACTGATGAAGAATTTCTTTATTGACATCAATAATTCTCACCTTTTAAATCCTGTTTATGTATTTGTCCAAATTTGAACAGTTGTGCTTTTCCAAATTATTAATGACTGTTCTTGTTATTACTTAGAAAGGCAAAGAAAAATATTTCAGTGTTACAGTGTATTATTTTCAAATCCAAAATGTCAGAAATACATCATTGTGGACTTCACATTGCTCAAATATTAGTCAATGGATGTCAGAACTCCTGTTGACTACAGAAAACAGGAAGAAATTCCTTTAAACGTATTCTCAGTTTAAAGCATCTACCTATGCATATCCATTTGTTTCTATTTTAAAATAGAGTAAAAGAGCAATGAAGAGCACAGAACAGAACATCTACTAAGACCTCCACTGTGTGTGTGCTATGCCTTTTCCTACCCTTGGCTGTGGAATTGGACTGAATATTCGCAGCAGTGTCAGGTGGACTAACGGGGATTATTGTGAAGGACAGGACAGATCCCTGGGTTAACTCTTAGTGTATCTCAGATTGGGACAGTTTGTCATTCCCATTACAGGGTATCTAAGGCCTCTGCAATCCCTGCTGTAAGCTCCTCAAGTGAGTGTCTGTTATTCTATATATCACATCTGGAACAAAGAAAACTCTTCTCTGTTGGCTCTTGGGCACTACTGTAATATGAATAATAGGGATAACATATTACAGATGAGGTAACAGCTGTGCTGGTTAGCCTGTGGAAGTAAAGGAAGGGCCACATTATCTAAGACAATCTTTTCACCGAAGTCAAGTTTAGAAACTGCATTTTGTAATGTGCACTATACACCTGTTTTGATAGAATGGGGGCACTGCCATGGCAGGAGCACAGAATCAAGTACAATAGCACTACACCAAGTACTCTGGGCCAGAATATAAAAGCATTCAACAGCAGCTATTTAGTTGTAACCACAGTGACACCAAAAAACCACTTTGCATTTTCCGTAACTGTATGCCAAAAAAACATGATTACCTTTAAAGAAATTAATTGCAACTCTGTAGGAACTCTCCTACACAGGGCATGTGAAACCCAGCTGCAGAGTCAACCATTATAAGGGATTCTGCTTGCAGCTGCAGCTAGAACTATATTAAATCCCAATAACACATTTGGGGAAATGAAAAAGAGCATTTTCATTGTAAATTAATGCTAATTTTCTATTCTTGATGCATCTAAAATTTCCATGACAGTCAAGGAAGCAGTCAGTGAGGCCTAGTTATAATGACAGGTAGGTGTTAGGGCACTTTGATCATTGCCAAGAGAAAGAGACCTGCCCTGTCGCTCTGCCTACAGATGTAATTTGAACCTGTGAGTTACAAATGTGGGAAGACTGTTCCATGCCATTGACTGAATTTAAGAACTAGACACAATTAACCACAACAATTACAGAAACATTAGAAGAAAAACTTGAAAACATTACTGCAGTTTGTTGACAATGACTAGCACCTGCTAGCTGCCCACCCAAATGCAACTTCACCCTTCTTCACCAAGAACACAGGGCAAAAAACATGATGAAAAAGCTCAAGGACTAAGACAAAGACTAGGGGAAAATTAATTTGCTGCAAATCAAAATAGATTTGTGTAGCAAGAAACAAAAATAAATATTTAAACAGTACCTTTCTCCCACCCAGTTTCACATGTCCATTTCTTATTCTTCAACATCTTCCCATCCTGAGCAGTGCAGGGGGACAGGGAATGGGGCAGTCCTTAAAGTTCTTATTTGCTACTTCTTCCTTTTCAAACTTTTCCACTACTCCAGTGTGGGTCCAGCCATGAGCTACAGTTCTTTAGGATAAAACTGCTTCATAGACATCTCTCCATGGGCTGTAAGGAAATCTCTGCTCCAGAGCCTCAAAATCCTCCTCCTCATCATCCTTCTCTGACCTTGATATACCGATGGCTGTATGATATTTTCTCACTCCTCTTGCAGAGCTGACACACAGCTGGTTTTACCCTTTCTTAAACACGTTATCACCGAAGCAGCACCAGCACTGCTGATGGGCCCAGCTGTGGCCAGTGCTGGCTCTGTTTTGGGGCTGCCTCGAGTCCTGTCAGGGCAGCCCCATCCTCTCCTCACAGGGGCTGTCCCACAGCTCCCACTGAAGGCACCTGGGCAGTGCCACCAGCACTCTCCCCTATGGAAAATGGCCAGTTTGGGGCTCTTGCTTTCATCGTATTGCTCACACCAGAAAAGCCAAGAATGCTACAAATACAACTGTGATTCTACTGTTCACTAGGTACGTGGTAATTTTTCACTGTTCTTAAAATCAGTGTGATTTCAGATGTCATGGATACATGCTACAACTCAAGAGCACAGCTAAAATCCAGTGCATGAATCAATTCATATTTACAGCCATGTTTAAATGACTAGTATTAATTGAAAAGTTTTATCTTTTAATTAAAAACTTTGACAAACACACTATAAAAGGGATTTTATAGAAAAAAAATTCTTAAGGAAGTGTTTAATCCAACCTCGTACCCTGTGATTGTCTTCGTTAATATTTGAGGGTCCATTTTGGATGCAGCAGCTAGCTCACAAAAACTCACAGTGTCTTTCAGAAGAAGAGTCACAAATGATTGACACATGCTGTCACAGATACGCACATTCACAAGATACTTTTTTCTCCAAACATTAGAATACAACCCACTGTCTCTAAAACACCTATGGCTGGCTTTCAGAATAGAAAATCAACTCTATGAGGTTGGGCTAGACAGTTTCCTAAAAATGACAGAAAAATCAGTAGTATTCAAGGTCAAAAAAGCATTTGAACTTTCTACTTATGCAAGCAAGTTATTGGGGTCTTCTCCTATGCTTTTCTGCTTTAAACATATTAAAGTAAAATATTTCCACACTCATTGGACACTGTCCAGATGCTGATATCTTCATTCACATGTGAAGTACAGACCAATGTTCTAAAATAATTCCAGCAGCACTCAGATTCAGGGACAAAAGTGTGACTTGAAATGAATGTGGATACAGAAATCCACCCTACAAATGTTCTTCAGCCCTTTTTTTGTTCTCTTCTAATTTTATTGTTTAATAGAAAGATGCATAAGCACACCCTTCATTTCGGTTATGATAAATGTACCATGCTATCTCCAAAAGATCAGAGGCTTAAAATGGTTCTACATAGAGGAGCTTACTCAAAAGAGATTTTTAAGGGTCTTCTTTTCTCAGAATAGCAAGCTTAAGTAATCTTCATTTTTGTCATTCTGTATGCAAAAAGGCACGTATACAATTGCTTTTAGGTATCTCTCTGTGAAAATTATGGGGAAGTGAGTCATAAAATAGAGGCAGATGAGGAGAATATTTTGAATTTTTTTCTTTAATGCTGATATCTAGTGGACTTTAGTAAGCAGCAGGTGTTTTGTTATCTTCCCCAGATAATCAATAAATTGCTTGCATTGTGTATCTGTCAGCTTTGCCATGACTCTTACAGTGTCTGTTGTTATTTCATAGAATCTGGGGGTCTTCAGTGTAGTTTAGTCTCCTGACAGCTATATTACAACTTCTTGCCATCACCTCTATTCTTGTGGTTTTCAAAAACATGGAAGTCAGACCTTTTATTTCAATACAGGTTTCTTTAGGATATTTAATATGGGGTTTTTTAGAAAGGTGAGGCATTTACTGATGAAATTTAATGCATCAGTTTGGTTTGAGGTTTATTTTTGTATTTTTTAATGTTGCAAAACTTCTATGAGAGTCTAACTAAAGGTATTTTTTTATTCTAGCCAAAGAAACCATGCAAGGCTAGAAGAACAGCAGTGCTAAGTGCTCAGACATGCTGGGGTGTTGAGGAGTAAGGGAGGAATTACAGTCCCTTGCAGGGGAGAAGAGGTTTTTCATCTTTATGTCACAACACATCTGGGTGAGAAGTGCCCAGAGTCAATGTTTCCAGACCAAGGAAGTTGTGAACAGCCTGCCCGAACACTAACCCTAACCCAGGGTGGGGCTGTAGGTCACTTACAACTCATGGCAGTCTAGGATTCAGTTTCTTGCTCCCAAAGATACTGTTCCTTCCTGAAATCTTCCTCAGATCCTGAAATCTTATTCCTGACCTGCTTTGTCCTATAGGTCCTTCACCATTCCCAAGCTAGGGCCACTTTTCTTCAGCCCCTTTCAGCCTGAAGTGTCCCCCACACTAATGTTACCCCCTTCATTTTCACCAGAAAGGTCTATTCATTCCATCTCAAAACCCTCATATTTATCTTGATTCTACACCAAATTGTTTCATAAATTTGTAGTTAACTCTTTTAAGCTTTAATTTAATGCTGTAGTCTCCTAATTCTAAAAGGAGATGTAGCATAAGTGTGTGTGTGTTCAAGTGGAAATAATTGGCACTTTTTCTGGATGTAGAAAAGAGAAGGCATCAATCAGCCTTCCTATGAGAAATGACTGACTTTCAGGTTTCACAGGAGTCACAGTGATTATTTGCCACTCAATAATGTCATTATTTACACCAAAATCAAACCTGTCTTGGTAAAGCTTAGGAGAAAGGTGACTAAATGTTTTATTGCAAAGCAAGGATCAGGAACTGACTCCCAAATGGATGATGGGAGCCTGGACTTTTGCACAGCCATTTTCTCCTACATAATATTCCCTTACCTTCAAGACAGTTATAAAATGAAAAAACAAACAAACATACAAACAAACAAACAAACAAAAAAAAAACAACAGCAAAAAAACCATCATCTGGCTTAAGTAGAAATAAAGACAATGTGTGTCAAATATTCAGTCATGTAGGAGTTTCTATTTTTTAGACCATACCTTATTTTTCAACAACTGTGGTTTTCTTTTTCTTATGGAAAAGTCATAAAAGGCTTAAAAAGGAAAAAGTAATAGAGTTTGAAGTATTATTGCTCAGCAAATATATCCTTCTCAATTCTGAATTCTGAGATGAGGCATTATACAATAGATTTTCTTCTTATACTTGAAATTGAAGCATAACTACTTATTACACAGGGAAAAAAAGAACCCTCACCTATTTTTAAACATTATTTATGTTTTATATGGTATGTTTTTTTCTAAGATTTCTATTAAAAACTATTTTCAATAACCAAGTGGTTTTATTAGGCCTGGATAAAGGGCAAAATCATTAACTATTATAATAATATTTTTAAATAGAATCACTAAGTATAAATGTATAAAAGTATGAAGTAAACAATGGAGAAAATGAGAAATTCTTACAAAAAGGCTATTTATTCCTTCTAAAAACTATTGACATGGAACTTTTCAGCAGCTTTTTCTATTGTTTCAACTAGTCATATCACAAGAAGAAATCTTCTGATCCATATCTAAATAATTTTGCTAACATAAACTGCAGCAAATGGCAAGGATAGACTAAATATCCATCTGAATATTCTTAATGCTAATCATTCAACCTTATAGCAGCTTATGTTTAATAATAAAATCTAAATTTATTTCTTGTTTCTAAAGTGGTTACATCCCCTGTATCTTCAGCGGGAAAATGGACACTAAAACATCAAAGCAGAAAGAAAAAAAATCTAGAAATACATGGCAAGTGTGAGTCTAAGTCTGATTCAATTCAGTTTGAATAGTAGAGGGCTTTGTTTCCAGCTTTTGCAGACATGTCTTCCGCAAATGTTTTTCATAGACATTTTTCTAATAATGATGAGTTAGTAAAGGAATATGGATTAACCAAAGTAAATTTTTAAGTATTTTCATACATTCTTGAGTGCATTTCTAAGAGAAAGAAATGAATTGAAGTGATAATGTTTTAGTCTGTAATGTTTGCTGATAATTCTTCAGAATGCAGTTTGCCACTGGCAAATAATTTCTATTACTTCTTAAGTAATCAGTAGATGTACTTTTTAGATTCATTCAAGTGGCTTACAATTTTTAAAATAGCAAGAAATTGTTTTTTGCGTTTCATATTTTTCAAGGGGAAGATAATCTGCAAATCAAATGTATATTAGAATATCCAAGTTTTTGGATATTCATCCTCCCAAAATCATGAGTTTTGTAAGAAGCTGTCTCACATTCAGTATTTTCCTTCAGTAAGTAAAAGGACTAATTATGTTTTGTAGAAGGCTCAAGTCATTAAAATATATTTCTTTCTACCTAATTCTGATTTGTGGTTGCAACAGTTCCACTACATTTCTCACTGAGGTGCTTTACAGCTTTTGTGTCCTCAAGAGAGCAAAGATTTTCCTGGCACCATCAAACTTCACCATCTCTTGAGCCTCTCTCTTCATTTTTGACAAAAATATCTTCTTTCAATAAGTTCATCTAGAAATATTCATTATTTCTGCCATATATCTGTCATCTCTACCCTATTCATTCATACACAGTGGGACACAGTTATTATGTTGATATTAAGTGTCCCATATTTTTTTCATTTATGTGAACAAAACTTTTGCATGACTATTTGAATAAAGTTATAAACAGAACTTCTTACATTCAATCTCTAGTAAATCATCTGACTCCCTGACATAAGGCACTGAAAAGTTAATCTTCCCTTTTTTAAAGTACAGGACAAAGACATCTCAAGCTTTATCTGCTTCCAAGGGAAGGATTAAATGTTTTTGAGATGACAAGTAGAGATCAATGGAAAGTGAATATAATTCAAATATTTAAAATTACTAAAACATCATTTTAAATTCCAAATAATTTTCTAACTAAGGCAGCCTTTTTTTTTGTCTCTTTTGCTAAATATAAAGCTAGCTGAAACTACAATGATGCTATAATTTACAACCATGGATCATTAGGCAAAAAGATTGCCTTGATGAATTCTTACAGGCATTGAAGTGGTCCCCAATTACTCCTGGAACCTGTTTTATTCTACCTAAATGAGTCGATTTTTTAAAAAATATCTACCACTACCTTTTTTTTTCCTGAACATTAAGCATCTGGTTATGGAAGCAGTTGAGACATCAGTGCCTTTCAAATGGTGCAATTGGTCATCTAGAATGCATTCAGGTGAGAGGTATCTATTACATGTGCTTGTGGAGATTAAAATCTTTGTCTACTAGAGTCCATTTTTGGAATTTAATCACACAGTTGAAGAACAGACACAAACTGGCATTTCTCAGACTACTTTTTAAAAAGCATAAATGTTCAAAACACCAGACTCATAAATTATACAATTGCATTTTTTTCTGGGATTTTCTTTAGAACAAATCTGATCTACTTAGAAAAAGTTATATTAAGGAGTTATACCACATGAAGTGGATGTTTCCCCAGTAATCCATTTTTATTCCATTAATTTTTTTTTATTCTATTAAATTATTCTAATAATTTTTGAGTAAAAAATATCCCCTGAAATAATAGGAGCAAAATTCACCAGCAAAACTGTTTTTCATTTCATCAAAAGTTCAAACCTTTCATTATAAACTGATTTTTGCTATATCATGTGGCACCATTAGAGGATTTTCTTGGAATAGAATCACTGAATTAGGTGCAGTCCTTTGTATTCTTGGAATAACCTGATAACTTGGTGCAGCCACGAAATTATAAATGCTTGTAAGACATAAATAATAGTCGTATTCTGCACAAATACTTCTAGCTGAAATAAAATTTATTTCTCTCTAGGTGACTTGACTCAATACAAATAAATTGTACTTCACTCAGATGTCGCATAGTCCTCATGATTTATTCCTGTACCTGACTAGCATCTTTTTTTAATCTCTAATCTCTATTAAAATAACTGCCTATTAGTTCATTCCCCTAAGAACTCTGTGTAAAGGGATGTGCAGGCAAGAAATGGACAAGCCTTGGTAGGAGCTGTTGTATATCTGAATTCTCCAGCTCCTGTGTATAGCCAAGAACCTGTATGCGACCACAGGCCAAATGCACAGGCCAGGGGGCAGCCTTGAATTGAAACAAGACTTGCAGCATCACATTTCCTATCTCACAGGAAAACAATAGTGCTTTCTTCCCATTTACACCTTCATGGACTTCTAAAACCGTTTAAGACTCAAGACCTTGGATCCAGCAGCTGCTACCAAGCCAGAAGAATTTGGCTGATGTTCTGCTGATGCAGAGAGCAAAAGGTGCTCAGTACACAGAGAAAATGTGCAGGCAAAGGACCATCACAGACATACCTGGGCTTCCCAACAGCTTTCAAGTTCAGAGTTCTTACAGTGCCTGTAATTGCTTTCCAGCAGAACAAACCTTTTGCTTTTTGAAGAAATGAAAGGAAGAAAAGCATTCCAGGAGAAAATATGCAGGGATAGTTTCTGCTTTATGTTTTTCTTTCAATTTTTCTTCACAATAGGGAAGAGCTGTCCCCATATTTCCTATATACCTCAGATTTGAAAGAAGATCATCACTAATGTTGTTGTCACATTGGTTTTTTTCATTATCATAAGGGAAAATTTTAGTCGTGCATGATACATTTCAAATTATACAATTATAGGAACTCTACCTTCCTAAATCTATTACATCCTTCAGTGTGCTGCTTGGATCTTCTAAGGTGGATGAGTGCATTTACTGATTTTAGGTATAGTCACTATTATTTGCAATCACAGAAATTTCACAGTTGTAGTAAATTTTAAAACAGAAAAAAATGAGCAACTATTTAATACTGCTACATGTTTATACTAGAAGTTATTGTGGAATTTTATTCACTGCAGTGCTAAGAAGAGTGGGAATAAATGACACCGCACAAACAGAATGAGTATTGCAAAACAGATGTTCAACAAATCTCTGTCTACCTTTAGTTTTTGCCATAACAATCATAGAATTCACAACTGGTATGAAGATCTTTCAATAACAGAATCCTTCTTCTGAATAAAATAACTCTTTAATGTAGCTATTACTCAACAACATTGTTATATATTTAGGGATAGATGAATCATCTCATTGCTGCTCTTTATTTGGCATCTTTTTTTGGGGGGGCTATAGTCCAAATTGTATGTCAGATAATACATCAAGAAAATTCTCATTCTAATATTCCTGCAAAAGCTGCATTAGGTTTTAGTTCAAATGAAATCCAGTGGATTTACCTGGACTAGTTCCAACAGTGCTTTTGCATTTATCTGATCTTAAGTTAGTGCAAAAGCTAGACAAGTTAGCCTTTAATTTGCTTCAGATAATCATAGTCGATTCATCTGTAAGTACCCAGCAATCCCACAGGAGGTGGTTGTCATTCTTCAGACCTCAAAGAAAAGGATAAATGGGATATGAAGTGAATGTGTAATGAAATGTTTAATGCTCTGACTTATAATAAAAGAAGAAAGAATCAAAGTTTTTGTTCCCAAAATCTCTGCTCTAACCAGAAGCCATGAGGTAAGAAACACCCACATCCTTGGTATAAGCATAACAAGTCTTAATGGGATACAGAGATGCCCTACAAGAAACAATAAGGAGAGAATTACAGACCAACAACCAGTCCAGGACATTGAGTCCCACTACTGAGCAAATGCAGACTGAAATAAATGTGTTTCTATCAAACTTTCTAAAACAACAGTTATTTAAAAAGCAATAACATCCTTCTGGATACTAGTAATATAGGAGTCAGGCTCATAGTTTATCAACAATCCAACAGTGCCATCTATCAGATTTCATCAGCATTATATTTTTCCATATGGCAACATGTGGTTTTTTTTAATGCTAAACAATTTCCAGATTTGAATTACAAAAAGTGTACAGAAGACTGTTCATTTATACATTAAATTAATGCATGCAGATAAGTAATCATAAAGCTATCAGGGTGGAGGGTGGGAAGGAAAAAAAGAAAACCTTATCTTTTGAAAATGCTACAGCTATTTACAAGATAGCAAATGGTTACATTCTTTTTCAGCAAATTGGTTATCCTTTCTACTCATGTGGTTGTCAACTGATTTTCTGGAGTTAGAAGTTTGAAATCCTCTCTGAAACCTACCACCTAACAGGCTTACAAATATAGTCTATGCCATCTAAAATAATGAAATAAGACACAGATCAATGAGCACATTTTTTTTAAGTTAGTATTTGAAAAATAACTATTAGCAAAAAATGTGTATTTTCTTCTTTTGAAAAGTCAGCAGTCAGGATAAATTAAAAAAGCTATCCTACTATAAAATCCCCAAAACTCATGTTGAATGCAGTTAGAACTTCAGATACAAGACTGCTACGTTGCACCCAACTTTCAATTTAACATGAAAGTTTCGGTTTCTTCTTCCTTCAATGAATTAAACTGCCTTGTGCAAACTTAAAATAATTCAAATAAAGGAAATGTTCATGTGAGTCAGAAGACAGGCGATACTCTCAAGATAGAAGGTTCAGGCAGGAAAAAGTTTATGTCATCTGTACAATTAAATGAAACTGTGACTTCTTAAGATACATCAGGGAACAAAGAAATGGTATTTTTCAGAATTGAAGTGGAACTGCTTTCTATTAAACGAGACTTGGAACAGACTGGTTGTCACTGGGTAATAGTAAACATGAAAGAATATAAAAATCACCTGTTCAACAAACACATAAATTCTCTGGTGCTCAAGGGAAAAGTGAGTACATTCCACTCCTCTATGCTGTATCTACAGAACTTGCAATTAGTTGCAACTGTACAGTACTGTGCAAGGATGATCCTATTCCCAGTCTGGTAAGCAGTACAGGTCTATCACAAACCAATATGCAAATTCAAGTCATTCTATGATAAAATTAGGTGTTTCTAGTCTTGAATTTGTGTGATGAGTTTTACTCCAGACCACAGCTGTCTGCAAGAAAATCAGATTAAATATTACTTGACAAATCCTATTAAATTCCTTACTTAAATTATTCAGTAATATTTTTCTTTTGCCAAATATATAGAAATAGTAGGACAATTAGTAAATTATTCAGATATATATTAATCTCTCTTCCAGGACACTGGCTTTGAAACATTCTATAATGTATATGGAATATGATATTCTTTAAGCAAAATACTAAGTTATTTGTTAATTCAACCAATGTCTGAAATTTTTCATCATTTCTGTCTGTTTAAATTGACAATATTATAAAGCAGATTCCTGCATCTCAAAATGTCAGGATTATCATAACAGAAATCCTTTTCTTTTTGCAATGAGTAGGAAAATTAATTCAGTTATTACATCTTAAATAATTAATTGTGTCTTCTGTTCTTTTCTGGACAGCTTCAGTGGGAAAATTTATCTTGAATAGTATGCTGGCTGGCCTTGACTTGGACACCTAATATTCCAACATCTGAACTTGGGTGAGAAAAATTTCATCAGATACTTTGAATTCATAAAAATGATAAAAACTGCCCAAATTGACAGTGAAATCTATGGGTTTCATCATGAATAATCTAATAGTATTTTTTAAATCCACATAAAGTGAGATTTCCAAAAGCCCACAGTATTGGTCTAACTCTGCCCCCATTAAAGTCAAAGGAAGTTTTAACACTGACTTGAAGGGAGCACTAAAGAAGCAGAAGAGGGGTGATCAAAAGCATTTGATATGGAAAACCTGGCAGCATTAGCTCAGGATTAAGAGCTTTAAAAGTCTTGCCCTGAACTTAAATGTGTTAACTATTTCCATGCATTCACAAAGTATGAAAGTGAGTTTCATAAATAAAATTACTGTGGATCCATATGTTTATTTGAAGCTATTTGGGGGAGGCATAAGCTAAATAAGAATTCAGTGTTTTCTTTTTTCCCCAAGAGCAATGCCTATTCAAAAAACTGTTTGTTAGTACAAGTCTTAAAACCTCCCTCAACATGATATTTCACTGCCTTAGTTGATATGAGAGCTTAAATCTTGTGGACTAAATTCAGGCAATAGATGTGCTACAACGATAGTTTAACGTCACCCTGAGTCTGTATTTAGAGTAGAGAGGACTGTATCAATTGCCTCTTGTGCAGATTATTTCTGATTAAAGACTAGTGTATCTGAGATGAAGGACAACAAGGTCACAGAGGTTATTTTAGATCCAACAAATATATTTTTATCAGAAACATTTTCTGATTTATCTAGAAATGTTTATGATTTCTACCATATATTTTTGTCATCTCTACCCTATTCTATCATATGACATTCTATTATAATGAGTGTCGTGGTTTGGCCCGGAAATGTGTATAAATTCTGTCATCTTAGTGGAGACCACAATATGGACATTCAAACTCTATCCTTACAATTCCTCTATGCAGATTTAGCATAATGGTCATGTATCTAGCTGCAGTATACAGCCATAAATTGACCTTCTATGTTAGCTGTCTTCAGGAAAAAAACAGCAAAACAAAACCAATTAAAAAAAAATCTAAAACAGTTCTTCAGCAACAATTGATAAAAATAGAGTACTGTTTTAAATGAGCTAAATGAAAAATTCCTCTGCAAATGCAAATATACAACAACTACAGTTCTAGCAGTGGTGCAGCAGTCCTCTGTTTATAACCAAACACATTGATATTCAATAAACAGTGCTGCATAAATTTCATCTCCCTGCGGGGAAAATTTAAACTTATTTTATTATTCCGTTGGAATATTTTAAATGAGAAAAAAATGAAGATAAACTGCAGTTGACCCTAGGCATTACAAATGCCATTAAGGCTCCCGCTCTGTTAGGCCCATCTGTTGCTTTTCAGGCCAGCTATTCATTAACCTTATTAGCACCAGCCCCCATAGCCTTGAGTTGACATTTCCCTGGTTAATATGGAAAACCCATTTCCTAGCACACATGAACAGGCTGATTAAAGAATTTGTATGAATTTTCTAATAGATGCAGTAAGATACAGAAACAACAGATCTTGTTTTTCCAAATCCAATACAAAATTCCCTTCTGCAGGCTTCTAGGGGACTGCAGTGTTCTAATATATTAATATATAGCTTTGCACAGTTACTGTCCTAATCAAATCAGCAGAAAATCAGTCTTCTTGGCATCAGTAATAATCTCTATCTGTTGCAGCAATATAAATCCAACTGGTATAGCATCAGATTTTCTGCTAGATTTACTGATGAGCCAAAAAAAACAACAGCAAATGTATTCATTCCACTGATACACCCAGCAGCTTAAATTGATGTGAATACATAAACTGTTTATCATGTTTAACCCATTGATATGAAGTCACAGTAAGGTGAATTGTTTAGTATTTAATCCCAGTGTCTCTTCATGCTGGGCATTCATGCAATTTTTTTTATTCCCATAGAGAATATTATGAGCAATTAAATTTGCAGAATGAGTTTAGAGGAAATGTTTTTCTGTCTTCGTTTTGGATTAGGTGTCGCAAGCATAAACAAAATTCTATATATTTCTAAACCTGCACAAAATAAAACAAACATTTCAGAAAGTAAACTATATTAATTCCTCTTCCATCATAGATTTGGTGGCAACAGATGACATAATTTCACACACTAAAAGGAAAAAATGAATTTTTCTGTCAAGAGGTTTTTTTTGCAATTTTTTTTCAGAAAAGTCTAAGAGTGAAACTAAACAAACTAATGGGATAAACTAGACAGGGAAAGTACAGCAACCTTTCTCAGTATCCCTTTGGCACTTCTGATTCTTCTTGTATCTGTGGCAATAAAAGGTAATTTCCAGATAATTTTTCTCCCATAAGTGGAATGCCAAGATAATTTATAGAGATGCCCTATTCTTCCTGACCAATTTATTTAGTTAGGAGTAAGCCTTTAAAGATTTTAAGGCTAGAATTAAGACTGTCCTTCTTAAAAACATCCAATTCAGCAATTCAGCAATTCAATTAATTAAAAATAAGATCTGACCTACAGAAGCAACTACAATTACTATAGATAGAATGTACTGGAAAACATACAGCTGCCCAAATCTCTTTTACTGCAAGAATCTATTCATCAAGTATTCTCCCTCTGTTAATCATTGTGTGTCCTTTCTTGTAAAGTTATCTGTCTCTACCATACCTGTCCTAAGCCTGTGTAAGACACAGCCTTTCTTTTCACATCTGAGCCTTTTTCAACTACCAGCAACCCAGCACTAGTTTATAGGTAAAACAAAAATAATAATAGTCATAAATGCTTCTAGTCTTAATCAGAATCTAGTGAAACCAATGCAAAGACTTGCAGAAACTTTGTGTGGTTTTGGGGAATATGGAGTCCACTGAGGATCTTGCTGGTACATGTCACTGACAATGTTACCTACTCCTCCTCACGTTGTCATCCCTGGGATAATCTTTCTCAGCTCAGTGTCTTGACTTTTGCACACCTGAGGACTGAGCCTGCATCTTTATTCCCTCAAAGAAATCCTGACATTTACAAGTGTGAAGTAACCAAAATTTCATGTCACAGGAGCTATTTAAAAGATGGAGCTAACACAAAGGTAGAAAATCAGCATCTGATGTAATTTCTACCAAAAATTGATAAATCTGAAAGATGCAATTCAAGCCTTATAAGCACCTCCAAGTTTGGATGCCTCTCTGAAAGTTTTTGACTAAAAATCTAAATTACTTACAGCTGCTTGGTTTAGCTGGGAAGTTCAAGAAAATAATCTGTTTCTTGGGGCATGGTTAATAGATACAGCTGAAGACACTAAGAGATAATTATGAAGAAAAAGGTCTGAAAAAAAAAACAAAAAGAAAAATAGGTAAATTCTTCAGGCCTCAGAAACATATTTGACACAGGAAATAGGTTAAGAAACTGACTCATTCGTACATTTTATTTATGTCATCACTTGTAGTTCATATTACTTTATTTTTTCATATTGAAAAAACCCCAACCCTATAGCATGTTAAGAACTGCTTAGCATTTCAATGACACACAGAGGAGGATGAAAAGAACAGTTCTGTCTGCTCCTCTGCCTTCATTCCTCTGCAGTGTGCTGAGCAGCAAGCTGAAGCTCTGTAACACAAAAAACTTTCCTAGCTCTGGTGCAACAGATGATTTCACAAGTGCTTTGACTCCCAGAGAAGCAAGGCTGGAGAAAACTACATAAGTTTCCTCATCCTAAGAGAGCATCACACTACCTGGCAATCATGAAGCAGCTTTTATGTGAGATTTCGTATAAAAATATGAAGTACCAATAAAAGAAGCTTCACACCTAGGAGACTACTGTCTTTTTTTCCATGTAATTATTCCTTTCTCTTCTGCATATGCAGCTCTTCCAGCTTCTGTGGCTGTGACAGTACATTTATCCATTTTCTGGCTTAAAATTTACGCTTCGCCTTAACATCCATAGTGCTACCTCACAATTTGGTTCCTAATTCGAAACAAGGTTTCTTTTACAAAGTCCTGTATATACAGAAGAAAAGACTCTGTGCTTATCCCTTATAACTGAATAAAGATAAAAGGTATAAAGTGTGAGAAAAATAGATACTCTTATTCCTGGTTTTAGATAGAATTTTCTTTCTTTTTCCTGTGGTCCTTTGTTCCCCACCACAATAAGGCCTAGCCCAATACAATAAGCAATTCTAGTTACTGCTGTTAAGAATTATCTAAGCAAGTATTAAAGAAGATATTGCATGGCATTTTTTTTCCCTAGACAGCTAGAATAATAAGTAATCCGCCAACTTCTTTCAGCAAATGAAAGAAAAGCAGAGATCTTTATTCTATTTCAAAACAATTGTTCACATAGTTTTGACTCTACTGGAATGTAGGTGTTTTCTTTAGAGTATTTGAAGTTCATATCTAATCCAGCGGAATTTAATACATGTTTCTTAAATAATCTATTTGAATGCATATTATTCAAATACCAAAAAAGTCTCCTTCAGTCTAGAAAAAGAAGAGAGCGTGTCTCAGTCTTAGAGGAATTGAAGAGATGGACTGTCAAGGTTTTAAATGTGCAGGTAGCAGGTATCGTTCAGTCTAGAAAGAGAGCGTGTCTCAGTCTTACAGGAATTGAAGAGATGGACTGTCAAGGTTTTAAATGTGCAGGTAGCAGGTGAGTTTGTAGTGCTGATAGCAAAAAAGCAACCCAATAACAACCATAAAGCCCTCCTTGTGAGCTAAGTTATGTAAATTGAAGAATGCCCTTACTGGCAGCAGGTATATTATTTCAAAGACGGACAACTGTGTTAATCTCCCTTCTGCTTAATCCCTGTCTCTCCACAAATCATCATGTTGACAGTTTAAACAGATTTAGATGTGACTGAAATCAAGAAAAGGAGATAGTCTCAGGATGCTGAGGCTGATGCAGGCCTCCAAGAGGTAATTTTGTTTGTGGTTGAGAGAGAACACAGGAGAGAGTAAATCTAACAAATCTAACAAAGCAGCCTTCTTGCCCAGCCCTGAGGATCAAATCCAATTCCACCAAGATACACATTAAGCCCTGTCTATCACAGCTTTGCCCTTGAAAAGACAAATAATGATGAGATTCACCTTGTTGTGCTTGTCCCTGGAGAGAGGAGACAGAAGACATTTAAGGAATCTGCTCTGTTGCTCATTTCAAATGCCTTTTATTATTTAATTCTTAGTGCCTTAGAGGAGGAGTGACAAAAAATAGTTAACTCTGTTAGTTTAACCACTTGCTGTCCCTTAAGTAAGAAGCAATAATCACTAGAATAATAAAAACAATCAAGAATCGAGTGAATGGTGGTCAGTGGAACAGTGGCTCAGGTATTATGCCTCTTGACCAAAGTATTTGTTGCAAAAGGCATCTTTTTATACTTCCTCTTTTAAGTGAGAAGGACCAATTTCTACTTATTGCTCTGCTTAAAAACATTGTAGAAAACATTCTCAAAAGACTGCCCTGAACTTTGAATATTTAATTTAATAATTTTCTGATAGTATAAATGTATGATTCTCTTATATTCCTCCTCTGCCTGGCCTATGTCAAAACCAATCCTGTAATGATATTTTTCAGTCCTTAACAGTCAAGTTTTAGATGAAAGAGTTCTTTTTCAGTAAGGATTTACCAGCACGGCACTCTTGAAGTTTTTAAACAAAAATTCTATTATTTAATCACTTTAGTATTAACTTTTATCTGATCAAATTAGCATTTGCTAAAAATAACAAAAATTGTCTTTGGAATAATCTTCAATGCATGGAAAATTATAATTACCTGGGTGGTCTGCATGATCACAGCCTGCAATATTGTGTCTTAGAAGAAAACCAGAAAATTAATTAGCTTATATTAGTAATACTCTTTGAAGGTGAATAGCTACATGAAAGTGCTGAGAATTATTACAGTTATTAGACAGCACAATAAACTACTACTGACAATTTAAAATTGCAGGTTTTAACTGAGATAAAGGGGATGCCACTGTTTGCAATTCCTTGGGGCAGCTCCCCAGGGCTTAGATGGGTTGAGAGGAAAGCAAAAGAAAGTCTGGGCAGATCACAACTGTGCAAGATTGCAGGACCTTTTGTGAATGACTAAGAGGTCAGGCTTCTGCATCCAGAGTGGCCAGGAGCCACTCTTCAGCAAAATCTTCTCTGTCCTCTTATCTCAAAAGGTACTGTTTCCCTTCTTGCTCCTTGCTCTGGGGTCCCTCTGAAGGGACCCTCCCTATCTGAAGAAAGGCCCATAGAAGGCAAAGGTGGGTTCATCTCATCCTATGGAAATGGAGCTTGGGCTTTTATTCTCTTTGGAACATCTGTAGTCTCCTCTGAAAACTTTCTAATCATCTTCAATTGAAACTATTTCTGAGAAAGACTTTTGGGCTTGGCAAATTATCTTTTAACAACAAATTATCTTTTAACAACAAATTCTACAAAATGACTTTGACCTATTCTAGATGCACAAGTTCACTCCCTGGACCACCAAGGTGCCTAATGTGGAAGACACTGTCTCTTCATTGACAATTATATTGTTGCATTTTAGCATTTTTATCTCTTGGTAGCCATTCATTCATTGTGTCCTTTTGAATACATTACTGTGTCATTCAAACATGGCCATGCGTGGCAATTGCCGCTTAGAGATTTATTTTATGAGGTTTAAATTGAGTTTGCAACACCTGCTGTAAATTTCATTCTCAGCCAGGTTTCTTTACTTCATGAAATATAATTTCTTAAATGCTTTTAGATCATAGGAATGAAAGGACAAAGTACAAGATGCAATATTCAAATTACATATAATAATATTAGTATATAATTCAGTTGAGAATGAATTCACAAATTTAGATTCTCCTTCTACACCATGTGCCACCTTTCCTGGAACTATTCATAATTCAGGAATATTAGAAGAGTCTTTAAATATGGTATTTTATAGACTGTTGAATATTCATAACTTAAACCATACATACTCTTAAGGAGTGCAAAGATGCTACATAATGAAATTTCTAATCATTGATTGCTTAATTTTCATGAAAATTTGCTTGTGTTTGCAAAATCAGAAATAAGTTTTTTGTTAGTACTTTCTCATTACTTTTTAAATTTGCTTCAGGAAAGCACACTGTTTTACTTCAGGAAAGCATACTTTGCCTGGATACATGCCACAGTACTCTAACCCTATTCTGCAGGTGAAAAGAAATTCCCAATGACAAGTTAAAATTGTTTGTCACGGCCACCTTGAACTTTTACAGTTTGGTTTTTTTTTTTATGTTCATAATTAAATGTTGTTTCTGTTTTTTAAATTGTATTTCTTTCAAAAAGTATGAAGGATGTGAATCATTGTGCTCATGTGTTTAGTGGCCCAATGCCACTTCAGTAATCACACACACGAATGGCACTGAAATCAGCAGTGAGCAAAAATGCAGATCCCTTAAAATGAAGAAAAAATCACCTTGGCAAGACAGCTGGGTTTTGCAAAGATCTAGAAAATATAGTGATAATTAAATGCAGTAAGAGAAATAGTCTCAAAGTTAATTAAATAACCAAAAACACTGAAGAAAGCTGTGCCAGCTCTATTACTCTCAACTATTTCTCTAAAGGAATTGTCTCTGCACTGAACTGGGGAATGTTTGTGGCCACTTTATATTGCCTAAATTCAACCTCTTTAGAGACTAAAGAACAGAGAGAGGGATATCTGCAGTGGCTGAGCCATCATGAGTATTATAGCACCAAACAGCTCCACTTCAGAGTGTCACAGTTAGACAAGAATGCCCTCTTAGGGTCATTAGCCCTCCTAGTGCCCAGATGCTACATTAGTAACTGGGTGCCAGGTGTGAAAAGATTAATAATGCATCCTTCAAAATGCAGATAACACAGGATCTGTCTCTGTCTGCAAAAGCACAGCACCATCACAAAATCTGATCCATTTGTGCTGTTTGTGTTCTTTGTTTGTGCTGCCTGCTCAGCCCTGAAAATCAGCCTTCGTGCAAGCGAGCACCAGGGTGTGACAGAGGGAGGTGTGTGCTAAGTATTATCTGGCGGTGCAGTCAGGCCCATTCCGTGTTGCATTGAGAGATTTTGAATTATTCTGCTAATCTTTAAGACAGGCTAACAAAGTACTGCATTCATTGGAGAAGGAGGATGAGAATGGAGTAATACATAATGTTATTGTATTCCATAACTACCTGTACCCTAAATTGTTACCATCTCTTAAACCTGGCAGCCAGAAACAGAACCACGATGTCAGCAAAGGGGTGCTGCTCTTTTAAGGTCGGTGTCACTCAGGCAGGAGCTCTCTTGCTTACCCTCCCGTTGGTGCCAGGAGAGCTGAGGCAGTGAGCACATGGCAGATCAGCCACAGCACCACGCCAAGGAAAATGGAACATCCCTGCTCCATGCAGCCACCCCAGCCCACCAGCAGTGCCGGGTCGAACTGGGAGGGCAGGGAGCCCCAGTCACCCCAGCCAGCTGCATGCTGCTTTTGCCAAGGAGTCCCTCTGCAGGTTACAGCCACCAGTTCAGGCTGCTGGGGAGATAAGAGGGACAATTGGCTGGTTTTGGACTCCAGGTTTTCTTTTTGTTTTGTCCTTGTTCCCCGCTGGTTGTAATTTGGGGAGAAGAATGAGTTTTGTAATTACAGAGGGTTCGCTGGCCACGTTGCTTTTCTCTCTTCATTCTCTCTCCCCATACACAAGTAGCCTATGGAGGGCATCTTCTTGGGAGGAGGGGTTATCCACCTTTTTTTTCTCTTTGTTCCAAGTCTGTGAGATTCAGGAACTTTGTAGCTGGTGTTTATCACTTTTATTTTTCACCTTTTGTTCCATTTTTTATTAAACTGTTATTTTTAACTTATATCTTCTCATATTTATCTCTCCTTATTGGTGAAAATGGAGTGGTTAAAAAAAGTGGAGGTAACTCATTTGGGAGTCTCCACGCCCTTAAGTTGTCTTTATTGTTTTTATTGTTTCTGTGTGCCCTGTATTGAATATTTTTGAATACCCTTCTTGAACTAAAAGTAATCTTCTTTCTGTTTTTTTCCCTTTTCTTTAGTTTCTAAATTTTATTTCTCTGTTCCACAATCTAGATAAGACTGATGAACAAAAAGAATCGTTGTCATGATTTTCTGTCCAGTCTGATTTTTGACTGAACCTTATTATGATGTTTAAATATTCATTAATATACTTGTGATCATATTGTAAGTATTCATAAAGTAACAGAAGTAATTGCAACAGATTAATGTGTTCTCAGACTACTCTAAGGTCTTTGACTTAACACATTTTGCTTACAAAAACAGAGCAATGGAAAAAGAATACGAAACCTATCAAAGGATTAAACCTGGCTGATAATTTTACAAGTGGGTATGAGCAGCTCCCACCTTCAGGAATCAACCTCACCTGCTAGTTGTTTGGTTCCCTTGGTTCTTTCTGCAGGCATCAGAGAGAATGAAAGAGAAACTTCTTCAGAGGGAAAAATGTGATTTGCAGGCTTAGAAATAGTCTTGAAAATAATTACCTCAATTCTGTTAGGAACTCTAGGAGACTGGTAACTAAGATCTCTAAAAATTCGATTCCCCAGACAGAGAAGGTAAAATAAATATCATTATTTGCTCAAGAGTGGACACCAGCTTGTGTTTTAATATGTGTTGCATGATATATTTGTAATTGCAGAGAAGTAAGGACTTAGAGGGGACATAAAATAAGGTACTTTACTTCTATAAGACATAACAGTGTGTAAAAGGCAAACAATAAGAGCAGGTCACTAACACTAAGGGTAGATCACATGCTAAAATGAGCAGCAGTGTAGGCATTAGTATGGCTTTGAGTGCTTTTTAATGCTTTTAGTAGATCCAAATGTAGCCAATGCTTAAAAACCAGAAGAATGTGTCTCTTATTTTTTTTATCTGAAGACATAGGTATTAAGAGACCTGTTCAGCTAATAGCTAATTCAACCTTCAAATGCAGCAGCAAGACCAAAACCAGTCACATAAATCCTGTTTCACTGAACAGGATATTTATTTAGAATAGATAAGATATCTGTATTTCTGTACTTGGCAATGGTACAACACCTATGGGAATATTGTCTTGTCCAGCTTCAAGGCCTGCATTATTAGAACAGTGTTCATAGTGTAGAAAATGTTTATACAAGTTCTATTGATCAGAAAATACCTCCCACAATACATGTCCTTCAGTAGCTAATTCATTCACTCTTCCTTAATAGAAGGAAGGTTGGGTTGTTGTATGCCTTAAGTCTCCATACCCACATGACAAACAGGCACTTCACAATATCAGATTCATAGTGCAGCAGGTAATTCTGTAATGAGATCAGATGATCTAGATGAAGTAAGCCAAATTCGGATCAACTGCAAAGCACTATAGACTAATAAAACATTGAAATAATTTGCTACTGATTATGGCAGACATCTCTGGAAACACTTTCAAGATTGGCTATTTTTCTAAATGCTACCCTTTAGTTCATATGGGAATTAATTCTAAAATCTCCAATGGACTGTGTTATGCAGGAGGTCACAGCAAATGATCACAATGGTTCCTTCTAGCTTTTATGATCTATGAATCTCTGAACTTGGTTCAATAAAATAAGTACAGCTGCCTAGCTGCAGGCACACTAGATAATGGACTGAGCTTTCTCCTCACACTGATATGTAAGGTTACATTCAAAACTCCCAGCAAAATGTCCGCTGAAATAAATTAACATTCCTCTTGATACAGGTGGCTGGAGCATAACACTGAAAAATCTGTGTTGCACATGTTATGTTTAGACAACTTGGGCCTGAATTAAAAGAAAATTTAAGTACCTAGAAGGGCAGCCTCCGCGGGTGGGAAATAGTGCAGCAATGGCTGGTTGTCAGTTCCAAACCCAAGAAATTCACATAACCTTTCTCTGTAATCAGATGAGAGTTGTAGGTACCCCAGAGAGGGGACTCCAAATCCAAGTTTGATGTCCAGGAGAGTTGGAATGAGTGAGGTCTGATGCCACCTTTCTCCTTTGCTGAGTTGGTGTACCACAAATGCCTCGCAAAGACTAAACAGCCAAAGTGCAGAGAGCTGAGTAGGTGAAACCTGAGAATAGGTGATTAAAGGTGGAATTCTCTGTCACACTCTCAATGACTGCCGGACGCTGGCATTACAACTGAAAATGCAGGAGGGATAATATACTATATATCTATATCTATATCTATCTATCTATATCTATATCTATATCTATATCTATATCTATCTATATCTATCTATCTATATAAGTATATATATATAAAAAAGTGTATATATATATATAAGTATATATATATATATAAAAGTATATATATATATATACACACATATATATATATATGACACACCAGTCAGAAAATTAGAGATCGCTGGGATAGAAATATTTAAGAGACTGGTAAGCCAGGCCAGTTTCAAATTTCAAAACAAGGCTTGACTAGATTGCTGCTCATTAACAACACACAGTCACAGTGGTTGCTTTGTAATCTCTAGGAATCATTATCAGGACATAGTCACAACATTCAGTCCTTAGCCATCATATCCTCAATTAACTGTGCCTGCAGAGTGCTGCTGAGCTGACACAGTACAGTTACCTGGCTGACAGCTATGGGCCCTGACGGCCCTCTGGCTGAGATGACCACATCTAAGAGCTCTTCAATAAATCATAGAATCACAGTCATCAAATGTTAAGTGTAAAGATCATCCAGTCTCAACCACCCCCTTCATGGGCAGGCACAACTCTCCCTAGACCAGGTTGCCCAAGGCCTTATCCTGGCCTTGAACACTGTCAGGCTTGGTGTGGCCACAACATCCCTGGCAACCTGTTCCATCCAGAATTTCACCACCCTCATAATGATGAGGCCTATGGCTTTAAATAGTCAACAAATATCTGTTGGGATTTCAATACACATAAGACCTTGTGAAAAGCATTAAATTGAAAGCATTTAACTTAGAATTTGCATACAATAATAACTGCTATTTATTGAAATTTTAAATTCTACTTCTATATATTCAAAATATTCATATGAGTAAAAATAAGACATCCCTTGCACAATTTATTTTTAAGCAGAAATTTATTTTTAGGCTAAGTAAAATCTTAAATTTGTTTGTGGTGACAGGGACTCCTTCCTCAGCTCTACCAACATAGATATAATTTTACCATTCCTAATAAATAACCAAGTGGTTATTTAAGCAGATGTTTCAGCTTTCTGTATTTACTAGATGGCATTGCTTTATGTTGAACCACATAAGAAAAAGCTTTCCAAATAGATAGATAGCTTCCATGTACCAGCACAAGTGGTATTGCCAATCCATTCCTCCTCACTGCATGATCAGACTCTAGGGATGACATTCTTTCTAGATACAGTTTGCTTGTTAGCAATTGCAATAGTTCTCCTGCTGAACAGAAAGATGCTTCATTTCTGCAATACCTATGAGAGTCAGGGAAGATAAACCTTAGAGAGCAATGAAAATTGTGGTGCACTAAACATTTTAAATCCAAACCCATAAAACTGCAATCAAATGAGAATTCAAGAATGTCTGTTTCAAGGTTGTGGAAGGACAACAATGTATGAGTACAGATATGTGTGACAACTTTTCTTCTGAGTTAAAAGAGAGTTGTTAAATTTCTTGATGAAGGAAAGAAGCGGGTGATCCAGAGGAATAGGAAGAATATACTCAGTATTTAACATACCAACATCACAATGACAGCTCAGACTGATGGAGTCAAACAAGAAAGCATCTGGTTATCACAAGAGAGAAAGTATAATACAAGAAAAGGAATATGGTAATGACACATCCCCTCAAAATGGTATACCTTCCATTAGAACACTGTAGTATACCTTCCATTATAACACTAAGGTTCAGTTTTGAGTACAAATGACCTGAGAAATCATAGAATCACTTTAGCAACCAATTGAATAAACCACTCTTGGCACTAATTCAAAATATAAATTACATAGTGTGACTAATTCCGTTCAGTTTAGTTGCTTTTCCTAGACTTACCTAATAAATAACCAGAATCAGCCTTTCACATTTGCTTTTCTGATGATCCTGGATCACCAACAAAGAAAGATAAAGATGAAAACCCTGCAATTTTGTTTATCCTATATTATAAGAAATTGGTCTCAAACTGGATGGATGGATGGATGGATGGATGGATGGATGGATGGATGGATGGATGGATGGATGGATGTGTGGATGGATAAATCGATGGAAGGATGGAAAAAGAAAGATTATGTATAGTGAACATACTTATGCACACACAATTTTCATATGAATAGAAGTGTGTATGTACACATGTACCAAAAAGTGTATTTGCTACAGACAAAGCTTAGTTCAGGAAGACCCTGAGGGAATGTATTCAAAAAGAAAAAAAAAGAAAAGGCTGTCATGAAGTTACCTGACAAGCATCCATTTCAAACAAATTCAAACACTGTGGCATGCAGGAAAAGCAGTTGTGGAAAAATAAAGCAGTTTTCAGTAGAAGGAAAATCTGATGCTATGCAGTAGCTAAGGTAACGCTTTTGAATTTAAGAATCAAAAACAAAGAACTTTAAAACCCCAGAAATTAAATAGCTGCAGTACAGCATATACAGCTTATTAAGTCAGTCACAACATTTCAGGTTTGTGCTGCTGTTTTAACAACAGACTTCTGATTTTTAAACAAAGCTGATCTCATGCAGGGTTAGCCTAGATTTTAAATTCTGATAGAAGCACTTTCATATGTTAGAGAAAACTCAATAGATGGAAAATAGATTGTTTTTCTTCAGTGATTATTTTGTTCCACAGATCATGGAGTTGCTTAAGGCAGTGGGACGCTCCCCTGTGGTGCTTTTTGCTTGGTGTTTGTCAAGTGAGTTGCAGAATTGTTCATCCGGTACTAATAAACAATCTCATTAATGCTGTCTGAGCCCTGCTGCCTGCTCCAGCAAATCTGTCCAAACCTTCATAGACCAGTCACCTTTACTGCAACACACTCTCTCCCTTGTGTGCAGGGAGAGCTCCTCCTCCCTGCTGCATTCCTTATCTCCTCAACTATCTATCTGTGGTCCAGTCATTAAATGAAAACAAAAAAAGTTATGTAGCAAAACTAACATACCAATTTAACAGGTGTATATTGCTTTCAAAATGTACAATACAGTAAGGAATACAAGCCATGTGATCGTGGGGACTGAATTTTTCATCCCTCTATTATTCAGGGACCTTTTTTTATTCACTGCAAACAGTCCATTAAGACAGTAGAGAAATCTGATTAACCAGCAAGATATCAAATCCCATTCAAGGGTACCTTGTATCTCAGTCCTCTAGAAAAATCATATTAGTTTTCCCTGCTAGAGCTTAGAGTGCCTCAAAAAGCAAATAAGTGTCAGGATTCATTCCTCTTTTCTGCTTAGACACTCCTCAAAATTACTAAACCTTGCCCACGGGAACGTTTGTATGGTGGATCCCCAGCAATTTCCACAGGTAGAAAGAAGGTGAGATAATAAACTACATTTAACTACATTTAACTATAGAAACATCCAAAGCTTTTGTTTCTCTAAATAAAGAGGTAGGTAGATAACCAGTTCTGTTTTTCTAAGAGCAACATTTTTGGTTTGAGGGTTTAAAAGCTTTAACCTGGGTTTTTCTTATTCAGTTATTGTTTTTGTCGCATGTAGAGTCTTTATATTGTATTTGTGCAATAGGCTTACAGTTTAAAAATAGATTTCTCTGAATATGAGAAGAGGAACCCTTAATGACAAAATGACAAGTCAGACTATCCTTATAAGAGAAGGTCTGCAGATGTAAAAGTGTTGAAAAAATATGTACAGAGGATCTATACAATGCAAATATAAGATCTGAAGGCTCTTAAGCCTCCAGAGTGAACAAATTCAATGCAAGAAACATGAAAATAACAAAAGGTCATTACAGAGACTGTTTTTGAACAGCCAGAAATATCAACTCCTGCATTGAGGGCAGACCTACAACACGAAACATCCACACGACAGATTTCTTTGGGATCAGGGGAAGGCATTCATGTGTGTGCATTTCACATCATCCCTCTGCTTAGTCCCTTCAGGTAGTGCAATTTCAGGACCCTGCTCTTACAAAATTGTGATGAGAGTCATTCCTCTCTGACTATGCTAGAGTGAATTCACATAAAGTGATAGTTCTTTCCAAAGGATGAGGAAAATATCTGTTTAATGAGGAGACAGGTAGCCTACTTTGGTCTTCAACACTTGCTTAGAGCAATAAGGGCATCTGGATTTTTTGCAGGCTTGCTCAGAATTATTCATGTACATTTAAAATCTCATTTATTTTATTCTTATAAAAGATGCTTGGAATTTACTCATGTCAGACAGGGAAAAGGAAGATGATTCTTTACTTTTATATTCGGATGCTGCTTCAGAACTGAGAAGCAGATATTTAAAATTGGGCTGAGTTTCATTGATGCTGTTTCATAAACTTTCCTCTTACATTCTCATCTGAAACTCCATCCTGCCTGGCACAGCAAACCAAGGACCTGTCCTATGACACTTAGTCACTGCCATGCCTAGATCCACCATCCAAGATGGGTGAAATAGGAAAGGCCTCATATTCTGCTTTCTCTGCTTTCTAACATTTTTTTTTTACTAAAAATAAGTTAAACATAAAAGAGTTTCTAATATTGTTATGTTTTAAAAGAGTTACCAAAAGTGTAAATGTTTTTAGCTATTACTTCTTCATGAATACAAGTCTCCTTGACATAAGACAGAGATTTTGACTAAGCCTAAAATAGTTCTTAATGCTTTTATGACTGGAATTCATGAGGGGAATTCCTGTGCATAATAAGTTCATGAAACATAGGATGAACACCAGGAAAACAATCCAATACTTCCCATGTTCTTAATTTAATTAAATACTTCTGATATAATTTGTGATTAGCTGATCACCAAGTTTGCTACCACATGCAGCTTCTATCACCTATCAGGATGAAATAATCCCAGTGTATGACTCTGCTGAATATTCAGTCAGCTCAGCTATTTCAATACAGCCCAACTTAACAATCTACCAAAAGGAGTCAGAAATTAATAAAAATACTTATCATCAAATAAAACAAATTAATTCCTCACCAGTTTTCTTCCTATTGCCATTGTCATTCCTGCTCATTTTGTCAAATCAAATTATGGGGTTTTTTATCTCTTCTTCCATTTCTATGTTTTGTTCTTTCCAGTTATTTTCATCTTTTTTATATCATCCCTATTTTCTTTTTTGCCTTTGCAATTCTAGTTTAAAGGCCTTCCTACATTCTTCATTTCTTTTCTATATGGTGATTCATTCAGTTTCTGCAATCTCCTGCCTAAATTTTCTACACAATCTTGTGTTCTGAACATGCACTTCAAGGATTTATTTTTCACTTTTTTTTACTGAAATACATTCACCCATGCTTATGTTGCATTTTGCTTCTTTCTATTTTTCAATTCCAATAGACATTAGCAATGTACTGTGGATTTGTTGTTAAGATCATACAATCACAGAATATTCTGAGTTGGAAGGGACTCAAAAGAATCAACTCGGACTCTTAAAATGACAAGGAACATCCTCTTCTCTAGCAGTATGGCTGATGGCGTTTGTAACCTGAACAGAAGAAAGGCTGAACCCATATCAATAACACGGATACAATTGTGCAAAATTTTATTAGTATTTAGTTAGATGTTAGGTATATTTATTTATTTATATTATTAATTTAAGAACCCGGAGGAAAATGTCTCTTAATTAGGATGTCAGTGTGATGAGGAACATACCAGAACTTCATTGAATTCCATCTGGAAAAATATCACTGATATGTCAAAGATTGGAAAATGTCTTAAAAAAAATCTGTATCTGAAGAAAATTCAGTAAGTTATCCTGATAAATTTCTAAAAAGCTTTAGCTGCCTGTGAAGGGCTATCCACAGACAAGCAGCATATGACATTAATGTAAGCAGGAATTTTTGACAGCAAAACCAACTATTTTGACAGTGTAGATGAAATCACCTCTGAGTTGTGTATGCAGGATGTAGCAAACACTGCAGAAATGTGTAGGGACCCCTTCTCTTCAAAACTGACTGTGCAGAATTGATTACTCTGATGTGCAGTAGTGTACTGCTGCTTATGTTAGTAATTACTTTATTATAGAGTGGAACTCTAAGTCTCATATTTTTGTCTCTGCTGTATGTTCAGTTAGTGTGATTCTGTCCTAGAGATTTATTTGTAAAATTTTGATCCAGAACATTGATCCATTTCTGGATATTATGCAAACTGCTGTGCCTCAGCTTCAGGACTCATCCAAAAAAAAGGCAGTATAATTTGCAACATTCTTCCATGTCAGGAAGCTAATCTAGCACATCAGGCACAGAACTACTTCCCAGGCTTGTGCTCCACCACAGTGCTGACTATCAGGTAATGCCTACCCAAGCACGGTATGTTTGTCAGCACAGCACTGCCCCACAGCACAGGAGAAGATCCCCAATCCAGCACTGGCTTACATGACAGCTGTATCCTCATTCACACAGAAACACAATCACAGAACTGTTCCTCTGTGTGGCAGACAGCAGGCAGCCCTGGGAGGAGTGTATATGTGTGAATCCACCACTGCTGCACCTGCAGATCTTGGCAGCCTCTGCTGTGCTTTTGCGGTGGGCTGACCGTGTCCATCTGCTGCTAGTGCCCACCCAGCTGCAGTCTCACTGCTCCTCCTCAACAGGATGTGGAGGAGTAGCATGAGAATGCTCATAGGATGAGATGAATACAGGGAGGTCACTTAACAGTGGCTGTCATGGGGAAAATGGACCTACCTCAGAGACAATTTAATTTATTGACAATTGAAATAGATTTGCAAGCAAGAATCAATGATTAAAACAACACCGCAGCCCTAGAGCACCACAAGAACAGCTCCTCTCTGAAGATCCTTGCTCCGGAGTGGGTTATTCCATGGGCTGCAGTACTGCAGGATAAATCACCTCCAGCAGGGTCTTTCCAGGGGAGTATCTGATTGAGCACCTGCAGTAAATCATTCCACAGCTTCTTCTCTGACCTTGCTGTCTGCAGAGCTGTTTCTCACACCTATTTCCCTCTACCTCAGCCTTTGTGGCCTTTTTTTACTCTCCCTTAAACACATTTTCACCTCGCAGCCATGCCCGGCAGTGGGACAGGCAGGGCCCCTCACAGAGCAGAGGGCATTTGCTGGCCCACAGATCTGAGCACAAAGACACCTCAAGACAGGCTAAATGGGTTGCCCCAGCTCTTGACTCGGGCAGAGTGTGACAGAGCAGCGGCAGCCGGGCTTTGCCGCTCGCTGTGTGCCGACTCTCAGAGGATGAGCAGCGGCCACCTTGGCTCGTGGTTGTGCACGAACACAGCTGAGCAGAATTCTCTTGACTTTTGTTTAAGTACCTTTGGATGTTTTTGTCATTTTGTCCATGACCGGAGAGATATACTTATTACATGGAATGTTGCATTTTTTTACAGTTTGATTCCTTAGATCTCTTTAGTTCGCTACATGGTCAGCAGCGTGTTTTAGCTCAGTGCAGTGCCTTAGAACAAAAATATACCGGGCATATTCTGACAAATGTACAATCAAAACTCTTGCAGCTTTCCTTACTATAATAGCCAAATGGCTTGCAGTAGTGGTGGCATTTACACCGTTTTATACTGTAGGGACAGATATATATGGTTTTAGGAGCTGCACTGTCTAGATCCTGAAGGATCTGGTCTGTAGGGGTTAAGATGTATCTTTAGCAAGTTCATGCATATCAATGCATTCTTCAGCAGCTCTGAGCTCAGTAAATGTTTCCCTTCAGATGCTTCCATTAAGAATTGGCATAATAAGTCAAAGACAAAAAATGTTACATGAAAAAAAATAAGACTGGAAGAGAGGAGAGGAGAGGAGAGGAGAGGAGAGGAGAGGAGAGGAGAGGCAAAGTATTAAATAGTTGCTGACTGTGTTGTTAATTTACACAGATAAGGGAGAGCAATGCCCTATTAACGAACCAGAAGAAAATCCTCAATTTTTATAATCTTTTTATACTAAAAGTAATCCCTCATTATTTATACTTACATCTGTTGTGTATATGTATATCAGGTGAAAGGTGAGTTAGGTGTAAAACAGATGGCCAAAACAGCCCCTGCCCTGGCCTTCACTGAAGAAGGCAGGACCAAGAAAGCTTTAGATCTCTGCAAGCCTACTTGAGCAATCTTGCCACAGGGACATGAAAAAGTTAATACAATGCAAAGCAATTTTAACCCTAATTTGCACCATTTTCTACCAAACCATCCTCTGAATTGTAAGACCATCCAGGGACTGGAAAGAACCATACCCCCTCAATACTGTTTCTTTGCAGTCCATCAGATCACCCCTGCCACAGCAAACGCTTAGATACCTGAAAAAATTAGGTATTTTGTCCCTTTGAACTGCTCTGAGAGAAGATCAAAAGCTTACCTAGACTATTAAGAAATGTGTATTTGTTAGCCCTCTGAAACTAGCAGCAGACACTTGAAGTCACTTAGCTGAGAGAGGTCTTGGCACAGTACTAGAATGGTTCAGAAATGTATTGTGGTTGATATAAGTCATAAACTGTGATTGAATATATTCAAGACTGATATACTATGGATTCTTCAGTGGAATGCTTTCAATGATTTTGAATGTAGAACGTAACTTTCTACAGATGCAGGAACTGTAACTTTCTGCAAGTATACGTCTGCCTTTTCAAATATTTTCACTTATTTTCCTCATCTAAGATTTACACAAAGCCTCTAAAAACCCAGAGAGAATCTCTGAGTTGGTTTTCCACTGCTGACATTCTTTGACTAAATCTGTATATTGGTTAAGATGCCATTCACTGCCAAAGGATTGCAAAAGGTCTTCTCTGAATATAGCAACCTTCAAATGCCTGTTTAATACTTTAACTGTCCTTAATTTGGTAGCTGGGCTGAACTAATTATCATGAACATCAAAAGGTTTCCAGAAATACAGTCATTATATATTTTTTCTTTTTATAGCATTAAAAAGGAACTCGGCTTTATTAGCACAAGTTTTCTTTTTAATTGGGTGCTAATGATGGTGCTTATTCAAGGATTTTCATGGCTAGTACCTTGGGGTAAGTAAACATATAAATAGCTCTGGTAAGCTTAGGGGCTGAAATCTCAGGTTAACAGCATCATTATAGACAGAATATACAATTACAACTAGAAGTACTTCCTGAAATTATTGCTGGTGCTTATATTTCCAGATGACTCTTACCATGACTGAAGTCATTAATATATGCATAACTATTAAAGAAATAAAAGTTATATTTTTACAGCTTTGGTCAACCTTTAAATAACTATTTACTGAATTTCAGTGATGCTTTCTTTTTTCTTTACAGTGAATATAAAATGGTGAGGACTCCTCCAGCAGCAACCTCTCAAACAATTGGAATGTGAAGAAACAGCATCTCAGAGAAACATTTTTAAATACACATTTTGGTTTTCCATGTATTTAATTAAAGACCATTTGCTCAGTATAGTCACAACTGATGTTTATTGGTATTTTGAGTCCTGTAATTTACATTGCATTCTGCTTTGTACCCAATGATTCCAGGGAGGAAATCAGGCTCCTGTCCTTCGTGACTTAAATGAATTGAGGCCAGAGCTCTTTCTTTGTCTTTTCCTTCTGGTAGTGCAGGAGGGTGTGGAGGAGTGAGGGCTGTCACTGATGACATTTATTGCACAAGATTTGTCAGTGATGGAGCACTGTAAGCTCTGGTCCTACCCTCCCTTGCTCTAATGGTAACACAGCCATTATTCTTTAGGAAACCCATAACAGCCTGCTGCCACCAAGTCCCAGTGTGCAGAGCATGGTCTTACATCAGAGACCAGCTCTGTTCCTGTTCTCAGGAACTTCTGCTTTGAGATTCCAGGAGAAGAACAAATCAAAATGTTATTAATGTGTTTTATGCACTAACCTTAACAGCAGTGACTTTAGTTGGGAAAACATTACTTTTTAGTACATATTTTTTCCTACAAAAGTGCTTCATTCTCTGGAGCAGACTTAGACTTTCCCCCACTTAGACAAGGAAGAAAAGAAGCAGCAAAGGAGCTACAATTCACCTATTATCCAGACATCATAGGTCAGATTTCCCTTTATAACAGATGTTTAAATGCAGAATAACTGCCATTCATGTGAACTAGAAACTCTCTACTCTTTAGGAACTTTGATATTTTGATCTAGATAATAAACTTGGTAGCCTATGAAATAGGAACAGAGGAAAAAGTAAATTAGAAGAGTTAATACTGAAAAAGTTCACTTTTGGATTTTTTTAACTCTTTAGGGCATTTTGTAAAAGTCTGCTTAATATACTTAACATCACTAAATGAAAAACTGAGAATTATTCTTTTATTACTCACCAAAAACATCACTAAAAAGAATAAGTTCAAAGGAAACATCTGATAGGTAACTTGTTTCTCAGCACATCATTAAGTGTCACAGGTAGGGGATATTGAGGCATCCTTCACCAGAAAAAAAGTGATACTTTATTTGGACTGTCGAGTCTTGGCTTTTCCAGGGTGGCTGCAGAATGTTTCCTGTGGTATTGAATCACAGATAAAATGTGCAAACTTATACTTAGTCCTATGCATCTTTTTTAATAAGCCATATAAATATAAAAGGTAATTTTGCAGATGATTTCCTAACATTACTGTAAAACTACTAACAGTATTACCTCCTAATGCTAAAATCTTACCATTCTAAAAATTTTCTGGGAAAAAAAAAGGAACCAAAACCACAAATTGTAATGATTTTACTAACCAATCTCATGTTTTTTCTTTATTTTTTTTTATTTTCAGTGTTGAAACAAAGCAGCATCTCATTGTGACTGAAAAAAAACCCTATTTCAAACCAAGAAACCAAAACCACAAATTGTAATGATTTTAATAAGCAATCTCATGTTTTTTCTTTATTTTTTTATTTTCAGTGTTGAAACAAAGCAGCATCTCATTGTGACTGAAAAAAAACCCTATTTCAAACCAATTGCCCTCTATCTTTGAACAAGGTGAGATGATAAGAATTTGCCAGACAGAGACCTGAACCTTACTCCTTACAAAAGAAAAGTTTGCTCACTAGAGTCTTTGTGCTTTTAGCTATAGGAATGCATCACCTTCTTTAACAATGCCCTCTGGTCATCTGGCTTTCTGCACTAGGCATTCTGCTCCAGACAGATGTGGGGAATATTAATCATGACAGTGTTTTACTTCCTACTGCCCTGACCTTCACTGGGGAAGTGAAGATCTCAGAAACAGAATATCTGAAAGAGAAGATTAATTCGGGATGAGTCCTCTTCATTTTGGGCCAGATCCCAAACCAGAGTCAATCTGAAAACTCTGCTGAAGGCAAAAGAACCTTGTTATGGAAACCAGTTGAATGTCTTCTGCCACAGCAGTCTCTGAATGCTTAGGAGAAATTTACTTTTCACTTGATTTTAGGATACCCAAAATATTAAAACCACTAAAGTAAGTATACCCATATTATATGTAAATGGTACAATTTAGATTCTTTGGAAGTCGAACTAAAACTATCATGATTAGCACCTTGCAATTTTGACTGTAAATAAGGATTAATTTGATTTTTGCAGGCTAGTCCTCAGATAATTTTGCAAACTCTCTTCTTCCTATGAATGCTGGGATTTTTTTTCTGCACCTTACTAGTAAATATTGTGAATATATGAAAATGTCCAGTCTTGATTTCTTATTTCCAAGGAAGGTTCTAACTACAACAAGAAGCACAAAATATATCTATAATATTTAGTGACATCAAAAATTTACATGGCAATTTAAAAAGAACACAAAACCAAACCTACAAGAGTCCCCACAAAACCTTTGAACATTGAAAACAAACTAGTAATGCTCCAGAAAGCTGTTCATCATATTTCAGTTTTTTAGGCTGGCAATACAGCTGTTAGTCCCATTTCACAAATGAAGAAACTGAAGCAGAGTTTTGGATTGATCAGGGTGAGGTGCTTTGAAAACGAGCCAAGTGTTAGGGTTCAAAGGAAAGAGGGACCACTAAGGTTCCCAAAAGCTTCAGATAAAAGCTCAAATTATATTAATCTACCTTTTAGACTTCATCATCATGTGATGAGCTATTGCCTCAGAGAAAACTAATCAACTCTTGTCTTTTCAGGGTGATTGTAGTGACAGGCTCTGTTTTAGAAAGCCAGAGACCCTCACTCTAAGCCAGCATGCAGTTCTCCATGCCTTGTAACTCAGTAGAAAATCTCAGCAACAGATGATTAGCCAAATTTGTGTGAAAGTAATATAATTTATGCCAGTGTAAATAATATAACAAATCCTCACAGATTACTTAACTAAATATGATATTGGAAGTTGGCAAGAAGCCTTTCAGAGAGGAGAAAAGAAATGTAATTGGAAAGTGTGTTAATGACCTCTATTTTTGACAAGGAATAAATCTTCATAAGGCCTATCTCATCAATAGTGTGTAACTTCCTCAAAAAGCAGCCACAGCCAGGGCAGAAGCAGAACAAGCTGCCCCACTAATGAGCCTGAGATGCTATTTGAAGGAAGAGCAGTGCCAATGACAGGAGGTCGATAAAATTCTGACACAGAGGAGGGAAGAGGGGCTGCATGACCGCCCAACTGTAGTCACTGCTCAAGAGTGAGGAGCACCTGCCCTCTGGGACACACTCATGCATTGGCATGAGCCAGCACCTGCTGGCAGGGGGGTCCCCAGCGTGCCAGGAGCTCGCGGCCCAGGATCAGCTCCCACACTGCTGGGGAGCAAAAGGAATGCCAGCTTCCATCCTCCCTGTCCGATGAGCTCCTGTCACAGGAGCTGCTCCACTCTTTACAAACGGTGAACAGGTCACATTTACACTCTCCAGTTTTCACATTTTGTAGGGAGCTGCAATCCCACACCTATGTGGGAGTAAGGTAACTTTTCCCACAGGGGTGAGTCACCTCTGCAGGATGAGGTGAATTTCAGAAAAGTTGGAAACCCAGAAGCACCACAGCCCCTCAAGGTGCATGTGCTGCCGTGGCTGCCACCACAGTGGGTGAGCAGCTTCTCAGCCCAATGGCACACACACAGGGTCTTGTGTGCTCAGCTCTTGCCCCAACTTCAAAAGAAAAAAAAAGAATATTTCAGTAAATTTTCTTTTTTTTTACCCCTTCCTCTTTGTCTAGAGAACACTCCCACAGTTTACCAGCAGGAACCAAGGACCTGTAGGGAAGAACTGCCAAGAGACAATTTGGAGCAGCAGCGCAATGGGAACATCCACCTGCGCCTAACTCTACATGAACCCTCAAAGTAAAACAAAGTGGTGTTAATAGTTTGGTTTTACAAGAACAATGCTTTCCATGGTGTTGTTATACAAATCTCAGTTTCCAATACAATGGGTTTTTTACACAGTAATTAAGAAAGCAGTTTTTTCATTATAACACCTTTTATAATTGTTTCCCTGTGATAACCTACAAATCCAAGCACTCAGTTTCATGCCCTCTGAAGTGATTTCTCTTTTAAAATGCTTTTATTTTAAACATAATTTTTTCTTGTACTTCTTAGTGTATGCAATAAATAGAAGGATAATATTGATCGTGCAGTGTTTACTGCAGAGAAACAGTCTCATTTTAATTATTCTGCAAATAATACAGCTTTAAATGTAGAAATATAAGCCAGTAGTTTATGCAATGTTATAAGAAATGGTAAAAGAGGCGAAGAAACTCTGCTCATGTATACACACTGTAATGTTTCTTCAGGCAGTTTGGATTAAAAAAGAGCTCCTGCTGGGCCTTTTTAAGAATAAAAGCAATTAACACAACTCTTCACTGTTTACATCCTCAAGACCTTATCTCTCTCTTATTAAAAGCAATTGGAAAACTCCCCATTAAATCACAAGACTGAGACGAGACCTGCAATTTTTCAGTCACCTTTCTACACTGTTATGTAGGTGTGTTGTTTTGCTGGCATTCGAGACAAAAAAAGAAATTACATGGGTAGTTTTTCTCAGTATTTAGAATACCTTTTTTATGAACTTTTTACACAGTTATGGGGATTGGGTCTAACCTGCATTTCTGAATCAGACCTTTCTTAATAAGATTGAGATACTAAGGGAAAATTATTGTAGCCTATTCTAAATTTATCTCACAGTCAACTTTGTCAGTGGAAGGCACTATAATTCAGTAATATTGCATTCTGGTAAGCTCCTTTTTTTTCCCAGAACTACTAGCTGGAATGTGCAAAATACGATTTTTCTTAGACATTCCTAACCAAAAAATATTGCAGGTGATGAATAAAGGTAAGATATATATATATATATATTTAAATACTTTGTCTAATGCCTCATAAAACCTTAATATCTGGGAAATTTATTTCAATTGGAATAGTAATAACCAAAATAGTTCTAAGTGGAAACTATCCAAATAGCCATAAATATATGACAGTGATAAATATAAAGGTTTTGATTTGTGGGAAGAAATATTGAAGATTCAGTTTTGTTTGAAGTTCCTCCATCAAATTTGGAAAATAAGAAGGAAATTAGGGGGGAAAAAAAAAGAAAAATAAGAAAAAAAAGGTATCTTAAAAAATTTGAAGTTTTAGTTTGGAAACTTGATATCAAAAAGTGGTACAACTCAAGGCACTTCAGTCCCATCCCTCTGAGTAAGATTCATGTACATCAGAACATTTAAAAAAAGGAGAAACCAGGAAAGCATTTACATCAGAGCTGATGGCACAGTCCTGTCACCATGTGGCAGCACCCACTCCTGCCACTCTGCCAACACCTCTTTTTGCTGGCAGTGACCACAGCTTCATCCTGTACTGCTCTCTGTGGCTACCTTAGCTTTTGTCTCCTTTTCTGAAGGACATGGAAAAACGAGCTGGATTTCTTCATTTCCTTTCCACCAGTCTTTATTCTTTTAACTAAGCCTGGTGATACAGAAGTCACAATGGTCTTTGTCCACTTTATGTTCTAAAGAAAGGTAAGAGAACTGCTTTTTTATGCTCAGAAGCCTTCAGTAGCACAGAAAATATAAAAATCTAACGTAAGAAAAGATACAACTGTTAATCTTGTTTTCTTGGCTTTCTGTCAGATAATTTCTCTTTCATATTTAACTTTTGAATTTTGACATTTCCATATCCCAAATTCAAGTCTTGGAAAGATGAGATGCCCTAAATAGCAATGAGTAGGTGCATATTGTTCATTGAATGAATACAGACAAATTACAAAATTAATTGTGATTTTTTTTCCACTATGATTAGCAAATGAGGATTTGTCATTGTCCAGATTTTGAAATAATATTTTAAGCTGAAGGAAAAAACTAGGCAACCAGAATTCCAGGGCTGGTATACACTGTGACACTCATGCTCTGCCCGTCATCCTGTAGACACCTCCTCAGGGCCTTGTGGTGCCTATTTCTGAAACCATTCTCAGGAAGGTTGATTTATGCCCTAGGACTACTCTACCAACTATGCCCTGCTAAACAGACAATTTTGGATTAGCATAATGCCTTCAAATCTTGGAGTGCCCCAGGAGAGAGAGGAGCAACTCCTTCTGGGTGCGTGTACACCACGTTGTAACGCTGAGTTCATGGAGCCAGATGAGTTCTCACAGATGAGAAGCTGCAACTGTGGTGGCTTCTTTATGCTGAGGATCACATTTTAGGTCAATATTTTCCAAAATATTATCAGAGGTTTTAGTGGTCTGGTGGGAACAGGGTAGGGTAACATGTATGCTGAGCAGATAATGTGCCATATGTGGTTCTGTCCAAGGCTTTTGTCTGAATTGAACATACACAAGCCATTAAGAGGTGCTCCTACTTCTAGACAGCCTACATACTTTTAAAAAGATTGTTTCAAAACTAGATGCCTGAATGAAAGTGAATATCAGTGAAAACTGGTTAGACCAAAGGAACATGTTTCTGCACTAAACAGCCTATATCTTTTTAAAAAGTTTCTTTCAAAACTAGATTGAAAGTGAATATCAGTGAAAACTGGTTAGACCAAAGGAACATGTTTCTGCACTACTGGAGCTGCTGGTTTTGAGGGTACTGGGGCCCATTGGAACGTGCCTTAGGGCTGCTCAAAGTGCAGCCCCAGACATGAGCACAGGATAACAGGCTTCAAATGTCCCAGAGTTGGAAACAGCAGCAATACCATCAGCAGAGTAATTTGTGGAGACAATATCAGTCCAAGATTGCCATCTTGTGGATTGCAGCTGCAGAAGAAAATTTTTACAATCTATATTTGCTACCTTGTGATCAGTGATGACAAATTTATTGCACTCTAAAAAAATTTTATTACTTTTCAATGAATCTTTAAGATCAAATTAAGGATGTTCAGCTCTCCTGAAACAATCAGGAACTTCAGTTTACAAAAAATTAATAGTATCTGATAATAAATATTTTACAGCATCAACATTTTACAATTACAGGGAACAATTTTACATGCAAGAATTATGAATCTATACAGGCTGGGGGATGAAGGGACTGAGAACAGCCCTGCTGAGAAGGACTTGGAGGAGAGGTGGATGAGAGGATGGACATGACCCAGCAATGTGCACTTGCAGCACAGAAAGCCAAATGTCCTTGGCTGCATCCAAACCAGTGTGGGCAGCAGGGAGAGGGAGGGGATTCTGCCCCTCTATGCAGCTCAGATGAGATTCCACTTGGAATACAGTGTCCACTTCTGGGGCCCCAGCACAGAAAGAACATGGACCTTTTGGAGAGTCCAGAGGGCCACAGGCATGGGCAGAGGGCTGAAGCACTTCTGCTCTGAAGAAAGGCTGGAAGAGTTGGGGTTGTTCAGCCTGGAGACTTCATTGCAGCCCTCCACTGCCTAAAGGGGGACTATAAGAAAGATGGGGACAAATTTTTATTAGGGCCTGTTGTGACAGAACAAGGAATAATGGTTCAAATTAAAAGAGGCTACATTTAGATAAGGTATAGGGAACAAATTTTATACAACGTGGATGGAGGAGCAATGGAACAAGTTGCTCAGAGGGATTGTGGATACCCCTTCCTTGGAAACATTTGAGATCAGGTTAGATGGAGCTTTGAGCAATCTAGTTGAAGATGACCCTGATGATTGCAGGAGATTGGGACTAGATGACCTCTAGTGGTCCCTTCCAACCCATAATATTCTATTCTAAGACTATGATTAATGGTTTATAAATTTAGACATAAAAATTTAATTAAACCTTTCAGAAGGTGACTTGGTAAAGTAATATCCTCTCCCAAAAGACTTTAGCTAGAAAAGCAGCTTTAATACAGGAAAACCACTCACCTATCAAGTTACACAGATAACTGATTTCTTTAAAAAGGTTAGTGGGCATAAATTATTTTATTTACTCAGTATTTGGAACTAAAATATTTTAACATATCTGCATCCTACTTAAATATATTTTAGACTGCTGTTAAAAAAAAAAAACAAACACATAAACAAACAGTCTGTTCTCAAGGGAAGATGTGTGTAATAAGATTTTAAGCACCATTATCTGGGCCAGGCATACATCCAATAAACATATATGATGTATATATGTGTGTTTGATTTGCTTAGGTTTACCATTGCCATACTTTTGAAACTGCCTGTTTTGTAAGCACACTGCCCTGCTGGACTGGGATTGCTGGGCTTGGAAATCTCAGTGCCTCCCATGTGCCCTACAAAGGGCACATCTGGAGAATGCAGGTTCATTATGGGGAATGCTGAGCCCTGCTCCCTGCTCTGTCATCTGCTGCCAATGAGTCTATTTCATCCAAAGATAAAAGCTAAGAGCATTGTTTTATGTTTTCCAAGACCCCGCAGAATGTACAGCTCCTTCTTTGTACTGTTAATGCATAGCTTACGATGGGATCTCAAAATGCCACATTAATTTGAGAAGCCAATGAGCCTGTGTTGAAAGAGACCCTTGGTCATTAATAATGATATATTGGGGGTACATGATATAGACAGTGTCAAACTGGGACAGTATTGAAGATATACTACTTTTCTTTAAGCATTTTGCATTTTATTTCAGAGCTACAAATGAGAAACAATAACAAGTTTGAAGTCTAATCACATAGTAGCAATCCAGTAACAATCAATTACTATCAGCCTGATTTGCATTTAATTTACAGCATAATTTTCGTAAATGGAAGCTTTCTTTTAATATTTTATACTGTATTGCTGTCACTTTAAACTGTGCATTAAGTATATAATATCAGCTAGTTAACTGTAAGAGATTTCTAGTGCAATTTTCCATAATATTTTATATAATGATCACTCATTCTCAGTTAACTTTGTCTCAGCTCTATTTACTCTGCTCTTTATTTGGTGTGGTAATACACAGAGGAGATAGAAGTAAACACACACCACTTCTATCACAGAAGTTGAAAAAATGCAAATATATTCAACCAATTGTGTTCATAATAATCAGATGAATTTTAACAGTGAACATTTATTTTGACTTTCCAAGTTGAAATTATTTATACATGATTTTGAGAAGCTATAAAATTCTTCCTGTCTAAATTAAATGAAGACAAATGTTTCTCCACTTTTGAAAAAGAATAATGAATATCTTGAATGGCCCATTTACAAAAGATTGTTGCATTTGAGAACATACAACATAAAGCCTCAATGGACATCAGTGCGTGTCTGAAAAGCTCAGGTCTGTAATACAGCACACATGGCATGCTCTAAAGCAATGTTTGGGGGAATATTTCAGTCCTTTAAAGAAAGGCAAGGAAACAGGCTGGCTCCCTTCCCCCTAAGGTGTGGATTTGGCTGAAAAAAGGGACTCCCATGTTAACACACTCACACCTTAGCAGAATGATGGTCACTGACTCCATTCTGCTGTTATTAAGTTTGTGAACACAGACAAGATTGACATAAGCAGAGACAAGACCAAACAAAAAAATCCATGTCTTCTTGGTGTGTGTTGTTGCAGCAAGCTTTGTACATTTTATTGCTTTATCTTCTCTTCAAATTTTGCAGCTTTTCATTATTATAAAATGCTCATACAAAGCACATGAGTAGCAGCAGATGTTGTGTCACAACAACAACAAATATACATATCCTCATGTGATGTATTTTGACATGTTTATATTATCACCTTTATGTTAAATTGCAGTTTTGAAGAAAACTTCAGATATGGCATCAAACATCATAAAAAGGAAAAATAAATTGAACCTATAGAGAAAGCTTAATATAGGTATGTAAACAGCACATGTACTGTCAGTGTCCCTGTGTATATCAGCTGACTAAATCCAAAATTCTGAAAATGTCTTCTGACACCAAAGGCATAATCATTTAGTCTCCTCCAGTTCTAATTACTGTTGTATCCCAATATTTCTTTCAACATGGAACATTAAATGGGTCTATTTTTAAAGAGCTGCCTAATGCAATACTAATGGCATGGAGACCAGTATTTCCACTGAAAAGGATATAAAGGAATAAAACCAGTGAGTTCCTGAGATAAGCTACTTGTAGTTTATACTTTATGTTACCACCCAGAGAGACACAGGGACACAGAAAATTCCACACTTAATGAAAATTCCACTTCTGCCTGGTGCTGCAAAGAGAAATATGTAAGGAATCCTGCTGTGGATCACAGCTAATAATTCCTCAATGAAATTAATAGGACTATGAGGGCAGAATCATTGTTTGCACATCTGAGTAGTAATCTGAAAAAGTCAAAAGTTTAAACTAATACTAGAAAACAGGTTATGTGGGGTTTACTCCTCTGGGAAATATCAAACATCATCAGAAATATTTTAGACTTTTATCTTGGTCACCAACAGCACCATTCAAGCAAGGGCTAAACTTCTCCAGACTGACTGTGGCTAACACGCTTTATTCATGCAAAGTAATTTATTATTATTACTATTATTATTATTATTATTATTATTATTAGCATGGAATAGAGTCTGGTGCTTACTGGGAGTCCTTTTTATCTACCAAAACAATAGGGATTTCATGGGAGTTTCTGTGTACACATATTAATCTTCTTCTGGTCCCTATGTTTGCTGCAGCCATGTGCTGAAGTTCACTTTAAAACCTGCATTGATCAAAAAATGTCCCAGATGTTTCTCAGAAATCTGGTTTTCTGTAAAGACACTTGGTCTGCTTCACTCTGTTTAACAGAACCTCTGTATTTATAAGGACACTAAACCATCACTGTGCAGAAGCTGACAGAGCAAAATTTCTTTGCAAACCAGCTTTAAGTTTTAGTGGGTTTAGTTTAGAATAAGCTTTAAAATATATTTCTATAGCAGAATACAGGATTTAAGACCCAAAGGCTCAGATTATCCACTCTTGCTGTTGAAGGTACACATTTTTAATCTCTCTGAATATTAAGCCTAGACATTTTTGTACCTACTTTCTCTACCTGTGCAAGCAGATAATCTTAGTGGAATTACAGTAATAATTTTAAGCAGTGCCACAGCATGAGCCTTGCTGTTAACACCCACAGGTCTCCCATGGGAATTCTGTAACTCAGTGATGAAAAGATATTAATACTGCATCACTGCATATATATTTCATACTTTTTAAGAGACATTTTTATTACTCACGTGCTGGGTTTTTTTCTGGTGCAACAATATTCTGGGCTCCTCTCAGCTGCTTGGCAGTTCATGGAGAAGCAAAGTTAAAGCTGTGGGTGTTATTTGCCATGGTCATTTTGGGGCCAACGATACAAGTAACTTGACCAGAACACTTGGGCATGGTTTCTTCCATAGCAATGATGTCAGCTGCATTCCACAGACCTGAGCAGCACAGGCAGCCTTGAGCTGCTCCCACAGAGCCTGTTCCTGACCAAGGGAGCAGGTGAAGGATAAGAAGCTGCTGCAGTGACCACGAAAGGCTGCATGACACAGCACTGGTGGTTACAGCCAGAGAAACACAGGTGACACAGAGGGATTCTCTGTCCCTGGGCCAGTGCTGCTGCACCAGAGGTGTTCAGGATGGACAGGTACCCAAATCATAGACTGTTCTCAAACAGCAGTGACTTTGAAGGAGAGTAAATGTACCCCAGTACCCCAAAAGTCTTAAAAAAATGGAAATAGAGCATAATGCAATATAATTAATCTCTGCTGTTTTTCCCTAAATAACTCGAGTTTTGTCCTCAGTACTTTTGTAGTTGTTTTTTTGCATGAAAAGAAAATTAATTTCAAAGTCCCATGTAAACTATCTTTGAAAGGGGGATCATGGTTTTGCACCCAAAGAACCCATAGTACCACCTTAGAATCACATAAATATTTTAAATGAACATAGTCAGGTTGTCTGAGAAGAGCAGACCATCTGTCAGGAATAAGGAGAAATCTCTCCAGATCTGGTTTTGGACAGGAGGCTGCATTAACCACCTGTCTGTACATATGTCTATAGGGACATTTGGGACCAGCTCAGTGTGACCCCTGTGTTCATTTAGATTTATTTTAACAGGCAATACGTTATGTTGAAACAAAACTGTCCCTGTGGTATCACCCATCAAAGAGAGTATCTGCAGCATAGAGAGCAGGCCTTCAAAGGGGAAAACACACAATTCTCTTCAAAGATGTCAATATTCTGGAGCTTTTACTCAAATTATAGCTGGAATGTTCTCTGGGTAAAAGTTACGTGCAAGTAAAAAGGACATGGTCATTGAAAGGATTAAAATAGGATTTGGATGTGAAGTTAAATCAAGACTGACATAGGAAAATCCCCACAAATTACTATATTCTGCTAATTTCTGATAGATAACAGCAGAATCTCCTGGATTTAAGACACGGAAGTTAAGATGTAAGAAACTTTCTATGAAGAAAGAGGTTTGATAAGGTTTTGGTGACAGCTAAACTAGATTTGTAGTTCGGCTCTCCTTTCTGTAAGCCTCCAAAATGCTCCCAGGCAAATTTTTTTATCAGACTGCTAATAAGAATTACAGCATCAAGCTAGAGTAAAAGATTTATATTTCAACCACACACAGCTTCCCTGTTCCAAGTACATTTATGAGCTGATAACAAAGCCATAATAGTGAAATGATTTCCTATTAAAATTATAATAAAGTGCTACACAATGTCATTCTAAGTATAAAGATGTTCTTAGAGTTTTCACTACTCTATTAATTTCAGTATTATTTCTAATACTGATTATGTTAGTTTAAATGTCAGTATCACTAAGTATTTCACAATTAAAATACTAAGAAATGTGATGAGACTTGTTAAAAATACCTATATCAATGTTATAAATATGGATAGCACCAGCAACATAAAAATAGTGTTCAAATCAAAACATATTTGTGTTTAATAGATCATGTGAAATGCCTTGAGTATGAGTAACTGCAATTTCCAAGAAATCATTTAGTTTTGATGTTTTCCTTTTTTAACACAAACAAAAACTCCAGCAAAAATAAGAAAATTACTTATCTGTGTCACTTGTCACTGATTACTGAAGTATTGATGGTAATTATATCTTGTAAAACAGTTTGTCTTTTTATTTGAAAATTTCTAAAGCCTTGGTCTTTTTTTAATGTGTGCCTTTGTGGTTTTCCACTTGGAAACATTTTACTTTAGATATTAGTCTATATTTATTTTTAACTGCCTGTAAGAGGGGAAAAGTAAAAATGGTTCATATCACATGTAAAATTTTAACCACAATGACATTTGAAGAAAAAGACAATTTAAATATTATTATACAAAAAGATTTAAAAACCCTCAATGCCCTGAAATAATTTAATTAATTACTCTGCTAATATATAAAATTATAACAATTCCACAAAATCTGTCAGCCACCTAAACCTGAGCTGTGAAAGTATCAGTACTAGAGAGCTTTTTTCCTAGTGTCAAACCTAAAATATCTTGACAGCAAATGAAGTCTGTTTTTCTGTTTTTTCTTCTCCCACATGAAAGTTGTTGCAGAAAAAGGTTATTTGCTTGTTTGTTTGCTTGGTTTTGGTTGTTTGGAGGGTTTTTTGGTTGTTTTGTTTTTTTGCTTTTGGTTTTAACTGGCTTTTTATATGTTGCAGGCATACTTCTGGCTTCTCAGAGTCAAACACCACCAGAAGACTGGACTATCAGATATTCCTCTTTCTGTTGAAAATGAAATCTCTCCTGTTGTCTGAGCACAGAGACAGCTTCACACGGTATGAAACCTCCCAAAGGATGAAGACAGCATGGCTGATCTGCTTTTCCTGCTGCTACTGTTAGGAGAATTAAGAGCAAGGAAGGGATGGGAAAGAACTGACTAGAAGACTAATTTCATGAGGAGAAAATGATCTTTGGACATTTCTCATGCAGTTGTTATTAAAACTGTACATGCTAAGCATATATGGTCTCTTTTTCTGCAAACCTTGTTTATATAAGCCTGAACCCTGCAGTCAGACTTGTGTTATCACACTGCAAGGGAAGGACATGGCCATCATCCAGACCAGTCATGTCAAAGAGCTGCAATAATTGACAGGCATATGCAAAACTGGTAGCAGACCTTAAAACAACTAAACAATTCCTTCCTGGCTTTTCTCTATAGCCTTATGTCTTACAATACCCCTTATTCATGTCAATATATGAGGAGGATGGGGAACAGAAGTGGTGCTTCAGCCTCTTTAAGAGTCTTGGGACATGGCTACAGGATGTCTGAACCATTTGTTAGCTTTGATTCACTTCAGATGTCTCTGCAACATACAGAGCACTCAGCATGAATGAAAATTCCCTGTGTTAACCCATTCACATCATACAGGTTTACCTATACCTGTAAGCAGAGACATAGGAACTGAATTATACAGGTGGCACTCATCAGAACAATGCTTTCTTTAATTATTAGATACTGTTTCTTATTCCTAGACCTCAGTAAACTTTTAAAGCCTTCGCTTCAGACTCAACAACAGAACTGAAAATAATTGCAAAAAAAATTATATGCATAGATTTATTTGACATGTACTCTCAAGACACCTGAAATTGTTGCTTGTACTGTTGTTCCCTTTGAAGCAGGAGTTCTTTCTACACTACCTAGTTCTGCAGCCTTGTGATTCCAAGTGACTATTTAAATATGAAAGCAAGGCTGTACTATTTTGGAACTGATAAAACAGTCACCACTCAGCCTTTGAGATCTGTCCTCACTTTAAAATCTTCATTAACAGCAGAAGAGCAACTACCTTGAAATAACTGCTTTAGCATCAGATCCCTCCAAATTGTGCTGTGTTGGTCACATATACTTCAGACAGATGTATTTACAGCTCATCAATCCAGTAAATATTAATTTAATGGAAAGTCACTCAATATTCTCAGTAAATTTTAGAGAAAACTAGCAAATGCATTTTGATATATTGGACAGATAGTGATGAATTAGCATGCAGAAACAGCAGCCCTCAGAATCAGGAAAAGTAAGAAGCTAGTTCTAGCTGGTTGACTTGTGGACAGTGGGAAATACTAGCACTCTGCAAATGGCCTAAACAAAACAAATTTGGAAAACATAAATAAAAAGGTCACCAAATGACATTCCCAAATTATGCTAATTCTGCAGCAGGAGTGATCCAGCAGTACACTTCAGCTCTACATTTAAAGTGTAGCAGCTTAAAGCATTAGACCCTAAGCCTTCCATGAGTAGACTTCTGTGCTCATATGCTCATTCATGAATACCTGGATGTCTGTTGATCTAGTTAGGAAAGCAACATTTTTCAGATAAATAAGTTTATTTGTTTCAGAAGGTAATTCAACTAGTTTGAAAAATTCAAATTCAAATTCAATGCCTTTTATTAATTTCAAAACTCTATAACAAAGTAAGATAAATGAAAGCAATTAAAGTATCTACATTGCATATCTGATTTAAAACCAAGCTTTTCACCAAAAGTTCTTTAAAATCTATAAAGTTATTGCTTAGCTGAGATGCCCTTCACTCCGGAAAGCCTCAGAAAGTCTGCAAGGAGACCTGTCAATTTTCAGCATGCTTTAAGCCCCCCAGTACATACTATATTGCATAAAGTATGGACTGAAAACCAGAAATTAATGGTCTTTGCCAGGTGACTACAGGTTCTGTTTGGGTCAGCACAGTTTTCTTGTTCCAAAGAGATAAGCTTAAATCCTCATGGTTAATTATTTTAACTGTAACAAGAAAGGTTTTTATAACTGCTAAAGTTATTCCACTTTAAATAATCACTTAAATATTTATGAAGAAATGAATCCAGACATTTTATATCTCGTGTTTGTTCCCTGGCCTACAGAGTGAGTCTTTGTGGAAACAGTTTGAAATTTGCCAGAGCTGAGCAGCTCCACCAGAAAAGAAAACCATGAGTATCTGCTTGCACTGTAGACATGAGGGTAGCAATGGAAGTATTTACATGGCTGTGTTCAGATTCCTTGGCAAACTCAAGCAGGGCACAGAGCTGATCTCACAGATCCATCCTGCATGGTTACTGCCAGGACCATCAGAGTTGCTTCCATGATAGCTGTGGGGGCCTGATCTGACACTGGCACTCAAGCCACTCTATTACTCCCCTCCACAACTGGACAGGGGAGAGAAAATGCAAAAAAAGCTCCTGGTTGAGATAAAGACAGGGAGATATCACTCAGCAGTTACAGGGAGAGGTTACCCAAGCCACTCTATTACTCCCCTTCACAACTGGACAGGGGAGAGAAAATGCAAAAAAAGCTCCTGGTTGAGATAAAGACAGGGAGATATCACTCAGCAGTTACAGGGAGAGGTTACTCAATTGTTTGATCAGAAGGTCCCAGGCAAAACAGACTCAACTTGGGGAAATTAATTTAATTTATTGTCAATTGAATACAAATAGAATCAGAAGAAATTTAAAATACCTTCCCACCTTTTTCTTCTTCCCAGGCTCAATTTTGCTCCCTATTTCTCTAATTCCTCCCCACCAGCAGCACAGGGGGATGGGGAATGGGGGCTATCATGTCAATTCATCACACATTATCCCTGTCACTCCTTCCTCCTCAGAGGGGGGATTCCCCACACTATTCCCCTGCTCCAGTGTGGGATCTCACCCCTGGGATACAGTCCTTCCTGCTGTTCTCCAGCATAGATCCCCCACAGGCCGCAAGTCCTGCCACCAAACCTGCTCCAGCCTGGGCTCCTCTCCCTGTTAACCTGCTCCAGTGTGGGCTTCCCACAGGACCACAGCCTCTTCTGAGTATCCACCTTCCCTGGCACCAGTCTCCTCCAGGGGCAGCAGGGGCACAGCTGCCTCACCATGGGCACCAGGGGCTGCAGGGGAATCCAGCTCCATTGCCTGGAGCACCTCCTCCAACTCCTTTTGTACTGCAGGGCACTTTCACACATTCACACTCTTTTTTCCAGCTGTTGTGCAGCTGTTTCACCCCCTCCTTAAACCTGTTATCCCAGAGGCACCACCATCACCATCTGTGGTGGGGTCAGCCTTGGGCAGCACCAGATGTGTCTTGGAACCAGAGCGCATTGGCTTCATGAGACCTGGGGGAACCTTCTGGAATCTGCTCACAGGAGATACCTCTGCATCCCCTCTGCTACTAAGACCTTGCCACTCCAGTCCAATCCAATGGTTTAAATAGACCCCAGAACATTAATTTTCAAAGGCAGTGTCAAAATTTCTCTATTTCATGCAAGCATGGCATCTTTTTTGATAAAATAAACTTTCTAAAACTGAAAAGTTGTTTAAAGCTTAATGCCCTAGATTTATCCTTTGCCAGCAACTCTTCCTCTGAGAACAAGTCAGGATTTAATTACATCCCACCCTAGAGATTGCCATGACCTTCTAAATAGTTAACTTTCATAATTTAGTCTTAGAACATTATAATCTTTCTCTGCCAAAGGCCTACTGATATTGCTACTGTCTACATTATCCTGGAGACATCACTACCAATAAGTCAACTCTGTGACTTCAGTTGCAGTCAAAGGACACACACAGCAAACTCCCTCTCATTTATGAACTGCATGAATCAAACCACGGCAAATAGTAATAAATTGAGTGAAAGGACTGATTTTATATATGATAGTATTTTTTTCAAGTGGGCCATAATACAAAAAGAAGGTTCTATCTAAAAAGCGTTAGTTTACCAAAACAAATTGGACATGAGTCAGTTCTACTCTGCAGAATACAGGCATATTGACTGAAGAATAGACTGGTTTAACTACCTTTACATTATTTGTGTATATTTCTTCTGTTTGAACTGCTAGTTGCAGAATATTGCCTGGAAATCAGAACCTTTGCAGACTTGTATTTGTCTGTAATATGTATGGTTTTAAAATAGGTAATACGAGAAATCCGACCAAATAGCTAATTTAAAATTTTACATTGGGTATGCATGGTTATGCGATCGTAAATGTTAGCTGCCCAAAATTCAGGCTGCCTACTTCAGCAGGCCTGTTTGGGTGCACTGAGCAGGATCCAGATAAAGTGATACTTGTGCACCCTCTTAACCTGACATTGTCCAATGGTAAAACCCCCATGCTGAAGATGTGCTCAGTTTGCTCACCTCCTTCAGAATTAAAAATTTTGTTTCCCCTCTCGTGGCAGAGGAGGAGAAAGAAAATCAACTCAAGGGAAACCTGACCATGACTGTTAAAAGGACCCCTATAGAAATCTGAAATATGAAGCAAGACAGAGAAATGGAAAGCAGGGCAACATCCTCTCAATCTCTGTCTCCAGGCAGTTACTTTTACAGTTCCACCCTTGGGAAAGATTGTCAGAAATTATAAGGGGTGAGCAGAGAGAGGGGGAGCAACAAAACACTAACAAGTAAGCAAGAAAGCAAACAACTTTAACTGAGGAAGACAGTCAGGTTTAGATTATTTGTTGCAAAAATTTTGGTCCATGGCTTTTCATTTTTCATTGATAATACATGAACTTTGGCCCAAGCCTTAAGTTTGGGCAAAATTCAGCCCATTAAGATATCTATATTTTGCTTCTGAGGGAAAATTATTTAACTAAGGTTGTACTCATTTAGTGAAAATGAATTATGTTTGTGAAACATATAAGTGCAGTTTATAATTTTACTGTGCTTTCACAATAAACTGGTCTTAATAAGAAAAGTTTTTCATAAGAAAAATTATGCCTAACATAGTTATCCTTTCTCTTTCTAGTATATTTGTACTAAATGAGCAGCTCATCTATCAGAATTAAGTACTCTAATCCCTCAAAGACCACTGTGCTAATTTCCTTCTATCTTTTGATTAAAACTTGGTGCCTCCACTTTTCCAAAATAAGGATTTTTTTTCTCTTTTTACTACTTCAACATGTATTTAGGGAATAATATTTAACAACCTGTCATCTTTTTTTGCCCAGAAATATAGCACTATGAAATTAACTTAAATTAAATGTTAAAACATTCATATTTTTATCAGCACATAAAGAAATGGAAATGGAGTTTCTAAATGAAGTGGAGACTGGTAAAACCCCATAACTTGAAACACATTACAGATGAATTTAAACTCTTTAACTACACACACTATTTGCTTTGGTAGTCCCCAGCTGCATTCCCAGAATGCACAGTGCAACTTCTATTTATTTCAATACTGTCATGGCACACCCATATAGATTGTATACTGGGGAAAACTGGTACCAGCAGTCAAATAGCAGTAAATAGATTAAGATCACTTAGTATCTGTTTTATAAGAGAAAGTCTTATGTTGTGTTTCACACCAGCAACACAGGAGTAGAAATAAGGTAGAATCAAGATTTATGGGTAGATAAGAGACCAAGATAAGTAAATGTACTGAAGCAAAACTTTTTGATATAAATATTAAGATGGTTTTGGTAAAAAATTTGATTTTAAATGAAGTATATTCATTTCAACAAGGCTTTTTTTACAAGGCTTCCTATTTACAGAATGGATGGCTGGTTGGGGTAACAGCAGCCCATGTTCAGTGTCCACGGGATGAAATGGGAATCTGTCTCCCATATCCCATAGGGCTGTTCTGCCTACAGCACTGTTAACTATTCTGACAAGAGCTTAGAGGACTTCTGCTTTAAAATAAAAATCAAATATTTACTGTAACAAGACCATTGATGCTGATGCAAAACAAAAGCAAATTGAAAGAAAAAATCTCAAGCTTTTGTACTGGGTCTGGCTGGGATGTCACAGCAGCTGATATTGTCTCGTGTTCTGGATTTGTGACTGAACTGTGTCGATCACAAACAAGTGTTTTGGCACCTGCTGAGCAGTGCTTGTACAGCACCAAATCCTTCTGCTTTTCACTCTGCCTCTCTGCTGGGAGAGGAATGAAACTGGGAGGAAATGCAGCCAGAGCTGTCAACCTGAACTGCCCAAAGGCATATTCCATGCTCACTTGTTAATCTGTTTAATCTTGACCCACAAGTTCACTTGCTTTTTCTCTTCCTCTGCACTCCCACATCCCACAGGGAAGGATGGAGCAGCTCTGCTTTGCTTTGCTGCTAGCTGGGGTCAGCCCAACACACTCCTTTTCTAACAAAATTCACTGAGCAGCTCAGCCTGTGATTAAATTCCAAATCTATCAACTGATTAAAAAAGACATAATTTTGTCACTAAGGCAGAAATGTGTTCAGTTTGATTCCTAACTCTGTCCCAGGCTTTCTCTGTGGCCCTGGACAGTCTGAATTTCTATTGTCCTTGGACAATTCACTCAATTTCCAGCAACAGGAGTTTTACTAAAACGAATTTAATGGCAGCAGCAGCAGCACTAAGCCATGTATTGCTTTTGTCTTGCTCTGGAACTGTTTTCCCTCTTGTTTGTAATCAAATTAATCAGTAAGAGGTTGTCTAAACTTATAACCAAACAGCCTGTGGTCTTCTTTTATAGCAGATTCCATGAATAGCAGAAAAGAAAGTGGTAATTTGATTATGTGTGCTTGAGAGAACCAATATCTACTGCAAAGGTTTCCTGTGTACTCTTGCTGCAAATGCAACAGCTGAACAGGCTCAGCTTCAGCCTTGCAACTGTGTTTTTACTTTCAAGGCTGTTTGTTCTTTAACTGGGAATTGTACACATATAGCTGACATTAAAGACTGTTGAATACAAAAGCTAATACAAATTTCAGGCTGTCCCCAAAAGTAATTTTTAGAGAGACAGGTAATAAAACAGACTTGTGTAGTTCATTAGCTACCACTAACCTAACTGAATACATCACTGTCAACTCTAGTAACCTTGGACACAGAAGACAGTGTCACACTAACCAAGATTAATGAAACTACTGAATGTTAAATATAAGACCAGAGTTTTCAAAACTAAAACTTTTTATTGCTGAGGTGTTAAAATGCTAATGGTTTGTTTTTATGCAAATAGCTTATATGAAGCATGGGAGACTTGACAGACACTTTGAACTATTGCAGTAATAAGCAGCATCAACAGTCTCTGGCATACAAGGCTCTGGAGGAGGTGTCATGTGACTATCTGCTGCTGTTACTGCTTTGACCTTATTTTTTTTTTTATTCTAACTCTGAACTGAGAATTCTGCTCTCATTTTCTATGCAGACTCTTTTTCCTTGCCTAGAAATTAGGACTTTTTTAAAAAAATAACTATTTTACTGTTGTCAGTTCTTTACCTCTTCAGTTTTCCTTACATTTTCCTTGTATTTGCTAATTGACAGGTATAGTATATGATAAATCAAATTCAGTAACTTCTCTTAACTGCTAACAGTTCTTTCTTACTCTTTATTTTGATGAGAAGTATTTTTCACTCTATTCCAGAAGGTCTTCTAAAAAACAGAAAAAAATACAATTTTGGATGATATATTTTTTTTACACAAAATATCATTATCTTAAAATAAACTAGAACTTTTATATCTCTTAATGATACGGCTTATATAAACACCACCACAACAGTACCAACTATCATGAAGTAAATAGTAAACAGAATGTGAGAGTAAGTAAATGAAAAGGAGAGCAAAATCCACATCATGTTTGCTTCTCTCATCCTGGGAACTATTAATTCTGATTATTTATTCTGACTTTATTTTAGCATATGAATTGGGGGGAGAGAAAGGAAAACAATTGATAGTAAAATTACACTTAAGAAAATTAGGTAAAAAAGTCATATTTACCTGTCATGAGGCAGCTTAACAACTAAGAATTAACAACAAAGCATTGAAGAGACCTTCTGGGCCATCAATGATCTGCTATTGCACAGTTCCTGTCACACAATTATTAAGTTTTTTGTTTGGTATTTAATGCCCAGTTGTCTCTACCCCACTGCTTCAATGGCCACATGTCAAATCCCTGCAGGATGCTTGTTTGCTCACTTTGCCCATGAGTTCCTCACTGTGTGATTCATGCAGGGGAAGCACTGAGGCACTGCGCACCTGGATGGGCATTGTCCAAACGTCTGCTCTCGCCTGTGTAACATCTTGTGTTTTCTGTTTCGTGCTTCCTGACAAGTACTGGTTTGCTGTCAGTCATCCTCAGTGACAGAGGAACAGCTGAGGAACAACAGACTATTATTAAAGCAGCATTAAAAATTAGACTTATTAGACGAGAAAACCATACAGTAAATAAAGCAGATTCCTTTGTTCACCAACATATCTTCATTATTTTAAGATTATATTTTAAATATCATATCTATATTATAGCTATGACATTAGTTATTAAGTTATTGTTATTTTTAATTAATTAATTATTATTATTTTAATTAATTTACTTTTAATTTTATCTTATTTTCCTTATCAAATGGTTTCCTTATAAAATTTTCTTTATAGAAGTGCTACACAGAAAATCTTAAGCAGCAACATTTTATGCATACATTAATAGTAAATTATTTTTTAAATAACTTCTAAGAAAAGAAGGTATGATTGGTTTTCTTACAGCTCAAGTAATTTACAGTGTTACAATACCTCTGTGAACTCTGCACACTGAAAAATTAGACAGTCTTCAAAGTCCCAAAATCCTACAAGTTTCATGGTAAAAAATTGCTGGTTTTCAATAGTTCCCTATTGATTATTGACAAAAACTACTCATGTTCCTGTGGATCTCCATCTACTTGAGCATGAGCAACAAGTTTCCATGGCCCTAAAGCAAAATTACAGAAGAGGGTATTATCAAAATTTTTTTAGTAAGAAATCTGAAAAAAATGAACTGTCACAATCTCAAATACAGTGACAAATAAAGCCCAAATCATCAATGAAAACAACTCCAATTCTTTATCATCTTTGCACCATCTGTTAGCAACTGTTTTCCCATTAAAATAACAGGTGTAAATGCTCCTTTGTCCTCCTTGTACTTTCCATAGATTGAGATAAGATTTTTCTGTGGTTTTGGGGTGTTTTTTTAATAAGGATGTGAAAGCTTGATGTGGACAGTAAATGTCTCTTCATAGAGCCAAGTTTAGAGGAGTGAAGGATGCAGTAATGACAATAGGAGAGGAAGACATGAGCATTCCTAACCCATCTTAGGCTAAACCTACTTGGGACTTTAGCCAGGGAAGCTGAACAGGGAGTACAGTTACATCTCCCTAGAATTCACAAGGTGAAGCGCTTCATGGTGGAGAATGGCTCCAGACAGCTGAGACAAGACCAAAACCACAGCTTATATAGGAGAGATGAGAAAAGTTGGTATCAATATGTACAATATCATGTAAAGAGGAGCAATCAAAGACTGGACATGGAAACTATTCACATTACCCCAGACCTGTCTGTATAGCCAGACTTTAGCCACTTTAGCCCAGTAAGTGGAGACCTCCCTGGTTTGCTGACAGTGAAGACTTCAAAACAGATCAAAATATCCAAAAAACCAAGCTGAGCTTGGAGGAACTCTGAAAATAAAAAGCAGCAGGGCAGCACAAAGGCAGCAGAGCAGCATTGTGATGAGAAGATATATGATATCATGGGGATTAATTTAAAAAATTAAAGAATATTTCAAATTATTAAAAGGAAAATAAAATTCTTATTCTGTCACCTCTCTCCATGCAGTATAAGCCGAAAATAGAATGGGGTGACTGCAATCACTGTACTGTTGGTTTAACACATAGAAACAACTGAAAGCGATCATTAATAGTGTTAAAGTACAGATGCTGACATCTTGTATTTTCTTTCCTGACCATCAGAGATTTGATAGCAGTTTCTGTGCATAACCAATAACAGTTGTATAAGTAGGCAAGTAAAAAATTTACAGCCTCTTCCCATCAAATACCAACTCCCAAAAGTTTAAAGAAAGTTTTTTAACTTCATGCTATTCCAAAATATTATTTTCCAAACTTCCATTACCTTGAATTTACCATTTTTCTACATTAAAAGTTTTAGAGGAAATAAATCTTTCAAGGAAGAACTGATAAAACAGGCAAGTCATAGGAACTGAATGTTAAACAAAAATCTCAACAAGGTAACCAAAGGTGCTAAGCTGGATGTGGACAGTAAATGTCTCCTCCATTTACATTTCACTTCTGTATTTTCTGTTACAGATATAGTGGGGGTGAGAAAGTTTGTTCTCACATAGGCAAGAACCTTTACCCATATGATCACAAGACTGAGATGAATTTATTTGATTCCCTAGCACACATCCTCAAGACAACCTCCCTATGCCAGGCTGCAGGACAGAGCAACTGTGTCAGCTGGAACCTTCACCTCCAAACCTGAGTGTTTCTGTTAATTGATGTGTTTGACTTGCACTGTGCTACCAGCAGCAACCACCTCTGAGTCATTTTATAAGACTACAGAATGCAACAGTGGAAAGAAAATCAACAAATAAATAAAAGTGTAAGACGTTACTCATCTGTCACTTGCAATTAGACATGAGAGACAGAAAATCCAGAGTTATTTGTCCTTTACACTAACTAGTTAAAATTAAGCATTCCTGAATAAGCCCACTTGCAGCAAGAGCAGAGAAAGCTACTTTGGATGGACTAGAAACACTAGAAGCAAAAAAGATTTACTGTTTACAAGCAGTAAGCTTTAATAGCAGCAATTTGAAAAGGAAAAACTGAATACTTATTTTGTAGATATTTTGTGTTCTGTGTGCATTGCTCCCTCTAGTGTAAAAGACAGAAAACACAACAAACATTCTCCAAAAAATCACTGAGATCGGTAACAAACTTTTTTTTTAAAAAAAAATTATTTTCTAGTCAAATTTTCCCCTTAAATATTTATACAATAATTGCTCATATTTTGATACAATAAATGACATTTTCACATCGTTTAAACTGATGATGTAGGTCCCACATTTCTATTAACAGGAAATGATCACAGCAGAACTGAGCAGTGGATGTGCAAACTTCCAGTCTGTACTTACAACTGTAACACTCCCCAAGAAGCTGGCAAGCCAGAATGTGGCGTTCCAGTTTCTATCTCCATTAGAACACTAATTTCCATTCTATGTTGTTATTATTACCTTCATAGAAGAACCTGGTCTAAAACACAGTGAAGTACACTCCAGTATGCACACATTCATCTGCCTACTGTATCTGGTTAGGCCCTAGAATTTCGAAATAAGGCAGCTTTGGAGCTCAGACTTCCTAAGTAGGTACGAAATCTGTTAAAAACACCCAAGTCAGAACAAAGACTGGCAAGTCTGAGAAATTATTTTAAACTTCAACCCAATCTTAAGAGCCACTAGATGATCCTGGACTTCATCACAAGAGAGTATGGGAACAGCAACTGACACTGCTGCAACCTCCCCTCGACAGGGTCTGGGAAGAATTCCTGGGACAGTTTCCATCACATAACCAGAACAAAAATAAACAAGCCTTTCATGTCAGTTTCATCGAAAGGTGCAGCATGCTTTTTCAGGATACTTAACAAGCTTCTTTTAATCAGTCAAGTTTTCCAGCTGATAATTCTCATAGGCAGCACATTTTCCTTCACCAACAACTGACGAAATCATCTCTGAAAAGTCATAAAATAAGACTCAGAAGTCTTGAGCAAAATTTGAACTAGAGCTTTTCCTGATAATGTGATTTAAAAAAAAGTTCAAAAATAATTAACGCTTTTTTTTGCAAAAATGAGCTCTTTTCCACCCCACAATATTGCTAGTGTGCGAGGCAACTGAGAACGTAGGAAGCCTTCTGAAGAATCATTTTGCACCTCTATGCTTTCTTTTTTATGGGACTTCATATTTCACAGGTATGAACATTCTTATCATACAAGTACTGTCATCTTCCAACTTCTGTTGTAACAGCATTTCAGCTTTCCAAGGTCCATGACAGAAAAAAGGCCCGTTTCTCTGTGCACCAAATGAGGTTGTGAATCATTAGCTAGTTTTACACATACAAAATCTGAGTACATTTTGTGGAACCAACCTGAAATAAAATCCGATGCAGCGTATTTTTTTAATATCCTAACAGAGTCCTAATGATGACAAGTGGTTCTACTGTCTCAACACTGCCCAAATTAGGCTCCATTCCCTTTAAAGAAGGGCATGATTGTATGTCAGATCCTCAAAGTTATTATATTAAATGCAAACAACCAGATTTTAATTTTTCTAACTGATGTGGCTGCTGTGGCCATCAGAGCAGCATACCTCAGTGATGGTCCTTCCAGGGTACCTGCCATCACTGCTCTCCCTAAAGCTGGGTCTGCTGTCAAGTCTGAGAAAACTATTTGCTTGATCATTTGTAAAGTTTATCCAACTCATCCCTAATTACCAGGGTCCATGACAGGCAACTGGTCTCAGCTGCTGGAATACCTCCTATGCAAAGGGCTCAGTAAGGACAATGCTGGGTGCCACAGGAAAACATTCAGCTTCTCGGCCCAGTGCCTCTGGAGCAGCTCAGTCATGGAGTAAGAAAATGGGCACTGCAGCAAAATCTCAGGGGCTAAATTCAGGACAAAATTTACAGTTGAGAAAGAAATTTTATTTCAAGCTTCTACGGGGGTATTACAAACAATAGAGAATAAAAACATTAAAAACTATTTAAAAAGTAATTGTCCCTTTAAAATAAAGATTCAAGCAGGTTTAACAATGAAGTATGCTATTCAATGAAGTTTTAAAAAAAAGATTTAAAAAGTATTGGTTTTGCTGTATTTGCTAATCCTTTATAAAAAAGCTGGGCATAAATACTTCGTGCATTCATATGCATTATTTGGTGTTTCATATTATATAACTTGGTACAGTATTTACGATATCACTGCAAAAGAGTTCAAACACAGTGCATTTATAAATAATGGAGCCATTATAAATCACATTGCAAACATACCTTGCCATTTTCATTGTTACAAATTCAGTATCTCAGTGAAGGTAGGAATAAAGTAGCTACAACAATCAATATCTTGACTTTATTTTTTTTCTTTTTAATATAAAAATGCAGTTCTGGAAACCCACCCTCCTTCTTCCCCCTGCCCAAACATAATGCTTTACTTCTTAAAAATAAAAATAAAGTACTAATTCTATATACATCACATGTACCATACAAAAATGTATCCAAAGTTTCTATTGCTACCAAAGTGTTCTAAATTAAAAGTTACATAAATCCCCTCATTGGAAACAAAAGATTACAAGTTACCAAAAAACCAAATTACACACAAACCATCGAGTTATTTTATACAATTTCCAATACATTTTTCTCCCAAACCAAGTTGTCTTCTCATGTGCCTGTATAAAAATGCATATCAATATATTTGTCAATTTTATTTTTCATTATAAAGCAAATTAATACATTTTCTACAATAAATAAAACACAGGGAGGCACACATATCAACAAAATTAAACCAATGGGAGATATATGGGATATGGTTTTGAAAGAAATAATGTGCTTGCAGGCTTTAAGCCAGGTTTGTTTAAAACAGTAACAACCTTAAGTCATTTTGGGCAATAATGGAGTGTTTTTGGTGATTTGCAAGTGATGTACATAGTATAATTTTTATTGATGTCTTTTTCACAAAGTACCCTCCAAAATAATGCAACTTCCTTTCTTAAAATACATATTTGTAATTGAAAATTTACATCAATCTTAAATATGTGGTACTTTGTGCAAAGAGCAACAATTTACACAAACATTCAGAAGTCTTTTTCAGAAGCTACAGACCAAGGAAGAAATGATACAAGCAGCACCATACTGTATATGATTTAGGCAAACATATATTTGATGCCATTTTGATATTAGGCTTTAAAATCCACTAAACACCTCAAGCTGGAAGATGGTGCTTAGGTAACTTAACCTCAGAAAGAAAGAAATAAAAAAGTAAAAAGCATGGAAAAAACAAAAACCAATTCCCTCCCCAACAAAATTATAAAAGGAATTAAGGAGCTACTTCTAAAATCAGAATAAGTTAAGTGTTGAATATACATTTATGTACAATTATGAACACTATGAACAAGACATTTTAACAGGTTTAGTGGAAAATCCTCCAATCTACAACACAATAAAATAATTAATCAATATGGCAATGGTGATTTAGAAGAATTGCTCAACTATTTCAAGTTTGCAGAACTCAGCCACTGAATCAACAATTAAGGGGTTGTATCTTCAATACATTCTTTTAGACAAAGAGGTTCATTAGTAGAGTTCAAGTCTCTGTGGTATTTTTCATGCCTTGCTAGAGAATCTGTGTTAGTCAATATCACTGAAGTCACTGACTGGTTCTCCATGGACTCGACTCAGGTGATTCATAGCACGATCAAAAGCAATTCTTACTGCTTTCCGTATGCTCGAGTTACGTCCTTCCATCATTTTTAACTTGTCTATGGTCTCATCTATCCCAAGGGGAACCATTTTGGATTTGGGAAGCCACTGCCTGTAAAAAAAAGGGTAATAAATAAATCTGTTAAATATAGAATAAAATCAAGAAGTCTGTCCAGAAATGTCAGGGCTACTATGCCATGTTTCTCATATTGAAGCTTTACCACCTTAAACAAAACAATAAAACACCTTTTAAGTTAGTGCTTACTTGCATTAAATATTTAAAGAACATGAAATATTAAGAAAATCTCTTCCATAAAACAGAATACATTCCAATTCAGTGATATGCACTTAGTAATTATGTGTCAACAGAAAAATCTTAGCCTAAAATACTGATGCAGTTAAAGAATAGGCAGCAGCAACTGACACTGGACATGGCTCAAGATTCACCTGACACAGTATTGTTTCTCTTCATTCTTTCCCTTCCATTAAAACAAGGAGTTTTCAGATGATGGATTTTTGCCTTAAATTTCAGGCATCTTGATTTGTTCTTTATGGGGAAAGCTAAGCTGGCAAGGAAGTTCTACTTTAGCATGCTTTTACCCTGCAGTATGAAATCCCACTAGCTCTGTATTCAGGGTACTTTTCTGTTGCAAGCTCCATACATTTCTTCAAATTCTGGACATGGAGGGGTCATAATGGAAAAAACTCTACATCCTGTTCTTCCAATTAAAGCATTCTAAATATTTACTTTAAAAGTATAAATTAAATTTATGTCATTTTCATAAAGGTTGATTGTAATCCTGTTTTCCAAAGTTACACACATTGAGGAAAACAAAAGTTAGGTCAATTAATGAATATATTTAAGATATGCTACTGTAGTCTACAATCCCAATCCTGCAAAAGGCAGAAGCCCTCCTTTTGTATAAAAATATTAGTTTGGGAGGGAGACCATTTGAAGCCAAACCAACAGGAAATCAAACAGTCAAATCTGCAAAAATTTTCTTTTAAATAAATAAAATTGGCTTTCATTTTCTTAAAGGACCCTAAACTAGAACCCTATTTTATTGAGCACACGCACTGAAATAAAATGTGAAAAGTCAGTACAAGGACACAGACAGTATGACAACAGCATGAAAAGCATCAGTCTAACCATTACCAGTTTTAATACAGATCAGAGGAAGTTTTAAGAAGGTATTTTTAAAAGAAAGCTTTGCAAGTCCTCCAGATATAAGTGACGAAGAGGAAGAAACAAATATGAAAATCCACAGGGGATAGACACTGATATCAAAGAATGAAGATGACAGACACCCTTCAAATGAATGAAAATAACAAATAGGGTTCCAGACTAAAAGACACAACAGAAATAGAACTATGAGTGCCAAAATAATCATAATAAAAGAATCGTTACCAAAAAAAAGTTGGTGGGGTGAGGGTGGAGGGGAGGAAAGGGGCTGGAAGAAGTATTGAGTCTTTTCCTGCCAATCTATGCAGAGTACCCATTACAGACAACTTTGCACAATATTTACATGATTTAGGACCACCTGCACATAGAGACTAATCAAAAAAAGTTTAAGCTGTAGAGGACTCCCCAGATCAAGAAGCAATCAGAGCAATTATTAAGAAACTGACCAGGGAAAACATGCATTACACTGGCAACACCAGTAAGAGGAAAAAAAGAGAAACAAGGCTGAGTATATTTAAATGCAGATATTCTCCACAAACAAAGGCAGAAGAATGCAGGATCTTATGGAATCCTGAGCAACTGAACAAAGATAATTAAGACAAAGTACCAATTAATTAAAAAAATAACTGAAGAACAGAAAAATTATGCCAAAAAATCTAAGGGGTAAAAGAGCAAACATCAGTTATAAATTTTAAGCAGAAATTTATTTAAGTGATAGTGTACTGGCACAGAGTGAGTCAGGGGAATGGCAGCATCACTCAATGCCACATATCATCATCTAAAGAGGAAACTAATAGCTAAAAGTAAGTAAATTCAAGAGAAAACCAAGACATGGACATATTTACAGTTAGCTTGACCTGTATGGAAACTAGGAGAGGAGAGGCTCTACAGAGAACATAGAAAAGAAATACATAGCTTGATGAATGGTAGATGGGAAGCTTCCATGTCCAGGAAAAACCCACCAAAACAAAAAACAACCCTAACAACCAAAGGAAGACGAAAAAACCTTGTGTGTCTCCTCCTACCTCCCCAGAAAAACCCCACCAGCCCTAAAACCGAAGACCATGGGGGAGGGAAAGAGAATGTTTTGTTGTGTGAATTATCCCCCTTCAGGCTCTACACATCATATTGCTGATGCTAAAATAAATGGAAATAGGGAGGGTTTGATAAAAAAATTAAAGACTAAGAACTTCAAATGAAGGTGTTAGTAAAGCACTGAATTAAAGACAGCTTAAAAATTCAAAGAAAATGCACTTGAGCAGACTGGGGGAAGAAGTGTTGTAATTCAGAAAGCAATTATGAAGGGTGATAGAGATAAATGTTAGACTATTACTTTTTAAAAACCTGTAAATCAATGAAGCAATTTCATCAGGTCAATAAATGAAAGTCACTTGTAAATAAAAAAGACTATTCAATGACTTAAAATATTTTTTTCTAAACTGACAATAAAAAGGTACCTTTCAGCGATGATATATATACCTTGGTCCAAAAATAGACTCAAATATGAAATTTTAACATTACAGTTTGCAGTTCCACAGGAATTATATTTATGGAAAAATAATGTTTCAATTTTCTTCCAGACCAAAGGTACAGGTTCTTAAAATTTTAGGTTACTGCATCAAATAATACATTTCAATAACATACCAACTTCTTTTGTTGTCAAAAAATAGTACTAAGAATAGTTTCTCATCTGATTTGGTCTGCATTTGTTCTCCAATTTTCAGTACATCTAGAGGTGGCACTGGTATAGTAACACCATTGTGATGGCCAGCAACACGAGGCATCTTAGGGTCAATAATCTGTAAAAGAGAAGAAAGGACAGGCCCTCATTTTTAAAATTATGTAATTCATTTTAAGAAGGAATTACAAATTAAGTTAACAAGATATAAATAATAAACTAAACACCCATTGGACATAAACTGACTTTGTGTTAACACACAACTTTTCGACATAAGTTGAATAAGCATAGTGGAGACCTAGTGGCAGATTTGACTGAAAACACCAAAAAAAGCAATTTTCATCCGTATCAGTTCTTCTTAATAGTCCCATTTGAATTCCACTTAGTACAACTTTAAGACTGACAAGCAGGTTTTAGAATGAAAGAGTCAAACTATAATTTCTAGAAGCTGTATCTGGCCTCAAATTTTAGGGTTTGAAATTCATGTACCTTAAAGAACCAACCTATGTTTAAGTATTTTGGTAATAAATAATATTTTGGTAAAATACATGTTCCAGACTCAAATTCTGGGGCAAAAATTTAAAAACAAAACCAAAAAAATACGTAATTTTCAAATATCTTGCATGTCCAATTTAATGACTCAGTCTTCAGCAAAACATGCAGTTACAGTCACAGTCTTTCTAAACGAAACTTGAGGGAGAGAGAGGGAATATGTTAAACTAACCAACTTGATGGAAAACTTCTTTGCAGGCAGCTCACAGCATTATGAAGTGCCTAGCTTCCACCCAAGGAAAAGTTTTTATTCCATGCCTATTTCACCCATCTCCTGCTCTATCAACTCCTGTTTTTCAACTATCCACACTGGCACCAATCTTAATCCATAGTAAACTGACTTTGGGAAATAAATTAATAGAAAGCTAATACTGTGGGGAGCTCATAGAAATCAGAAGAATTTTCTTCTCTTGACAGAAGTTTAACTCCTCAATTAACTTATCCCACTCTCAGAAACACCAATGCTCACATAAAGGAGAAGGCAGAAAAGGAACCCTTTGGTCTTCATCAGTTTCAATCTAGCACTAACGTGTTTCAAGAGACCATCATCAAATCATCAACTTTTCAGCATCTGACCCAAGTGTCTTTGAGTCACCCATTGAGGGTACCTAAACTCAAGTGCTCTGATTTCCACCTCCAGAGATTTTAACCTGACTCTTGTATGATTACATTTCATGTTGTCTTTAGAACACACATATTAAAAGCTGTGATTGTCCAGCCTTGTATATAAATCAAGCCAGTGTATGCACTGATCATATATAACCCCAAAAGCCTAAAGCCAAACACCTCATCAATATTTTCTCTGCAAGCTTTGATGTAAGCAGAACTGTGTCTGCTTCTTCTTTATTAACACACACACACACACACACATATATATATCTCCTCTATTAACAACAGCTTTAACATTCCAGTACACCATTCACAATTGGCTGCAATCAGTCAGTTTATTCCAGCTATTGAGTTTTTAGTTGCTTTAATGAGCTGCACCATCAAGAGTATTTTTATACTAATTTTGCAGCAGAATTAATATATAATGTAAAAACAGTGACTACTGAGACAAGTATGCTGGTTTTAGCAGGGACGGAGACAATTCAAAGTAGGTGGTACAGGGCTATGTTTTGGATTTGGATTGAAAACTGCATTGACAATATAAAGATGTTTTGTTAAAGCTGAGCTGAGCTTACACAGAGTCAAGGCCTCTTCCCCTTCTCACATTGCCCGACTAGTGAGGAGGCTGGGGGTGCTCAAGGAGTTGGGAGGGGACACTGCTGGGGCAGCTGGCCCCAGCTGACCTTAGGGATAGTCCATCCCCTATGGCATCATGCTCAGTATACAGAGCTGGGGGAAGAAGGAGGAAGGAAGGGACATTCAGTGTGATGGTGTTTGTATTCCCAAGCCACATGTAAAGGAGATCTGTGTTCCTGGAGATGACTGAACACCTGCAGTCCATGGGAAGTGGTGAATCAATTTGCTTTGCTTGTGTGCATGGCTTTTGTTTTCCCTTGTCTTTAAGACATTAAACCGTCTTTATCTCAACGCAAGAGTTTTCTCACTTGCACTCTTCTGACTCCTCCCCACCCACAGGGAGTGAGCAAGTGGCTGCAGGCTTAGTTGTACGACACAGGAGTGTTGCACATCTCAAAGGGCTGGCAGGGTAGCAGAAACTATTGACTTAAAATCTGGTATTGCAGTAACTTTACAAACTCAGTGCATAGTAAAGAGGGCAGAATAAGCCACCTTTATTCAACCTGAATGGGAATTTGCCAATTACCTTAAGTTTGCGCATGGTGTTTTCAGACCAGAAACAGTCACTACTGTACTTGTGGGAAGCTGGGCACTTACCAGAGCTGGGTAAGAGGGATATCCACTGCATTTGGCCCATACTACTTTTAGAGGCTCAAGAACAGATGTTGCAGCATCAGTTGAAATCCACATACTGCTATGCCCAACTTCTAAGAAAAAAGAAATAGAAAATTAAAATGTTCCAGAATGAAACCTCAGGCAAATCTGCAGTTCTTGGTTTCCTAATCAATAGCTCATGATCCTTAGAATCCAAATACCAATACCAACTTTCACAAACATACCAATAAAAACAAGGTAGTATTCATAAGAGCTCTTTACATGGTACTAATACTTTTTTCCAAGCCTACAGATAAAGAACAAGAGTTTAGACTTCTACAAATAGCATATCTAAAACATCTTCGTTCTTAGGAAACGTTTGCCAAATTCCAGTAATTCTTTCCCTTTGAAAATACTCCAAAGAAAACATAAAATTATGGTACTTCAAATAAGAGTTTCTTTTACTGTGATTACAATCTTGTCACAGAGGTGATGGTTTTCAAGATGCAATTTGCAATATATTTTGTATATATTTCCAAGTGTTGGATACCTGGATACCCACACTGAGATTAGCACCTCATAACTTAACAATACTGGTACACCTTTCTATTCTTACACCTAAATTCTAACCTGCATTTTGATTTCCATTTATTTTTAACAAGTTTTCTTGGTCTCTCTGACCTGCTCTCTCCTGCAGTCAAGTTGAAAAATGTCAACAGGTTTCCAGGTAGCAGCAATAGTGCTTAATTTCTTCTCAAAAAAGCAGGGTAACAAACAACTGAGTTTAAGTTACTGTGCCCTTCTACAGAATCCTCAATTTTCTTTGCTGCTCAGCAATAGATTGAAGCCTGAGACAGACGTAAGCCTTTCAGTCAACCAAAACCACAACTGGTCCCCTAGATACAGTTCAGAGACTGATCAGAAGACAGTGAGTTACAACCTCAAGATGGAACTAGAGGTGGTGATCAAAGGGGGAAAAGTTATCCAAGTTCATAGGCTGTAAATGTCAGGCAGCACTTCTTGTATGGGGAAACGTGGTACCAAGACAGAGTTCAGGGGCTGCAGCTGCACATTCTTTCAGCAGTCAGGCAATACTTACTGCTGAGAGAAAATGCATTTCAAATGGGCATTGCTTATTTATAATGAAAGGTGGCACACAGATACATGTTCTATCTTGACATTACAGAAACATACCAGGGCAAAAAAGTGTTTTAAGACCATTTAAAATTAGAAATAGCATGAAAAAAGTATTTAAAGCTATCACATTAAAAAAACTAGTTCAGTAATGCTGCACAGTAAGTTCTGTTTCTGTGCTCTGTTAGTAACAGTTTCTAAAGTATTCACATGTCAGTTAGAAAGAATCATGATGGTTTCAATTAATTCATCCTTCATTTACAGACTATTTCAAAAATATGTATATAGAACTGTATGTGGTACATAAAAACAGTACAAGTCCTCTTCTTCAGGACAGCTTACAAGAAAGAAATCTACACTATTCTCAGCTGCAAACAAAATGGTATTTTAATGCTGAAGAGAAAATCATACACAAATTGATGGGATGCATGCAGCCAGACACAGAGACTTCTCAGGTGTAAATACAAGTAAGAGTCTCAGAATTCCTCTTAGTCAGAGTTTATTCCACATGGTAGTAACGGGTTACTAATCTAGCACATAGGATTACCAATATTCTTTTACAAGGTCTGTAAAAGAAAAATAATCTTCTTTTTTATTTCAAAACCTCTTTATTTCCTCAAGCAAGGTGAGAAAATTAATCAAAATCAGAGTCAGATGCTATTTTTTAAAAAGTCTTTAAAGAGTCAAAAGCAGAATTCAGTAGTTTCTGGAAGGATATCAACAACACTTTCAGAAGGCTTAATGTATTTAAGCAGTAAAAATCTATCAAATAAATGTACAAAATTATACAATACTATTAAGAATTCAAGTATTTATAGTTACCAGCTGCAATTCTTGCTGCTTTGGCATAGTTTCCATTTTCAATGCATGATATCAGTTCACTTCGATCTTCCAGTGTGTGTCTCCGTATCAGGGCAGGTTTACCTTTACCACACTTCGGGAGACTAAAACTACAAAAGTATTAACATTAAAATCATTACTTGATAATTAACCTTGCTCACTATAAATCAAAATTTTGAACGAGAATTTAAATTTCATCAGTACAGAATAAAATCACTGGACCAGGCTCTAAAAATATTTTGAGTAACAAATACAAACAATATAAAAGCAAAAGCTCTTGGCTTTTATAATTCAATTCAAAACAGAATTGCCTGGTTATCAGCAAAAGATAGTTCCACTGCTCCAACAGTTCTACCACACAAAAAACACAACCATTCTCTTTAATTTTTCACTACAATTCCCAGTCTTTCCATTGTGAAATGCCTCCACTCAAAATGGGAAAATTGTTTTCTACACACTTGAGATTTCTTCAAGAAATCATAGAATCTGAACAACAATTATACTAACAATTTAATCTAGAAGATCACATTTAAAACAGAGGCAATATTAAATTATTTTTGTTTCTGAAAGCCTTTTGGACATGACTGCATTAACACCATTCTCTTTACCTGAACACATGAATAAAGTCCTCTTTCCTGTCTAACAATTTACCCTATACTCTCCTGTATGTCCCATCCTTATAGCTCAGGTCTGGAGACAGCTAACTTTCACCCAGAAATCAGTGTTCTTTCAGAAGATACACCATTGGTGATGGAGACATCAGTGGTGGCAGAAGTGTCCATTCTGACAGACTCCATGGAGACAAAGTCAATACCTGGTACAGAGTTACTATCAACACTGTAGTACCTACCCAGCCACCCACAGACTGACAACCTACAGTTCCAAAGCCATCAAACTACCTTTTTTGTGTACAAGACTCTGCTTTGTAAGTTGCTTCTCTCTTGCCCTCACAAAAATAAACACACATTTTTAGTGCTCCAGATGAGGAAGGCAATTAAGCCAAGACACTATATGCAAAAATATATATCTTCACAAAGCAAGAAAAGCACAGTCAGTTTAAAAATGCAACTGCCTGGATATGCAATAACCTGAATTCAACAGAAGAATCCCAGCAATCCTGAAAGGTATCTCGGATCTGACATAACTGATAAAATTGAAATAGACTATTTTTTCCAAAATTTATGCAATCCTCCAATGTGGGTCACAAGCAATATAGAAAACTGATATATCCAGTCTCAAATCTGTATTTCATATTTACAGTTTTACCTTGAGTTACACAAGAGACTGTTACTAGATGAAATACTAGATTCTGATGCACAGCGGCGACGAGGTTCAACTTTTCTTCCTGGAGTATCATCTAATGCTCTCTCTTTACTTTCATCTCCAAAACCATTTGATAGACCTGCAGCATAACACAAAAAATAAACTGCATCAAACTGGAAACCACACCATTTTCATTAACAACCTTTTGTATTTACACAACACATCATTAGTGTTTTGTTCTTCAAGTATTTTGGTGTGATGAAAAGAATGTGAATATTAACAAAATATGTGATTTCAAGGAACTGTTATAAATAGGAAGTTTCTGTTGTCCATATTTTAAAAACAGGATGAACCTTTAGGTAAGGTACAAAAAAAAAAAGCAAGCAGAGATTGTAACATGGGAAATACTAACAGGAGTATCAAATCAGTCTTTGCATTAATGTTTCCAACTATTAAAACAATCATGCTGCAAAAAGCTAAATAGAAAAAAAACCAAGAAAATAAAATGTTACAAATCAGGCAGATTACCAAGTCAACAAAAGGGTTATTTCAATGCAATGGTGTAATCATTAAAATCCTTTTCAAACACTGGAAGACTGATATGGATTCCTCCATGACACTATCTAATTCTTCCTGGTAGTCTTTCCATTTTAGTAAATTCAGACTGACTGATATGATGATGACTGTCTTCTGTCACCAATAATCAATAATATGCATGGTACTGTTTTTAGTTAGCCTTCCCCTAACAAAAGTTTATATACATCAAAGGATATTACATTTTAATTTCATAATTGTAATAAAAACATTAAAAAGGCTTTCACATTACAATCCACTTATTTGATGGGCTGTTGCCAATCCTGCTCTGGGTTTGCCACACAAACAGTATTGTCCTTATTAAGCTATTTCTATACTTTATTAAAGAGGGAAATGAAAAGTTTCAAGATGGCATTCTGAAGACTTTCCAGGGTGTGTGGGAGTGTATGTGGTGGTGTGGCCATTAGGACTAACACGGAAAGAATCCCACAGAGACTGCAGAATATAATCAGAAATGCACTCAACACAGGCAATGGTACCAGCCTGCAATCAGCCACTGCAAACTGCAGGCTACAAAGAAAACAACATTTTAAAACAAATTCAATTCTGGGCATGTCACTCCCAGCACAAGGAAGACCTACCCATCCCAGCCATCCTTACCACTACCAAAGACTTCAAGACCATCATGATCATTGTACATTCAGACACAGTCAAACTAGGTTATGTAACTTCACATGCCCCTCCACAGAGCCTTTTACTGTAAAACACTTATGGCAAAACTCCCTTTATGAATTCTTTCAGTCTGTTTGCTACAAAGAAGGCTGATAACTAAGGAACTTTCAAGTTACCTTTTACAATCCAGTAATTTTTCAAGCATTTCCATATAGTGACTTATAGGATTTTTCCCCTCCACCCCAGGAGACCTTCCATTTGGACTGCCAATATAATTTCAGATTTTTGAGAGAAAAAGGAGTATATTTACTCAAGGTTCTGAAAGATTTACATATAAGCATTCTCTTTCCTTGTCATCTAGTTTACACTGTAAATATTCATTCATGAATGTTTGTTTTGTAACTCCTGTATTTGCCTTTGATTTCCTACAGAAGAAAAATGGTAAAGGAAGCATTGTCCTGAGTGACAAGCACCAAACTATTCATCAGTGGTATTCATTAATCTTGTTCTCACTCTCAGCAAAATGATAAAAATATCTGTAGATTAAGGAGGAGTTTGGTCTTAGACTGTACTGGAACAGAGTATGCTTTATGAAAAAGTGTATAGGAGAATTTAAATTATCACAGTACATTTCACACAGCATTTGAAATGAAAAGCTAAAAAAACCATTCTGCAAAGGACATCTCTTATATCTCTGCAAAAAATACTTGTTATTCTTCAATATTCCGTCAGATTTATCTTTCAAGTGAGATGTATAAACTGTTTGGTTTTCATCCTGCCACAAGCTGGAGACACATTACTCAAGTTATCACTCAGGCATCTAGCTAATGTGAAGCAGCTATCAGCAGAAACAAGTCAGATCACAGACTGACTTTTAAACAGGAAGACAGATCAAGTAATGATTGCTGCCAGAACAAGGGCACAGTTCACATTCAAAGTGGAAAGAAGTACCTGTATTAAGAGCATGTGCAAAACATTTACCCATATATAAGCCACATGTGACTTGGATGCTTATCTCTGCATACACTGGTTTTGTACATGCATACCCAGGACAACAGGGGCTTCACATTTTTGTTATTTCAATCTGTTTATGACTGTGCTGTCACCAAAATGGGCGTTCTGGCACTCTCAGTCACTGGCAATGGTGTCTTCTCTTTGTCAACAAGTCAGTACCAAGAAATGGTAAGGAGCCAGTTTTAAGCAACACACTGGACAAAGCAACCATGTAATCGCCTGACTGCTGAAGTTAAGAAACAAGGGATACAGCAGAAAGATGCAACTATAGCAACAGAGACAGCTCTCTGAGGTGGCAGTCCAGCCCTATTCTACTTTACATATAAGCTGTGAGTTTAATGACTCACTTAATTCACTTCAGATTACAGTAAAAAGTGTTTTATCCATCTGCAGAAGAGTTGCTAACAGTGGTGTCCTGGTTTCTGCTGGAATAGAGCAAATTTTGTTCTGAGCAGCTGGTACAATGATGTATTTTGATTTGAATGTTGATAACACACTGAGTTGATGAGCAGTGCTGACAGTAAGTAAAGGACTTTTCAGTGCCTCTGCCAGTAAGCAGGTGCACAAGAAACTGGGAGGAACCATGGCCAGGACAGCTGACCCAAACTAGCCAAAAGGATATTCCACACCATGAAGTGCCATGTCCCATACATAAAATGATGGGACTTGGCTGGAAGGGGCTGATCACAGGGCTGGGCATTGGTTAGTGGGTGCTATGCAACAGTATTGTGCATCGCTTGTTTCTCCTGGGTTTTATTCCTTTTTCGTATTATTATTACTACTATATTTTACTTTTTTTTAATTATTAAACTGTTCTTATCTCAACCCAGAGGTTTTACCTTTTTCTGATTCTCATCCCACTGTGAGGACCAAGGATTGGGAAGTGAGAGTCGCTGAGTGCTACTTGGTTGTCAGCTGGGGTTAAACTATGGTAATTGAGGAAAAAAACCCAAAACATTTTTGACAAAAAAGGAATACTAAAGTGCAAAAGAATTTAGAGCTTCCCAGACATATTTCTCTCTTGTTTGTGGAAGTATGAAAAACAAAGAACATGCAATTTATCAGCAGGAGTAATTTTCCTGAGCATCAAGCCCCAAATGACAGGAGCTTACACAATCCATGATACTCCAGTTTATACAGTTCATGTTTCAGAAGGTATAAGGAATAGGCATTATTTTAAGAAAGGAAAACCTCAAGGCTTATGTTAAGCAAAACACACTCATATCTAGTCATAGATGAAGTGGTTCACAAGTGACCTTCTAACTTGCCAGAAGAAAAGGAGGCAATAAACCCTAAGTGCTTTATGGTAGTAGCACTGATGTGCAAAAAAAGATCAGATATACTACACAACTTGGTTTCTGTTATATCATTACAAAACTATTTTCTCATGAATCATGAAACACCCAATGTCCTGTAGCTGAAGTAAGTGAAATTAAAGATCTCCATTTGCTTTAAGGAACTTGCATTTTATAGAATCAGTAGATATAACTCAGAAGGCCAAATAAAAAAAAATCCATGAGACCTAACTCATCCTGCTTACAACTTTCCACAAGCTCATGATTTTGTTAGATCAAATGAGCTTTCTCTACAGTCATGGAGTGAAATTTTATATCAGGTACTAAACTTCTTACACATATTGCCTCATCAATAGCACTAAAAGCCTTTCATTAGAGGCTCACTTCCTTTACTTTTCCCCTCTGTTCTTAAGTTTCTTAAAAAAGGAGTCTACTCTCAAGAGGCAGAACTTAACTTTTTTCAATTAAAAAGGGAATTCTCAAACGATGAAGTCTGCTATCAATCTTAAATGCAGGGTTACTGCCATTTCTCATCTTCTGCTCAACTTCAAATTACATGGAAAATTTACTGCCTTGCAAATCGCAGCATAACACAACCATTTTGAAAATAAAGAAATGCTAATTAAGAAGAAAAAAAGTAAGACAAAGATGATCAGCCTGATACTTTTCCACAGGTCTTTCACTGCACTGAAAACTGAATTTATTAGGCAAAGTTTTAACTTTTTCTCAGAGTGCCAGTTTGTTCTTAGACTGCATTTAAAACTTTCACTGCCTACCTACATCAAGCAAGTTGGAATCTTTTTGCCCATACTCAATAAATGGAATCAGGAAAAGGTAATTTCCAGAAGAGAGCACAAGTCTGGAAAACATGGTAGAGGAACAAAGCTCAATATATTCCAAAGAGCAGCACAGCATATCTACAAATGTACAAAATGCTGCCCCAGAATACAGAATTGTACATTTCAGACTGTAATCACACCTTACAGTTCTGCTGAAACAAAAAGAAGCAGAATTTGCACAAAACTATTCTAAAGCAATTAATACTGTACTATGTGTAGCTTGATGCAAAACCAAGCACATCCAAATGTAAGATGTAAGTGCTCTCCTAAAACTAGACCTGAAGGGCTGAGGTTCAACCACTAAAAAACCTGCGAGCATTCAAACAATGACTGCACACAGTGCAACCAGCACTTCTAGAACACTATTTAGCTTCATTTTCAGTCACGACTTGTGCACTTACCCAGAACCACTGATGTTACTCTTCATTAAAATATATACACTGTAGAGGAAAATGTGTATTTTATTTTAAAAACCCTTTTTTTTCTGGTAGGTTTCATTTCTCCAAGGAAGATGAGACTGTTTTTTTGGGGGAAGGGAAGAGGATGGAGATGTAGCATTCTCAGCTAATCTGCTCTCACAGAACATGTTCTGGGAATAAGACTGTTGGGACTGGTGAAACTCTGCAACCAGTGTGTGTCACATATACTACAACACGTACAACTTTGTAACTTACGGAAATGGGGCAATATATTGAATGAAGAGCATAGTTTCATATGTGTCAAAGACTTCCTCCAAGAGTGTTCATTTCTATTTGTTTTTTGTTTTAAGGATGGCTGGTGTCTCCAACATGATCCAAATTAATTACTTCAAATGAAATTGTCTTTCTGCGTTCCAAAATGATCATTTAATTGAATTCCATTCCATGTTGAGGATAATAGAAAATAATTAGGATCCAAAGAGATAAATACCCAGCATGATATTAGTTAATATGAGAACCTGGAAGACAGTGAAAAAGCCATTAAGTCTCTCTAAAAGGAAACAGAGCTTTCAATTAAATAAGCCATCCTTACAGCAGTGTCAGAGACAGTGAGAACGACACAAGTGTCCCACATATTCTATCACTAAAACCTAAGGTTTCTAAAGGAACTATCTAAGTAAGTTTCACTTTGATTCAGGCCTCTTTCTTGAAAAAGAATACTGAAAGTCATTGAAAACACAGAATACAACCTCCATATGCATGATATGCATCAAGAACAGTTTAGAAATGTAGCTAAAAATACCTCCAGTAAGAGTAAGAAAGGGGATGTCACTGATTTAGGGGGATTTATATATACAGATAAGCACACACAGGATAAGGGAATACTTCAAGGTAATAAATCATCAGAAGTTATTGTATTCCTAAAAACGCAAACCTTGGAAATGGGCAGACCGCAGAAACAGGAAGGCACCCACTAAGTTATTTTTTCAAAAGTAAGAGCAGTAAGACTCTAAGAGAAACCCTTTAAATGTTACTTCAAACAGTAATTTCTAATGTGCAGTAGGAATATTAAAGACAATTCTTCTTTTCAGAGTACACAGATGAATATCAGAGCACAGCAAAGCTTCCAGTACTTAAAACAGTCTTCAGTATGCAGACAAAATGGAAGCCAGTTAGTTACTCAAAGACTACAAAGGTGTGAAGAGTCCCCTTGGAAATAAAGCTTTTAAAACTTGGTCATGGCTAAGGACAGCAAAGACAGCTCAGTATGAGCTCATGATGTGGCACCTACACACTAAACAGCAGTACCTTTCAAGATCCTAACCAGAAAATCTTAACCTTTGAAGATTTAAGTGACACAGAACAAATACAGTTTGGTGGCTCAATGAATGGCCTGTTTGATGGGTTCCAAAAGAATGTCAAAGAATTCATCTTGTAACTACTGATTTTCTTCAAATCTGAGCATAAGAAGTGTCTTTGGTAAACCAGATGAGACTCTAATACAACAGCAAAATCTGTTTTACACAACAGAAAAGAAAACTAATCATCATTTAATAACTACAACTTCCATAAGATAAGGATCATACATTGCTCTGCAGTACAACAGGAGGATGATTGCTCAAGGCATTTTAAAACATGTAAGTGGGAGGCAACCTTAGTGGAGGAGTTTGAAAACACTCCAGAAAACTCTGAAACGAAATAAGATCATACAAGAAGAAACATTTCTCAAAAAAAAAAAAAAAATTACTACTTCTTCTAAGACAGTATCAGCTGTTCCAATGGTACAGACTGATGAAGCAGTAGAGTAGAAAGCGCCATTAAAAAGTGCAAACTCAAAATCTGAAAAATTCAAAACTGACTTTACAAACTGAATTCCTGAATCAGCTTTGGTTTATATAATTTATGACACATGATTGCAAAATACAAGCTTTAAGTGCCTCAATCACATACAGACCAATGGTATGTCATTTAGGATCCCAGAAATTACTATAAAAAGTCAGTAATATTTAGAATCATTTACTTCTAATTACCTTGGCAAAAATTACTTAGGAGGATTTAAGATCAGAATTTTTTCCAAACATTTTTTACTGACTTATGCCCAAACAGTTAACATCCTTAAGAAAGAAACAAATTTTTTAAAACATTTTCCATTTGAGGATTTTTTACTTTCTCACCTACAAAATCCTGATATAAATGAAAAAAAAAAATCTTTAGAAATTTCTTAAAGACTTAAATCAATATATATTATTTGCATGAAAATCCTCATGCCTAGGAGTCTTTCAGAGCAGCCCAGCAGGACCTGGCACCTACAAAGAAAGGCTGCTCCATTTCCAAGATGTTCCTGTATGGAACTAACTTTTGGAAATTACTATCTACAGGATTTTACACAGAGCTTTTATCAACACAGATTTTTCTTCATTGAAAGTAAGGGTTTCCCTGTAATTGTGAGGACACAACTTTTAGGTATGCTATCCAATGAAAAGGAAACAGATGGACAAAAAAACTCCAGAGGTTCTCCTATGTAAGCAGGTCCAGCAATCTGATTCTACTAAAAATAATTTAGCATTTATTTGCCTTCCACAGCTATTTAGGAAAACTGATGCATAATTTGTTCCTCTTTCTAGGATAGGAACAGAAAATGAAACTGCAGTTGCTACTTGAAAGAAAGATCAAGGCAGAGATCTGCCATTTTGGCGATGACAGACAGGACATCACAGTAAAATGTAAATCTTTTAATTACTTCAGTAAATTACTCAGCTGCATTCCCAGTCCTAATTTTCCAGGCTTTTTTTACCTTGAGAGGTACTTCACGCAGGGAGATTAAAACTTCATGTGATTCAGTATAAAAGATCCAGTGCTTTACAGCCTCCTTCTATGACAGCTCGCAGAGTACTTCAGGAAGTGCATGACCTGAATCCTTTGAGGCTGAAACATCATACTAAAAAATTATTCCAGCCTAGCAAAAATCAACAGTGCTTGCTATGCTAAGATTTTCCTCCTGGCTTCATCGACAGGATGTGGAAAGACCAAATGAGATGTTTCACTGCTCATGCAGTCAACCTGACAGTGCTTGAAGCATCCTCAAGTGAAGATAATCAAGAGCTATTAAATACCCAGCCCAGCTTTGCTGTTTTTAGGCAAAACTGAACAAAAGAGTTAAAATAAGGCTGATTTGCATGTTCATATCTTTGTGTCTAATCAGATGAATCTATAGTTGCTTTTTTCTCCCTCAGACCTGAGGCACTTTTATCTTCAACACAGAATTTTTTAGAGAACTCAGGAGTTAGCCATGTTTATCAGCTAAAGGTTAATTCTCAGCATCTGCTTGTGTCTCCATTTTTTTTCAATGCCATGCTGTTAAGAAGTAATTTCTGAGCATTATTACAGCTTTGGAGGGAAAAGAAAAAGGAAAAGTCAAGGAAGAAAATAGAATAAAAGAAAAGAGAAGAGAAAATGAAATCAAAGTGTGAGCATTACCACATTAGGAGAGCACGGCCTGTCAAAGTGACAGCACGACCAATGACTGCTGTTTTGGCAGCAACAAAACAAAGCAACTTGGCTTCAATTTTACCCATTCTTGAGTGTTACATGTTTCTTTGTATGGGATATCTTCTTAACGTGTACACTTCCCCTGCGCACACCAAAGAAATTATATCTGGGTACTACAACGAGAAACACAGCAGAGAGCTATTCAATTTAAACTATCCCCGAATACTGGACTGTGTGTATGATGCAGTGGACAACTACATTACTCTTTATGAAGGACATTCCTCTGTGCATGCAAATGCATTATCTAATCTGTTCTCACTGAATGGAAAAAGGGGAAAAGATAGAAAACCACCACAAACCACAAGTCCACACACAAACCTTCTCCGAGAGACATTAATCTGCAGTCAATCACGCGTGTAAACTGTCCCACTCTCCACTCATGGCAGAATGGGCCACCAGTGACTGGTACTTTTGCCTGCCAGGTTCAGTGCCTGACACTGCTGTGGAGTCACTGCATTAACCTTTTCTATTGTCCATCTCTTCAATCAGACCTGTGGGTGAGCATGTGGGGGTTGGCCTGGATAACCTTTAAAGGCCCCTTCCAACCCAAACTACTCTACGATGTCCCAAACAGGTCAGCCGACTCGATCCACTTTGATAAACAGTATGTCTGGCAAGAGGGGACTTCACCATATCTAAGCCTGTGAATCTGAAGGTAGGTCATCTATGCCACAGCACCATGGCAAGCATCTTCTTAAATAAATTAAGAACACACAGAAAGTATAGTGTGAATCTCCAAATTCACTAACTTTTTAGATATTTTCAATAAATCCCACAGTTCTGTTTACCATCTGCACCACACAGAAAAAAAGTCTTAAATGTCACAAATGAAGCACATAGGGGACTATGACATTTAATTTTTTACAAAGCCAAATCTGGGCCAAGTAATGAGCTAAGTCTTAAAAAAAAAAAAAAGAGAGAAAAATAAAAAAGCAGCACTAGAATACAGTAAAAGGCTCGACAATTCCTACAGCATCACCTGGGCCAAGAAATGAGCTAAGTAATAAAAAAAAAAAAGAGAAAAATAAAAAAAGCAGCACTAGAATACAGTAAAAGGCTCCACAATTCCTACAGCATCAAGCTAAACAGAAGGGCTTCCAGAAACATTTATTATTACAGAAGATTTGGTTATAAGCATCCTAGAAAACACAGCAATTATACATTGGGTGCCAATAATTAATATTTTTAAAATAACCCAAAAGACATCACTTTCAAAGATATTAACATTTTTAAGACCCAAGAAAAATTTCCAGAATACTAGTGTATAATGTATCTTATGTATGTACACACCTCACAAGCCTTGAAAAAAACACCACATTGCCATTTAACCAGGTATTCATCGACCCCCACCACTCTCAACTATGCTGCGCAAAATTCCCCCTATTTTAATAACATAAATCAAGAAATAGGAAAAGGATTTTTCATTGTCAGGAAGTTAATACTATGATTATTTATATTAAATAAAACCAGAAGGAATGTTTATGTTCTTAAAACACATTGTGATTGTTGATTGGCATAAAATAGCTTCCTACCCCATCTTTCTGCCTTATGGACTTATTTTATTCTAGGTGTATTACAAAAACCCTCTCCAATCTCTCAAAATGTTCCCAGAAATTAAATTGGCAGAAATTTTCATAGGCCTGGCAGAACTCCTATCTAAAGTTTGATTGGGCCAAAAAGAAATTAAGAAATGCAATGGAGGGTTTTTTTCCCCTCCTAATTTCTTTCCTTAATTTGCTTTATTTTCTTAGCAAATAGTCCTACATTTCCCAGTGGCCTATCAACCTACTAGAAGACCAATTAACCAAACATATCCTGACAACTGAACAGTCAGACTCCTGTACTCCCCAGGTCTCTACACTGACAAATTTAACAATCCAGGGAATAACTTCTTTTAGGCCTTCATAATCTCCTCACAATCTCTAATACTTTGTTTGTTTGCAAATACACCTTAAAATGTTTTATGTTTCCAAACCTCCTGGAGTCAGGCAGCTAAAGTTCTTTGACACCATTAAGTGCTCAAATAATTAAATTTCAAATCAGACTTCACATGAAACAATCACTATGCAATTCAATACAATAAATCAGGACTCTGGATCTGTAATTAGATTTAGTGAATTTGTTGTACTTGATTAATGAATATCAATTTTATATATACACACACACACACATATACATGTACTGTCATTCCTATCTATGCTAACCACAAGAGAAATTATACCAATTTGGGGCCTTTCTTCACTAAGGAACCTTTAGTTTAGTTTATTTACTTTGAAGACATAAGTTTATTAGACATGCATGTTTTACTTTCACTTCCTCAATTTATAGAATGGTAATGAATGCTGTGCATATGAAGCCTCATTTTTAGCCAAATTGGCCTGTGTTCCAGAGAGGCAAAGATTCATTAGAAATCAAGTACTCAAGAATTAAAATAATGAACTGTGTTCCATTTCAGTCCAGACACAATGTCTACTCTTATCATATCAAATTAAGTTTTAAGTCCTCACTACAATATTAAATTCGATCAAATGCAAATGGAATTCGTATACAGGTTACTTGTCACCACTTTGTTGTAGTTGAGCAGAAACAAAGTCAGCCCAACATTTACTAACAGGTTTAATAAGGAATTTTTGTTGTATACTGATAACTGTATGTGAAGTATGCATTAAGAAATTATTAATTCCCTCACTCTGTGCATTTTACTATGTGAATATTCTACTTCAGTGATCCATATTCTAAATACTTGTTTACATGTGTTTCAGTACTTTGAGAAAATCTGTGTAGCTGGAAGTTAAAATATGAAGTAGATTATACACGTTACTGAAATTTTCTACTACTACACTTGAAAAGAAATAATAGAAACACAACATTCTGCACTATAATAACCACGATCTAAAATCCTGATTCTATGGTAAGTTACAGTGGTGTTTTTAGGATAGTGTATTTTAAATACTAAGTTTCTAATTAAAATAGAGAGCACTGTAACAGCAACTATGAATTATAAAACCCAAATTTACAAACCTTAGAGATGACTAATAACACAAGTACACAGGCAAATTTAATCTGAACATAATCTAGCATTTTACAATGTTAAAAAAGGTTTCTTGAAACAATAATTTGTTCCATCTGCTATCTTACTAATAAGATAGCAGATGGATACAGGCAGATTTTTAATGGTCAGTAAAATCTACCTTCTACCCATTAATACTGCAGAGAAAAAACTGCAGTAATAACTGCACAAAATATTTCCCTGACAAAAATGATTCATCTTTGTAACAAAAGAGTGAGGTAAGTATACAATGGGTATTTTGAAAAGGTCATTAAACTTGTCACAGTTAAGACTTGACATGCCCAACCTTCAAGGATCACACACCAATCTCTGATGTCACCAAAATTTCCTAGGTAAACCAACAATCTTCTTTTGGTAATTGTTGCTAGATACAATGTGACGCAAACTCAAAATACATCAAATATGTATAGGAAATTTTTAAACATGTCTCCACTATGCCGCTATCAGTTTCTACACAGCAACTACAGACAGATGTACTCTGTGGTAATGCCCTAGTAGAACACTAGAAAATTTAAATTTAAGATTACATTACACTCCTGCTTCATGTATTTTAAAGATGCACATATGAAAGGTCACAGTATTGAAATGAACTGCTTTCAGTTCTCTTTGAAGGCTAACTCACGTTGTTCAGTAGTCCCTCATTTCTGAAAAAGAGCTGGCATTTCAGTAATCTTATGTATGAAAGCCAATAGCATGTGGGACACCACACAACGAGCGTGTCAGTGGATTCTAGGTCTCTTTCTTGAAAATAACTGGAAAAACCTTAACCCCAAATGTAACTCAAGCGAGCACAATAAAAGCAGTCTATAAGAATAATGAAACAACCAGGTAGGTGTGGTTTATTTCACTCAAATAAATTTTAGAGTCTTCCTTTGAACTTTGTCATGTAAGAATACAGCAGTGATAAGAAAGGGAAACGCTGAAGAGACTGAAGAGTAAGGGACAGAAACAAGACATCCTTAAATAATGTCAAAAACCCTCATACTGGCTATGAATAGGTAAGAAAGAAAAAATATATGACAGTGCAGCTCTCGACCACTTGAAAATTTCAATCCTTGCCACAATAAGTGGTTCTTTTTCATGATTTTTTCTGTATTCAGTAAAATTAAGGACAGTTAATATTCACACCATTCAAAGAAAACTGTGCAACAATAATTCATTTTCAACTACAGGGATTTCCCACAAAGCTGATAACCCATGTCAATGCACACAAGAAGCCTGTTGCATGCCTTTTCCTATGATTGGATGGCTTTGGAAGAAAAAGCTTTGCTGGATTCTACTGAATAAAAACATTTTTACCTACAGCATGAGATTAAATTTTATAAAAAATAACCAAAGAGAAAGAATGTATTGCTGTATACATCACCAAATGCATTTTTATCATAACACAGACATCTACATGGATCAATACCAGCTGCATACACAGAAAAATCTCAACTGTTTTTAAGTCTTGGTACGTATCTGACATTTGTGCTGGTTTCCTGCTTAACTGTAGCTCAAGATAGCTGCCAACTGCAAATTACTTAAATTAGTGTGGAGACACAAATTTGAAAATAACATGAGGAATAAAATTTCCTATATGAAAGCAAAATGTTTGCTTGTAAACAAGCAAACTAATCAAAGGAATAAGATCTGATAAACTGCCACATCTGTATGAACCATATATGCTTAAAACACGACATACTATTAAAGAATAACTAGAACATTTTCAGGTGAATATTAATTGGCCAAACTGTTTCAATTCACTCTTCTTGAACAAGTACAAATTCTAACTATAAATGCCCCCTAAGTATTAGTTCTACATAAATTTAATTCTCTTTATATCTTTACTAGCTTCAGAAAAAGTCTAGGCAATTTTGTTTTAAATTAACAATGGAAAAACCTTTTAACAGAATTTTAAAATTACTTTAACTAGGTTGTTAAGTTTTGAAGATAATCAAAAGCATATTTGCTCTACATACACCTAACTCCACAGCTAGAAAGAAAAATGGCTGAATTTAAATGTATTCAGAAATCTGGTGGGTTTTGGTTTTGTTGCTGCCTTTTTTTTCTCTTTAAGAATTAAGTTAGTTTTCTTACAAAATAAAAACCTTTTCTTCCCCTAAAGATAAAATTCACCATGTTTAACACAAAAATTTCAAGGCATTAGTATTAATTCCCGGTGTGATCTAGCACAAAATGATTCACTGTGTGTGACAAAATGCAATCTATGTACAGGTACATGATAATGAAATTATCTAGGTTATAAACTGGCAAATTAGGATATTTGGAAACCAAAGCTTTTTATGTCATTAATAAAGATTAACTAACTTCTACTACCACACTGTCTTCACTTGTCCTTACTTCAGAACTAAAGTACCAGATCAAATCTGCACGCTCTTTCCAAGTTGTTCGGAAAATGAATGGAAGTTGGGGCTTTCCAAACAGGCAAACCAAACAAAACCCCAAAAATATAAATGAAAAACAATTCCCCTCACTCCTTCTTACATAACATTTTCTCGTACTATGATTCCAGCATTAGAATCATTAGTGTCCTCACCTGATCATTCACAAAAACCCCAACCAACCAACCAATTAAAAAAGCGCACTGCCCCACATCCCTAAATCCTGTTATTCAAAACAAACAAAATTCCCACTAAACCAAAAAGAAACAACCTAAAAATCAACAACACTTCCCTTTTCCCCCAAATAAACCCACCGTCCCCCCAGCTTTTGGAGCACATCTTCACACCTAATGTTCAAATGAAACTCCTATCTCTTTCATTCAAAGAGACAAACCCACCCCCACACACTGTTTTCATACCTGCATAAGGGTTCCCAACATGACAATGTAACAGAGTATTTATTTCAAAAGTAATATAAAAGTTATAGCAATGGCCATGGATGACATTAAGGAAGTATCCATAAGTAATCTTTTGATGCTGCTTTTCTTCCTCAAAGGTTTTATATGAACTTCTCAAATAAACAGAACTATGACGTGCTAAGAAGATATAATTAATGTCTTGAGCTGGTCTGCACTAATGTATTAAGATAACATTTTCTTTCACATATCCTTTAAAGAAGTCTCATTAAGAGCATAATCTCACCTTCAACTCTACTGAAAGCGCACAGACTTAAAAAAAAAACCACATGAAGCGTTGTTATATGTTGGGGTTTTAACACTTCCATAAAATACATGGATATACAACGTGCCTCATACACAGTCATCAGTTTCATAAAAATAAAAATATGCTTGGAGTTAGCACTCAGCAAAATGAAATCATACATGGCACAAGTATTTTTTATGCTCCTGCTTACAAGCCTTTTAGTTTTGACATCACACGTCAAGTTTCCATGTAATTTAACACGGAATTTGCAAAAAAGCAGCCAATTCATCTTTCCTGCAGGTTTCATATACACCCATGTGTGTAATCTCAAAAACTGCATTGTAAAACTAAAGAACCCAAACTTCATTCAGTAAGTCTAACTGTCAAGGGCCAACACAAACATGAATAATAATTTTATGAACTGTAACTACTCAACTATGAGGACAACCTGTTTTAAATGCTAAAATCTGAAGATTAACAATCACATGTATGTAAAAATTAACAGGTATGTTAACTTTCCAGATGCATCCATTCAAATAAGTTTTGTAAACATTTACCTGTATCCAAGCGCTTTACAGGGGACTCATCATCAACCTCAGAATCTCCACATGCACTCCTTGATCTTTTCCTTGGGTGCAGAAGTGTCTCCAACCTTGGAAGGACTACAGACAAAAAGGTTTTGGTCCCTAGCTGTGGAGAAGTTGGCTGGGTTTCAGTGTTCTTTGCAGACTTTTGGGGGCTTATACTTTTCGATTTGCAGAAGAGAATGGATGTACGTCTGTTTACATCAGTTGATGACTCAGCTACAGCAGAAACAGTCGACTCATTGAGATTACTGTCAAGTAAGTGTTCTGGAGTGTGTCCATTTATTTCTTTCTGAATGGAAGTGCTATATAATTCATTATCAAATTTTACTCTTTTGTAAAGCTTACTCTGCTCTGGATTGAGTTCTACTGGTTTGAGGGTTGGTGGTTCTGAATTAGTCTCCAAGTTTGAAGGAAGAGGTAATGCATCTGATGGTTCAAGTTTAGGGGGAGATTTATCTCCTGAAAAAATTATAAATAGAGTGTGATTTTTGAAAACCTGTAGTTATAAAGTCTATTATAAAACTCACTATAAATGTGCAGCCCACCAAATAAATTGTTGTCTGGAAACAAAGCATAACATTTTAAAACCAAAACTTGTCTAGCAACAATCTGTCCTAGTTAGTAGTTCCTACTTTTATACTGGGAATGTAACAGGGGTAGAAAAGAAGACGTCTATAGCTGGTGTTAACAATTTATACCTGGATAAGTACTTGCTTCTTCTCATGCAGTTGTGTTAGTTTCATTAACTAAAAAAATCTATTTTTTCATTAGGAAGTTGGGGTGGTGGATGATTATCTGTTAAATGCAATTATACTGCCATTCAAGTAAAATTTTTTGTAACATACGTTTTTATCTATTTCACCTTATCAATATTCACCTTACTTGCCTATGAAAAATTTTATCAGCTAACCAATTAAAAAAAAAGGTACCTGTAATCTGTTCTACTTGAGTGAACTAAAATGTGTTACAAAATCTACACAAGGGCATGATTTGTAAAACCTTTTTACAGTTTTGACCAGAAGTTTTATCTACAAAAAAGTAATAAAAATGGAGAAGATAAACCCAATACCCCCAAAATCTTGCAGCTTGATTAGCCACTAGTTGAAAAATAACACATTTGATAAATGCAGATTTGATATGAGAAATCAGAAAAACCACCCTCTAGCCTTTTTCTCCCCTTCTCCCCCACTTTTTAAGTATAATCCTGTCCCACTCAATTCCACTAAATCCATGCTAGGAAAAGACGAGAGAGATATGACAGTGAGTGTACAAAACTAGTTTCATTTTTTTCATCACAAGTAATGGGAAACAAAATAAACATTCTACTATTGCAGCATTCCCTAATACAAGTATAAGGATGTCCTAACCCATAATTATCAATTCAAAAAGATGTTAAAGCTTCCAAAAGAATCTTTCAAAATACAAGAAAGGAAATACTTACTCTAGAGTAACTGTATAACACTAATGTACTATTTATGCTATCACGTAAAATATTTAAACTTAGTTAAATTTTCTATGCCACCTGAAGAAGGGTGTAAAACCCCAAAGTGTTTAAGTTCTCTATTTGCAGTTTATTTTGTTTGGTTTTGGCTCAGCAGTTTTGACTTGGAAATCAACTATTTCTAAGTGCAAAAAAATGTTTACCCTGTTGTTTAAGGTTTAATGAAACAACAGCATAGCTCATATTAAAAATACCTGTTTTTAAAATACAGTGATTGTGCTTACATCACTTGCAGGCACACAGGATTAGAACTGGTAACTAATATTTCAGAAGACCGTAGAATGAAATGTAAAGCCAGAGAAACACATTTAAACTATTAGCCATTAAAAAATCCTGTACTTTAAAATGTCCACGGTGACTTCCTTTGTGAACAAATTCTGATTTTCTTACAACTAATTAGAAAGTATTTGCAGAAATACTAAATAACATAAAACCACTTGAGAATTATTTAGAAATAAAACCTAAATTTCACGGGGTTGTTCTGGTACTGTATTTTTCACATGACTGAAGACTGGAAACTGAATTGCAAGTAGGTAATTCAGAGTTCTAGCAAACTCATCTCCTGCAGAGATCCTGGGCACAGGATTTTTCTTATCTTTTTTTTTGGGTCATTTGTTCTCTTTACTCCTCTATGTACCTTCCATTTATGAACTGAAATTTGAACTAATTTTCATTACTCTCCTCTAAACCAAAGCCATAACTACCATACCAATCAAACCTGGATCATGCCTTTCATCATGTTTTATTTACAAAGCCTACTGTAAATATAAGAAAACCACTACTGTTCACTTTGGACTACTTTTTTCATAAAAAACTGCTGAAGTAAAAGGCTGTGGCATCAGAATGTTAAGCTACAAATAAAAAAAAGGTTGTGGATTCATTAGGTGCCAAACCCCACATTCCTAAAGAACTGTATTTAATACCATCATCACTTGAAGATTAAAAAATACCCAAATTTAAAAAATCCAAACCATTAAACATTTTAAAAACACTTAAAAGCCTCAGAACAAAATAGTGTGCTGATTCATGTACACTTTTTCTACCAAGGCTCAAATCTCCAGCAAGTTCTGTTTGGAACTAAACACCAAGTTGCTGTTTGAATGGCAGTTAAGGACAATCATTTAATTGACTTCACCTTTCAAAAATGTGGAGAGCACCAAGCCACAACAAATAGAGACTATTTTATTTATTACCATGCTTCCACTTTCCCTTGAGCTCTTTCCTCCTCCTATTCAATGCACTTTTTCAAAAATGAAACGCATCTCTAACTCTCCTAAAGAAAAAGTTTAGTTCCTTAGAGCTAATCATGAAAGAAAGCCAATAGAATTCTTACTTGAGTGACAGATTTTCTTTGCATAATTTAAAAATGAGCAATAAAAACCTCAGAAACTCAATTTAAAAGCTAAAAATTGCAAATACTATATTTAATTAAAATATTAAGTTAGTGCTTCCAGCACACTGCTCTCATTGAAATCAATGGCAATTAGCCAAGAGTAGACAAGTTCTGAGACAAATGTTTTGAGGAGGAAGAGAAGCAAAAGGGGAAGAGCTAGGCAGATGTGGCTGACTTAATTCTACAACATGAAATTGGTTAAGTCTTATCAATAGTTAGTTTTACTTAAAATAGATAAATAAATAAACAAATAACCCCAAAGCCTACCCACTCTCCTGCCTAGAGTCTGGAGTAGTGAATAAAAAAGGCTACAAAGACAGTATAACAGCCAGTCTTCATTACCATTGACCTAGGCTCACATGATCCCTAATACATATTTTGAAATTTAAGTGTATTTCCAAAAGTGAAAAGGTATTTTCCACTCAAGCATTTCCAGCTGCTATTCCTATGAGATTGGTTGCACTTTCCTTTTTTAACCCTTTGCTACCATAAAAAGTAAGGGAGGTAGTTTTTTTTAAGAAGATACTTTTACTCTTAAAACATTTGTTGTGATTAGGCAGCTATTTTCATATTTTAAAACTATTCTTTTAATTTTAAAAACAATATTTTAAATTTAATATTAGTTAATCAGATTCTTTAATTCACACTATTACTCACATCACAGCACCTGACTGAAGCGACTCAGAACAGCTTAAACCTGGTTTACAATCTTACCTTCTTCTTCTCCATCTTGTTCTAATGCTGCACTTTCTTCCTCGAAACTTCCAATACCTGACTCTATTTGAGGAGCTTGGTTGTGTTGCTGACTGAGTTTGTTGCGAATAATGCTGATTTCTTTCTTTAACAGCTTTGCTCTTTTGCTCCTTGACCCACTGGATTTCATTGCACAGGTGAGATCAAGTTTTTCTAGCAGCTCTCTCAGCTGTTCTTCCAAGGACATATGTGCTCTGTTTGCAGGATTCAGTAACCTATCCACTAAAGTCAAAACACGTACAATTGAAAATGTGTTAGCATTTCCCAGAATATTCTCAGAACAGTAATACAACAAAAGGAAAAAAACTGAATTCGCATGCCAAAATAAAAAAAATACTGTCAAAAACCTATTTAGATTATAGTCAGAAATCTTGAAATTAATTCCTACTATATATTAATTAATTTAAATTCCTACTATTTCATTAATTCCTACTATTCCTACTATATATTTACCATTTTTCTTAATCAGCATTTTGATCAAAAAAATTAAGTAGCAGAACAAAGAAATAAAAGGTCAGAAGGAAGACATAATTATACCGTCAAAAACCTATTTATAGTCCGAAATATTGAAATTAATTCCTACTATGTATTCATTAATTTAAATTCCTACTATTTATTAATTAATTCCTACTATTCCTACCATATATTTACCATTTTTCTTACTCAGCATTTTGATCAAAAAAACTAAGTAGCAGAACAAAGAAATAAAAGGTCAGAAGGAAGACATAATTAATCCTTCCCACTTTAACAAATTCCTTCTTGATAAAGAAAAGGATAAAATTATGGTTATAAAAGAAATGTGTTAATTATTCTCCACTGCCAAACCTCAGAAAACTCATGTGTATGTCAAAAAAAAACTATTTAATTCCTAGTATTACAAATGTGCTCAATTTTTTGAATAGGTTACTCAGGAATGTGCTGAAGTTCATGAATACTGGTATTCATTTTCCATGCCTTACAAGCATATACGATCACGTGAAAGAAAGCACTCAACTTAAAAAAAAAAACCTTTTCTGCATAAATTGTTAAATCAGGCTCTGACACTGCCAAAATCAGAATCCAGATTTATGACAGATCTGGTAGAATAGAAACACCAGACTCTTTCAAGCAATGTTTTTAACGAGCAGTGGAGAATCTAGTTAGCAAACTGGAGAGCAACAATCCTAAACATCTGTGTGGAATATACACACTGTATGCAATGAAAAATGCAACTTTCCAAAATAACTGAAAAACATCTTACCATCTTCCCAAGAGAAAGGCTGGGGTGACTCAAGTTTAGGCCGTTCTGGTAAGTGCATTCCAGTTTCATTGTTATAACCAATTCCTTCAGCATCTCGCCTGGCTTGCCTGAGAACTACACCTCCTTGATCTCTTAACCGCACTGCAGCTCTATAAAATATTGTATCTTTTGCATTGTATTTCATACAGTTATCTATGATCAGATTGAAGTCTTCTTCAAACTCAGTGAGGTTTTTATAGCCTTGAGCTTCTAACCGTTTCCGCATGGTAGAGAAATCCATAGGATGTTTAATATGATCCAAATAGTCTGGAACCTTCAAATAAATATTTAAAACACAAATGGGTAAAATTGTCTAATTACAGACAAAGTAACATTAGTTAGTAACTGATCTGCTTCTTAAACTTATCTTGTAACACCTCAATAGAAGAAATTAAAAATGCAACACATCTAGATATTGCAAACATTTGCATGCCAACAGAAGTTTACATATTACAATATTCTGCATCTCGGGTAACAAGTTTGAGCTCTACTGAGAGATGCTGAAACTACTTTTTATTGGGAATTGTGTGGTTTTATGTACTCCTACTTTCAGGCAACTCGTGATAGAAACAAGGGAAAATGGCCTCAAGTTGTGGCAGGGGCAATTCAGCTTGGATATTAGGAAAGATTTCTAGACTGAAAGGCTGGTTAAGAATTGAACAGGCTCCTCAGGGAGCTGGTGCAGTGGCTGTCCATGGAGTGCACTTTGCGATATGCTTTAGTCGGCATACTGGTATTAGGGCAAAGACTGGACTTGATGATCTTGGCAGCCTTTTTCAACCTTAATGACTCCACATATAATAAACAGATGTTTATGCAGTATATGCACAAATGCACACATGTATACTCTAATCTGTGTAGTCTGACCTTCAAGTAAGAACACAGTATCTGCATTGCAATTTTTGACACCCTTGAAATTTGCTTTACCAAAATCATCTTACTGCAAAGTAACAGTATGAACCCAACATTCTATACAAGAATGGGTTATTTCCCAGAAATTATTTTGGTATATAAGCATAAAAATGTTTCCATAGCAGTAGACCATAACTCATAATGTTAATTATCAGAATAAAGATGAAAAGCTAACACTGCTTCCAACTCTGCATGTAATGACTTGTTTCCTGTACTTAAGTGCCACCAAGCCACATGTAAACATCACGAAACACAGCTGCAAACGTACCTCTTTAAGGTTCACTGGCTGAGCAAATATACGAGCAGAATCCTTTTCCTGCAGCTGATCCAGAACCGACCGCAGAAGTACAGTGAATGGAATAAGCTGAAGTTCCATAGTAACCTGCTCAAGCTTGACCTAAAGAAGCAACAGTTATCCAACTGAGCATTTTCCACTAAAATACTGTATTAAAGTTGTTTAGCAGCAGTAGTATAGTATAGTAGATAACATATAAAATATAAATAAATTTAAGTAAATGAGTTCAGTATTACTTTCAATATCATCAGTTGGAATTTATCTGACATAGGTTTTCAGCTGATTCCATAAGAAAAAAACATCCTTATTCCTTCAACTCCAGTTTCCCAGAACACAAATTTGTGTTTTATACGTAAGAATTTTGTTCCATTTTTAAATGTATTTTTTTAAAAGATGCTATATAATAACAGCTTCACAATTCACCAACCATGTGAAAATAGTAAGAGTTTAAAGGTAATGTTTCAAATTAAATTTCAGTTTTACTGCTATGTCTGAAGTTTAAAAAGAGAATCTGATTTACAGGCAACATAAGACCAAAACAAAGAGTAATCTGAAAGACGATGTTCTACATAAATTCCAAGAAAATTATTTCAAAAAACGGAATCAATATCTTCAAATACTTCAATATCCTTCAGATATTTTTTTATTTTTGGCACTATGTAGATTGCTCGGCAGCTTAATTTTCAAGCCATTTTAAGAGATGTCAACAATGAAACAGTCTTGCTATGGCTAAAGTAAATCCTTAATGAAAGATTAAAGATGTGTGTGCATACATATAATATACGTGTAAATAAAGTATAAGCAAACTCACATACATAAAGTACATGCTTATAAATACATTTGTAAAGCAAGTGATATGTGAATACACGTGAATGATGCGTAGAATTCCAGTAAGCACTCCAGAAGGACAAATTATTTTAGCTGGCAACAAATGTTCACAGTTTGCAATAATAAAAATGAAACGGTGTTTTTATAAATAAGGACCATTAAAAACTAAGTGCAAATATTTTGCGTTCAGTTTTCACTTAAGATTTTATCTTTCTGCATTATCACTTCCTCAAATCTCTTCTCCTGGCAATGTTAACTGCAGAATGCTGTAGGACTTCAGATGCAGCTTTTATTTCTGCTTTTTTCTTGACAGAAGGATAAAAGTGCTACTAAGTATATGGGCATGTATTGAGAAAACCTGAACAGATCAAATCTTCTACAGTTCTTTGGAAACCAATCATTTTTGTAAGTCTAAGAGAGTGTCTTAAATAATTTCTCTATACCAGCGCATACAGCATGGACAACAAACAGGAGGAGCTGGAGGTCACAGTGCTGGTAGAGAGCTACACCCTTATTTCCATTACCGAAATTTGGTAGGACAAATCCCACAACTGAAGTGTGACTATGGATGGTCAGAAGGGCCAAGAGCATACCAAGGGGCAGTGGGGTTGCCTTCTAAAATGAGAAATGAACATACTCTGGGGAGTTGTCTCAAGAAAAGCCATGAGCAAGATTGAAATCTTAGGCACCAAGGTGAAAGAAGGAACCTTGTGGTTGGTATTTATTTCAGATCTAGGGGAGACTATTGACAAAGCCTTTCTGCTCCAGCTACAGACAGGCACTGCTTTTACACGCTCCTGTCCGGACGGGGACTTCAACCACTCTGACATGTGGAAAAGTACCACAACGAGCTGCAGGAGATTCCTGGAGTGCATTATGGATAACTTTACAAGGCAAAGCTTCCATGTAGGGCAAAAGGAGATGATTCACGACAGCCAGCACAGCCTTACAAAAGGTAAGTCCTGCCTAACTAACCTAGTAGTCTGACCAACCTAGTGGCCTTCTATGATGGAGTAACTCTTTTAAGCAGATAAGGGAAAATGTCATCTATCTGGACTTCTCTAACGCCTCTGACATGGTCCTCAACAACATCCCTCTCTCTAAACTGAAGAGAGATGGATTCAAGGGCTGGACTGCTCCACAGGTGAGGAATTGGCTGGATGGCTGCACCCTGAGAGCAGTGATCAATGGCTTGGACTCTGGTTGGAGATCAGTAATGAGTGGTGTTCCTCAGGGGTCTGTACTGGGACCAGTAGTACAGTTAATATTTTCATCAATGACCTAAGACCAAAGGACCAAGTATACCCGCAACAAATCTGCAGATGACACCAAGATGAATTGTGCAGTTGACACACCTGAAGGACAGGATCCCACCCAGACACAGTCAAACTCAAGAAGTGGGCCCCATGGGAATCTCATGGGGTTCAAAAAGGTCCTCCAGCAACTGGGTTGTGACAACCCCAGGTATCAGTACCAGCTGAGAGATTAATAGCTCCAGCCCCGTCAAGAACTTGAGTGTACTGGTGGATGAAAACCTCAGTATGAGCCGGCAGAGTATGCTTGCAGCCCAGAAAGTCAACTGCACCCAGGGCTGTATCAAAAGAGTGTGGCCAGCAGGTCAAGGGAGGTGATTCTGTCCCTCTACTCTGCCCTCATTTGGCCCCACCTGGACTGCTGCATCCAGCTCTGCAGCCCCCACCATAAGGCATAAAGCTGTTGGGAGTGGGTCCAGAGGAGGGCCACTAATACGATCAGACTGGAGCTCTCTTCTGAAGAAAGGATGAGAGAAATGGGGCTGCACATCCTGGAGAAGAGAGGGCCCAAATGAGACTTTACTGCAGCCTGTCAGTACTTAAAGGAGGTTTATAAGTAAATGGGGACAAACTGATTAGTAGGGCCTGTAGTGACTGGACAAGGCATACAGTTTTAAACTAAAAGAGGGTAGATTCAGACTACATATAAAGAAAAATTTTTTTACAATGAGGGTGCTGGACAAGGCGTACAGTTTTAAACTAAGAGGGTAGATTCAGACTACATATAAAGAAGAATTTTTTTACAATGAGGGTGAAGCACTGGAACAAGAGGTTGCCCAGAGAGATAGTAAATGCCTTACTCCTGTTAAAATTAAAGATTAGATTGGATGGGGCTTTGATCAACCTGATCTAGTTGAAGATGTTCCTGTTTATTGAAGAGGGGTTGGGACAATACAATCCTTAATGTTCCTTTCAACCCAAGCGATTCTATGAAAATTTCATATATTTTAAATAGTTTCAGTGCACAGCATGTACATATGTTACTTGACCCTAAAAGGATTAAAATACAGCTATCCTTCTACTGAAAAACCTGTAAGAATACTTGAATTATCTTTCCTTCAGAAAAGCTTCACCAAAGTAAAAGGTGTTTCATTTACCTGTTCTCTTTTTAATTTTTCACGCTTACGTATGAGTTCTATCAATAAACGTGCTCTTTCAAGATCATGGCGCAGCCTTTGCCAGTACTTCAATTTTTCTTTTAAGGCTTGCATTTCTTCATCATCTTCTCTCTAAGAAAACAATCAAAACATTTTCATGAAAAGAAAAATGCATATCTCTTTTTATAAGATAGTTCCATTCAACCACAAAACGTATGCACATGAAATGAGAATCTACTGTGACCAAGTTATGGCACTTGCTCATATGCTTCATGTTGCAACAACAGAAAACCTGTGGTCAGAGTATCTTCCAGAGTTACTTGAGGGTCTAACTGAAAATAAAATCTAAACTAGAAAGCAATCATATGGCAATGGCTATTGACATCAGAAGAAGCAACACAGCAAACAGCAACTGAGAAATACAACACGCTGCAAAATACAATACAGGATTTTCGCATCAAAATCCAAACTAGGTGAACACTACCAGTTTCTTCAGAAGCTCCAGCCTGGCAGAAACAAATTATTCATGTGGTCAACACAGTCCACCTCCCTCACACCCAGCAGAACTAGGACACACTTGTAACAAAACAAAATAATTATGGCTTGTGAGGACAGGAAATTAAAAGCTGTTTATTAGATAACAGAGTAACTTCAAATTATATTGCTGGTGAATAATGCAGCAATACACTCTTTTGGAAAAGGGATGAAAGAATTTAATTTACATTTTCAGAGTAAGCAATGTTTAAACACTTGTAGTATTTACATTGATTTGTACATACAAAACCCAGAGTGTTTGTTTGCCTTTACTATTTTTTCATAAGAAAAAGGGAGGATACTAGAATATGACTTCCAGAATTCAAATGGTATTGGTAATTCATCAGAAATGAGGCCATAAAGAAACTGCCTGATATTCGTACCAATTACACAAAAGAAACATCTGTTTTGGAAAATTATTACATTTGAAAAATGAGTCTTTTATAAAAGTGTATCTGAGAGATATCCAAAACTTTGCATGCTTGCCTGTAACTGGCAAAATGCAATATATACCTAGGTCATCTTGGAGGGTGTTCTAAAACCTAAAACAAAACCACTAAATTCCATCAGCTTTTATATATGGGAGACAGAGGAATAAAGGAAAATGACTAAGGAGATGAACAACAAACAACATTACAAAGTATTACACCAAAAGCCAAAAATTCATTAAAAGAATAATTTAGAAGTACCATAGGTCCTCTAAAGAAAGTTTGTGCAATTTTTTCAGATAGCTGGCCCTTCCTAGCTGGAAGCTTAAAAACATTATCTAATAGATTTGCCAGCGCTATAATTCTATCATCTGCATTGTATTTTATTGCTTCATGTACTTTGCAAAGGTAAAGCTTAAGTTTTATTCAAATCTCTGACTTCAGTGAAGCTGAAAATACTTAAAATATCAACCATTTCTGCACTAGAATATACCAATCTGGAAATAACAGTTTCATTAAGAAACTGTATTTCATTTTCTTTTCATTAAGAAAAACAAAACAACAACAACAACACCACCTAAAAAAGCCAACAAAAACACAAAAACCCCAAACAACTACAAAAAACCAAACAAACAAACCCCACAAAAAATACCCTACCCCAACAACCTAAAAACAGGAGCTAGAAACTTCTAGTTCCCTTTCCCAATGACTATTACAATTGACACTTCTAATTTCTTTTAAAGAGTTAAATCTTTACATAGACACAAGATAATTTAACTGCTGGGGTCAGAATGGTTCAAAGTAAGTTTTGACAGATAAGAGTATTAATATTTTCAATAATTTTCAATTCTTTAAAATTCTGAGGAGACTCACTGAAATAGGAAGCCTAACTGCCACTAACACTGCCACTACAGTGCCACTGCTACTCTCCTAAACCCCTTCATCTCCAAGTATAAACCTCATGCGTGGAAATGCAACCCAAATCTTAGTTGTACCATTTTTTCAGTTCTGCTGTTTGTCAGAACCAAAATTAAACTGCCAGAAGTAGCAGACTCATCCTCCCTTTTCTTGCAAATATTCAGAGCCTGCTCTTTTGCCATATTTAACTGCATAATTTAAGCAATTGGGGAACTGAGCCTGCTGAAAGCTAAGTCAACAAATTGTACTAGTTCTAGGGTGGGCAGGAAACCTAAATACAGCAAGAAAAAATAATGTTACAGCTAGCCTTAGGGTAGTTTATTAGATACTTAAGTACTTGGCTGAACCTCAAGGTGCAGTTGCACGCAAATAAAATAAAAATATTTTACCTGAATCAAGTTGTTTTACCAACCAATTTAATTCCATATAATAGGCACATACTTGTCAATCTGCAGATATGACCCAAAGTATCAAAAGTACCCTGCCACCCTTTTTTTTCTGCACACATACACTACCTTTCCAAATGGCACTCTGGTTTGGAGATTAATAGCAAGCCTCCAATATTTTGACACTTCTATGCAAAGTAATGCTTGCAGACAGTTTACAACTTAATAGCTAATATAACTCTCCTTTGCCCTAACCTATTTATTATCTGACATACAACATATACCTTAATTAGATTAAAGATCCATGAAAGTTGAAGAGAGCATGATATTGTTTCCAACAACCAACCAGCAAAAACTCAAGATACAAAGGATTCCATTCAACTTTTTTAGCTTTCTGACATAGAAAGTTTCTATTAACTTTCTCGTAAGGAAGTTCTTCTTCTTCCTTCTTTTTACAACTGTCCTGACAACCACCAAGTTTCATTTGGCTGATGACACAAGAAAAATTTATATAGGAATTCTCATTTGGAGAGGGACTCTTCATCAGGAACTAGGACAAGGAGCAATGAGTTAAAACTGAAAGAAGAGAAATTTAGATTAGATATTAGGAAGAAATTCTTGGCTGTGAGGGTGGTGTGGCACTGGAACAGATTGCCCAGAGAAGCTGTTAATGTCCCATTCCCAGACAGTGTTCAAGGTCAGGTTGGGTGGGGCATTGAGTAACCTGGTCCAGTGGAAGCTGTTCCTGCCCATGGCAGTATGTGAGAACTAAATGGTCTTTAAGGACCCTTCCACTCTAAACCATTCTGTGAGTCTATGGTTTTCCAGTGGACTAAGTTATTGCTGAACACAGTATTACCTAGAAATATTACCTAGTATTAAGTATTACCTAGAATATTACCTATTTGTTGATACTGAGAGAAGAGGAAAACGTTTTTAAGTCTACACAAAACATGCAGCAGCTGAGAACTTGTCTCAGCATTAGTATGCTACCAATGTCTCCATACCAGCAGGAATACTGTCAGTGTAGCACCATACCCCTCCTCCTGCTGGATGTGAATGTGTGAGAACAGCCTCACTCCTTAGAGAGGCTGTAACTTAATATGATACAAACAGAAATAGAATGACAGTGATGCAACTGGACCTTAAGCAATACAATTCATTTTATTAGCATGCTCTGCTGGACTTGTATGGCAATCAGACAAAACCATTTAGTGGTTGCAACTTGTGTCCTTAATGAAATCTCTGTGCAGGTGTGACCTTAAGTCATCAGCACCTTCTCTTTTATTTCTTCTAACAGTGGCTTTAAACTGACATCATCACTGCAGCAGCAGCAAGCTTCTACACTTATATTTCATGCTATATTTTCATTCAAGCATTCTTAAAGTTCAGGGAAAAAAACCTAAAATAATGAGGATGTAAATTTCTTAAGAGTATTCCAATACCTTTCCTTAATTTCTCTAGGTGGAGAGAGAAGTGAAAGCATAAACCATTCTCTTACAGAGTTCCTTGTTCCTGCAAATGGTGAGGCAGTCCAGGTCATTTAGCCTGGTCTAGAACTCTTAGATCTTCAAAACCATACCATAACTAAACTGTGAAACACATTTATTAGGAAGTAAGTCTAGATCATGAAGACCTCTCCCTTTGCCAAATTTGTTCTAGTAACCAAACAGAGAGGGACCAAAACCACTTTCTACCATACATTCTTAAACCATTTTCAGGGTTTTGGTTCATCATTATAGCACTTCTTTTCTGTTTAAACAACAATTTTTAAAAATCCCTGGATCTTATTACATCACTGTTTATATTTGATAAACTGAAAAATCTATGTAGGTATCTTAATATTCTGACCCCTCACATAAAATAAAAAGAATTTTCCCATCTGGACTGAAATTAACAAAATAATCTAAAACTTTTTAAGGTGTTCTCACAACAGGTATGCCACTGTTGTTTATTGTCTTGATTACAAATTGGTTTATACTTGGGAGTAACAAAATACATTCACTGCCTTGCAGTTATGACTGCTTTAATAAATAGCTATTGAAAGTGCTCTGAAAAAGACACAATGTCATACACAGGACACTTGCTACTCACTCAAAAGCACTAACTACACATTTTTCATCAACAGACTCATTTATTACTCAGCTCACCTTGGAACAAGATTTTACTTTTCAAAAGAATAAACTTTTCAACACACCAATATAAATAGCTTCCAATTTATTTAGAATATATTTCCTTATTTAAGAATCATTCTCAAATTAGAAAAGACAATAAAGAACTACTTTTGTAGTAGTTTTGTTTGTACCGAAGTGTAAACAGACAACTGAATTTTAAAATGCTCATATTAAAGGCCTATTTTATTTTAATCAAACATTAATTACAATAATAGTTTTATTGTGATAATCATTATTTAAATACATAGCAATGTTGCACCCTTATCATGTCATCCCAGAAGAAAACTGGCTTGTGTAATTTTTTGGACACTGACAGTGGTCTAGTTCTATGCTGCCACAATAGCACCTTGCTTGCCTTTAGTATTTTATAAGGACTCAAGCTCATTTAAAAAGAAGTTTATTGTCTCAACAAATTAATTTCAACTATTATTAGGTAACACTAGGTACACTGCTAAGTATCACTTTTCAAACCTCTAATACAGAAGTAAAAGATGAATCAAATTTTAAAATGTAGTTATATAGAAACAATGAAAACAAGATAAACAAGTAGCTGGTTTATATTCAAAGCTGACTTCACCTAAAAGGAGTCCATGTAAATGGAATTCGAGAATCTCAGCTATGAGGAAAGGCTGAGAGAGCTCAAACCGTTTAGCCTGGAGGAGAAAAGGCTCAGGAGCAGAAATCTCACCAACCTAAATACTTGAAGGGAGGAGGCAAAAACATAGAGCCAGGCTCCATTCAGAGGTGCCCAGTGACAACACAAGAGGCAATGGCACAAAGTAAGAACAGGCATCAGAAGACTCTTGGTTTCTTTCTAAACTGTAAGGGTGACCAAGCACTGGCACAGCTGCCCAGAGAAGTTGTGGAGTTTCCACCCTTGGATAACTCAAAAGCCAGCTGGACATGGTGCTGGACAACCTGTTCTAAGTGACCCTGCTTGAGCAGTGGGGTTGTATCAGATGACCTCCAGAGGTCCTTTCCAATCTCAATTAATCTGGAAATTACTAATTAGATTTTTTTTCCACAAGAACAGCTAAAAAAATAAACACACACAAACATGACAGATCAACTAATTAGGAAGCAGTGTTGACCACGGTATTTTTTATGACTACATCAATCAATTACTTAATCAGCAAACAGAAATACAATTCTGACAAAAATAACAGTTCCACTTCAGCGGGGAGAAAAAATTCAATTTAATACGAGTAAATTATTATAAAATTAATTGCTACATTTTAGAAGCTATTTTACAGGAAGTCAAGCACCAGGAGAATGGAAAGAACACACCCACCTACACATTCCATTCCATTCAAAAAGGTAACTTGGATGCAGTAAAAATTTCCACATCATGATGCTTCATAGCATTTCAAAGTCTACATGTACACAATTCAGACATTTTAATTATTTTTGAAGCTATCCAGTAACTTGAAACCAAAACAGACCACCTGGAGTTGCTGTTTTGATGTTTTTCAACAACTTATTCAGAGGAGTGTACAACTGAACTTATGCTTGTCTACAGTCCCACTTAACTGTGTCAAAATCAAACCAGAAGCTGAAACAGGTCTTTGAACTTCATCACCAACTTGCACTTTGTTATTACCAACCAAGGTGGGCAATACAGATCTGAATTTGAAAACTGTAAACTAGCTGTCTAACCCTTTACCTTATTAAAATCCACGTTTTTTTCAACTGTCAAATACGACATCTGCTCTGCAGCTTTTGATGAATTTAATATAACTTTTATTTTTTATCTGACAGTACATTGAAGAATGAATTCCAAAAAACTACAACACTTACCGAAGAATAATGGCACTATGATATTTGTGATGACAGTATTTTTGTGAAACATTTAAGCAAAACAGAAGAAAAAGCTGCAATTTTTTTTTTCATGTCACGTATTAAAAAGTATTAGATAATTCCCAACTGCCAAAATAGGTAATATCACTTCAGAACAGGGTAAAGAATTTCTTCAGTCCTGAGTAAAAGAAGTTTTTACTTTGTGCTAGGCTTCCCAGTTTATTTTTAACTCACTAAAACGGAAAATTTCCAATTTCTGCTTATAAATAAAAAGTATGTCACATACCTGTTGTGTGTTTCTTTGTGACTGTAAACTGGATTGCAGCCTTCTCAAGAGTGGAACACCATTCCTAGACAGTCTTTTAAGCAACCAGTAACTGTGCACTCGTTCAACAAAATGCTTCTTTCGCTGAATGGCCACCTGATTCATAATCTTATTTAATCTAAAACACGGAAAAACTGATATTGTATTTTTCACAGCAAAGCATATAACATATTTATCTATGGAAGTTAAACATCACATATATATGAATGTATACTGTAAAACCAGAAGCAATCACTATGTTACTAACTTCTTTCAGTAAGATCCCTTCCAGTACAATTATTTCTGAGCAGTAAATTACAACCAAATACATCTGCTTGACACTGTGGGTTCTACCAAATACATTAAGATACTTTATAAAGATAAAGGGAATCAATATTTTTGTAATCATTATTGGTAGAGCAATCCCAGATTAGGGCTGAGAATTAAGCTTTATGTGCATTTCGCATAGAATGATTTTCCTGTTGAAAATGAAATCAGATAAAAAGCTCCAAATCACTATCACAATTTTCACTATGCAAATCATCAGATCATTTGTAGCCATCTACAGAAAGATTAGTACTTTATTTTACAGACAATACATCTTCAAACTCCTCCCATAAAAACATGCTATGAAAGCCTTGTATTACTCTACATAAATTTCTGACAAATAAACCAAACAAAAAATACAAAACACAGGAACAATTATTATTTTACCCCACATACACAAGAAAATAACCAAAGAGAGAAGACGTGAGGACGATGTGAACAGTTAACAAAATATTTGATCAAAATTAATCAGGATTTTCTCCAATTGCTTTTTAACAAATGTAAATCCTCTTTGCATATACTTTTTTACAAATACTCAAGCAAAGTGCCTTATCAACATCACACACAACAATACTGATTCCTATTTTTCAAAAAATGACATGTTAGATGACCAAGCCTCAAACATGACAGTGGCTTCTCAAAACATATTAAAAAGAAAGCTTATCTGAAACAAATCTTCAGCTGTTCATGCCTACAGTATCTTGAAATTATGGCAAAATAGAAATTAGAAAAAGGTAATAGGTATAGAATGAAAATATTTTCTCTTTCTATGATAATGCTGGTATTTGTAACTGGTGGCAGCCTTGTAAAATTAACACAAGATGTCCCAAGCTCCCAAGCCCCTGCATTGCCAGAGATGGTTCCTTCATCTGGGGGCAGGGGTGAGCTGGAAAGAGAGCTGGATGTAAAACAGTTACAGAAAGGATAGTAACAATGAAAAAAGAAATCTGTTAATTCTTCACTCAGAATATTACTACTACCCACAGTAAAACTCTACAATTGATGGTAGAGGGTTTATTGCATATTCTCCAAAAGTTAACACTAAACCAAGCGAATATTAACTCAAGAAGTATCTGATTTGTAGAGGAGTACCATGAGACATTTAAACAAGAATCACGATTGTATATACATACTAATGTTTTTCTACTTTTCCCCTTTTTATATTGGGAAGAAAGCAGTTTTGCAGGGAAGTGACAAAAGCTAAGTAGTCAAAACACCTAAAGAAAATGTAAAGTTAGAAGTAAGCCATGGGTAAAATGGTTCTTAAGAATATCTGGGAAAACTAAATATTTTTCAGACTAACATACACGTGAGTGTACTTTGAGTTCAAAGGTCATCCATCCCTGGGATCTTTTGGACTGTGTAGAACATAAGGTGCAAGAGGCTCAGTGCTACTAACTATAGCTAAAGTTTTCAGTCATCACCAGGTAAAAACAGAGCAAACCCAGATTTTCTTTAAAGTACAGTGCCGTTGTGTCATTTGGTTTCTCAATTACATTGGGTTTTTTAATTAATAACTAAGCTAGTTAGGCATTCTTGAAAAATTCTAGCTTAATTTAAAGCTTAGATCTGCAGATGGACTTCAGACTCTCTTGTACACCTTTCACTGGAAAGCAGACACAGGCTCCACAAAGATTTACTCAATGCAGAACAGATGTGACCCTACTAAACTTCAAACAACATAATTACAATTAATTATAGAATGCAATCAGAGTCAAATAATTGCTTTCACAAATCTCTTGGAAACAGTAAAACCTACTGAACCAAGTCAAAAAAAGCACAGCCAAATACAAAACTATTTGGAAAGATCAGAGAATCATAACATGAAAAAAGGTGCCCTGGATTCATGCCCATCAGATGTGGCAAGACTAAGGAAACATCTTCAACTACAGCTTTACATGCATTTGCCAATTCACATAACAAACCATTCTATGAATATATAATAGCAGTGTTAAAAGAAGCTTAAGAAAGATGTTCACAGAAGACACTTTCCAACTTTCAAAATATAAATAGAAGGTAATTAGGAGTGTAGAGACTACTTTAAAAGTAGTTGCAAACTACTCATCTCTGCCTTCCCCTTTATATTAAACCAAGTATTTAATTTAAACAACACACATGGGTGGCAGCTAGATACTTGTCAAAATACAGAGCTCTCAAACCTTCACGTGGCAGGTATCTACACAGCCTCTACACTATGAACTTAGTGCTGGCAGGATGTTACACCTGCTGTTAGACTCTAACTACCCACTACCTATATCACAGCTCTTCAACCATCCTTTTGCTTAGTCTGATACTTCCAGGCAGACTAGTACCGTCCCAAGCACCTTAAATTTTGATGGGCCATACAACTATTTTGGGGAAATGAGACAACATTGCTGTAGAACCCTGTAAGATGCAAGACTGGGCACTGATTTTGAAGCTCCTGCCACTTAAATGAATTTTCCATACATTCTACTTCCCTTTTCCTCCTCCATCAAAGATGCAATAAAAAAACCCTGAAGAATAATAAAAAAGGCATGTATTTGGGATAGGTGAGGGAGAGCTGTTTAAAGACTTCATCATTTTGCAATACAGGATCTGACTTGGACATGACAGGATTAATTGCTACAGTACACTGATAAATCCCCAATGCAGAGGCAAGGCTTAGAGAACTTGGGGCACCTTCCAGAACTATAGAAAACACCTCAGCAGAGGCATTTTCTTGCTAAGCCATCTGTCCACACTAGAACTTTTTCCACTATAAGCACATCAAAAAAGAACAGCTTTCTGTATTATTTTCTAAAGGCAAGTCAAGCATATCAACTACTGGGAGAAAAAACCTTCACTTTCCCTCAACAGTTATTTAAAACATTGTACATTGATAGAGGAATTTGAAAATTCTTAAAAAGATGACTGTTCCAATGATATTCAGTGACTGCTGCTATCTAGCTGGGCTCATAGAAGAAGTGTTAGGTTTCAAGCTGATGACCACTGCAGCCTTTTGATGTTTTAGCACTATCAGTCATACTGATTCTTGGTTTTGTTCTTTTAGAGCTACATGCCAAAACTACACAGATGACCAAAACATTTTTCAGAACTGTTTTAATTGTGCCACAGCCAACTAAGTGAGCCAGAACCACTTCCTTTTCCCAGCCCCAGACCTTAAAACACCGATGTGCACTAGAAATGGGGATGTCATACAATTCCCTGCTTGTCTTTAAACAGGCAAAGGTCCCTTTGGAAGTGAACCTTTGAAATAGCACCTACAGTCTCCTCACATGGAGAAACTGGATGGATAATCCACCCTGTAAAGGATGACACACTTAATGCACCGGTCAATGCATTCAGAGAGCCGAGTGTGTTACTCAGTCCTTGCTTCCTCACCTTTTACAGAAATGCATAAAATAAATTTTGTCAATGTAAGAGATGTGCTTTCAACATATTAGCAAATCTCACAGCTGCCTTCTTTGACTCATGACTTCTCTCCCAGTTTCAGTTACATATCACTGTGGGAACTATGGCAACTGGTTACAGGGAAAAGTGAAACCAGTATTTTTGGTGACCAACTGCAAGGCAGTTTAACCTCAGAAAGTGAGAGATAATCAGCCACTTTTTTATCAATCTTTACTAACCACTGACAGACCATACATGCTTTTTCATTCCACAGGTATTATTTTACCTCAAGATTCTTAAGTTTTTAAAATATAAACTGGAGAGAATAGTTTCTTGATCAAGTATGTGATTTTGACAACATTACTGGAGTAACTCAAGCACAAGGAACTCAATATGAAAATCTGTATTAATCAAACACCCAAAGAAAGATCAAATATCCATTAAAACTAGGCAATTTTTGAACATGAATGAACCCTAGTATTTTAATTACCATACCTGTCCTGAGTCTCCAGTTTTATCAGTTTGTTACTTTGCATTGTCCTTTATCCAGCACAGCACTACTAAAGGTACACACAACACAGGAAAACTGTATTATATCGTGTAAAATTTCATTCAGTATCACTAACATACCAGTTTCTCTTGACCTATGCTAATACCCATTAACAATCAAATTATGTTCCACTTGACAGGGCAAATAAAATACCCTTCTTTTCCCACACAAAGATTATGCAGATATGTTTAAAAACCTGTCAGAACAAAATGCTAAAAATATTTATTGAACAAATTACAACAAAGTAAACAGAGTTTTCAGAACACTTGAATTTTCAAGCAAAGTTCACAAAATGTACTGAGACTTGTAGGAAGCAGGAAAGATACAAGACTTCTCGACAGATAATTATAGTAATTCCAATGACACTTACTGGAAGACAATTAGCATAAAACTAAAATGAAAAGCTATGGAAGAATTTATTTGGGGAATTGGAATTAATTCTGGAGCCTTACCACCTATTCCTCCTAGCTCCATATCAAAAAATTTCAGTTTTTGAAGACCAGAATGCCCACCTGGACAGACAAAACTCTCTCTACTCTTCTCATGGAAACCTGTGGCAGCAGCTGCTTATCAAAGTGTTGTAAAACTTGTCTTTCAATACACTTTTTTTTAAACAGTGAAAAGCCACAACTTTGATATCCTATTCCTCAATAAAAGATAAAATGTACTATATGATTTATTAACTTAAAAATAAAAAACTCCTCAAACTGTTCTGACCAACTTGAAAGGCAAATGAGTAACTATGTAAAAATCAGAATCCAACTGCATGTCTTTATTTCCTTTTGAAAAAAGATAACATTCCTTTAATACCAAGCAAAGTAAGCTAGATGCCTAACAGAGTGCATATCAAATCCTGGAAAGACTGAAAAATATTTCATTTCAATCTCTGCAACACATGAGAAAAAAAGTCTGCAGAATCCACATGCAAGAAATACACACCTTCTTAATTAGAACTACTTTGCAGGTTTTATTCCTTTTGGACTGTTATGTTTTAGAAGTCTAGCTACTGAAGTTGTCTCTCCTAGGCTGAAACTCTAACAGCATATATTTAATATACTGATACATCTTCTGAAGCCTTAAAGTCTCTCCAGGTCCCTATTCTTTATTCAACATTTACTGATATTTAAATAGTATTTGATTTTGAATGCACACGTAGGAAGCACTTTTTATTGCTTACGTGTCTGTGAACCCCCTATTTTTCTATTTGATCAAGCAGCTTGTAAAATTTTGCCTGGACAAGAAAAGTAGAACAGTGAACTGAAGAGGTAAGAAAACAGTTATTTCAGTTAATTCTGTTACCTTCTTCCTATTCTAACAACTAGTTTGTGATATTCCAAAACTTTGGATAAGGAAAAAAACCTAAAACAATAATAAAATAAAACACTAAAACCAAACACATCACAAACAAAGAAAACCTCTCACCCTATCACATTGGAAAAATCTCTTCTCAGAAAAACTCTATGCACAGATTTACCTCTGCCAGTTCCTATACATATATAATGACCACACATGACTTTGAAATCCAATATCAAAAGGCTAAATTCACATCAGATGTATTAATCAAAAATCACATTTTGATCTGTAATAAGAGGAATGCTCAGTATTTATCTTCTAATTTTTTGTGCACTCTGTAACTTGATGATTGAATAAAAAAACTGCCAGGAGACAATTCTTCAGACAATGCATTCTTTAGATGTTTTGCTATGGTACAAATCACAGTGTCCTCTATTTGCCACAAAAAAAAAAAAAAAAAAAAAAAAAAAAAACCAAACAAAAAAAACCAAAAACACACCCAAAAAAATCAATCCCCCACCCCCCCCCAAAAAAAAATACAAAAACACCACAAATTAAGGAAAAAAATGAATGGAAGTTTACATAACTGGTCACAACCAAAAACACACCCAAAAAAATCAACCCCCCTCCCCCCCAAAAAAAACCCAAAAAAACCACAAATTAAGAAAAAAAAATGAATGGAAGTTTACATAACTGGTGAAACTCAGAAGTTCTGAAAAACAAAATACAAAATCACATAAATCTTGGTCTTCATAACTGCATTATCACACATATAATCATTGTGCACCAAAGCCCTTAGAAAGCACACAGAATATTAATGATAAGCCTTACAGACATAACATATTAATTTGTTTTAAGCTTCTTGGCCTTGTACACATAAAATAAACAAAAGAAAAAATGCCTTATTTTTACTCAAAATCTACTTTTACAATTTACTAAATAAGTTACACTTCTTTGAACACATTAATTAATCCTTATTTAATAAGCCAACCAGTGTCAAGATGAACTAGCTTCAAAATAATGTTCCAAAGTTACCTTTACTTTTTATAAATACTACTGAGGCAAAACTAGTGAACATCTCAGTAGCTTTTTAAATGTAGGGAAAATTACTTTTTCTTTAAGCAAAGAGAACAGGCTGACATCTCCAGTAGTTTCTACATGTAACAGAAAGGTTTCAAAGTCAAACAATGGGACAAGATAAGAAACATCAGCAGTTGAAGACTTCTGGCATTTCCCTCAGGTGATTCTATGATCCAAGTATCACAGTCACAAGGCACACCTATATCATGCTCCCCTAGAATTAAAATAAGCATTTTCACATGATTCTGTAAAATATACATACATGTATATTCAAGGATAAAGAGCTAACAGACATTGGTCTGGATTTATTCAGCTTCCAAGTTCTTTGCAATGCTGGCCCCGGCAGTATTTTTCAATAGTTTTTTTATGCTGAATTTTAAGCCACATTTCTTGTTCTTTCCCCCCCGACCTTGAAAACTTTCTGAATGTATTAAAAAAAAAAACAGGGTACCCCAAAAATGTTTTTTTAAATCCCCCAAAGAAATCCACAAGCTATATATATGAATACGAAGTATCATCTGTGAATGCAGACTGACAGTATCTTGAAGGCTTTGTTAATGTTTCTTTTCCCTTATACTGCATTTCAACACTTTGTTTATTCATTATTTATTTTTCTGGTCCTTATTTCCTTTAAGGGACAATCAAGATTCCTGTGTTAAGATAACAAGACTACATCTAATTACTTGGTAAGAAAGTTCAGGATAGTCCAACTGGGTAAATTATAAACCAAAAGAAAATACTGGTTTTGCCTTGAGACACAGTAACAGAAATCCAGCTTACTATCAAGCACAGTATTCCTCCTAATAAACCAAAGATCAACATAGAGAAATCAGTTAAGGTGGGGCACATAAATGCTGATCTGTCAGAAGAGCTGAAGATGTTTTTGTAAGAGTCTCAGCAATTTTTGCTCTCAGTTGTCAGCTATTACTTACCTTACTTTCATAATCTTTTAATTCCCTTTTAACATCAATGATGCAATACACCTCATGAAACAACAGTGTTCCTACTTCTAATACAAATGGGGCTTTTTTACTTATTCTTTGCTTTCTATACCAGGATTGCATTTCAAATGTTTTCTTTATTTTAGACATAGCAAACATGCCATGTTTGCAGAAAGAGAAACTAAAGATGAAAGCAAATATTTATATGCTTTTAATGCCAGCTTCCATTTAAGCAGAACTTCCATAGAGCAATACTTGCACAAATGGCATTTTAATAAAGCAGATTACACTGTATCTCAGCATATACTTTTAAAACACTGAAGATTAAATATTTCATATCACATTCTATTTCCCTCCAAGTATATAGCTACAATATTGTAGTTTCACAGCATTTTAAAATAACGTGAATATTGACACTGGCTAACAAGCAAACATTTTTAAAATGCCTCTTTTGACACATAAGATCAAGAGGCTACACAAAAACAATGCTATTTGTACTAGAGAATCAAGCACTCAAAAACAAGAAAAACCATGTAGTTTTCCCAGCTAACATTGTAACACATCTTCTGCATGTACCCATCCTGCTTGCTGAATAAGGTAACAGTTATAAAAGACAAGGATGAGCAGCAGCAGATTAAAAAAAAAACCCAAAAAACAACACACAAGAAATTGAGCACAGAGTCAGTGCAAGGTAATTGTCAGAGAGAAGCAGCTAGATTTAGATTGCCAAGAGAACCCTAAAAGTTAGGATTTTGTAACTTGAAAATTCTGGACCTGCAGTCTAAACAAATTCCTTCTGGTATTTTATTTTTTTGGGGGCGGAGGGGATCTCTCTACTAAGCAAAATTCAACCATTATACATCCCTGGTGGCATATATTATACTTCAAGAACAAATTTGCCATTTTTTCAGCTAAACTAGCTGGTGGCAGTGGGAAGTTACTTTCTGACTACCATTTGCCAAGAGGAGCAGGTACTGTTCATCCCTCCCTTTCCTCACTACACAGCACAGCTGCTCTGGCACTTCCCAGGAACACAACTTTTAGATGATCCTCATTTCTACCTTTAAACAATCAAAACACCCAAAAAACAGACAAACAAAAAAAGCCCACCAAAAACAGGCAAACAAAAAAAGCTAATGAGTATGAACAGTACAGTGTAAGCCACCACATTCAGGAGTTTGGTATTTCAATATGAACTGAATGGAATTTTCAAGTAAAGAAACAACACATCTCTGTAGTCAGGTCTGATATACATCCTCCAGGCATAAGAGTTCCCTGGTAGTCCCATACATTATTGCAAGTGCTAAGCAAGTCACAAGTCAGCATTGACAGCACTGAAAACTGAAACCACCTTAAGGCACCATGAACTACTGTACCTTTGGAAGTAGATACTCAGGTATAAACTTTCCAAAATACCTAGGCAACAGGACAGATATAGGCTCAGCATTAAAAATAAATTACAAAAAAAGAGGGGAAAAAAAAGGAGCTGGGGGTGGTAAGCACTTATCTCCTATCATCAATGGATCAATGGTTAGCAACTTTGTATCTGCACCCCTAAATCAGCAGTTCACAGATCAAAGTCTGAGAGTTCATACATATTATATGAGAGATCATACAATTAGATTATAAATTACCTAGAGATGACACTATCTATATAATTTAACTGCAAAACATTTAGAGTATGACATCTGTGTAAAAAGTTCTGGTTGAAGTCATTCAAGGCAGTAGCACAGAAAACTGACCTAAGGTAAGCTGATCCAGAAATTCTTAAGATACAAAAGCTGGGTAGAAATTATGAAGCATGCTGTTCCACACCCGGTCTTTTTAAAATATCCTGAACATTAGGATAATTACTTTGGAAAAGCAATTATACTAATGTTCAGGATATTTGAAAAAGACTTTTAAAAAGGATATTTTTTGCAATTTTTTCTATTTTTTTTTCTATTTTTTCTATTGCGAAAATTTGCAATAGAATTATTAAAAGCTGTGTTACTAAAATATTCAGTTGTTCACATACTCTCACTATCCAGAAAAGGATACAAATCCTTCTCCTTAAACTGAATAAAAATTGCAAGATGGTTTTCCTCAAGCTTCACCAGATGTACTCAGGGGCTGCATCCAGCACGTACTTTCCTCCACTATGATCTTCATATTTGTACACTCTTCCAACTACCAACTCTGAAGAGCCAGCAATATGCTGAGGAGGCGTACAGCCTAGAAATTAAGAAAGCAATCCAAACCAAGCATCTCCACGAGTGCCTCAATTTCCAGAGATGTTGAAAACATATTAAAATCAAATTCTTCAGGTAAAAAAGCACTAGTGTTTAAACACTGAGTGTATATATTTATTCTCTAGTAACTTAAATAGCTTATTTGCTCTTCCTCAAGGCTTCTGAAAAATCATGCTTCAGCTCCAAGGGAAAAAAGGAGTATTTAAAAAACAGATCAGAGAAAAAGAATAACATAAATGAAGACTACTGTGAAATGATCCAAATAATTTTTTTAATAATTTATGGGTATGTACTTAATTCCTACAGAAATGCAAGAGTATTTCCTAAAGACAAAAACTGAAGAAAAGCCAAAGAAAACTTGACTACTTTGGTTCTAAAACTAGAGATATGGGTCTGCAGTGTAATCACTTTTCCTTTTAATACAGCCATTTGTTTCATTTTTCATTCAGAGATCAGTTTTCTAGGACTGAACATGTTCACGTTACAAAGAGTACTTAAGCAAGGGTTTCCCTCAGCCAAAGACAAAACAATTTATAATAAAGCTGAGCTTTAAAATACCTTTAAACTGTACACTTTTTACACTTATGACATACAGTATAGGAACTGTACTTGTTTCTAGAAATATGAAGAGATGCATAAATAGAAGCATGCTGAATTTCTCTGCAGTCTTGAAAAGAAAGTCAATCATTAACATGAAAAGAAAGAATAAAATGTCGTTGTATTTTTGCTCCTGGCATCGAATGACTATTTTTAAAAAAGCCATCTGATGATAGCATCTTTTTAGAGTCTGTTTTTTTTAAAAGTGGCCAATGGAATGAGCTGCCAAAGGCACAACTAAGAACATACTTTCTAATTCTCAGCTCTTAGTTCGTATTCTTTCTTACAGTGTCCCAAAAAAGCAAAACATAAAACCACTATACTACCAATTGGGATTATCTACTTAGGAGAAAGCCAAATTATTTTACACCAATTTCCCCCTTCCATGGACAGTAGTTCCTGTTTAAATAGCAGTATTAGTTGCCTATTGTCAACTAAAGTTTTTCTGCAGTGCATCACTAAACAAAAAAACTATTTTACCAAGCCAATCCTAACACAGAAATCAATCTGATGTTTGTAAACATCACAGGGGAGCTGAAGGCTGTTTATCAAAGTCAGTCGATAAGTAGCTTCTTACATTAACAAAACTTGTTACAGGAAAGAACTGCAGTCTCTAAACACGTATTTATTTAGATTAATTTAACCAGCTTTAATTGCTCCCTACCTGAGACTTGGGAGTCAGCTATTTAAAAGGCATAGTATTATATTAAAAGCCCTCATTTTTGTGCATTCAGTCAGGTCACAGGACAGGAAATGAGCCGGCACACGGAACTGGTGCCTATTTGAGAAACCTTTCAAACTACTGCTCTTAAATTAGTAGGAATTTAATTCAAGAGGTAAACAAATATACTGGTGTTGTAAACACACAAACATAAATTTCAGAAACACTTAAGGAGAAATTATTCTGCTATACAAGGAAAACCCTTGAAGGTTTTTTGTAAAACTGACGTAGATATTACACTACAAGTTTATTCTTAATTTATGTGAGATGAACAAGATTCAAAACTTCCATATACAATTGTAATTTTCATTTTGGATCTCTTAAAATTAGAAAGAGAAGCCCAGAATCCAAAATTACAAATAAAGTTAACTTTGAGCTTGGCTTTTTTTCTTTAATATGAAGATCAACTGCATCTACTATTCTGAGTTCAGCGGTTAATTCTTACAAGTACAGCGAATGACAAGTGAACACACAACGTAACTTAGTCTAACAAAAAAACCCAACCCAAACGTTCTGAGGACAAGACAAATCACTTGATCACTTAGTAATTTCTCTGAGGAAGTTACTGCATTTTTAATGCAACTCCACAGAAGCACAATGTACATAATTAACAGCAGTTCTCTGAAAAAGGCCTTTAAAGAAAGCACATAAAAAACGTACAAAAACTTCAAGGTGGCATTTAAAAGACCTTGTTGAAAATTAAATAGATTAAATATAGGTTTCTCATATTTTGATGGTTTGCTTACCTCTGGGGGGGAATATAAGGAGCAGATACTGTTGGCATAACTGTACAGGGTTCAACCACTGTTTTCTTGGCTTTTTTTGTCTTTTTCCTGATTTTTGATGTAGACCTAGCAGTTCTCACTGATCCCTCCTTTCTACAAACACCGTTTTTGATTTCGGCTTCTCCATAAATATTGAGCGGTCTCCGTGTGCAACCTGGTGGAGTATGTACATCGCAATAGGCAGTCTTTTTCACAGAGAACGTTGTTCCACTGCCAGTTAGTTCTTTCACAGGTTCCATTTTCATATACAGACCAGCCTTTTGAGCACACGTCACATGGAATGCAGTATAGCAGTTTGCTTTGTGGCACTGGATGCAGGCACCAACACCTTTCTGTTTACAGAGGTAGCATGTTAACTTCCATCTGGCTGGGGGAATGTTCCTGACACCATCAATTGGCTCAATAAAAACCGTATTGGCAAATCCAACTTCTGGAATCCACAGAGCACACACCACGTGTCCCCAACGATCATCATCTGTCTTTTTAAAGGCACCTCCCTTGTTTGGGCACAGCACACAGTCTACAGGCCGAGAGCGGGACTGCAAACAGTGTCTGCAGAGCCACTGGCCCTCAGGTATATATGGCACCCCATAGCATTCCTGATGTACTGCTAAATTACACATATCACAAAACAGGATCACATTGCTGTTCTGACATTCACCATCCATGCATATACAACACACTGCATCTTCATCAATTAAAGACTGATGATCACCCTGTTTTTGGTTCTCACAATAAGACTCTTTTTCAAATCTATCCATAAGGAATTCAAACATATTTTGGGAAACAACTGACACTCCATCACTCTTCCGCTTATCATTGATCAATTCTAACCATGCATAATCTTCCTCATCCATGTCATACTCAACTTCGTTATCAAGTTCTTCTGCTGACTTCTCAATGAATTTGTAATAAATTGGAGGTCTCCGAGGAGCTGAAGGGGGACTGTATTCAACAATCCGTACTTTTGGTTCTGGAAGAGGAGCTGTTGTAGCAGGTATACCATGTGAGCTTGGAAGAACTTCATTTTTCTTTTTCACTTTGTTGTTTTTATGCCGTTTGCTTCTTAGACAAACTGGTGGTCTTTCACTATTTTCTTTATTGCTGTTGCATTCACTCATTTCCTGGGCAGTAAGATCATCTTCTAATATAATTTCTAAAGGATCAAAGATACTGATCCTATGCAGTCGACCTTCAATTTCTATTTCAACCATCCTTTGAGCTTGAGCATATGTCAAGGTTTCTCGTGTCGGGGAGTGCTTAATACTGCATGGGGAAGAAGAATGCCTTGCTGCCGATACTCGATGGCATCTTCCTTTTCTCCTCATTTGGTAATGTTTACCTAAAATCAGAGCAATTGTTAATATTATAAACTTCAAATAATTATATCAAAATATTAGTTTTACTGTAGTAAGGGAAAAAACCTTCCGTTCTACAGCCCTCTATGCATATATTTAACTAAAAGTACACAAACCCTAAATCCTGTCAGTCTTACTCAACAGGACTGCTCAGTCTTGTACAAGTTTAACTTGAAGATCAATAGATCTTCTAAGTAACAGCTTCCCTGAATAAACAGAGCTATACAAAATTCTTGCTAGAAACCCTCTAGAAGCACTGTTGGCAAGACCATTGCATGAGAACAAAAACATTTCAGATAAGTCACAGATAAAAAAAAAACCCCAAACATTTGTTACCTTGTAAGAAAACCTTTAATACAATACTTAACAACTTAGGGGTGCCTGCAGTTTGAAAATTTTTGCAACAACTACAGATTATGTCCTCTAGACCTCTCTTCAAAAGAACTAATGCAATTGTGAAAGAAAAATGAGTTTTCTCTGAATTTTCTTCCAGTGCAATTTGAGACACTCATGTTATCAACTCAACTACTATGGCTATTTTTAAAAGCTAGAAAAGCACACATACTTCCACATTTGGCAAGTGGGCAGTTTGACAGCCCTGTACTTTTTTTTTTTTTACTTTCCTCAATCCTTAGTGAGCCCATTATTCTTCACAACATGACAAGAACATGACAGAACTCTTAGTGCCCAATATGGTGCAGTATGGACTGTAACTAGTAAATATTTCACCTGTAAAGCAGATTTGACTTAGGGCCAAAACATGTTCCCTGCTTTTAAGTACACACAGTCTTCTCCTTCAACAGATTCTTCAGGAGCTGTTCTCAGACCAACTGCTGATAGATAAAAATCCTCCTGTTTACAAACCCAGTCCTAAGCTCTTTAAAACAATTTTTAGGTTTACAACCTACTGCAAAAAGATCACATACCTTACAAGAAGATAGCTTTCTCCCCCCACTCCGAAGCTCCGTGACTAGGATGGTTACAAAACTTCTAATTTAAAAGCTTCCATACATACTCGTGCCTTTTGACATCTTGAAAATATTATAAACCTGACTGACATTGTCAAGTCTAAAATTCTATTCCACTCCTTCCTTCTTCCCAATAAATCATTAATAAATAGCATCATTCAACCTCAGCTATATAAAAAACCCTTCATCTTGAATCACTGCCTAAAGTATTATTAGGGCCTCACCATTTCAGCTCTGAATTTTGAGTCAGGACTGCTCACTATATCACAACTAGTGTTAGCATCTATTGCCAAAATAGAGAAATCAAAACACAATTGCTGTAAAAGACCAATATCTCTATTTCAGGAAGAAAACAGCAAGCACTGAATTACTAACTACATTATTTACTCCATGCTGCTTGCCTTTTGCTCAGGTCTGTGATGCCAATTCCTAAAAGCCTCAAAGCACTGAAGGAACTCCTTTCACAGGAAGACTACTACATCACTCAGGCAACTTACCCTAAGACTAGTTCCCAAAAAGCTCTGATCTGTCTGCTCTCACAAACACTCTGTTTTCATAATCTAAGCTAGTTTTATTATTCATGCAAGAATTGCACTTCTCATAAATCTGACTTTTACACAACCCATTCTTAACCCTTATTACTAGTTTCTATACCATACAGCCAGACAACAGCCAGTGTTTAATCCTGACAGATCTCTGTTCTGCTCTTTATAAACAGCACAAGAATATAAAAGGTTGCATTTCTTCAAACAACTTTGGAAGAAGCATTTAATAATTAAATTCTGTAAAACAACACAGGATTCAATCATACTAGTTTCTTAACTGCAGAAAACAGTTTAAACAACTAATACTGCCAAAGAAGGTCCAACCACTAAAACATACTAGTAATTTAACCAAAATTAAAAATTAGTTCCCAGTTTCAATACAGATTTAGTAATTCAGAAACCCAAACGTATTACAATGGCCCTGATTTGTTAATGTGAACAAGTAATGATGGATTCTTCAGCTAAAACACACTGATGTGTCCATGTACAGCAACTTATTACAGTCCAGAATTGACTCAATTTACTTGTCAATCAAAACCTAGGTTTACAGAATGTTTACCTTGTATAATTGCATTTCAATTCTGTCTAGATGCAAAAGCCTGCTTTGGTATTTTAAATGCCCCTTCCTACATTTTAGCTGGTTGTGTATCTGTTCGTAGTGGCTCCTGAGGTTAGAGACTGTTTCAGAAAAAATACAGAGGGATGGATGTGAGGTGACCTTCAGAAATCAAAAACACGTGTAACTTGTCCACACTACCTTAGCCCAGTACCACAGAAAAACACATTAATGCTATGTTTCCAAGCTCTCCACTCCCCCTCCCTCTCTGTTCCCAAGATTCTCCAGTATGGCTTCAGGCAGGAATTAAAAATAGGAAGAAAATACTCAAAAGCACAAGATCTTTAATCTTGCTTAAAGATTTCGGACGGCTGTTGCAAAAGTAAAACGAACTGTATGAACCAGACTGATAAAAAAATTACTGAGGTAACACCTAACTTAACAGTAAATACAGCTGACTTAGGAAGAAAGTTACAGTCTCAAACACAGAATGGATACCCTACAAATACAATGTAATGCATACAGAATCGAAACTGGTAGTACTCAGGCCGAATTTCATGCAAATTTAGCGTGAATAAGTTTAAAGCCCTAGAGGCAAAAGCAGTGTTTTGTTTCTCCCAAATTCTTCTGTTTGCAAATGTTCTATAAATACTCCGGATGAAGATCAGAGTTCTGCATAGCAAATTCATGACCCACAACTGGTTTGCCTTTCCTATGCAATTATCAGCTGGCATTTCTCCCTCCTACCCCCGCCCCCCTTCCCAGTATCCTGTAGATCAACAGGAACAAGGACCAAGATGTAAATTTGAAGCATAAACTAAGACAAGTTTCCATTCAATGACCACAAGGATACTGCACTAACCGCACACAAAATTATTTTAATGCACTTCTGTTAGCACTGTCCTGCCCTCAAAGACTGTGGGATATAAACCAGGAAAGTTATCCACAGCTCTCATCTCCTAAAGTTGCATCAGCTACTTGGGAAGGAAATCACCAGCAGACGTTTTTCCTTCCCATAAAAGAAGTATACTGAGATAGCTGTTTCTGTCAAATACATTGTATGATACAAAAAGGAGAAGAAGAAGAAGAAAAAAAAGCTATTTATCAAGGTGTAGGATAGCTAAAACCAACAATACCACGCACTTCTAAATTACAATCTCTGCCCTAGTTACTTTCCTCCTCCCCTTCAAATAAACTGTCTTTAGTCCCTGGATCCCTGCTCAATGGACTAGGGAATTCCACTCTCAATGGCACTTTCATGCAGACCATTAAAAAGAGAAAGACACAGGAATGCCACTAGAATACTCTTTAGTCCTAGACAATGAGGGACGGTAAGCAAACAGTGCTTACACACACTGGGTGGACATCACCCGCCGCTTCAGCCGCGCAGCAGGAGCGATTCCCCGGGGCACGGCCCAGCGCGGGGGCTCACGGAGCCCAGCGAACGTGCGCGGGCACGGCCAAGACACGCGAACCACCAGAGCCGTTCTCTCCCGGCCCGGCGGAAAAAAGCGCACCGACGCCAGCTCCCGCACGCCGCCAGCTCCCGCAGCCATCCCGGAATCCTGCCTCCCGCGCGCGGCTGCCCACGCCCCCGGGCCCGCCCTCGCCGGTGCCGCGCCAACACTTCCTGCCCACGCCCAGGGAGCCTCCAACGCGCCCGCTCCCCTCCCGCCGATGGTTCCTGCCCGGCGCGGCTCCCCCCTCCCGGCCCCCGGCAGGATGGTTCCTGCCCGGGCCCATCATCTCCAGCCCTTCCCAACAGTCACTCCCTCCCCGCCGCGAAAATACTCGGCCCACAAATATGGCGGCTGACAAAACAGCTCCAGCGGCGCCCTCCCTCCCTCCCCCAGACCGCCGCGCTCGCCTCGCCTCTCCGCCCGCCCGCCGGGCGCGGCGCATTCGTGAGGCGCGGTGCGCGTCGCCGTCCGGCTGCGGGCTCGGCGCTCGGCTCCCGGGGCTGAGCGGCTCCCCTCCCCCCGCGGCACAAACAATGCGGCTTCACCACAGCGCTGCGCCGACGGGGGGGAGGAGGAGAGGCGGGCGGGGAGGGAGGGAGCGAGCGAGCCGCTCGGGGCGGGAACGCGCTGGCCCCGCGACCGCGCTCCCGCCCGGACCGGCCGGGCCCGAGCCCGAACCCGCCGCGCGTCCCTGGTACAACGTTCGAACGGCCCAGCGCGGGGGCCAGGGAACGGATGGAGGCGGGACGCGGCTCGTTACAAAACCGAGGCTAAAAAGTTGAAGCGAATGGTATTTATTATCTTTTTGGGGAGAAGTCCAAGCTCAAGATTCCTTACGTAGAAAATATGTTTGAAAGTCAGCTCTTTCATGGTCTCTGGGTCAAGCTGCTGCTTGCAGATTAACTGATAATAGCCATACATTTTGACAGGGAAAAAGGTTATTTCTGGCTTCCCCTGTGAAGGACAGCCTTTGTTAGGTATTATTTTTAGACAGCCATTACAGCCATGTTCGAGAACTGGAGATTTTACTGAGATACATTTCTTCAAGGCAGCTGCACTCACATACTTGGAAAACAACATTTTAGCTGGCCCAGTCTAACACAAACACTTGTCTGTGCTGATCATCCAGAGCAAGTCCTGCATACAGTAAAAAGCAAGTGATTGAGAGTAGGTATGATTCTTTTTACCCACCAGTTATTTTGCATCTACTCAGCTAAATTGCTACAAAACAACTTACCAATTCATTGTTATGTTTTCTCTAGCAGTAAGAGGTTTCCTTGCCTTAAAAACCATTTGGTCCTACAATAAATATATGACTAGTGAATGAGAAATAGATACACCTGTTATTACTTGTAGAAAGTTAATTAAGGTCCAGAGAGTTTAAGCAACTAGGCTGTGGAAATCTTGTAGAATATGAAAAGCACTTTCCAAATTCTTTTTTCCTCATCAAGGACCATTTAGCCCACTAATCTCTGGAAAAAAAACCACAAGCTATTAAAGCAGCTAACATTCATGCAGTCTGCTCAGTGTAGGAATAAATCCTTAGGCTCAGACACACAAAGTACCTTCAACTTCCAATACAAGAAAGTTTGTACAAACTGTGGAGGCCATCTGCCATCTACATACTTGCCTGTAAGGAACTACTCTCCAGTTAAATGGTTTTAGTGACCCTGCCACCAGTCTCAGACGTCTTAAAACACGCTGATATAAGTTAGTGTTGTTGCTCTGGAATAAAACCTGTGATAGAAACGTATCAAAGAGGGAGCATTGCACCATACCGTATCATGTATATTAGTGTGCACAGTATAAAAATGAATAGAAATAATGTCAAAAACCAAATAAGATTATGATAAGGAAATATGTTGGTTTATCTTTTAAGATAATCCACGTGTATCTGCTGTGCAACTGTACAAATACTTTTTAAGTGGAGACAAGTTTTCCATAGAAACCTTGATGGTGTCCACATTCTAATGTGCCTGACACACATCAAGTCTGGCTTTTTTCCAAGATTCTTTTTTCTGCCAGGTGGGCTTCAGCATTCTATAGTCCCTGGACATCCCTTTGAAAATGCAGTATTCCTTATTGGTATTTGCACCATTTGACCATTTTTCTGTAATTTAAACACATGCTTCTAGATTCTTCCAATTACTCTCAGTAAGAAGGTGGTATGTTTTTGCTCTGGAGCATCCAGGCTAGGACACAGACCTCATGTCATTCCTCTATGTGGTATTTCAGAGTAACAGCACAAAGATCAGGAGTTTTCGCTCTGGAGCATCCAGGCTAGGACACAGACCTCATGTCATTCCTCTATGTGGTATTTCAGAGTAACAGCACAAAGATCAGGGCACACTCAACAAAAAGCTCTGTATCTGGAGTCTTAGACTTCTAAATAATTTCTTATTGACCCTATGACAGGCTACTAGAGCAGGATGCTCAACCTCTCCTTTTTAAGTATTAGTACATTAGCCCATGTAGAACAGTATGTAATATTGTCTGGGGCATCTGACCAGTCCTCAGCACATGTGCCTATAACCTCAAAGATCTGTTACCTTCATCTTTTCCACCTCACAAGCGAAACATGGTTACTCAAGAGAATACAATTCTACTAGCCTATGGTTCAATTTCAAGCCAAAAATAAGAAGTCTTCTGATGCCTAGTTTGATGGCAACAGACCCCCCAGTAGGTTTTTTCACACCAGTTCAACATGTGCAAGGGGCTTCAGTCCCAGTCCTTCAGAATCCTCATACCCCTACCTGGCAGCATCAAACTGTTAAACAAGTTGCCAATGCTGACTCACTCTGCATGGAAAACTACACAGAAGGAGGATCTTCTGTCTGCCAGCTTTCACCTCCACTAGTTGTCAAACTCTCAACAGAATCACTGCAACAAAGATCACATAAAGAAACACAATTACTATTTATCTGCCTTGGCATCCTCTATTTTCTCATAGAATCAAACCTCATGAGACACATTTCTATGTTTCTAAAGTGTATCACCTTTGTTTCACAGATTAATAAAAGTCAACTCAAGACTCACTGCAGCATTCAATACTGGCAGAGGTACTGACCTACTTTGGATGCAACTTGGTATCCTTCTCCTGACCTGAACAGCTGGCAGCTGAAGGGACAAGAAAGAATTGGAACTCACTCCTCACTCCTTAGAACCTGCAACAACCTGCATTTCAAGAAAGGTTTTGGACTGCCATAACATACACTTGTGGGTCTTCTTCCTATCATGATGACAAATCTGCCGAACCTCCCATGTGATACTTCTGCATGATGCCTTAAGGTAATGTATCACCAGCAAGTTTTCAGGTTTGGCTTCTCCATTGCACAATTTACACCTTCACACTCATAAATGAGATACAACATTACCATGGTCCTCTCATCCTACATGGGAGTGCTTTTAGATCTCACTCACTTCATCAGTCATGGTATGCGGCACTGGTAGAATACTCGCAGGCATGACTTTGCAAGTTCACAAAAGAAAAGTTGCTCCTAAGCTCACAGAAGTCAGAACAGCATTCACTGTGGAAAAGATGCTGTAACCTTATCAATAGGCACATTACAGCAGTGTGCTCACAAAATTTCAGCTCTGTAGTTTCAGTCTGTGGGATGGTTGTGCAGGATCACTCTGCATCTTCTGGGTGACCTTTGCAAATTTTAGTATTTACAGAAAAATACACATTATCACTGATCCATCTCCTAGTTATCATTGATATCTTGTAAGAAAGACTGGTATGTCATACTAGACTGAGAGGGATATATGGTTCAAAGTCTTGGATGACCATCCCAAAACGAAGATCAAATTTTTGGCTTCAAATATATAAAAAAAAGTGTTGGTCCATTTTACTCCTACTTGTTTACTGAATATATTCCTTGATCTGTAGTTAGGAAGAATTGTCTGGATTTTCCTTCTCACTCCTCTGATCTGGAAGTTTTAGCTGTATTATGACAAAAGGGGGAATAAAAATGAAATAATATTGGTGTATATAATGTTCACCAACTGCTATGGAATCAAAGATTTTTTGTTTCTTACAGCCTCAGTAACTCTTACTTCCTGCACATACCACCTTTCTCATTCTCACAGCCAAAGTGGTTCTTTGTTTAGGAATTGCTAAGACCTTTTAGTCTGACCCTTCAGAACAGTTCATGTTGATCCAAACAAGCAGTCTTCACCAAAACACAAGTTAAAAAACACACTGGGAGCTGTGTCAGTGCCTTTTATGGTACTGATGAAGGTTCAGAGACCTTTCATCCTCAGAGCTGCACCAGAAGTCATGCTTGATCAGGGTGCTTGCAAAGAAATACCTTTGTGAGCTGCATCTGCTTAGCAGTCCTATGGAATGTTATCTATAGATAAGCTTGAGGATCATTTAACAGAGTGGTCTTCAAGTAGTAAAGCTGCTATGTAAAGGCCCTTACCCCATTTCCATTTAAGCATTTGTTGGAACTACTGCTTGGGGTCACCTACTGCAAGAAGAGGTGTGTTTCCTGTCACTTGCTGACAGAGAGATACACCAAGCACTTTGCTGAGATACACAACTGACAGGGAAACCTATTGCCTGCTTTACTCATCCACTATCTTGAATCCTTTAACATCATGTACCTTTAGGATTTTGCAGTTTTAAGATGCTCTCTACAATATGTGCTCATAACTGTTGCATGGTGGAAGGTAAGGATTGAGCTCACTCCTCTGGACACTGCAAAGATGCAAAACCAAACTTCATGATTAGGATATATATGAAAACATATGTAAACTATGCTTCGATAATAGAAAACAAAAAACCTCACCCAAATTACAACATGCTGCAACACAAGCACAGAGCTTGCTCGTGTACTGACCTGTAGGTCTGCCAAACAGCAAAACTACCATCTACTATTTTTGAGACTATTTTATCGAGAACAAACCCTTGGAACAGAGCTATTGTTGCTCTTATGTATAATGATATTGCTGGTTCCAGAAGAGATGAGTAGACAGAGACATAATCAAGAGAATAATATTCCCCTTCTCTTCTGTCATTGTCTCTTTGGTATCAATTATTCAATTCCTAGTGTTTCCAGTTTGGCACCTTTATTATGTTCTGCATAGTAACTCCCCCTGCAAAGATCTTTGTGGGAAGCTATTCCTGCCACAGGATAACTACCATCAGAACAACCCCTTCATAAACAAGTCACCAATCTTCTGTTTAGCTCCCAAGAGTGCCTTCCTGCATGATCAGATGAAAATGATTACCAGCACAAGAGAGCAGCAGTAAAGTAAATCCAGGATCTGGAAGTTCCTCTTCAGTATCCCCAGTTATTAGCCATCATTAGTTTAGCTTACAAAAGCAGCTGCATATTTAGAATTGGAGTGTCTGTCAATTCACACAGCATAACTAACCCATAACCCCAAGTTATGGGTAAAGACAACATCAGTGGTAATGGATAGGAATCAAAAAACAAAACAGTAATTGCTACGCAAAAAGTTCTAAAAATATAATACTTGCACAGCTAAGAATTACAAAACAGAGTGGCTAAACAATCTACATTGGATCTTGACCTCTTTTTTCACAAGACACACTGAGAAAACAGTAGCAGACATAAGACAGAATTTATAGAAAGGTAACACAAAAAAAAGGACCTATTTGAACTGAACAATTTTGTCAAATGCAGTCATAGCAAAGGGAAAACAAAGGGTGCTCCATACCTGTATCTGATACACAATGATTTTTGAGAAATACAATTTCTTTTAGTTTCTGTGGTTGTTCTCCTGATCAGGTTTGGATTTCAGAAGATACCCGAGTTTGTGATAAATGAAGTAACTCACCAAGATAGCACAACCCATGTAAACAATATTACGCAAACACATTGTTACTGTCTCTCTTTCCTACTTCCTGATCCTCTCCTCTGCACTGCAAAGGATTCTTGACAGAGCACTCATCCAAAAACAAGATGCTCATTGCCTTCATAATTTTTAATTATATATAATGTTTATTTTATTTGTTGAAACCCCTAGAGTGACTCTCTCATTCTCAATTCCTCTGGTGTCAGTTTAAAAACTTACAAATGTAATATGAGATGAGGTATAAGCTCTGAGGGAAGTTGTTTTCCCAGTTAGCTCACTCACAAACACGTATCTAAGAAACAATGTCCAATGTTTACAATGAGTTAATACTTCAGCCTTAGCATAATTAAAATTAAATTAGTAATGAGACCCAAATCCAGTCTTAATTACTTTACTATCTCTTCCTCATTCATTCTAGAGGACAAACCTCTAGAATGATGATTAAGATGGTTTGCAATGGAGGAAGTTTGACTGTTAGAATCCCTAGTCGTTTGTCACTGAAGAAATTGAAAAAATAGATGGGCTCATTCAGAATTAAAATTTGCCTCCTCATTTATATGGGGAAGGACTACAAGAAAGTGACATCAAAATCTGGGAAGGAAAAATAAAGTGAAAAATAAGTCAGAAGTAAGATTCCACAAAAAAGCCTGAACCACCAAGAGCAACCAACATGGCCTGTAGCTTCCTCTGTACAGAGGAGCCCAACTCGTGTGTATCATTTAACAAGTAGCAACGAGCCCTACACATCTTTGTTTGTCCCAGACTTGCTACTGCCACACCCAAGGCCTGATGCTGCCTAATTAAGACAATTTCCAAACTCATGTATATGTAAATCAGTTCTGATACTGATGGCTTCATCAGGTAGACAAAATCTCCACAGACCCAATAGAAATGCTAGAATAGGAACTTCAAACTGACCACTCCTGAATGACATACTCCAGCACTATGTTCACTCCACATAAAGGGCAAGTATGAGAAAATCCTGTCTCTACATACTATTATATGCTCAACTCCAAGTCAAAAGTCAGCAACGTACACCTCTCATGTGCTACAGAATGAGGATGATACAGATTAAACATTTGTGTTTGTAACAAATGAAGTAATTAATATAAATGCACAAGGGCATCATGGTTTTGGCAGGGAATGCTTGCTCCTAACTACTGTGTGATTACTGTGTGATTGTCAATGATCTCTGAGCACTAACCTTGACACCTTTGATCTGATGAGCAGAGCCAAATACTCACTGAAATAAATGGGAATGTATGCTAAATATAAGTACCTTCCTATGTTACAAGTTCTTAGAAATCATACCCCTGTGATAGATACTAAATTGGACATCCAAATTTAGTACTTTTGACCTCTATTTTAAGGTTTTGATCATTAAGCTGACATTGCCTGGATAGGTTCCTGGAAGAGGCTGGAGTCTATACAAGGAGGAAAGGAGATAATTTTATAAAATGTATTACCTCAGTGCATAAGAAAATCTCTAATTCTTTGTGCTTTATTTAAGAACTTCTATCTCTTAATGTAGTTTTAGTCTTCATGACTTCATTGGAAAATGCATCTTTGATGCAGAAGTTACTAGAGGTGAAACCAAAGGTTTGAGTGAAAATAAGTGTACCAGAGCAGGTTTGGAGATAAATATTAAGTGCTCAATTTTGCTAAAACAAGGTAATGGCACCAATGCTACTAACTATACTGTTGTTATCAACATTTAGTGTTTCCAAATATATACAAATGTAGAAAGCCAGAACTACATCAATTTATCACTGCAGTATCAACATTATGTTTACTACCAGGAAAAAAATGGAAGGAAGGAAGCAATACAACTGGACTAAGATGAACAGCCCAGTGACTGGAGAGACCCTGGGACCACAACACACAAAACTGCCTGCAGCACTAAACAACTACATTTGGCTAATAACATAATATTGAAATAGGTGTATTGCAGGCATACTTTAAGTTCTGTCACAGTAGGATAGGATATAGGAATTTAATTTAGTTTCCAACTGGTCTTTGGCTCTGCTAGAGCCTAAGTTCAACCCCAGTAGCAAGAATGATAGAAAGATGGTTACTTACAGCTACAGAAGTGATGTTTCTTTCTTCTCTGAACCTATAATAGCTTTTTTTCCAGAGAACCTGAACAATTTCCTTGGAAACATGGTCTCCTAGCTTTCTGCTATTCTACAAAACATAACGGAGAGCCAGATACTTGTGGTTTGCTCCAGGGACTAGAATGAGAAATTACTTTTTTATATTCATTTAATATCATATCACTTTTAATTCATGTCAGGTTCAGTTAACCATGCAAATAAAGATGTTTATTCACAATATCTGAAACAGATAACAAGATTGTAAATGCATAAATGGAGGAAAAATCAAAGAAAAAAAAATCACTCTTCTGAAGTTAAATTATGGAAGTTTTGGGTTCTTCCTGTCAGAATGCCTTGCAGATTTTCCCAACTATCTGTCTTCCTAAATGACTATGTTTGTTCACATAATTACACCTCAGACTGCAGCCTTTATGGAAAATCTGTATCTTTAGACTATCACCACACCAGTGCTGCTACATTCACCACAAGCTGGCAGTCTGGAGCCTTCTCTAGGAATTGCAGTTACTTACTCTTTCTTTTACCTGCCACCAGATCACCACCTCTGTGTTTTATTCATCACATTGCTTGGTTGTTTGTGAGACGACGTTCCGGATCCAGCTTTGCTCAGATTTTTAAGACCCGATTTCTTGAGTTTCTGGTGTATTTGTGTAAAACAAAAAGAACAGAGAAATTCCAGTTATTTCACTCAATCTGTGATATACACCTGTAGATTATATACAGAATCACTGATTGGTTCTCAAGCCACCTAAAAGATAATTTAAAGAAATAATTAACTTCCATTAATCTCAACTTCCCTAACCCTTAAGAAAATTTTCAGAATAGGATGTATGAAAAAATGAAAAGATACAGAAAGGTGATTACAGAAAGAGCAACATGCAGTGCAAAAGTGCAAAATTAATTTCCAGTATTTTTTTAATTTACTGCAAAATTTTCAACTGAGAATTGTAAAACTCTCCAAAATTACAGCTGTTAAAAAGGCAGTTAACAAAGCCACATACTCTGATACTTAATCTTTCCACATTGTGATAAGCATAACTATGTCATTCCAACTGTTGCAATTTTATAGTTCTCTAAAAGATGCTTTATGAGGTGATGTATTTCAATACTAATAATAACAGTTGTTGCTATCATTCCCACTGTAATTTCCTGCCAACAGGCTGGTTATAGACTTCTTAACTAAGCCCTCACACCTCTATTACTGTGTCTAGTTGGCAGATCTAGCCAAGACCAAACTTCATGTTTAAGCAGTTCTATTCATGTAACTGCACTTTGTCACAGTGAAAACTGAGCAAGTCCAAGTAACTTCAAATCACTTTGGTCTCCGTCACTTATAGTAACTAATACATATACTATATATATATATATAATATTGTCTGTATATACATATATATACACACTGATACTATTGAACTTTACCAAGAAAATGTATATTAAAAAGTAATAAGAAACAAAGGACTGCCTGCACACAGCGTAACAACTATTTTGTTGGGAGTTTGAATAATGCATTAATTAAAAAAAAAAACAAATAAAAAACACCAAAACCAACTTGACACGAGATTTCCAAAGGAGTATTAACCACAACAGACCATTTACTGTATGCTGACTGACAGAATCAATTTACAAAATCACACCAGTACTTAAGTACCTAATATGGCAGAATGTTGAAGAGCTACACTACTTCAAATCAAAAAGCTATCAACTGATCTCTTCATATACTGCCATACATTCCAACCAAAACACTCCTTACTAAATCTATTCAAATTACAAAGGAAAAAAAAAATAAAACTAACTGATGAAAATAACTCAGATCAAAAAGCAAGGACTTTCTTAAGCACTGTCTCTCTAAACTGTCTTAATCTAAAATTTAACATTGTTTCTAAACCAGTTTGTTTACAGTACTCTTAAGGTTCTTCTCCTGTTTTCACTCCCAAAGGTAAGCAGCGAGTTATGACTACCAACACTTAAGGCAACGAAAGTGAAATCTATGACTGCCACTGGGAATTTGACAACAAATGTCACAATCACAACAGATTACATCTCACTTAGCTCTCCGGAGAAATGATATACATCAAAAGGACCAACAAACCACTCTCTTCACCCTCACCTGAAAATCTGGATCACTCGGCCACTGCTAACCTCAACTACTGTTTTGCAATCGGAGAAGAAAATCACCGACCTACAACCGAATACTGGAACTGGAGGAGCTTTATCCAGAACACGACCGTAAGCATATAGCTGGCACTTTCCCTGACCCGGGGCAGTGCCTTCCCTTCAGCCCTGAACATCCTCAGGATGCCTGCTCAGGTGAGACTCGAGCGCCGCGCCAAGGGCCCCTCCCGAGGCAGACTCGGTACATCAAAACAGCGCTCAGAACCAAACCCCCTCTGCGTCAGGCCACGTACACCCATCAAGGTGGGTTTAATTGCGGATACGAACGATGGAGGCTAAATTCCTGACAAGGCGAGGGCTGCGCTCGGAACAGCGTGTCCATGCCCGCTCCAGCGCAGCGACGCCCAGGAAAGCCTCGCCGTAGCCGGCCCACGGGGAATGCGAAGCGCCGGCCCGCGGCCTCCCAGGGAAGGGGCAGCTGAGGGCCTGGAGGCATCTCCAGGCCTGAAGCACCGCAGGAATGACCCCGGCCCCAGCCCCAGCCCGCCGCCCGCAGAGCCACCGCCCTCAGCCGCCCCAGAAACGAAGCGGAGTGCGGCGACCAGCGGCCGCACCCTTGCTGAGAAGGCCGGTGCGGGGCCCCGGCCCGCCTGAGGCGCCGCCGGGACGCGGATGCGAAGAGACCCCGCACCCCCCGAGCACAGGGCCCCGCCACCGCCATTTTGCGGCCCGGCGCACTGACATGTCGCGCGCCGTGCGTGGCGCCGCCCCCCGCGCCTGCGCCCCGCGCCCGCGGCGGCCGAGCCGGGGCAGCTGCTCAGCGTCGCGGCGGCGGCGGAGACAAAGCGCCGGGTAATGAATGGGACGGGCCCGCCCGGCCCTTCCTCTTAACTCCTTCGGGCCCGGCCGGGCGGCGGCAGCGGCCACCTCCGGTTTCCCCCGCGGCAGCTGCCCGGGGAGGTGAGTAGTACTGCTCCGGCACCGGGAGGGCGCCGGGCAGGGCGGTACGGCTCTCTGGTCCCGCACCCCCCCTCCCCCTCCCGTGCCCGCCGCCGCCGCGTTTGGCCTCGGCGGCCTCGGTGCCTTGCGCGGCCCGGGACCTGCGCCCCGGGCCTGGCGGCGCCTTGTCCCTCCCGGGAACGCCCGCGGGACAGCGCCGCTAGGCCGGGGAGGGGGCGTGTGGCGGCGGGGCAGTGCAGGAAGCCGGGAAGCAGGCCCGCGGTGCCGGCTCTATTGTCTGCGGGGCCCCGCAGGGGGCCCGGACGGCCCGGTGACCGGAGGTCGCTGGTGCCTAGGGGTTCGGTCTGTCCCGGGCCGCCCGGCAGACCCCGCCGCCCCCCGGCCGAGGAAGGGTGCCCGCCGCGGAGCCAGGTGCGCCTCGAGCCCCGCGGCGCTGAGCGCGGGCCGGGCCGGGCCGGCGGGACCCGCCGGGGCTGAGCGCCCGCGCCCACCTGGCGGGGCCGCAGGAGCCGGGCCCGGGAGGGAGCGGTGACCATGTGGCCGCTGCCATCCCGACCCAAGATGGCCCAGGCAGCCCCGGCGTGGGGACCCCATCGCCCTCCTCAGGCTGCGAGCCCGGGACCGGCGGCCGCCTCGGGTACGGGCTCCCGAGACGGGTGTCGGGACTGGAAAGCCCGGGAATTCCTAAAAAGCGTTTCCCCCCGAGAAACAGGACACGAGGTGGACAGGCGCCCGCCAGCGGCTTTGGCCGCGGTGTAAGCACCGCGTCTGTGCTTGCGTGCGGTGAAATTCCAGCCATCCCTCCTGGGCAGAGCCGCTCAAGAATGGTGTCGCGGAAAAGTGCAGAATTTAGCTTTCATGTAGTGCTGCTCTCGTTTTCTGCTCGGGGCGTGGTAATTTTTGCTTAAAAATGTCTTGTAGATTCCAGATCTACACTGAGACAGCTGCTGGCGTTAGCGTGCTTGTGTTAGAATGCTTACTGGAACTCTCAGAGTGTCTGATACACTTAAAGTTGTCTGCTGTATATACAGCTTACTAAAAGTATAAAAACATGTATATTGTACGGAAAGGTAAAGTGCCTTTTGCATTAATGGTGATTCTATTTATCATTGCAAAGTTTAGTAGTGTTGGGCTTTGCAGTGTAGAGACCTTTCTCTGTAGTGCTTATGTGTTAGAAGCAGTCCTGTCTTGTTTCTGGGGGGGCCTTTGAGAAATTTCAGTAATTTAGCATGAGCTGTCATGCTACACCTATAATACTAAGCAGAGAAAGCATTTCAAGCCCCCATAATGAATGTACTTTCCAGACTTTCCTTACACGTTGTTGTCCTTATGGCCCAGTATACATGTGTATCTGTTTTGCTTTTCAAGAGCATGAGCACAGTACTTTTCTTCTAAAGGTTATTTCCAGTAATGCAGTGTTTCACTTTAAGAGCAGGCATGCACCCTTGGGACGACATTAGTGGTTTACATACTGGGGGGACTGAAGTCTGGAAGACTTTATCAACTATCCCCAAGATACTATGCTGCTATTAGGAAGCCTGTGTTTGTGCAAATACTGGGCAGGGGCATTCTAGTTATTATTCACTGTGGAGACTGGTTTTGCAGAGGAAAAAAATTTGTTCAAAGCAAAATAAATTATTTTGCATACTTTAAGAAATTTGGGTGCTGTCCACTAGGTATAAGACTGACAGGTAAGGTGCTGACAGTTTTTGTACAGTTGGATGTGTGTCTGCTTTGGTAATTTATGTTGCTAGTACCTTGCAGCTTTAACAGATGTTGAGGAAATTATTCCATAGGAGTTCTCCAGAGCAGTCAAATGTAAAAATTAATTGAGAATAAGTAAAATGAAGTATCTAAACTAAGCATCTTGGATAAAAGTTTTCTAAACATTTGTACTGTTACATAACAATAACTCTTTTACTTCTTGTGGTGTAACACCCCCCATCCTTGTGACTACTCTGCCTTCTTGGAAGCTCCTGGTGAGCCGTGACCAAACCAGCTGAGTGGTGAAGTGTCCCTTGACTGTACCAGTTGGGCTTCGAGGCACTCCCTGATCATACCAGGAGCTCTGGCTTGGTAAAGGTGGGAAACAAAGGATAAGCAATTATTACTTGTAACCTTGGTAAACCATTTACCTGGTTGTAGCCCGAGTGGAACGGTACCATTGTTACTGCACTTTGGGGAAAAAAACTTACTAGTTACTGACTTGATTTACGGTCAATAAGGAAGGTTACTGATGGCCAAAGTTAGTCAACTTCTGACCCTCTAAATATCAATCCTAAGTGATACTGTTTGGGCTTGCCTGGACTGCAGCAGCCTGTGCCAGCACCTCCCAGGGCTCACAAACCCTTTAGTTTGTGGTACTCAAGGACTGTCAGCCCCTCTCCCCCATCTCCATGTTCCTCAAGATGTAACCATTTCCTGTTGGGAAATGCAAAGGCATCTGACATATTGTAGTGAATTTGAGGGGAATTTTTCATATGAGCCTTTACATATGTAGAAATAAGTGTATACATCACTTACCTGTATGTATGTGAATTGATTGTGGTATGTGTTAATATTTTGAATCCATAGTTAAGTCATTGTTATAGTTGTTGTGAAAACTATCAAACACCTTTGTAAATGTTAAAGTGCTCAGGTATTAAGTGCTGCTAATTCCTTCTGCACCCTTATCTTTCCACCCATATCCTTTGCAGTCTTACTGCTTTTGCACTCACAGCTTTTGTGTAAATCATTCCAAATTGCTTCTTATTTGATCTGCCTTTGCATGCTTTAGTCTGTGTAGTAAGTAGAGTGAACCTTGCCATTGAACTCTGTAAAGTTGCATTTTCACATATCCGTGAAACCCTGCTTTTGCCAGTACCTTTGACATTGTTTCTTTAAGCAGCCAAACCACTCCTTCATGACATCTCTATAAGGCAAAATTGTAACAGGTTCAGAATCCTCATTGATAATGTGTGAGGCAAAGTATAGATCAGCAGAAGGCTAGACAGCTGATGAGCTTAGAGTAATGTTTGCTATGTCTTTGTTACTTTGTCTGCTTCAGCCCCTCTATCTACTGCTTCCCCTTACTGTGGCTTATTTTATACTGAGACAGTAAATGTCCAGAGCAAAAATCTGTGTTTGCAGAACAGCCAGTGTCACAGGGGGTTAGTGCGGAGGGGTTCTTCTTCAAAAAGTATTAACACATCACTAAGACTGTAACAGGGCCTTGGAAAATACAGGAGTGCAACAGAATTTTATATGTTTATTTAAAATTGTCCGTCCACTAAAGTAGAATAGCCTATCAAATGCTTTCGAAAACTAGGTATTACAGAAGGAAGTAGCCTTTGAGCCTGCTGAGTCTTTCTGTTTTCTTCTCCCTTTTTTCTTGGAATTTGTTCTCTTTGAGTTTCTAGAAGCCTAAATACATTAACTTCTGAGAGATGTTTTTTTCCTCTGAGAAAGTTTGAGTTAAAGAATATATATGTTGTATTTCCCAACAGCTTGCTGCATTTTATTGCCATTCACAGTAAAGTATATTTACGGGGGGTTTGTAAACCCTGTTGTCATGCAGCTTGCTTTTAATTTTGTAAGAGTTTCATCTTCAAAGTGAGCATGTTTTGCTATGGGGTTGCCCCTATAATGAACACCTAAAATAATCAGCCATATGTAAATAACATGATGATACGTGTTATATAGAAAAGATTATTATAGATAGTTTAGTGGGGAATTTTGCACTGTATAGAGCAGAGTGTTTAACTCATCATGACTGCCATTTTTTCTGAAGCGGGGGTGATCTTTGTGTTTTGGTAGTATCAACATAAGTTAATGTAATTTACATCATGTTACCTGTTGTAGTGTATACTTTCAAAACAGACTTCATAAAGCAGGAGTTCTTATATGGCAGACGTGTGTCGTTTTCTGCATATCTTTGACTATTTTTTTCTATGTGTTATTGGCATCTATTTTTTTTTCTATTTGCAAATTGGTCAATTTATAACTATGGAATTGTTTCATTTCAGCCAATTAGTGAAAAATTTATATGTGGCCTAACAGTAGCTTTCAAATGAAATCTAGAGTTTAAAGCTCTCAGGTCAAAAAGTAAAGAAAACTAAAGCTTTTATCATAATCTTTTTCTGCTTTTTGTGTGTTTGTTTGGTTTGGTGTTTTTGTTTCTGTGTTTATTTGCTGAAGCAAAGGAACTTGTATCCCAAATTAGTGTGATACATAGTTTAACCGTGGTAGTATTGGTTTAAGTTTGGGGTTGTGGTTTTGTTTTGTTTTGTTTTTTGTGATGAGATAGATCTCAATGTGATGGGCTGTTAAAGCAACAACAGGGATATAGCTTGGTTTTTAAGGCCCTTCTTTTCATTCAAGTATGATGATTCAGGATACGTAGTGATTTTTTTTGTATTGAGCAACATATTGGAAGGTGAGGTATGAGTATTTTCTATAGTCTAAGACTGGTTTTCAGTGGATGTTGACATAAGCAATATTATTATATTACTATAATCTTTATGTAAACTCACAACCTGTGTGCTCTCTTTAGCAATTACTGCGCAGTTGCATCCTTTTTATCTCTCAGCTCTTTCCCTTCCTCCTTTGTTGTTTAAAAACATGTAGGGTTGGACAATCCCTCTCTGAAGGTTTAGAAGGTTACTAGTTTTTTATTACAGCTGTGTGAAAGTTTGTTGTAATTTTTTTGTTGTTTTTGTTTTTCTTTACACTGTCTTCTAGTTTGTATTCACTGGTGTCCTACAGATATGTTTTTCCTGTAATGTGTTAAAGTAATTTTTGCAGTGACTATTCAGAATTTCTGTATATTTAATATAAAAGCCAGTGCTGGGGTGTACTTGTTAGCTTGCAAATCAAGGCTGAAAATAAGATTTTTAACAGTTAAACATTTTAGCAATACTTTTTTGCAATTATTTGCAAAATATATGGGAAAATATATTTAATAATATATATCTCTCATGTGACAATGATCAATGAATTTGTGCCTGTTTTACTCCAAGCAGGTTAAGTGGCTTTTCAATAATTATTCTGCTGACCTGTTGCTGTAATTCTATATGCTGAATCAGTGTCTGCCTCTAAATAAAATAATCTGTTATCCAGAAAAAAATATTTTTTCTTTGTTATTCTTCTCACAAAAATAAGCAATCAAGAAAACCCAAACATCAATTTTAATTGAACAAAATGTTTGGCTGGGCTTGAAACTACAGTCATCTTCAACAAATTAGAGAGGGGAGAAATGAAATGGAAGGGTTGAGGGTATTTTTTAAAGACATCAGCGAGCATAAAGATGCATATTTGTACTTTATTTTGCCTGTAGTCTGATAGCTCTGGCACTTGCAAGGAATGTGGGAGAGCCAGGTTCACTTCCTTGCTTTGCCTGAGGAGCTTAATCCACATCTGAGGAGAGTTCCCTAACTGCTCCACTGAGCGCCGTGCTTCTGGTGGGTCTGTGTCTCCCTGGCTGACACCTTCCTCTCTGCATACATTATTTAAATGTTGCTGTAATAGGGATAGCTACAGTGTCTCAACAGTCAAATTAGTCAGTAGCACAGCTCTGGACGTGTTTCAATTGCTTAAGAGGCACTATAGGAGTGTTTTTAAGTAAAAAATATCAGTAAGAGAAGTGATACATAGTTCATTTCATGATGCACACTAAGCCAGTCATCAGGACTCTGCCCTCTGAGAGGTGATCTCCTTCCTGAAGAAAAAAAAAAACCCTAAATGTGGGTGTTTGCCCTCTGAGAGGTGATCTTCCTGAAGAAAAAAAACCCCTAAATGTGGGTATATGTATGCATGTGTGTGTATATATATATATATATATATATATATAGTGTTAAACATTTCAGTCTGATTAAGAAGAGCATTCACTGCGTTAAACATCTCAGTCTGATTAAGAAGAGCATTCACTGCAATATAAGAGAGAATGCCTTGTAGATTATGGAGTTTCTGAGGTGGCAAAATGTTTTCTTGGTTTGTTTGGTTGGGGTTTTTTCAGTGTACTGGGGCCTCTGCACTATGGCACTCTTGTCTGTATATTGATGAGATCACTGGGACTGAAGTTGCAAAACTCAAAAAATGTGTCCTGCAATAGACTCCTTTGGTCTGTTTAGTTGCTAAATCAAAATTCGTGATCTAATATGCTCCACTTGCAATCGCTCCTTTCTCATACATGGGGAATGATAACCTTGTGTTGATTCTGTGCTATTGCATGCTGATTAATACATGTGGTTAGTGCAGTGTATAAGCAATATGTTTAGCTTAAGAAGAGAAGGTGTAACAAGGTGAATCCTTAGTGCATGGAAAGGTGTCAGCACCTTTGAAATCTTGCAGGTAATGTAGACTCTGTTTCATTCAGCATAAGCATAAAAAAATGGAGCAGTGCTAAAATAAATACAAAAATTTTACTTTAAAATTTTGTCTTAGCAGTCATCTGAAGCCTTTTTATTATGTTTTTAATTTTTATTTTGCTTTGGAGCTCTCGAAGTGATAATGTCTGATTTTTCTTGATAGCTGTGAGGATTAGAGATTTGAAAAAAGGTGAGAGTCATGTAAGTGCAGATTCTGGAGCTGTCACCTAAAGAGAAATTTGAAACATCCCATGAGTCGCCACTGTGACAGTTAATGTGTTTAAAAAATAATAAAAGTAATTACTTTCTTCTTTTCCTTAGATACAATCATCTCATTAAGTTTGAGTAGCAAGTATTTAACCTCAAATGAAGCCGCCTGCCTGCAATGGAACAGATGTGTAAGTTTGTTTGTTTTTCTCAATAAACTAGTGAGCAACTTGTTTGTTTTGGGTCCTGTATCATTATTTTTATTAATTTAAAGGAAGATAGTGGAAAAAGGTAATGAATAATCGTATGCCTGTGCAGTGACTTGTATGGAGCTAAATAATTTAGCAGGAGGTTTGTATGAGTGCCTGAGCCTTAAAAATTAAGTTTGGAAGCCTGGATATCTTTAGAGTGGTACAGAAATAGCAACTATTTTATGATTTATGGGGCATCTCTTACTCTGTGGTATCAGCTGGCATATATACATCCTTACCCTGAATTATACTGTTTAAAAAGGGGAGATAACTTAGATGCTGCATTCCTCATGTACTCAAGTTACAGGTGTCTTAATTGGATTTTATGTCTTCACTGAGTGAGTTAGTTTTAATATTTTTTTCTAGGGTTTTTGTCTGAAAATATTAAAACTTTATATATTCCATTTGAGCTTTTGAATACAGAATTTTTTAGAAGCCTGGGATTCCTAAGTAAGATGCTATAGAGAAAAAATTGTGCATGTGAAGATAAGTGTTTATATGTGGAGTAACAATAAATGTTGTTCTTGCATAGTGTTTCAGAACTTTGTATTTATTTCTTATGCCATCCTCTCTATGTCCTGAATAAAATAGTTCCATTTTTAAACCATCTGTATTATTGGTTAACATGCTGACATTGGCTGCATGCTAGCAACAGATGGAGAAAATGTTGCACTTGAAAGTCTTGGTGGGGTCATAGAATCAGAATAAGGGACCTTTAAAGGCCACCTAGTCAAACCCCTTGCCATGAGGAGGGACATCTTCAACTAGACTATATCACTCAGAGCCCCATCCAACCTGACCTTGAATGTTGCCAGATATGGGGTATCTATTGCATCTCTGGAAAACCTGTTCCAGCATTTAACCATCCTCATTGTAAAAAATCTGTTCCTTATATCTAATTTGACTCTATCCTCTTTTCACTTAAAACCATACCCCTTTTCCTATCATTACAGACCCTACTAAAAAGTATGTCCCCATCCTTCTTACAAACTCCTCTTCCTGAAAAGCTTGTCTAAAGTCTCACTGGAGCCCATTACAGACCCTACTAAAAAGTTTGTCCCCATCCTTACAAACTCCTCTTCCTGAAAAGCTTGTCTAAAGTCTCACTGGAGCTTTCTCTTCTGAACAACCTCAACTTTCACAGCCTTTCCCTGTAAGATTGTGGTCTCTGTAGGAAGAGAAAATTGAAAGTATGCTTCAGATTCATTCCTTGAAGGAAACTTTTCCTAGGTGACACATATAGAAGATGTGGGAGATTTCATTACATACTAAATCTGCTTGTGGATTGTTCTTCATCAGTCTAAGCAAAAATGAGCTGCTAGTGCTCTCCAAACACAGAGGAGAGCTGAAGAGCAGGAGAGAGTAGTTGTTGTTTGTACCAGCCTCCCAGGTGAGTTTTAGACCACTGTAAGGAAATCTGACAAAAGGGATAATGTTTTTGATTTTTGTTTTTTTTTTCCCAGAATATCCAAAAGTTCACTCTCCATGTAGTTAATGCTGTATTCTAATATACTCATCTCAAGGTCACTGAATGCTTTGGACAATTTCATTATATGATGTCAAGCACTGTAGTATATTATACCTAAAGTGCCTTTCCATTGTGACTCTCAAGGTTAAATGCCTTCAGTGAAAATAATCCACTTTAGTACTACCTGTCTAATGAAAATGAGTATCTGGTCTTTGTATTTTCTAGAATTATTTCTTGATTTATAGTCACATATGAAATAATTGTTGACTGCAAGCTCAGTGTTCTGATAGATCCTTTCTCAATCTGTGATTAAAGCAGCACTCTCTTGAAAGTGGTATCTTGAAAACAGATACTTATCTAGAGCTGCAGTGTCCCGAGAACAAAGATTCTGCTGTCAGGATATTACCTTTTCTGTTAAAATTTTAAATTTTGGTAGGTCAGCAATGTTACTGGTCTAAGTCCTCTAGCATCCACTGTAAGAATTCATCTTTCAGTGCATATGCAATATAGTAATTTTTATATGCAATTTAGATCATTGAAGAAAATCTAGTTCCTGGTTAAAGGGTTCTAGTAGTGCTAGAAGGTGGGAGAGAACAAAGCAGTATGAATACTGCTGCCTGCTTGTCTCATACCCAACTACTGGCTCCTAGCTCATGACAACTTTTCTTAATATAATAAATATTTGAGACTGCAAATCCCAGTGCTAAAATGTGGCATAGCTCATGGCAATCATTTTGGGTTTTTTTTACTCTGTGGTTCTCCTTATTTATTCTTCATTAAAGGTGGAAGCATGATAAGCATGATATGGGAGCGTATATACAGATGGGAGGAAAAGAAAACAACTGAAATACAAGAATGTAAAACTCATTTCATGGGAGGTTGTCACTTGCTGTGACTTGCACTAATAGCTGCTGAAACAGTGGGAAGAGTGGGTCAGCTTTCAGGGAGTCAAACAATGTGCTGTCAGCAGCAACCTTGCTTTGGTACTGGGAAACAGGAGAAATTGAGGTTCCGTTCATTTCCTTTTTTAGCGATTTGGAGTTGTCTTCAGTGGCTTGCTGAACTGTGGGGAGACCATAATCCATTTATGACAGGAAATACAATAAAGAATAGGAAGATTCCTCATCGTTTTCTCTAAATGTTTCTATTTCTCTTTTCTATTCCTCAGAAAAGATTAGGTTTATTAATATAATTACTAATGATAATAGAAATCAAGTGAATGGAAAGGGTTATCCATTTCTTTACCTTTTCTTGTACTAATAGTGTTATGGATCCTGCTCTGAATAGGACACCTATATAGTTGTACTATGTAAAACTTATTTAAAAAACAAGTTGCATTACATTAATTAAAGCTCATTAACTGCACTGATTAGAACAAGTACTACAAAAAGCTTTATTCTTAATTTAAAATGTCTTGTATTTTTTGCTCCTTGAGCAAATTTATTTGGTCAAATTAAGATCTGTCTATGGCAGGAGGCTGGTTCTTCTATGAATCATTTATTTTGGGAGAAGCTATTAGAAGGAGCTATTTGTCTCCTTGGGGTGGGAGAGTGTGCTTCCTGCTAGTGCTCAGTGTGGTGCTGGTGGAAGCAGTGTTGGCTTCCCTTAGCTTGGTGGCCTGAGTCAGTTAAGTCTTTGTAAAATCTCACCTTACCTTGAAGAAGACAAAGAGAATATATCCCTAAAAGAGGTTAAGAGGAGAATACCTCCTGTCATGGAGGCTAGGAACAGGCTGGTTGATAAGTGAATATGGAGGTATGCACACTCATTTCTCCCTCCTTCTGCCCTGTTCTGTGAATAGCAGGGTTTATTTTGAGAGGGAGAGAGATCTGATCATTGTTTTTTTTAAATGGGATTTCGGGTGAAACTGTCAGATGCTACTGATGAATGTACAGTTTACTTAGAATGTAAAGAATAACAAAAAATACTTGAAAGAGGCATAAGACATTCACCCCGATTGTGGGCATGTGCCTTATGCCTGCATGTGATATGGAAGCTTGGTTTAAAAAGTTACCTCTTGCTTTGTTACAGTTTTTGTAGTCACTGGCAGGGTGGTGAAACTGAGAGTTTCTGAACTCTAATTACCATGGATAGTATTGTAAATGTTGTTTTCTGTTTTATTTAGTAGATTTAGTAAAGAGATGATCTTTTCCTCAAAAAAAATCTAGACATGCTTCTTCAGTTTATTACATGAGGAAGGAAGAAGGTACCTTCAGTTGCAAAGAAAACTCTAAAAAAATTTCTCTAAAGAAATTGTTCTTTTCCATACTGGGTGTCTTCTGACTTGAAATAAATGTTTGTGCCAAAAGAGAGATTAAGGTTAGGTATTAAAAAATCTCTATGAAGTATTTAAACTATTGTTCATACTCTTGAAAATATGGTTTTGTGGTTTTGGGTACTATGAATTGCATTTTCTTTCTAACCTTCCTTTGAGTTCACAACCATTCCAGGATACAAATATTTTAATAGAATCATAGTATTATGTCATGTTACACATATACAAATATTACGTATATAAATCATGGAAAACCTCTCAATACCACTGTTGAAACTATATGAGAACATATAACTAACTGACATCAATATGAGCACAGAATTTGTTTGATTGGTAGCTATGAAAGGTTTTTAAAGCAGACATCTTCAGACTTCATCTGGTTAGCCTGAAAATAAATTCTGCTATATGGTAGTCTTAGCAGTTTAACAGTTCCAAATAGTTCCATTTTGTATATCAGAAAAATTATAGTTGTAACAGGTTAATGTAATATATTCTGCAAAGAACTCAGTTTACATTCTATGAGGTCTTTTTCTACTTTCTACTTACATGGATCTTTTCAGCAAGAGTTCCAAGAAGACTGACTATACAAAACATGGTGTGTGTCTCCTAACTGGTTGGTTGGTTTTTTTTCATCATCCTGCCTATTCAGCTTTCTTCTTCACAAGTGCCTCATTTCTTACTGTTTTAAATAAGCCTTAAAGTGCTTGAAGTTACACTCTTACTGGATTTAAAGATAGACATTTAACAAAAATAAAACCCCCAAAAGTGTATGGTTTTTACAGTGTTGCAAGCTAGCAAGGTAGTCAGGAGAAAAATCCCTTGTTCTAATCCTATCCCTTTTACTTGGTCAGCTGTGGGCTGCATGGGAGGAGAAAGAGAAGAGTCCAAATGGGCTGTTCAGAGAATTGATCATTTGGAGAGAAGAGTTGTTAGAGGAGCTTTGCTTTGAGTTTTCTAATGCTTTTCTGAAAGCAGGCTGCTGTTCTCTAGCAATATGGAGTAAATCTTTAGTCTTTTGCCTTTCATTCTTTTCTGACTTACCTATTGTTACTGCTGTTTTGGTTGTGTGCTTTTCCTGTTCTGTGGTAATACTGATGCATCTTTTCTACTCTGTTCTTATTTCTATCTTCTCCATTTTGTGTTGTGTTACTGCAACCTCCATTTATCTCCTGTCAGCCCCAAAATGTACAGCATGTGATACTAAAAGCAGCTTTGATGTCCTGCTCTAAAACTGCTCTAAACCAAACAATACATGCTTCAGCTGTGTAAAAAAAAAAAAAATCTAATTTTTTTCTTAAGAAAACCAGCTTATTTCTTGTAACATTGAGATTTTCCCTATCATATCAGCACATGATATTTGTCAAAATTATAAAGGATTAAAATATCAAAATAAATGTATAATTTGCTGTAGCAACATTGAACTGATGTGTAAGGCTTGGGAAAATACTGCTTAAAGTTTTAATGAAACTATTGCTTAGAACATTGGCATTTTAACAACTGAAAGATCTGACATTTGGTAGGTGAGAATAATAGCTCAGAAACATATCCTGCAAGTATTGCATGCCTGATAATAAGAAGTAACACTTCAACACTTGGGACAGTTTGGATCCTAGACAAATGTTGACATGATTTACTAAGTGTGATAGATCTGTTTTTTATAAGTAATTTCTTAGTAGAAGCTAGGACAAATTATTAGCATGTGTAGAACCTGGGTTGTTTTTTTTTTTGTCCTTCATTACAGTGTGCTGCAATGAGAAGTTAGTAAAGGACATGTGAAGGGATATAGCCCCATTTGAGATCTGATGGTATTTTTAGTGCACTAAGGAAAAAAAAATAGCAACAATTAAAGGCTTATCAGGTGGTTGTAGGTGTGACTAGTGCTACTAACTCCAGTGATACATAATGTTATGTGTGGTGGTAATGCAACATGCTTCTTTGTTTTTTTACTAAAAGTTGGGAGTGATGCTGTTTTGATCAGGGTTATTGTTTTGTTGTTGTAGCTTTACATTTTGCTTTTACTTTTAAGATAAATGCTGCTCAAAACCATGTGGAATGGGGATTTCTGTGCTATGGGCTTTAACATGTTTAAGAGTGTTACTAAAATCTAGGTGGTGGAGGATGATGCTTCAAATAGATATATGCTTAATACATTTGCAGATAAGTGAAGAAGATTGATTTCCCCAGAAATAAGGTTGAGCTTTGACTCAGTACCCTATATCAGACACCTGCTTTATTCTTACACATGCAGTGCAGTGAGCCTGCATCATTGAGTCTGATAAAACATTTGAGTACTGAGCTTGTTTACAAAACCCAGTGAGCTGAATGGGAGCATCAAAGCCTGTTAAAGAAGCCCTCCTGTGGGGTCACAGGGTGCAGAAAGGACCTCCATGCTTTCTAAACTCCTTCTCTGAGAAGGGTGTGGCTGGATCCAGTCTTGCCCCAGACTTTCCAATGGTTTTTGTCTAAAGGATCACAGAGGTGTAATTGAACCTTTATACAACTTTGTCCTGCAGGATTGAGAATGGCAAACCATATATATTTATATATATATACAATGTATTATGATAATGATCAGATAGAAATAATTTAGAGAATTATTTACTACACAGTGCAGGAATATTATATATAATATAGTGCACTATACTATTAACTATATAATATAGTGCACTATGAAGCAGTTGTATTGAAGCAGTTGTATCAAAGCTGGCAAAACAATTAAGTAGATTGATGTTACTCATCCATAACAATGACCTTGGGCAAATCTCTTTAGCTCAGCCTCAAGGAGTAAGAGGAGTAACCTTGAGGGATGTTACCCATTTAAGGGAGAAATCTCCATACATACACTCCAAGAAGGCTTATGTCAGAAAACCCTGCATTAAAACTTGGGACTGGGCTTTTATAATGCACAATGACTGATGATGGTCAGATGTCTCCAGCTGTGTCAGCTCAGCAGCTTTGGACAAGTTATCAGTAGTATCACTTGTATGTTCGTTTATCCAGGAACAGATCTACCACACCTTCATCTCACTATCAGGATGTTTAGCTTTGGGACTGATGAGTCAGGCTGGTTTCAGCATTATTCAACACCAAAAGCAGCATGATGCTCCCTTCTTCATTTACCACTTGTAGGTTTGCAAACGGCATTGTTCAAGTTGGTTCACAGCATTCCAGGCAGAGCATCCTGCTACACCACTAAACAGGGATACCAGAATTAAGTGTCAGCCCGATGTAAATAATAAACATGCTAACTTGAACATCCTGGTTTCTATCACACTTTAATTAATATGAAATGTATAATACTGTATAATAGTAATGTACCGTATTTTAAAAGCATTATTGCAATTCCTTTAAGAAGTTTTATGATTGAAGATATGCAAGTGTAAGAACTGAATGAAGAACTGGATCTTCCTTTTTTAAATAAATATTACTTTAAAAAAATATAACTTCATTTCCACTTTGTCTCTGTTCCAAAGTATTTTTTTAATTATGCTAATTTGGAAATCATATTGTTTGTCTTCAGTTTTACCATTGTCATGAATTATTTTCAACTTTTTACATATTGGACTATGAGCCAGTGTAGTTTTGTGCAGGCAGAGATGGCATGCACACTGTTGCACATGATTTAGGGGTTGAGGTGGAGATATTGGTACAAAGCTGGAGCTTTTAGTTTTGAATATTTTATGAGGTTTCAGGGACTATTTGCAAATGATTAGTAAACAACATCCCATTGACTTTCCATGTTTACAGCAACAAGACAAGAAAACAGCTGTCCAAATAAAAACATCTTTCAAGAGTAAGATGCTAAATTTGAGGAGTTTGAGTTCTTACAGTGTTAGGTGTTTTCTGTGTGCTGGTTTCATTTTAACTCAACACTGTCCATTTAACAATAGTCAAATGTCTAAAATTTTCACTTCTGAGCTGTTACCTTCTTGAAGTATTATTAATTTAGAGGTGGTGAGGAAAATAGAAAAGCGTCCACTAAACCAGAAAAGTGTAACTTGGCTCTAGCAAATCTGTTTTACTGCTTAAAATGATTTGTGTTCACCATAAAATTATTTGATGTTTTGTGAAGCAAGAAAGAGAGGAATATTTACATTTTGTGGCCATTTTTATCTTTTTAGTCTCTGCTGCAGCTAAATTCCTCCATTTGTAATTAGAGTTGGGTACTCAGAGTGTAATGGCGACTCTTATACTCAGCTTTCTACACCTTGTTGTTTTCTCTGCCTGCAATGACTGATTTAGGCCCCACCTTACACCAAACCCTGAGTTTTCCAGTAACATGAAGGGATGTGAGTGATCTTTGTACCTCAGCAAATCAGAGGTCTCTGTCGTGTCCTGACAAGTAGCGTGAGTGCACTGGGGAGGTCACAGAAGACTATTCATGTCAACAAGCAGCAGTGCTCAGTTATGGTGGTTCTGTTTCCACTCTTCATTCCCTTAAGTCCGGATGGAGCATTTGGGGTTGTGGATGTGAGAGGTTGTTTTACAAGTTAGAGAGAAAACCTTTCTAAAACCACAACAGTTACTGGTTTTCATAAGACCTGCCTTTCAGGTGACTTAAAAATAATGGAATAGTAAAGGTGTCACCTCTTTTCTCTTCCACCAGTTCTTTACAAATCATGCTTCCCATGAAGTCCAGAACAGCTTGTGTCTTCTAGTAAGCCTGACTTTCTGTACTTTATTCAAGATTAAACTATTGCATACCTCTAGTTCATGTCTGTACATCTGTGCCAATTCCTGTGAGCTTCTGTGACACTTGAAACTAGGACCCACCTTGTTTCAGTGTGACTGACATGCCAATTTTGCATTTCTAATATTGCCTTTTTAGTGATCAGTATCTTGCAAATCTCTGTAGTTTCATACAGGTGAGGTAGTACTGATATTTTATCATAGGAAATTTCTATAGATAAAATGCACTGTTTTTAGTTTTCCTTCTTCAAGGGATTTATAACTTTGAAAAGCAGTAAAGTTCATCTGGACTATAAATTTATACAAATAGATTCTGCTGATTTGTTTATGATTTTGGATGTGTATTCTCTGGATTTTTGTGTGTTTCTGTTTTGTTTGATTGTTTTGCTTTAGCAAATATTCCTTTATTAGCAATGTGCCTTCCATTGCAGTAGAAGCAAATAGTTTCTTAAAGTGTGTATTTCTTATTGCTTATATTGCTTGCTCTGAGGTATTTCTAATGATGCTTGCATATTTCCAAAAATAAACAATATTAACACTATTATAAAACTGACATCTGTTTGTGCAAATTACTGTTAATGAGCTTTTATGTACATCTTACGCTCAAAATCTGTCACTACTTTCAATTTTTTTTTCAAGCTAGTAAATGCTTTTACTTTCACTGTCTTCACATTTCACATGTTTCTTGAAAAAAAAAGTTCTTGCATTTTGCAGGTGTGTCTTTGTATTTACAGTACATGGTCTTCAATAATCATGTACTTTTTTTTTGTTTTAAACATTTTTTTCTAGACCATTATTTCCACCAAGATTCTGTGATATAATCAAGTTCATGATTATCGCCTGACTATTCAATCTAAAGTGGTTTAAAGCTTCCAGGCCACTCTCTGCTTTACAAAAAATAATCAGCTTATGGTTTGGTGTTATTGCATACTTTTCATACTTTTCTGTGTGTTAATATATGTCTCTGCAATTTTGAGACACCAGTGTTTCACTTTTTACCCCCCTCCTTCAGCAGTGATTTCTTTTGGTCACGGCAGTTTGCTGCGGCACTCAGGATCAGTGACATCCTCCAGACATTTCTTGTCAACCACTGTATGCTTTCAGTAATCCCATTTTGAATGGAAAATCCTATAAAAATGTTCTGTAGGCTTCACCACAGCAAACTACTGCTCGGGAGCTAATAGTCCAGAGTAGTGCATGTGAGTAGATTCTTGTTCTTTAGTTCTGTTTATTTGCTTTGAAGACTGTTTTGTTGCAAGGTGTCTCTGTATCTCATTGTGGAGATTTCAAAAGCATGAATCACTTTGAGCTAACTGCCTATAGCTTTTTGTACCTTTGAAAACATTTTCCTTCTTGAAGATCCTGTTTGTTTAGCAGTAGTCCTTAATTTTGAGTAGCTTGGGTCCAAGGGTAAATAAGCTATGTAAAAGTGGTCATAATCAAATTCATACTTCATTCTAGGTGACTATAAAATTTTAAAACATCATTTTTTGTTTCTTATTAAAACAGACTGACTCTTGCATAGACTTGGAATGGGAGGAGGAGATGAAAAACATACTTATGTGTCTGATCCTTAGTATTCTGGGGACTGTTCTAAAGAAAGTTTCAGTTGAATGTGCAAGGGTGTTTGAAGGGAAGGAGCTTGACTTAATTTTACATGATCGTAACAGAATCAGAGAATGGTGGGGGTTGGAAGGGTCCTCTGGGGATCATCTAGTCCAACTCCCCCTGCTAAAGCAGGTTCAGCTGGATTAGGTTGGACAAGATCTTTGTCCAGTCTGGTTTTGAATATCTCCAGAGGAGCCTTCACAACCTCTCTGGGCAGCCGCTTCCAATGCTCTGTCACTATCAAAAGAAAAGTTTTTCCTTGTATTCAGACAATCCCTCCTGAGTTTCAGGTTTGTTCTAGTTAGGTTTCCTCTAACCAGACTGCCTGCTGATTGCAACCTTCTGAGCTCTGCCATTTGGCCAGTTCTCAAAGCAACAAAAATAATTCTTAGACATTTGAAAGAAAATGGAAAAAAAAAATCATTCAAAGTCTTCTAAGGGGCATCCAGCTTTGGGGATTTCCCAGGAAGTGATTGTCTCCTCTAATCTCAGCTATTTCTGCTCATTTCTAGAAGGCAGCAACAAGGTAGAGAAAAATACATACTATGTAGCCAGAGACCTATGACAGCCATAGAGTGGACAAGATATAAATAATTTTTTCTTGTCTTACATTCAGTCATAAGTACACTAAAATAGCGTATGTGACCACCATGTAAGTGCTTTTTAACAGTGCTAATAGCATAATAGCTCTGTGAACAGCATGCAGGCATTTTCACAGCTAAGCATAAATATAGAAATAACATTGTAGCTGCAAAGGGAAACCTAGGTTTAATTGCACAAAAGGAGGACAAAATATACATGAATCAACAAATCAAGCAGTAAAGACAATCAGAAACCAAAGATACAGAATAATCAGGAAGGATTTCTGGTGGACCAAGAACAATTTATTGTTCTAAAGAAAGAAGATAATAGGGTCAGGACCAGATGAGATTGCAATATTCATACTCTCCTCCACCAAAACATGTGGGAAGCAAAGACACAGTGACAATAAGGAGACATATGGAAGAAAGAAGTCTACTACCACCGTGGTTCCTGCTTCAGAGTCCAAACAGCTCCCTCACCTCTTTACCTCAGCGTCAGTAACTAAGACTGTCAAGGACTACAGCCATCAGTATTTAACTACACGGCATCAGCTCAGTGGTATTGTGTACTCAAAGCTAATTTAGGATAAGGTGATTAGGGCCTAAGTGTTTGAATATGTAGTGATAATGGCTGATAGTGATTAAGAACTTAACCACGGGCAATGTGTTGTTAATGAATGGCAATCTAGTTAAGCGTGGTTATAAAGTTTGTGACTGGTGTTATTTATCAGGTTTTCAAATCTTCCCATCACAGCTACTTTAAGCTTCACTGTGTTAAGCAGTAACTGCTTATCAGGACAGGGACACTTAAAGCGGCTCTGCAGATTTTTCTGTTTAAAGCCTAAAATTGGTTTTGCATAGTTGAGAAATTATAGGAATCAGGATAAAGATGTGATTACCTGTTTTGAGTCAAAGAAATTGCACACAGCTTCATCAGAACCCAATTCTAGTGGATATATGCAATTATTTTGTGTGAATCTAGCTAGGAATCTGTAATGTCCTTATTGTAACTTGGCACTCCATGCATAATTTATGTTCCTTAAGTTCTGCATCAAGCCACTCGCTTGTGAGCCTTCCTATTCTGTGATCTTAAGTCACAACATCTTATTATGTTTTCTTGCTTTTCCTGTTTGCAGTACAAGCTCCAAATTCACAGATTAGATCAAAGTAAAGATGAAACAAAAATCCTCTTGAATTGACTGCTGTTTTAAAAAGTTGACTGTGTTACACTCTCTCTCTTGTCCCAGATCCACATACATCCATATCTTCAGTATGTGTGTGATCACTACTTTCTGTTTCATTCAATTTTATATTGAGTCATGTAAATTTAGTCTGGCTGCCAGAATTGTTCTCTGATGTGATTTCACAAGCCAATGGAAAGTCCTGTGTAATGCAAATTTCTTGTAGAAATCTAAGGTTTTTCTTCAAGTCTTTCTCTTCATTGTTCTTCATGCTCAACCCTCATATATTTGGTATCTGAAAACAGATTTTTTTTTTCCCCAAGAATAAGAAAGAAAGGCACAAATACTAAGACTCACACAGAAAGAAAAGCAGAATTGCTCCCTACCTCTTAGCAAGTTCTGACTGCTCCATCTCCCTTTTCTTAAAATAGCTGCAGTAAGACCATTGCCCCTCCTTTTCCCTTCCCCTTCCCTTGCACTGGAAAAGAAAGGAAGTTATCACAAAAATAGGCTTTCCATACATCAGAAATCCACAGAAAGTGAGTGTTTCTAATTTCTCTTGTAAACAAATCTCAGAGAAAAATTAGTTAAAATGGGTTACAAAGCTAATATGACATTGATCTTGATACAGGAGGAAATGTCAGTGTGAAAAACAGCCTTTTTAATGTGTTTTGTGGCTGTGGCTAATTTTACTGTTGCTGAAATCAAAGAAAATGCTGATTTGGAAGGGATCCATGAGGACTATCAAGTCCAACTCCTGGCCCTGCACAAGACACCTCAAGAGTCACCCCAATTCTCCCTGTGTTTTAGTAACATATAAAAGTTTTGGAAAATTTTAAAAATAATTTAAATCTGTGTTTTGGCTTCAGCTGTGGAGATAGAGTTCCATAAATTTAGTTTGCAAAAATGCAATGCACAGTATAGCATCATCAATGTCATGGCCAAAAATGTTTATCTTGAATGAAGGCATCAATAACTGCATTAATGACACAGAAGAATAAATGAGAAAGGGTTTGGCAAAATTTAAAATTCTAATATAGTTGTGGTTGAAAAAAAAGTGACTGATAAATGCAAACAGCTTCTTCATATTTGTGAGGGACTACTCAGTTCCAGTTTTTGAGGCTGCTGTTACCCTTTTGTATGCAACTTCAAAAACCTACTCTTTGTACTGGAATTGGGGGTGAATAATCTTTACTCACAACTGAAATTAGCTGTCTTATTGTAAATGGGCTTTCTAGTGTAACCTTTGGGCATGTGAGGGACTTGAGCTGGCAGTGCTGCACTTAGCACCAGCATATGCAGCTGTGTGTCTTTCCTTCTGAGTGATGTTGCTACACTTTTGGAAGACCTGTCTGCCTGTATAACATTTATACAGCTCATTTGTCCTAAATTAAATATTTCAGTTTTTAATCAGGAAATTCTAAAAGTAGCTTGTTTCTATACCATGTTGTTGTCTGGCAGTGTTATGGCATGAACACAAAAGTGTGACTACGGTCAGAAGCAGAGTGATTAGTGTGACAATGCTTCCTTACCCTTGGAAGTTACGTGTTTTCTTATTAAAGACTGCTGTCAGTAATGGTGGGCTCACATGTACAGGACTGTGATACAACATTTGATTTTAAGTACATATTTCTATGCTAACGTAATTAAATGCCTGGTTATGTTCATATATATTGGTAGGTATAGACACTTTACGGTATATGGGTTTAGATAGATATGTGTGTGTGTGTGTACTTCGGTATATGTGTGCATGCAGTGATTGAATGATGATGTAGGATGATTGCATAGGTATGTGCAAGCAAATATGAAAGTGATGCTTTTTGATGGACTCTTTTTGTCCAAGTTGAACCAAAGCTGCATATGTAGACACATATTTGCCTACAGTAAATATATTGAGTAAATGTTGGGCTTTTTCCTTTTTTTTTTCAATAATACATTGAATTGTTTTTATCTCAAAGGAGAAAAAACCCAAAACATACAGAATACCTAGTGCTTGCTTTCATTTCACTTTTACTGTAGTTCTTTAATGTGCATTAGTCAACTTTGTCTTCTGATTTTTTTTTTAGATGGTGTAAAAGAATCTCAGTTGCCCAATCAAGATGAACAGAATGACTTTCTTCAACAAGAAAATAGAACATGCATTTTTTAGTATTATATCTACAACATGAAGCATTTAGCAGTACCTGTCTTTGAGAACATTCATCTATGACCTGAAATGTCCTGATCCTGGGAAAAAAAATGGGATTCCATTAATTAAGTTTATAATTTTTAAATGAATTTTCATGACTAATTGTATTTGCTTATGCACAACACGGATACAGAATTCATAAACCAGAGATTATTTTAACACATGCACACATTTTGTTTTACCTTCAGTATACAAGATACATAATTTTAATCAAATTTTAAATAATCTTTTAAATTATCTATATTTATTAATAAATGAAGTCTTGGCAAGAATTTATCATCCATGGACATGAGTAGAGCAGATTGCCCCGGAATGGATGATACTTTTGTATTGGGTAAAATCAATAACTTGAAAGTAGAGCAAGAAGACGACAGCATTAACTGTACTCTAGAAAGAACGGATATAAAGACAGAACAAGATGATTTCAAACATGCAGACAGCAGTGATGAACAGGAAGACAAAGAAAAGAACTTCATTACAAACAACTCTGGCAAATATTTGTCTACAGAAAATGAAGATGATTATGGATCTCTTTTTTCTCAGTATAGTAATACGCTGTATGATGTAGCAATGGAAGCTGTGACACAAAGCCTCCTTTCTAGCAGAAACATAAGCTCCAGAAAAAAGTCACCTGCTTGGAACCATTTTTTTATATCTCCTAGAGATAGCACTAAAGCAATATGTATGTACTGTATGAAAGAATTTAGCAGGGGTAAAAATGAAAAGGACCTGAGTACAAGTTGTCTCATGAGACATGTGAGGAGAGCACATCCCACTGTTCTAATTCAAGAAAATGGAACTATGCCAGGTATATCTTCCTTTTCTTCATCTACATTGTTGTTGCCACCTCAGTCTGCTGATGTTGGAGATCTGAGTTCTATGTTATCCCCCATAAAACTGGTCAAGAAAATGGCTTCTAAAATACCATCTCCAGATCGAATAATTGAGGAATCTGTTTCCATTGTTTCTTCTGAAGAAATATCAGACCTCTCAGTTTCTGAAAAGTGCAGCAAAGAAGAAGTCATGGTTGTTTCATCTCCACAGCAAGCCAACAACCAATATGATGACACTGTTGAGAATGTAGCAGAAAAAACAGTTGTAATTCCAAAGAGTGCATCAGGTTCTAGAAGGAGATCTGCTGTCTGGAAACACTTCTATTTGTCACCTCTAGATAATTCTAAAGCTGTTTGCATCCACTGCATGAATGAATTCAGTAGAGGAAAAAATGGAAAAGACCTAGGAACGAGTTGTTTAATAAGACACATGTGGAGAGCCCATCGTTCCATTGTCCTGCAAGAGAATGGGGGTGGTACCAGCATACCACCTCTCTACACCACACCTCCTACTCTCTTGCCTTCTTTGCTACCATCAGACAGTGATCTGAATTCTATGTCATCCTCTCCTGGAAAACTAATGAAAGAACCAACTTCTGTTTCCTCTTCTCCAGACAGAATCTCTGAGGAGATCCATACTAATCTCACTTCTGGAGATACTCTAGTGGAAGACTCAATGCTGTCATCTTCTGATGATATAGGTGAAGTCTCCTTTGTTTCATCTCCTGAAAAACAGTGTGAGGGATTAGGTCCTTTAATATTTGAACCTACTGCTGTGTTTCAGCAAAATAAAAGGATTATGAAAAGGCTTAAGTCAGAAGTCTGGCACCACTTTTCACTCTCACCTGCAGACAGTCTAAAAGCAGTATGTAGATACTGCAGTTGTATGATAAGTCGTGGTAAGAAAGGAGATATGGGCACAAGCTGCTTAATGAGACACCTATATAGACGCCATCCTGATGTAATTGGAAACCAAAAGAGCTTTCTTGATGTGAGTTTGGCAAATTCACCTTATGCCACTTTGGCTTCTGCAGAATGTTCATCCTCAAAGTTGACTGACTTGCCTACAATGGTTACACATGATAATCAAATTATATTTCCTGTTAATAGTAAGAAGACCTCAAAACTGTGGAATCACTTTTCAATTTGTTCTGCAGATTCAACTAAAGTAATATGTACACACTGTGGACGTATAATAAGTAGGGGGAAAAAGCCAACAAACCTAGGCACAAGTTGCCTTTTAAGACATTTGCAGCGGTTTCATAACAATGTGCTGAAAACTGACGTCCCAGAGACAGTATTATCCTCATCTACGGATAATCACATGCCACTCCGCACAGAATTACTAGGATCTTCAAATTTTGATGAAACCAATGACAAGTTTTGTGACTCTCATCCAGTTGCCAAAAAAATCACAAGTCTTGTAGCCGAAATGATTGCACTTGACCTTCAGCCATATTCTTTTGTAGACAACATTGGCTTTAACAGGCTGCTTGAATATTTGCAACCTCAGTATTCTTTACCTTCTCCATCTTACTTTTCTAGGACAGCAATTCCAGATATGTATGATAATGTAAAACAAATAATTATTTCACATCTTAAAGAAGCTGAAAGTGGAGTGATCCATTTTACATCTGGAATATGGATGAGCAACCAAACACGAGAATATCTAACCCTGACTGCTCACTGGGTAACATTTGAGTCTTCATTTCGGCCACAGTGTGAGGATTACCATTGTTCAGCACTATTAAATGTATCACAGATCGATTGCGACTACAATGGAATCAGTATTCAAAAACAGCTAGAATACTGGTGGGAAACGTGGATTACTTCCATTGGACTTCAGATTGGGATTACTGTTACTGATAATCAGAGCATAGAGAAAACTTTAAATGAAGGTGATCATTCAAGTGTACAATGTTTTAGTCACACTGTTAATGTAATTGTAAATGAGGCTATTAAAAGCCAGAGAATGGTTCAGAATTTGCTTAGTATTGCAAGGAAGATCTGTGAACGCGTTCATCGGTCAGCAAAAGCAAAAGAGAAGTTAGCTGAGCTGCAAAAAGAGTATGAGTTGCCTCAGCATCAGCTAATACAAGATGTTCCATCCAAGTGGAATACATCATTTCATATGCTTGAACGCCTTATTGAACAGAAAAGAGCAATTGACGAAATGTCAATAGAGTGCAGCTTTCGGGAGCTAATAAGTTGTGATCAGTGGGAAGTCATGCAGTCAGTGTGTCACGCTCTCAAACCATTCGAAGCTGCAAGTAGGGAGATGAGTACACACATGTCTACTCTAAGCCAAGTGATTCCAATGATTCATATACTTAACAGGAAAATAGAAATGCTCTTTGAGGAAACTATGGGCATAGATACTATGCTGAAATCTTTGAAAGAAGCTATGGTGAGCAGATTGTCCTCCACGCTTCATGATCCAAGGTACATTTTTGCTACACTTCTGGATCCCCGGTATAAAACATCGTTATTTACAGAAGAGGAGGCTGAACAATATAAACAAGACTTAATCAGGGAGCTGGAAATAATGAGTTCTACCTCAGATGATGATAAACCTGTTTCCAATGGATGTGATATAGGTTCACCATCTACAAATTCTTATGGGGAAGATAATCTCTGGTCACTCATGGGTGACATGAAGAAAACAAAAGACCTGAAAGAGAGAGCAAAGTTACCAGAGGAAATGGTGCTTTCTTACTTGGAGGAAGAAGTGCTTGAGCATAACTGTGATCCTCTAACTTACTGGAACTTTAAGAAGTCATCTTGGCCAGTACTGTCAAAATTGGCTGTCAGGTTCTTGGGTTGTCCACCAAGCATTGTTCCTTCAGAGAGATTGTTCAATACATCCAATGAAAGCAACAACTTTAGTCAGTCAAGGTTAATGATTGAACACTTTGAAAAGCTTATCTTTTTGAAAGTGAATCTTCCTTTAATATACTTCCAGTATTGAAACTAATGAACAAACTGCTAGACTAAATCTGTTGTTGCTCACTGGATATTAACTATCTATAACTTGGATTTTTAAATTGCTCCAGTAGGGGCCATGTATGACATCTAATCAGTGACTATAATTCCAAATTTTAGATTCATTTTTTTCAGCTTTCAATATGTCTACATGTGCCTTATTCATAGTACTTCAGGCCAGATATTGTATATATGTTTTTTAAAAGTTCACACTAGAGATAGCCTGTCTCATCAAATTATACAAAATTATGTAGGTTTTAATCCATAATTGTAAATGAACTTTAAAAAGCTCAGTCATTGTTTTAATAGAATGGAAAAAAAAAAGATGTAAACAGTTCTATTCTGTAGTTTTTTATTCAATTATTATGTAAAAACCATAAACCAGGTACTGTATTTTAGTTGAACATTGCTTTAATTACAAAAAAACAGGTTTTGTAGTTGTCAAAAGAAAGCTGTACGTGAAAGATGGGGTTCAAGCTGTCTTTTTATCATATGGTGTTTTTAACTGCAAGCCCTAAAGTACTTAAAGGATGAAGAAGAGTTTTTGAGGAAGATGTGTTTACAGGAGACTGTTGACTTAATATCTGAAAATAAATCTTAAATTTAACATAAGATGAAATGTCACTTATACAGCAATCAGTAGTAAAACTTCCTGTTCTGGGTTCTCCTGTTCAGGCTTTACATTTTAAATGAATTACAGAAATATTCTGGGTATTTATAAAAGGTCTTTGGAAGTTCTCTCAAAGTTTGTGAATTAATGCTTGTTATTTAATGCTGTGTACAAAAAAGGCAAGAAACTTACCAAGAAGACTCTAATGTCATTTTGAAGCCTTTTCTAATCTTTAGTGCATCAAAACTATAAGGTCCCTAATGTAAAAATTGAGCCCTTACTCCTAATGTAATTTCAATTGTGTAGAACAGCCTTTCTTAAAGCTCCTAGTGCAGAAATAACTGATCTTCTGGTTTTCAGTAATAGCCTTATGGATATGGTGCACTGCTTAGAACTTTATGTAGTAGGGTTGATTCCTAACTGTTGGTGTCCATCAGGCAAATGGGATATAAAGCCTTTAAAGCTTCAAATAAGATGGAAAAAATAGCCAGCATTTTAATTTGAAAGGAACATTCTCCTTAGTTTTTCTCTAGAAAGACTTATCTTTTAATTTCAGTTTTCATTGAATACATTTTTGGGAAACAAGTCATTATTTGCCTATGACCTTTTAGAAAAGTTGTAGCTTTGTTAAAATACTCTACCTATGCCTAATCTAATTTTGCATTTACTATGTTTTAGTGTATTTATAAATGGTGAACTCAGTTTCTGAAATTAAACATTTTATTTGCAATTTTCCAGTGGTAGTCAACACTGCCTTTTATTTTCATATGGATTTAAGACAACCATTGACAAAAAATTAATTCAAACAATTGTAGTCATAAATATACCACAGAACAAGCTATGTGAAAAGACAGGTTTTCCATTTAGCTCTTTTGACTTAAGCCTGGATTCTGCTTCTTTTAATTTTCCAAAAGCTGTTTTAACTTCAGGAAAATTGGTTGAATTACTTCCCAAGTTGCTCTGGTTTCCATGTGTAATTTCTCTAAACATTTTACAGTTTCAGGTATTTCAAGTGTTATTCCATCATGTTATGTTTATACCTATACAATTTAAGTAAACTGCTACATAGTGCTCTTGGGAAAGACTAATACTGCTTTTTTTTCCCTGCAGTATTTTAAAAGATAATGTTTACTTCTATCAATAGTCAGCATCTCTTTGTTCTTCTAGAGTTAAATGAGAACAGCACACATTTTTCCTGCAGTAATAAAACAGTTTGGTCTAGTTTATATGTAGCTGGAAGTAGGTGAGTTTGAAGCAGCTTATTGGGAAACATGTTTAAATGGTTACTGGTTAATTATTATCTCAGTTTTTTCTCCTACATTTTAACTGTGAATATAACCTTGACCCTTGTAGAGGAGATTTTTAATCTCTCCAAACCAGTGGAGAGAGCATGAAAAAAACCATTTTTCTTCATAAACAAGTGATACAATTTTCACTCAAGGCTTGACTGTAAATACAGCCTATGACTTAAAGCATTGTGGAGTCACATCAAACAAGGAGGAATGCTGGCAGTGAACAAGCTCACCTGAAAATCACAGTTCTCTGGACTCAAGAATCTTGGCTCCTCTGAAGGGAGATTTGCTGTAGCTCCTATCAAACTCCCTGTGTGGAAAGTTGTAGTGATGGCATTTTTGTAGCCCATAATCCACTTCTTCATCATACAGGTAATTAATTGTATAGTCATGACTTTTGTCAAAACATCCTGAGAACACAAGCACTAGTCACTATTTTTAAAAGTAAAATTTCATCAAGTTAGTCTACTTTATTTGTACCTGTGATTTCCCATTTTCATTTTGGTTTCATTTGGATTTTTAAAGTTCTTTTAAAGATTTTTAGTTCTTAAGACCACACTCTTTCAGTGTCAGCTTGGTTAAGAATTTATTAAAGGCTTATGTTAGATTTTTTTTTTAAAGATAATATGCAAGCCCAAAGGATCTTAAAATTGAAACACTTAATTCTTAAATAAAAATAAGGGAAACTGAGAACATAAAGTTGCTGTTTTCAGTTGTAAGCCTTGATCCTTCTATAGGAGTTACAGCAGCATCTCCTTCAGATCAGGCATTGCTGCCTGTCAGAAAAGAATGATTCCAAAAGAAGGGCTTGAAAGCTTTCATTGAAGCTTGAGGTAAGTTATTGAGTGACTGTGTTTTGTGTTGAGTTTGCCTTATTATTTTTAATGTGAATTCTCAGTGATTGCTAAAATTTTATGGTTTTACAACCCTTCTCATATTTGTAATAGATAAGACCCCCCCATATTTTTACATTGCTTTCCCTCAGATTAATTAAGCTGTAAATAGTGGGAGTTCTCATCAACCTCAGTTTGTGCTGCACCAATCCCTGTGGCAGCAAACAGTTCCCTAAAGCATAATATGGTGACCCTGCAACAGTGATATTTAAACAGATACTTTCAGTACATTAGCAACTTCAGAAATAAATTTAGTGAGCAGACTTTTTTCAGTGTTAGCATAGAAAGTAAAGTGTAGATGATACTTGGTCATCATAAAAATCTTAAAGCTTTTGCTTCTTGTAAAAGTAGGCAGGTGTGACAACTATAAGCCAAAAATAGTTTGTAGTAATAACAGTAGGAAGGGGAAGAAGTTGAGATCTGCAACAGCCTTTTCAAAGAACTCAGGTCTTGTGAAAGGTATATAATGGAAAGTATCTACTGAGATGCCTCAGAAACATGAGATAATGCTTCCCCCACATGTGCTTCTTTTTATATGTGGCTTCTTTCCCTGCCCACCAAGTCCAAGTGAAGGAAATGTGTCTGCAGAATTTAGTGAGTGAGCATTTACTACCAATATTCATAGTTTCCCCTTGCTTCTCAAAAGCAGCTTCTGAATTTATAAAGAACTGAAATCTCAACCAAAGCAGTGTCAAGACCAGCGTAAGGATGTAATTGATTGAATTGATGACAGCTCAGGGTAGATGTTTACAGTTTTTGAAATTTCTCCCTTAAAGTAGCTTTTTTTTCCCTGCCATTATTCAGAGCCGACCATATTAAACTTTCATTTCATTACCTCCAAACACAGGAAAACTAAATACACACACATGTGTGTATATATATAATACACAATTAACAAATAACACTTTCTAGTTTTAGATTGTTTAGATTTTATAAACTAAGCATTTTACTATTTCACAAACATATTCATCTTTTACTTTATTCTTAGCAACAAGAAAGAGAGATCCTTTACTTTCTTGGTTTCATTGCAAAGCTGACCCAAAAGTGATTTCATAAAATGAGTATGCCAACCAGAAGCAGTAACCACGGTGACGTCCCTGACTCAGGTATCAACTTGGGTTCTAAGGACTGGATCTTTGCTTAAGCTGTCCCTGACTCCTTTATTTAATCTATGAACCAATGCCTTCTTCCAGCTTCCTAAACTGGCAGTTTTCAAGGAAAAGGTGGACTCAATTTCAGGCAGCATTTTTACCTTATACTTGGCACAAACTGACAGATGAAGCCTTGGTATAGAACCAAGGGCAGCTGTAGCTGAAATAAAGCAGAATTGGTGAAAGACTGACCATGACAGTAAGATATAGAATTCGAGAGGAAACACTGGCTGCCCTTTCTATCATAAAGGTCTGAAATGAGCAACCAAAATTAGTTATAGTTGCTAATGGTTATCTAAAGATCTGATCTAAAATAAGTAGCTGCATACAAAATGGACCAGTTACACTTTGAAATCCTACATACATAAATAGGAAATTAAGAAAATCTTTGTAGAGGTATTTGTTATTTAAGGAATTTTTGCAAATACCCTTTTAATCTTTGGTGTCACATGTTAAGCAGGTAGCAGTACATTTCATGTCTCACTGTTTAACAGCCTCCTAACATTAGTTTTGGCATAGTTGAGACTAATTACGTACCCAGCTCACTGAGATAGTTGTGGCTAAACACTCTTGTTTACATCAATGATAAGCTCAGCTCGATGAAAAGTTTTCTTCTTTTCTTGCAAACAGAAAGTGAAGTCACCCGTACAGGAAGGAGCCTTTGAATATTACGAAGGAATGCTTTTTGAAGGTGGTGCTAGAATGGGAGTATGTAAGTCTGAGCACGTGTAGTAAAGGAAAGCAACACTAGGCTATGATTGCTGGAATTTCTGTAAGTTATGAAAAAACGCTGTCAGATGCAAAGGAAACACTCTCTCTTGCATTCAAATTGATACAGCAAACCAATGCTAAGAACTCATATCTATTTTCAAGTTCCTTAACATTGCAAGTATTCAGGAAAATAAGAATGGTCCTGGAACAACTCTTAACTGCAGGAGCAGCAGCACAATCTCAAGCTTTGTTCTGAATGCTCTCTCACTAAGGGGATGTGTGAAATGGCCAGGGAGCAAGAAAAAGGAGTGTGCTCAGTGTTTCAGAATGTGTTGCACAAATAGATTGCATTGAGGTTGTGTTCTGATGGATAAACAAGGTTAGAACCTGAGATGTGTTGTTTTTTCCTCAGTGGTAGCAGATAAATGTGTTTGATGTCAGATCCAATACAACCATTCTCCATGTCTCCTCACCCCAATTTAGCCTGAGAGAGAAGACCCATAGCAAGTACTTAGGGCAGGTATAAGATCAATATAGTCTGATTTTTTCAAGCTCTTGATGTTAGACACTGTAGAAACTGGAAGTTGTTCCTTGATCTTTTGGTTCTTGATGCAAGAGTCATCTCTTTACCTTTATTTTGAAGCAGCTTTTACTTTCAGCTTCCAGAAATGTCCTCTACTGGGAAGTTCCACAACATCTTTTCATGCGATTACTTTATTTTGTTTTATAACAAAATGTCCTACATCTCAGGCTGTAAGACTGATTATTCACCTTCTTCATGTGAAATGGCTTGGTGACATATTTTTGTCCAAATAATCAGTTGGACTTTTTACAGGAACAAGCATTTCTTCCAAGAAATTAAGTCAAACTTGAAAGAGCAATGTGTGATGCTACACAACATTTGACCCTTGAGGAGTTTAAACAAGACACCCTAAAATAAATCTCATTCTATACCAGCCTTATAGATGAACTGTACTATCTTTTTGCTTTATTCAGGTTAATTCAACCTTCAGTTAATGCAATATGCTCATCTTATTTCTGTTTTTGTTAAGAAAAGCTGAACTTTATTGTAATCAGTCAAGTCAAAAGGTATTTTTCTTTTAAGAACTCAAACAGGCATGAGAAACATATTACTTTAAAGTCCCTTCAAAAAGTCTAAGTCTTCAGTCACTGTCCTACATGCCCAATTCATTCTCTAACCTGACACTTCCTCCTATGTCCCCCAAATGCAGAAGAACTTGAACTACCCCACTTCAAGTTTGTAGAAGAAGCAGGAGACATCCTTAATGCCTTCTTGTATTTAAGGGAACTTAAACTCACTTTTTTCCTCCATGTAAGTGCATAGAATATTAATTTATATTAAAGGAGAAAATAAGCTCTATTGTTCTTGTGGAGCTAAAGAAAGGCAACACAAGACTTGGAGATAAGAAAATTCATTTAAGGAGAGATGGCTTTAGTTTCTGTTCCAAGGATTGGTGTTTTTATTCAAGCAGCCTTTAGGGAAAAACTGCAGTAATCTTCATCCCTGTTCACTAGCTTCCCCTGCTTATTCCAAGTGAGAGCCACCATAATATTCATGGCCTGTGTCTGAGGCAGTTACCCATAGAATCATAGCTAGAAAGGAATACATGAGTTGGAAAGGACACACAAGGATTATCAAAGTTCAACTCCTGGTCCTGCACAGGACATGTCTAAGAGTCATGTCATGTGCCTGAGTGCTGGCCAAACACTTCTTAAACTCTGGCAGGCTTGGTGCTGTGACCACTTTCCTTGGGGAGCCTGTTCCAGTGCTCACCCACCTTTTGGGTGAAGAACCTTTTCCTATTATCCAACTTAAACCTGTCCTGATACGTGCTGTTACAGAGGTTATATAGCCCCAGGTACTGTGGTGCTCCAGGCACTGCCTGGGTCGCAATCGAGCCCTTTTAGCTACAAAACCAAAGTTGCAGATTTTCAAGCTAAGCACTTTCAATAACCACATATGGACAAGATGTAACAGGACACAAATAAACTTCACACACTCTTCAAAACTGCAATCCAGTATCTCTTTCCTGTCTCTTTGTATGTATTTTATCCTTTTCGACCCCAAATGAATAGAGTATAAGGCCAGTTTGAGCTGATTGTTTCTATTTCCATTGGTGATGAGGCTGTGAACAGTAGTACACCTGAGCTCCAAAGCTGAACACCATCACTGGTTTAAGTCCCACAGGTAGCACCTACACACCAGAACAAGTCTGTGAAAGGACTCTATATGATCTATGAAATTCAGCAAGCTTAACCTCTTTAAATGCCTCATGTGTACATATTTAGTGCCACTTCAGACAGTAGCTTGAGATGCCTATTCTGCAAGCACAGTAGCCCTAGGTTTTCTCTGCAGGTGATAGAAGCAAGTTCCTGCAGAGGGATTCCAACAACCAGGGATTTGGAAAGGTGGAGCAACTACACAGACATTTGTATACACCTGGGCAGGCAGGATAAATTTTAGTTTGGGTTCTTGAGTTGTGGATTCCAGTGTGGGGGAGTTACATGAAGTCAATGATTAGCCTTAACATGAAGGCTTACCTACATCCTCAAACAAAAGTTTTCCTTTGTGTGGTTCCAAATTTGCAGCTATTTGCACATGTATTTCCTTCTGTCTCTTCTGAATTGTTTGATGTTCAAACTGGCTCTGGAGGAAGCTAGGTTTTCTTCCAAAGACAAGTCAAATAGATAATACTTGAATGATTTAAATTTCAAGAGCGGCCAGAGACTGGACCAACAAGTTCTGCAGGTTGCCTTTGCCAGATCTGCTCAGACCAAGGAAGCCTGGGGAATAACAGCCACCCTCGAGGGAGCAGGCTCCACCCCACCTGATCAGTTCCACTGATACATAATCTAGAGGATAAAAAGAAAACATGGTCCTAAAAACTGAAACATACACAGGTAAAGGTAGTTCCTGAATCAAGCAAGTTTAAGAATAAAAAGAAAACAAACAAAACAACAAAAAAACCAAACCACTTTATTCCATAATTACATTTTACTCAAGTTTTCAGTCAGCAAGGAATAGTTTTCTGCCCATGATAATTTATTCTGACATTTTACACTAATGGAGCTTCTGTCATATTATAACTGGCCCTAACCAGAAATTAACCTTTCTTTCTTGTTCCATTCAGCAATCTATGCAGACATCCTTAACAAAAACATCCAATAAAGAAACTAAGAAACTAACTACAGAGCATGCAATCTTACTCTAGTTTATAGAATGCAGCACATGGCACGTTAGAGTAAGGGATTACTTAATAAAAAAAACCAAACCAAAAACAGCACCTATCTTAAAATGGACATTTTCATAGGTAATTTTTACACTGCAAATTAAGATACCATTACAGCAGAAGAGGGGAAAAATTATTTTAAAGATTCTTTTTTCCCAGGAAATCCAAGTTATTGCTTTTTCATGAATTGTTGGAATGAAGATAATCATCCTTAGTACTGAAATCTGTTATGAAACAGTGCTTGTCAAGAGGTCCAACTGCTTTTTAAGTGAATGTTTCATTAGTTTGGTAGCCTACAGGGCACAATGAGGAATTATGATGAAGCAATGATGAATATGGCTTTCCTATGTTTATAACATCGTTAGGTTTCACACTGGCAATCTGACAGTTCAGGGGGTTACAATGCTGCAGATACATAAAGTAATACATCTTTGCACACATAGATTACATATTAAATTATTGCCCTAACACAAACCTGTTGGTTTTGTATCTTATACAGGACAATTAGGACATACCTGTACTACATGATGAAACAGACTACCAAATCAAGTAGACAGGTTTTACTTAATACCACTAAACTTGTAGGCAACCTCTTTTAAACATATCTAACAATACAACTCAGTAAACTGAGCATATACTAACTAGGAATGCATTGTATTATTTACGTAAGAAACAGGACGGAGCTAAATACCAACTGGTACAGAGATTTTCTGTGCCTCTCCACAGAAGCTGAGTTGCAGTGCTGGAATGACAATTTGCTGCTGTCTATATAGTTCAATCATCAGCAAAATCACATCAAAAGACTTACTTAAAATTCACAGTCAAGACGATAGAGGAAGTTTTTCCAACAGTACTAATTTTGGTTTCAAGTTTAAAGTAAAAGGAGGTAGTGCAGTAAGGTTCAACCCAATTTTACTGATGCCAGGTATATTTGCCAGTGGCCTGTGGGTTGTCTTGTAATGTGATATTTGAAGAGGATTTGTTTCCATCAGTATATGTGTGTAAGAAAACATCAACTGGTCTCCTGGTTTAACATCTTCTCTTTTGTCATACCTGTAAAGAATAAAGAAGGTTTATTTTTATTCCTTGCTTTACCTATTAAAGATGGCCATTATTGCAGCCATCATGTAGCATCCAAGATTAAACACAAAAAGAAACTAATATTCTCAGTTATATCTCCTGATTAAATAGTACTAGAGGAGGAAATAGTATTTTTGAAGAATGTAGGATCAGTCATTCCATGCAAGTCTTTCTGCTGCTATTGTCATGTAAATCATGACTCCTAGAAAATTTCTTACTAGTTCCCTATTTGAATTCAGTGGAGAAAGGACACTGCAAAGCCTAAGATTGTAGGAAACTGCACCAATTTTTAAGTTTTATTCTACAGGAAGTGCATTTGGAGAAATGTGGGAGTTTTGTTTTGTTTGGGTTTTTTGCTGTTTTTTGTTTGTTTGTGGGGTTTTTTAGTCATTCTAAAAAATACTTTAAGTGGAACTTAAGCAGAAACCTTTTTCGTCTGGTAGTCATACATTAGAGTAGGAGCCTCAGAACAGCAGGGAGAAGACCTCCTTGAATTCTGGAGGAAAGAAGGAGCCTGGCAATTACAGCACTAATTTGGCACTTGTTATTTCTAAGTTCAGTTCCCTGATCTACTACATGTTTGGGCAGGTCACTTTGGGTCAGCTTTTATGAACTGTTTAAGTACCAGAATACATATAAATTATACATATAATTATTTTAAAAGAAAAAAAAAGTAACTACTGAGTTCTAGGACTATTTATTATGTACGCTTACAGTTATTTCTTAAAAGGATTTTTGTTCGATTTAGCTACTGAGGGAATTTACAGGATGAGAAAACAAGTGACTTAGCCATTTGGCAGGGATGTGAAAGATCTAGTTTCAGCCAGTCTTCATCTGATCTAAGTCCAAAAATGAAGTTCATTATCTCTTAAGAGCTGTATGAGTCCCTTTAATTTTCCTTCCTTCTTCTAGGAATTGAGACAGATCTCTCTCACTGTCTCATGAGGACATGGTTCCACTTTGCAATAGTTATTTCTACATTCACTGAGGAGAGTCAGGTGCAATTTATAACTAAAGGTTGGGATGTTCATACTGGACATGGCAGCCTGATCGAGTACTCAATCCAGCAACTTCAAAGGAGAAGAAAGAGCTAAATTAATCCCCAAACACTCCATAAACCACTGTTAGGCTCTGCAACCTGAGTGAAGAGCAGTGCCCCATTCTTCACCTTTTCTGTTGCCCTGTTCTGTGAACTGTTTTCTACCAGCACTTGGAGCTCCCATTCTTAGGTACCTGAATCCTTCCACACATCTCACAGGCATCTTACTCAAGCCGTAACTTTCCTTGCAGATGTGGACACAGGTAAGGGAAGCAGTGCAGTCCCAGCCCTACCTACCCTTAAATGCACCTAGGATTAAATCCAGCCTGCATCTTTGCAGGCCTGGCCTCTCACCTGCCTAAACTCCCTGAAAAAAATCTCTACTGATATTTTTATAATGCTGTCTGACAGGGAAGTCATTAACATTTAAGATATTTGAAGGAAGTATTTTGCAGAAAACCAGAGGTTTTGTGTGAATTGTTAACTAAAATCTTGCTAACTCAGAAAAGACTGACAGAATTCATAAGTGTCACTAAATACACCATATAATGCAGAATTAGACTGCACACTGAACAGGTGTCTTCTACTTTTGAAACAACTGCATGCTAATTTCACCTGCTATTTCCAAAAATATCACAATACCCCTTAGGTGAGTAGATGCATCCAAACTGGCAGAAGGAACAGCATTACTTTGTAACAACCTTACCAACTACTAATTTCGCATTTTCTTCATCAGCAAGTAAAAGGCCTTTCATCTGGCTGCATGCATTTCTAACTTTTACTATTTTTAAATACTTTAAGCTTACACAGCATATTTATTCAGGGTTCAAAGAGACTGCACTAATTGAAGACAAGATTGTAACACCTGTTCCATGTAAGAACCTGCATCAAGCTCCTTTCAATCACCCTTTGAAGAAAAATAATAGATCACTTGCGTTTTTCTTGAGGCAAATAGATCTAATCTGAGCATACTACTGAAAGCTGATAACTTTAAGACACTTTTATTTATGGACTACAGTTACCTGATGAATCATCATCCTTCACAGCCACCCCATCCCTAATCTGTTTCCACCTGACATATACTGTCTAAGAAGAGGTTAAGTTAGTTTTCACCCATCTGAAAGGATGTCACTTGCTTAGCCAAGGAGAAAATGGACAGTTGGTGCCAACAAACTTTGCACTGCTGTGCTGTCAGACCAAGTGGTAGTCCTGTGTATGATGCACAGTTGTGGATTTTGCCTGATTTTTTTAATGTGAAACTTTATGCTGAATCAGCCCTTCCTTTAGCCTTTGTTCTGCTGAGTACAGATAAAAGCGAGAGAGAAACTGCTCTGTAGCTGTAACACCATGAAACATTTATCAGTGACAGGGATATTATTAATTCACCTTCCAATCCCACTAGGCCTTACAAGCCTTACAAACCCAAAGCAATCCAACACTCGCCAACTCAGAAAGCTCAATGGAATGAAGCACTACTGAGAGGGTATTCAGAGTAGTGTGTGTATTTAAGTATATTTTAAACCCCAAATATTGAAACATTTTAGCTATCATGCACATTCTATCCCTTGTACTCTAGCAGCTTAATGTCTCCTCCCAATTAATGGTTTAAGACTTTCTCTAGATTCAGCATACAAAAAACCAATCTCAAATAAACAGTAGATAGGTAATTGTGAAGGTTTTAAACAGTCTGTACCATCATCATGAGAGTGCTTGGAAATAAAAAGGCATAGCAAGATCGATGAGTTTTATAATTCCCCAGGAAGCATTCTTTCTCCTTCTTCTGTTTTGCTTCCAAAGTATTTTTATCTCTAAACATACCAATAATTAAATTATGTTCATCTGATCTTGGATACTGTGTCTGGGGAAAAAGAACTCTATGCTCAGAATACTTCTTAAATCAAAATCTGCTTGTGTTGCTTTTGTTTTGTGCAGTATGAAGGGAGGCTTTGTGTCACCTTCTAATGAATAATTTTCATTAAGATAATTTTCATTTAAATGAAAAACTTATGATCAGCTGAAGAGGTAGGCTTAAAATCAGAAAGGTACCTACTACTTGGTTTTCATCCTGAAAAGCAAACGATGCCACCTTACAATGTCTCCTACTATTCATTCCAATACTCCAACTCTTTTTTTTAAAAAGTGTGTATGTATCACTGCTGGTCATAGTAACAAAGCACTCAACAGCCTTCCCTCAGAACTAATGAATGTGTCACAGCAGCAGCTTCAATCCAATCTATATGAGGGATGTTCCACATAAAAACAGACTTTGAATATTAAAATGTACATGAGCCTCACACTGCCACACATCATTCAGACAAATAATTATATACACTGTTCTGCCAAGAAAGCTCTGTTTCACAAGGTCTAGTGAGGTATCAGACCTAGCTGCATTAAACATATTGGTATAAAGTTTGGTAAGCTAACAATTTTTGTGCTGTTTCTGATGTCTTTAGAATCCCACAATTATTAATGTTGGAAAATATGTTGAAGAGCATCAAGCCAAATCGTCACCTTAGCACCACCACCACATTCACCATTAAACCATGGCCCCAAGAGCCAACTTTTAACACTTCCAGGGATGGTGACTCCACCACTTCCTTGGGCAGCATGTTCCAATGCTTGACAACCCTTGCCATGAATGAATTTTTTCTAGTATCACACCTAAACCTCTCCTGGCACAACCTGAGGCCATTTCCTCTTGTTCTTTGAAATTTTCTACACTATACAGGCAAATCAGAATCATCCAAAACAATGAAAAAACACTGCAGTGCTTTATTTCTGAAATGGCAGCACAGCAGACAAATTATCTGAAGATTCATATTGTTCTTAAGCTGGTTTAATAAATTCGCTGCACCAGAAATTGTGTTTGCAATCCTTGCTCCTATGCATATGCAAAAAAAGAAAAAGCAGGCTACTGTCCATAGATCAAAATACCTCATTCAGAACATACCTCCAATCAGAATTGATTTCTAGAAACCGAGAAACTCCCGTTTGCGCTGCAGCCACATCAATATGAACAGAGACATCTACATAAATAAAGAAAATAGAATACAGTTTCAAAATTCTTCCAAGTACACTGTGATTAATAATAAATTAACAAAATAGTAACAAAGAAGATGCGCGTACCTAGTTTGAAGAAGTAGTATTCAATACATGAAAAAATATACTGAAATTACGATTAGGTGAACGTACCTCAAGCCAGCTTTACATACCTGCTGTTGAAGGTACCAACTCATGCAGCTTCTGAATTGCTACTCCTCCAGGATAATTGAAATGTGAAACATATAAAGATGTTCCTGAATAAACAGCATTAAGTAGAAGATGTATTATAATAAAGAACGATCCAAGTTTGTACAGCCAGGATCTCCGGTAGTTATTCAGACTGTTGAGGAAGAGAAAAACAAGGAAGAATCAACTGTTATTTTTTTTTCATACTGGTCACTGACTACTGTGACACAACTGCTACAGAAACTCCACTTCTATACAATAAAGATTAATATAAATTTTATGAACCCTGTATGGTATGTATTTATTACCAATTTCTAGAAAATTAACTTCTAGTGACATTTAAATTAGAATATTCTCATTAATAAAGTTAAGACAAACTTATCAATAAAGCTAAGTATTTCTGTGATTAAAAACTCCAGCTATGCATATAATCTCTTTAAGAGAAGTTAAACTCTGAACTACAGTTTGTTTACTTAATATATCCAAACAGAACTATTTAACTCCACGTTTCACAAGCCTCATCTGTGTATTAAACTATCTCCTGAAGTAAACTGTGTTAACAGCTCAGGAGTACACTGGAATATTTCTTCTTTTCTGGTAAATAAACTGCACTGTAACAGTAAAATTAGGGCTCTATTCTCAATTCTCCTCCAGACTTCCCAAATAGTCCCATCAAAGCATTTGACTTTTCTGTTTCCACTTCTCTCTGCAGTCAAATGGGTACGAAGACCTCGAAATTCTTTCTACAGCATATGACTATTTTAATAAGATCCAGAGTGCAAGATGAAAAAAGTGCATAAAAGTAGTACTAATAGTTTTCCTTTTGCATTTTCAGAGGAAAAAAAACCAACAAACTGGATTTTGAACTTACATTCGTGAGCACATTTTAGCAGCCACTATGTTGAAAACAGGGAAAGTATAGATGATGAAACGCAGCTCTTTGTGTGGGAGAAACGAATACAAGAAAATAAAGCCCAGTGCTGGCAAAAGTAAAATCCGAGTTCTCTTTTCTGTTACCCCTAAAGGTACAAATATTATGCTGCATCCCAAAGCACGAGGCAGGGCTGAATAGAAATACCACAAGAAGGGAGAAGTCTTCAAGGTGAAAAGAGTTAAGGATGCTTTCACTGCTAACAAGTAAAGTAACTATTCTTTACATTAGTACCCACAAATTTTGCAAATATGCAGTATACTTTTTGTATACACATTCTACCAGCCTTTCATTTTCTGTCTCATCTTGGAGAACTAAAAGCAGTTGCTTAATTACATTCACATTACCCAACAGAGACACATCAAATGGCACTAATGATGGGCAAGATGAAACGGCAAGGGAAAGAAACCTGGCTTTATACTGGTAGAATACAAAGAGGCAAGAAAAAAGTTAGGAGACTTACAATTTGCAGAAACATCTAAGGGACAGACATTGTCTCATAAGTTTTAAATAATGAAAAGTAGAATCTAACACCCTGAGTCTCAGAAGTAAGTCACATCAAGTCTGTGCTTTGGCTGGCAGTATTCTTTTTCTCTGGATGTTTCAAAGGATACTCCCCAGTTGGAACTTTTGTTTAAAACTGTGTTATACCAGAGCACTTTCCCCTCAGGCCACACAAGCTGCCTCCAAAATAGCGAATCCACAGCAACTGTTAGCCCTAAAAGAATTAAAGAGATACAAATCTGCATGAACTTAAAACCAGGGAAAAGCAAACTAACACATCTGAATAGCACATATACAGCATATTGAGACCAACACAGACTGAAGCATGCATTGTAAGCCTCACCCAAAACCACAGAGAAGGCTGAATATGTCTGTCGTGCAGGGAAGGGACGCACTTCTAAACAGAAGCCTTTAAAGAAGCATGTTAGACATGAATCCAATTGGGATTCACTCCACTCCAACCCCAGGTTTGAAAAAAAGGGTTTAATTGAGGTTTGTTTTAGAAGAGTTTTAAGAGCATTAAACGTAATGAATGATAAGAAGCTCACATTAACTTCAAAAGTACTAAATAAATTTTTATTGTAAAGCTACAATTATTTTTTAAGTTAAAAAACAATCACAAAGTTTGCTACTATTCAACAGGTGGAGGACGAATGAGAATAAGGGATGAAAGGCAAAAAGAAAGCAGCAAAACTGTCAGCTCTATCTCCTCCACTCAGCTCTGTGAAAACTGTTCTAGTATTTAAGGATTTTGCTCAAATAGGGAAGGGGAGTACCAGTGGTTCATTCCCATTGGACCTCCAAGCTTGTACATCATGAGGTGCCTCCAAATGCACCTGGCATAATTGTTTAGTGTTTCTGTTGTGCACTCTGTGCAAGGGACAGCATGCTGCCAGGGGTCATTGCCACATATCTGACAACAGCATTTTTAATCAGGTAGGCTGGTGGAGCAGCTTAGAGTATTTATATGCATACACACGAGGGTCCTCCACAGATGGGTAGAGACAAGGGAATTTTTCAACCTCTCCAGCATGGAGATCAATTAAGCAGTTACATTTAATTTAATAATGGAATAGAGCTGAACTGCAACTCTCTCCACAACCCTCCTGCTTGGTATCTCTATCACATAGTTGTATTTTATCCTGGGACTCAGCTTTTCACCATAGCAATACATACTACAACTGATAATATGCACAAGTAGTTACAGCCAGGTATTAATTGTACTGAAGTCAACTTGTACATCTCAGCCTCTTTAAGATCAGGACATTATACTGTAAGCATCTAAAGACAGAGGCCGCAGTAGTTTCTCTGCTCTGCACACATCCATTTCCTCACATAGAAATTTTGAAAGAAATTTTAAAAATCTTGTCATGTTATTAGCAAATTGAATCAAACTAAAACAACAACAACTCAAAACACCCCACTTACCTCTCACCACTGCCACCCGCCAGAAAAACCCCTTAAGGGCCATTCAACAGATAAATCAGTCAAAACTTCAGACTTCTCTTGCACTTAATGTCATTTGCTTTCTTCCAAGCAAACACTTACCCAACCAAAACATTCCAGCAGGAACAGCATGGGAAAGCACCTTGAAAATGGAGATTCTTTTAGTTAATAACGTCACCAGGAGCATGAGGCCTAAGAATATGCAGAGCTCTGATCTGAAGACTATAATCGCCAAAGCTGAGAACCAAATGAATGGCCTTTGCTTTTGCTGTATCCAAAATGTCAATGCCAGGAGCACTGCAAACAAACAAAAAAACCCCAAAAAACATCATCCAACATACTGAACTATTTTCTAAAGAGTAACGCTCAATGCTATCTTCTTGTTCCTCTAACATCCCACCAATCCTCTCTTGGTCTTCCTACCATTTCTAGTCCAGAAATTCTTCCTTTGCTAGAGAAATGTAATTTGGAATAATGCACAGCTTTATACTGTTGATGTTTAAGCAATTAGGAAAAGTATAATCACAGAAGAACACATAGGAACTCTCTCTAGGCAGTATATTAATAGCTATTGAGGGGGGGAAAAAGAAAAACAAATCTTAAGGGAGTACTAAAAGCTTCTCAAACTACAATTCATAATTATTATTGCTCGATATCAGCTGGGTAGTTAGTTTATTCTCTTGGCTAAGTATATACTAAATTCATAACACAAATCTATTTCAAACATATAAATGAGACTACAGACTACTGCTGAGGGAAAAATATCTATAAATTCATTTACATTATTAGGCAGGACACACCATATCTCTACAGATGAAGTTGTCTCTAGTTTAAATCTCAACATAGTAAAGTGCTCAGGATCCTCAGGAAAACATGAAATACTAAGGTCCAAAATCATTAAACAACTTGTATTTTTTAATACACATAAATTATCTGAGACATTACTAGACAGTTCATCTGACAATTCATCTGCTTTCGTTTCTCATTTCTCATCTATACAGGCTCTTACATCAACCTCACAATGTTATTAGCTGAACAACTTGCACTGAAGCATTTAGTGACTCAGTAAATATCTGTCACATGTGATTAATTTTCCTCTTCATCAGCTCTGGGGGAAAACTATATGTAGAGAAGATGCTGATTTTTTTTTTTTTTACTGTATATATAGAAACTGCTGCATTTGTAGACAGCTTCAGAAGAGGAAGGTGAAGATGGTGCAGCTTCTACAATCCCATTTGAAAGTCCTTTCCTGTGCAGACCAAATTCAGAGTTTTTTTGAACTGCAGGTATACTTCATCCCTTTTCATAGCTCTGTGCTTTATGCATTAGACATGCGTCCTCAAATCTCTAGCTAACCAAAGCCATCTGACAAAACCCACATGCACTCAGATTCAATAAAACTTGATTAAACAGTCACTGTAAGCATAGATGACAAAAAGAGAATGAAATCTCAAGCTTTCTAGTCTTGTTACCACACAATTTAATCAAGTAGACATATCAATTTGGTCTGACCATTGGTCTGACAATTTGGTCCTGTGCTTTAACTACTGGTACATTTGAAAATAAGTTTTAACTTTTAAATTCATTCCTATGAAATACCTACCAAATGGAAGTGCAAACACATTAGGGAGGGTTCTTGTACAGTAAAACATCAAATGAAACTGAGTAGCAGTGATGAGACAGAAGATTGATGCTGTAGTTGCTCCAAACTGTTTTCTAACTTCTTTCTGCAGCTTCCATAAGGTGTAAATCACACTGAGCCCCAAACTTGCTCGAACTATCAGGAGAATAAAAACGGGAATCAAAGATCACTGATGAATAGCCATGTTATATAATGTAATGCAAAGACATTCTGAAGATTAACACTTAAGATATCACAATATAACTACCTTCAAAGAAACAAAAAGCCAAACAAAATTCCATTTAGTTTATCTGTTCTAATCCACTTTTAACTTGTCTGGTAGTTCTGCACAAAGGTCAATGCTTCCATGCCAAAGTTAACAATCTTTTCTGAACTGCATATGGGAGTGAACTCTCTGAAGAGACTTGGAACACTTGTTTTTTCTACACTGCCTGACATTTGTTAGCACAGACTTTCTGTGTGCTGTTATTTACTCCCCAAAGAGGGAGCTGAATGGCCATGCTGGCCCCAAGTACAGTATGGTTTTTCCTTCATTGAGGAAAAGAATTTCACAATTTAACCATTGATCCAAATGTAGCAACAGTGCTTTAACTGGTGCTCTAATGGGTGACATCTCTGAGGATTTGAAGTTCTCATACCTATCAGCTGGGAATAAAACTTGGACATTCTTAGCACAGAAAGTATGTAGATAGCCGGGCTGGAAAGAGCAGCAATAAAAATTGGTCCAAGGAACGTTCTTGGGACAACTCCAGGAAATTCATGATGGTCATACTGCAAAAAGGAGAATCTACTTAAAATAAGCAAATTAGAAATAAGGGAAAATAAATCATATTCACACCGCATATATCCTACAGATACTGCAGGGAATTACCATGTTTAACATTGTCCAAAAATGAAGACATTATTTTCAATTTACCTTATCCAAGTCCAGCTGGTGGTACACCACATCATGGATAGCTTGTAGGTTAAAGCTCTCCTCCACTTTTGTAAAAGGACAGACAGTTAAATGAACAAAGGCCACAGCAATCAGCAGCAGCAGCAATGGGAATGACCGCCCACTTGAGCTCCTCTTCTGAGCCATCTTGGATTTGAAATTCAGATATATTCTATTATTATTAAACAAAAAGTAAAAATAAATTACATAAATAACATGGCGTGAAGTGTACAACCAGAAAAAAAAAGACTGACGATGCAAGAAAGTAAAAAATACATTCAGAAGCATTTCAGAATTTATGTCACCATCTGTAAATATAATTGTTTTAATTTTCACCTAAAAAACTTCAAGACAACATGGACCCTACCTAAGAAACTATCTCCCTTTGCATTCCATACTGCCCCACTGCTGAGTGTCACCTCAGTTATGTCTGTGACTTGTGGGACAGACAGCTTTGTAACCTACCTCCACTTTAACTGCACACTGGATTCACACATGACTTTAGAACACACTCCCTTGTTTCTTCAGGGCTCCAAAAACAGTGGGAGAGGATCCACAAGGATGAGAAACTCTTGAGAGCAGAGTACTTTGATCTCCCGAGTTTGCCAGCAGCTCAGGCTGGACTTGGCCAGACAAGGACAAATCCCCTCGGGCACCCACATGTGTCACTATGGCAAGAGACATTCTGTACCCCATATTTCACACTTCTACCCAAAAATGAAGGCTCCCTCTCCCTAGGGCTTCATTTCACAATACTGCTGAGCCATTCTTATGGAAGTGTTTATATTGTATTTTATCACTACAATAAAATCATGTGTCCAGGTGATGCCAGAGCAAATCTATTTCATGTTCTTTTAATTTAAGCTTCCCAATTTCTTTTAAGATTACAATTTAATAAAAGACAAGAGATTTAGGTTATTCTTGCTCTGTTCTCACAGAAAAATTTCAAAACCAGCACTTTTAAGGTACAACTGGGGTTTTGCTTAGAGATGTTTTCTCCCATGTTTTGGTCTAAACATGTCCATCAAACAGATGTAAGATAGTTGTCAGATTTCCTGGGATCATTTAGCAACTGCCTCCTAGAACTACCTTTTCCTGAACTGATGTTTGTGCTGTTCGTTAGTAAAAATGAGTGAGTTCATGTCCCTTGTATTCATAATGAGCACCAATAAATCCTGAAATATGGGTACTTCCTGTAAATTGCATGCATCTGAATATTATTTTAAATACCTCACTGACTGCATCTCTTTTTCTTATGATTGCTTCTGCTGCAGACTGTAACTAAAGCTCTAAGCCTGGGCTCAAAAGACAGAGCCTTGTCAGGAGCCTAAACAAACCCTTCACCCCAGGGAGTGGCAATAGCCTTTTAACCTGTGCCTATTATTACTTCTTTACAAGAATGGATAACCGTGGTTTATGCTACAACAGAATCCTTATCCCACAGGAGTAGGAAAACAGGTATGGGACTGACACCAGGATACCTCAAAAAGTGTCTGGCAGGAATTAATTGCCTGCACAGGGCAATTTATGCTGCACAAATTCTTGTTGAATTCTTCCAATAAACGCAGAAGAAACTCATTATTCTGATCAAAGTTAACTGAAGAGAAAAATGGACACTGAAGGTTCAATGCACTGCTGCACATGGCAACACAGCACTTGAGCAGCTCCTGCATCAGGTGAAACAGCATAGTGACCTGCAGGTAGGTATTCCTGACTCCAAACTCACAGCTTCTTAACACTGCAGGTACTGTAGGACCCAATAAATCCTTATAAAAGAACCCAAGTGCCGAGAAGTTCTATTTTTTCCTTTTTAACTGCATCATCTGCATAACAATGAGCTGTTACCATCCCCTATAAATACTGCACTCGTTATCCTCTGACCGATCTACAACACAGCCTGCCCCCGGTATCTTTAGCTGATAACCACATGAGTAATCAGTCCCCATCTTCCTAAATCAGAATGGAAGTGAAGCTACATAGCCCACACATAGTTTATCACAAGCTTTTTTTTTTTTTTTAATCGTGTTGACTCCAATCCTTTTGTATGTCTAAAAAAAGTAAGCACGACAGCATACTTGTACATCTTGAAGATAATTATATGCATTATAGATACTGAAATTCCCTGAAGGAAAACATGCTAGAAGATAAAAAACCAAAGCATGAAGACAACACCCAGGTTTCTGAGATAAAGCCTAATAAATTCAGTGGTCTTGTCAAGACTCAAGATAACCTGCTGTGTTGAAATTGATGCTGACAAGCATCAAAATTCAAGCAGAATTTATAAAGACAGGTAGACACTGAATTTGATTATTAAAATAAGTTTGCTATACAAAAGCAAATACTTGCAATTACAATTTTTTATTATTTAAATGCCAAAACCACAGAAACAGCTTTTCACTTAATAAAAATAATTTAATAATGAAGCTTAGAGGAATAATCATATGCAATACACATAGGTTTGTCCATTGATTACACTCTGGCAACTTCAGAAGAATCTTCCTCAGGCCTTTACAACACAGCCACACTGACACCCCCCAGGAATCTACGTCAAGACTGGATCATAGAAGAACATAGAAGGATCTTTAACACAAAGGACTCATTTTTTCCGTGATTAAACTGTGTGAAAAAAATATTAGGGTTTCATCTATTAAAAAAAAAAAGCTGAGGTACTTTCATCAAAAACGGCTTGTTGCTGTTTTATACTTTTTCAATGGAAGGATCATTAGTTCATATAGATTATTTACTCTCCACGTGAAAAACCTACCTACCATATTTAGCTCACTTACATTTTTCAGATACGCTTCAGAAGAGCTGTGATAGAATTTGGCTGCTGAACTGCATGTTAAATCTGTCCACAGAGTCATGTCACTTCCCCACACGAAGGAATCTAAGCAGAACCACCAAGAGCACCCCAGCATAAAGTCTACCCTCTTAGGCTTGACCTAGCTTTGGCAAAACCCATTTTGTATTATCTTAAATTTCCATGGCTTTTTTCCTACGTTTTAATAGCTCTTACAAGCTTGACCTAGAGTTAATAACTCCATGAGGTCAGATTTAAACCTTTTAGTTGCTGCGATTGCTTTTTTTCCTTGTGTTAGGAAAAAACTGCAGTTACTATTCTTATATACAGTTCCTCATGAGTTTCAGGAGGGTTAAAAAAAAAAAAAAAAAAAAAAACCACAACTAAGAGGGGGGAAAAAAAATAAGAGAAGGTTGAGGCAGGAAACGCAGCGTGGAACGCTACCAGACCAAAGATACGACGGCGCGACAGAGAAAGAAAAGGCACTCTTGGGGCCGGGGAAGAAACACGCAGAATGCTCTCGACTGAAACCCACCCAAATCCAGCCCCACAACTCTCCCCGCGCCCCCATCGTTCCCCCCGGCCGGGACACCCGGACCCCGCCCGAGGCTGGTTTGAAGCGCTGCCCGCGGCAGGTCGCTCCTGTGAGGGGGCTCCATGAGGGCTCCGGGCCGAGAGCGAACCCCGCCCGCCGCCCCGAGGCCGCCAGGCCCCGCGGCAGGGGCAGGCACCGCGCCCCGCGCACACCCTCAGGAGGCGCCCGCCCTGCCCTGCCCGGCCCTGCCCGGCCGCGCTCCCTCCCGCGCCCGGGAGGCGGAGAGCTGGGGCGGCCGCCTAGCAGCGCCCGGCGGGGCTCCCGGGAACGCCCTCTGGCCCGGCTGCAGCGAAGGCACGGGCAGCTGGCGGCTGTCCCGCTCGGCCCTGCCCCATCCATCCATCCCTCCCTCCCTCCCTCCCTCGCTCGCTCGCTCGCCGCCCGCCCCGCCGGCCCGGGCAGCGCCCGCCGCCGCTCCCGCACTCACCGCGCGCGCGCCCACGTGGCCGCCCCGCAGAGGGCGCCGGCAGCGCCAGCCCCGCCAGCACGTGACCGCCTCCCCCGCCGGCCATATTGGGTGAGGGCAGGGCACGCCCCCGGCAGCAGAAGGTCTCCGAGGCAGCTGCCAAATGCAGATGGCGGGCGGCTCTGAAGCCTCTACGGAGCCCGTGCTTGCCCTTTCTCATGATGGCGGCGACGCTCGCTGCAACAGCACTGCCCCGCCCCCCGCCCAGCTCTGGGCACGCGGGGGGCTCCCATTGGTCCGGAGCGTGGCGGGCGCTGATTGGACCACGTCCCTTCGCTCCGCCGCCTCGACCAACGAGCGCCCGCGGCCGGTGCGCGCGTGGGGCTGACGCGGAAATCTGAATGGAGCTCGCGGGCCGGCGGGGCTGGGGCGGGGCCAGCGCGGCCGCCGCTGCTGAGGGGGCTCGGCTGGGGCGGCCCCGCTCCGCGTCCGGGGGTGCCGCGGCCTCGCCATGGGGCCCGGCCCCTCTCCGCGACCGGGCCCCGCGCCGCGGCCGTCTCGCGTGGCCTTGGCCGTGCTGCTCTGTGCCGCCCTGTTGCTGTCGCCGCCTGTTCGCGGCGCCGGTGAGCGGCGGCGCTTGGCGTGCTCCACCTGCCGGGGCATCGTGGACAGGTTCAACCAGGTGGGCCGCGGGGTGCGGGCGGGCGGCCCGTGGTGCGTCAGGGGTTCGCGGGGGCTCCCGGCGGGGGCGCTGCGGGAGCGCCTCCGCCGGAGCCGCGTTCCGGGCGGCGCCCGGCCCGGTGATGGAGCCGCGGCGGGTCCGCTCCGGCAGCGGTCCCAGTGCTGAGGCGGGTGTGGGGCAGAGCTCCTCCGTCTCCGCCGCCAAAGGTGTTTTGGTGCTTGTTGTGTGGAAAGGCTGGCTGCGTTGCAGCGTGTCCAGCTCCGTGGGAAGTGCTGGTGGAAAGCTTCATCCACAAACGCTCGCTGTCTGTTGCCGCTTGCAGCAGCCTTGCGTGTGCCTCGGTAAATTCTGCGCCGGCAGCGAGGGGCTGCTGCGCCTGGTGAGCGGCGCTTGGTGCTCTCCTTACACGTATCGGCTGCTGCAGGCTCGCCAGGTCGCTTGAACTGCGGGTTTTTCTGCCAGGTGTCGTCTGGTGGCATCGGCTGTGCCTGGGGACAGCTGTGCTGATCGCCTTGTCGTACAGGTTGTGTGCTTCACTTACAACTTGGTGCAGCCCGCGCTGTTATCAAAACTGAATGAAGCAGAGGTCCTGTTCAAATGATAATAAATAAATAACTTTCCTGAGAACTTGAGGGAGAAGAATGTAAAGTTTCATACATGCATGTTTTTTGGATTTCTTTTGTAAATCAAGACTGTAACGTCCTTGTGTATGCATTAGGAAAATTTAATCATGTTATGCTGTGACATACACTTTCTTGCTTCTTGTGTTGTCATTAGCTGTTGCTTTCACTCAGGAATTTGATCAGCAGCTTGAGAGCTCTACTGCAGTTTATGCATGGCACTTTTCATAATTCCTATGTAAGCATTTGTTATTGCCTTCATTTTTGTTAGAAACAAACCCTATGTAATTCCTGGTGCTTTTTATTTATAGGGTTTAGCAGATACAGCTAAAAAAAACTTTGGTGGTGGAAACACTGCTTGGGAAGAGAAGACACTGTCAAAGTATGAGTCCAGGTGAGCTGTCTGTACTTCTCATTCATCTGCATTTTTTGTTCACTGTGTGTAACTTCACTATACCAGTGTTTGTTTGGAACTTCAATACTGAACTTGGCACCTAAAGTTTCTCTTGTCCAAACCTTAAATTCTTAATGATGTTACATAACATTGTAATCTCAGGATTATAGTAAAGGCTCAAACGCCTTATTATTGCCTCTGTTTGCCTTCTGTTTCTGAAAACAACAAAAGTTAATTCTGTTATTATTCATAGTAGTTGTTTTTTTATCTATTTACCTATTCAAGTCTTAAAATAATAAATGTAAATAATGGCCAATACTTTATTGCTAGTAATAAAAGGTACAGAGTACTGAAACGCTTGATTTAGAATTAAAGCAGTATCTTCTCCCTAGAGTTGTCACTGTTTCAGTGCCAAAGAGAAGGCAAATTACTGTACATATATCTGGTTGACCATGGAGAAAAGTCCTGCATTTCAAAGTCACTTTTTTATCTTAGTTGGAGCACTGAGATGTTGCTGTGAGATTCACAGGCTTGTGTCAAATAAAAATACATTAAATTTATTGTTCGTTAAAGAACTGCATTCCAATTTTCTGGGAAGCTAAAAATCTATTAAACCTGCAATCTAGAAATATAGTAAATGCGAGCAAGTCACAATGTTCTTGTGGTCATTATTCTGGGTTTGGGTTTCTTTTTTGACTGAAGTAATGTTTATTAGTTCTTTACTCTAATGTTTTGAAACTAATTCAGGGCACCCCATAAACTGATGAAATATTCTCACTGAAGTCTGGCTGCTCTGTGAGGTCTTGAGTTGTATGGAAAGTTTAAATTAAATTTATTGTTTTCCTTCTCTGGTTGTAGTGAAATTCGTCTTGTAGAGATCATAGAGAATCTGTGTGACAGTAGTAACTTTGAGTGTAACAACATGGTAGAAGAACATGAAGAACTTATAGAGAAATGGTGGTTCAAATTGTAAGTATATTTTCTTGGTGGAGATCTTTGTGTGAATAAATTATCTAAGAGCATCCTCTTAGATATTAAATTTAACATTTAATAATGTTAAATATCTTCAATATTAAATTTTAACATTTAATAATGTTAGATCTTGTGCCTGAACAATAACAGTATGAGTAGTTATTCATTGTCTTTCAAGAGTTGCCATTGGGTACTGCTGGTTTCAGGCTAACTTTTAGTGTCATGTGCTGCTGTTCTTTTTGATTTTCAATTCCAGCAGTGTTGCACCAATGCATCTACGCTTGTTTCTTATACATTGTCTACTTAGTTACCAGTAGGATATCAAGGCAAACTAACTTTGGAAAATTTTGAAGTTTAGTCCCTTACATTTTCCTTTGACACAAAACTGCAAAGGGCTCTTTAGCTCTTGTGGGTTTTTTGTTTGCTTGGTTTTTTCCCCTGAAACTACATTTTGTTCTCCTAGCAATCAAAAGAATAGTTGATGCTAATCAGAGTAGAAGTTGAATCTCTTGCAGATGGTAGAGTAGCAGCTGACTTTTCTACCTGCAATTTAAGCTAGACTGGGATTTGTGTTATAGCTAAGCTTTTTTGTATGCCAGTCTTAAATACAATTAGTGCATGGATGGCAGTGTAACATTTACATTTCTTAATGTTTAGGTTTTTTAGTTCCAAATCGCATTTCTTCTAAGTATTTTTCACTAATTTAGTCTGTCAGCACTCCTAATTAGCTAGAATTCAACAGGGTGAACTGCCATTATAATATTTCATAACTGGATAAGGCTTTTTGATACTCTACTTTCTTCTAAATGACTGCTTTATCCTTTTACCTGAGTATACAGGATTGTACATATGTTAACACATCGTGAAGGGAATAGAGTACAATAGCAGAGCAGAAAATAGAATATTTCAGTTGGAAGGAATGTAAAATGATCACTTAGTCCCACTGCCTGACTGCTTCAGGGCTGATGAAAAGTTAAAGCATGTTGTTAAGGTCATTGTCCAAGCACTTCTAAAACACTGATAGGTTTGGGGCCTCCACCATCTCTCTGGGAAACCTGTGCCAGTGATTGCCCTCTTGGTAAAGAAATGTTTCCCGATGTCCAGTCTAACCCTCTCCTGGTGCAGCCTTGAGCCCTTCCCTTGTGTCCTGTCATTAAATACAAGAGATCGGCACCTCCTTCTCCCCTTTCCCTCCTCAGGAAGCTGCAGAGGGCAATGAGGCCACCCCCTCCACCACCTTCTAGACAAGCACAGAGTCCTTAGGTGCTCCTCATAGGACATGCCTTCTAGAAAGGTAAACTATGCAATTCAGAGTCTTTAATTTGGCTAAAATTTGCAGAACTAGTCTTAACTAGAAAATTTGGCATAGTAAACTTCCTAAAATAATCAAAACAATTAATAAAATACATTGAATTTTGGAAATTTTCTGTATTTAATAGGCCTTTTGAGTGCATGCAATTGATTGATTGCCTTCCTTTCTTTAACGTGCAGTATCCAAATGTCATCCAGTTTCTGTGGTAGTTTCCAAAGACAGTTTCTTTGCCCATTAATACCTTAAGCATTTTTTACAAGTTGTTGCATAAAGGGTGGTCGATCACTGGAACAGGTTCCCCACAGCATCAAGCCTGTCAGAGTTCAGGAATCATCTGGAGGACACTCTTGCTCTCATACTTTAGTGTAGGAAGTCCTGTAAGGAGCAGGGAGCTGGACTCAATTAATTGGGGTTGTATGCTGGTGCTCAAGTAGCACATAACTAACTTCTTCATTTTAAAAATGGCTTCTAAAATAATACTTGATCAATGCTAAAAAAAAGAGGAGAAATTTTCACCCAACCATCAAGTAGCCAATCTTCTGTATACTTGAGATAAAGATACAGCAAGTATCTATAAGAGAAATACATAATTAAGACTGTCTAAACTGTATCTAAACCTTCCCGTAATACTCGATCAATGCTAAAAAACAAAGGAGAATTTTAACCCAACCATCAAGTAGCCAATCATCTGTATACTTGAGATAAAGATACAGCAAGTATCTATAAGAGAAATACATAATTAAGACTGTCTAAACTGTATCTAAACCTTCCCTAAAAGTAAGGTGTTTAAAAAAAGGTGTGTGTGCATGTATGAAGAAAAATTGATTTTATTTGTTGCTCTTATTTCACTTTTTTCCTAAATGTAGTTTATAAAATTTGAGTAGAGCTTGTTAATAGTATTGTATTTTAGAAGGTACATTTTCAAATTGGAGAACTTCTTCTAGAAATTGATTCCTGAAATCTTCAGAAGAATTAGGTTTCTAATCTGTCATGTGTAATAGGTTTCTCTCCTGTGTTGTGTTGGGTCAGTTGTGTGACCTGGCTTTTAAAGAACGTTTGTTCTTTTTGTTTGTAAATGTTTTTCATATACAGAAAGAAGAAGTATCCAGATTTGTTTAAGTGGTTTTGCATTGAAACAATAGAAGTTTGCTGCCCTGCTGGAACTTATGGACCCGATTGCCTTGGTAAAATTCAGTAGCAGATGCAGTTTTTTTACCTGTTTGTTTCAGTCTTTACTGTCACAGAGAAATACATGATGTACAATATTTTGCATGAGACACAGGCTGCTGTGTAGTATGTACCTGCTTGCTGCCTCATAGCTGAGTGGCTACCCTGTGAATATTCTGCCTGAATAAAAGTCTTCTGGGCATGTAGTAATGTACTGAGCTGTCAAAGGTACCAAGATGTGCAGAAACAATCAATCTGATGCTAATATCCACACCTGGCCCATCCTTAAAGGCTCTCTGTAACATGAAGTCTGTTGTTTAGGTGACCTTGCAGATTCTATGTAGACAAGAATCCTTGATCAGTGTAAAGAGTAAAACAACCCAAATGCTGTTGGGTTTTAAATGAAGAAACTTGCAACTGAGGATCAATTAAAAAGGCAATGACAAAAATTGGGTAAAAGTAGGTGGGAGGTGAAAGTAAGGTCTTTGCAAAAGTGATGAGAGATCTTGGCCTCTGAAGCTGGTAAAATTTGTAAATCTCTAAAACTTCACACCTTATTAAGAGATCGATTTTGGCTGCTTAATATATTGGTAAAAATTTAGTCCCCATTCCCTATATTGATCTAAATGATACCTGGTAGATTTTTACAAATGTAATGTGAGCCTTCTCAGAGATACAGAAGAAACAAAGATACCAATTTAGTCCAGGAAGCTAGGAAAATAAATAAAATTTTAAATCATGGTCTTTACCTGAAATCAAATTGATAACTGAACTTCCCTGGAGATTGCTTTGAGTTTTCCTTATACTTGAATATGTTATTAAGCATTGCCTTATTGCAAAACTTTTAGTTACTCTCAAGGGTGAAAAAGACTCTTGGAAATTATATCCTACTTTAGTGTGACAATTTAATTTTTATTTTATTTTCTGTAAAGATGGAGGGACTTCAGGTGCTTGTGTCTGAGAGTAGAAAGTTATTTTCTGATTTTAAAATATTTTTGATCCTTTTTTAGCTTGTCATGGTGGATCAGAAAGACCTTGCCATGGAAATGGCCACTGTGATGGTGATGGTACCCGAGGTGGAGATGGCTCATGTAGCTGTAAGAAGGAGTACACAGGACAGTTTTGTTTGGACTGTTCTAGTGGTTACTTCAGTTCCTTGAGAAACGAGACACATTCTGTTTGTACAGGTAACAAGGTCTTAACACATGCTTATTATCTTCATGTTACTTCTTCAGTTTTTGCAAGCAAAACTAGAAACATTTGAAATTAACAAATGTAGAAACAAAACACAGTTTGGTCAGCTTTAAGCATAAAAGACACATCAGTTACTTTAGTGGAATTCTAATTCTTTGCTAAGTCATCTTTCCACACTGCCCTTGATTTTTAAATTGGGTTTTTTTCTGTTTTAAGAAGAAGAATTCATAAAAATCTTTGCTTATCTTTGCTTCTCTGCTTCCAAAGTACTGTTAAAATCTTGAGCTGAAATTACTACATACTGGACTGCTTTAAAAGCTAGGTTTTCCTCACATCTCAGATAAGCTTAAATGGAAGAAATGGAAGCAGTTGATCTGTACTGCAAACTACTTAGATTCCAGTTAGATATGCCTAAGTTTAATTTTGAAACAAAGTCAGGTCATAGGAATAAAATTTTGCATTGGTCAGATTTTCAATTCTTCTTAGACCCTTGATGAAATTCTGCAAGAGCTGCATCCTGACCCCTGGCGTCTAATAATAAGATTATTTTTAAATAAAGTATATTCTTGTCTATATTAAAAAAAAAAAAAAAAAAAAAACCAAAACCAAACCAAAAAGCAAATATAGTATTTATTTGTGATTTTAGTAACAAATTATAATCTATATTTGGTTTTTTTAATCTGGTTGTGTAGTAATTCTTCTCTATGATTTTTTTAGATGACAATATATAGCATACAAATGTTACATAGGTTGTGTTATATATGCATGTTATATATATGTATACAATATGCATGTACAGCTGGATTTCTAGTATAGTTCCTTCTGAATTCTTCAGAGTTAAATCACTTCATACATTGCTCTCATAGCTAGTTCCAAATGTAAGTTGTGTGAGGATTCATTGGGTAGATTCATTAGGTTGGTTCAGAGTTTGATGTTTAAACTCATGTCCCAGCCTTGAGGAACTGAGCTAAATTTGCCTTCCTGATCTCCTCTTTCCAAATATTTTAGAAATTGGACCTGCCACTTCTAGTCACTAGAATTTCATGGCAGTGTTTTCAGTGGTGCAAATAACTGTAATTGCTAGGTTTGGTTTCTGGTGGTATTTTGGGATATTGCAGTTGTTTTGGTCAGATAGCTGCATGTTTCTAAATTAAATCTTGGTCTTATGGAGGTGCTGTCTTGTGAATGGGAGTTTTTAAGCTACTAAAAAATGATGACTTCCACTGAATCCTAAATAAAGTTTTCTCTGAGAGTTTGTTTGCCCAAACTTGTCTTGGGATCTTTCAACAAAACTCAGGTTGAAGTTTTCTCCTCTCAGCCTGCCATGCTGCCTGTAAGACATGTACTGGTTCAAGTAACATGGACTGCCAGGATTGTAAAGAAGGCTGGATTAAAAATGAAGGTGGAGCTTGTGTGGGTGAGTAATGCTTGGCAGACTTCAAATGGGTTTTGTAGTTACACTGGCTAGTAAGATTAGATGGCATCCCTTCCAAGTTTTATTGTGTTTTATGGAAATTATCTTTCACTTTAGATTTCTACAGTTTTATTAGTCTCTCTCTTCCTAACTTACTTTGTGTTGCAGGAAAGCAGTATTTTCTCACCAATGATTGCCTTCTGACGATAGTTACCTTTATCATACTGTTCTGTATGTCTTTTTAGTTTAATGGGATTCATAGAGCAGCAAGTGGAGTGTTTCTTTTTAGACATGAGTTTTCTTGGTGTTTATTTGTATGCTAAACAATGTTCTGCTCTTGACTTAAGCTATTTGTCAATTAGTGGAAGATTCATATAAACTTTACTACATGTTTTGTACTAATTGTACATTTACCTTCACATAATTTTGTCATAAATGCTCAGCCCTAGTAGAGTTCAAACTCTTCACTAGAAGCCATGCATGCTGCCTTTTCCTGTTGTTGGACAGGAATACCGGGAGACATCAGTGCTTCCATTAATTTCTTACCTGTTTCTATCTTAGCATAAAGCCATGCATGCTGACTTTTCCTGTTGTTGGACAGGAATACCATCAAGATCAGTGCTTCCATTAATTTCTTACCTGTTTCTATCTTAGCATTTAAGTTTGTTTACAAGGAGATAAGTGTGAAATATTTCAGGAAAAATGCAAACACTAAAAATACTCCCAATGCAGGAGTGCACTCGGGGAGAGTAACATGTTCTGTTTAAGTGGTTGAATTTGACCCTTTAAAGACCTCTAACATAATGCCCGGAAACAGTGTCTTAGAAATTATATGAACACTGCTTCCTTTTCAGAGTGCAAGTGAGAGCTGGTTTTGAATTACAGCTCTTGCAATACCTGCTTAGGCAGCTACTGAGCACTCCCAGGGCATTTTTAAGATGCTTTGGTACTCTCTTCTGTACGGCTGAGTTTTTTCCAGATAATTATTGCCACTAATGAACTATAAATCAATTGAGTAATCAGTAGGAATGATGGGTGCAGCAACAGGAGGAGAGTGACAGCAATGACAGGAGGAGAGGGACTGAAATAGCCTTTGTTTGAATTTTTAAATGAAATACTGTGGCACCCTTTCCTCAATATCATAAGACTTGCGTGTTTTAACTCTGCGGTAGAATAGGTTTCCAGCTTGACTCATCTTAATCATGACTTGGTTTGTTCCAATTTGCTTTCTGCAGAATACTAAGAGGGGCACGTATGTGCAGTAGTATAGTTTTTTAGTCATATAAAAAGCTCTGTAACTTGGTAATGTAGGAGTACAGGAGAAAATAGTGTTCCAGAACAGTAGTGTGTCTGCTTGTTTATTATGATATCTGCATAAATGCATGACTTGGAAATGGCAGGGATTGCAGGTATCCTGGAAGTTTATATTGAATTTGATACATTTCTTATTGTCATCACAAAGGATATGAGGATCAGTTTTGATTTTTTAATACAGGTTTAAGCTGAACAAAACAGTGTTTGTTACCATGCTAGTTCTGTGTCTACCATGTTGCATACCTGACCCCAAACTCATTGCAACAAATATTCTCAATGCAGTCAGTTTATAGCATTCAAGTATTAGTGTGTCTATTTAATCATAACTACTATTTTAAGTAACTTGTCACTTTTTATCTTTCAGATTTAGATGAATGTGCTGCTTCTCCTTGCAAAGATCACCAGTATTGTTTGAACACAGATGGATCTTTCTCATGCAAAGGTTTCTTTTCAATCTTCTGTTGTATTGTACTGTCTAGAATCCTTAACTAATGCCAGAGGTAATGCTTAGAAAATGCCTGATAGGTATTTGGTACAGTGTGGTCTGATCCTCACTGGGCACAGGGTGAGGCTTTAGACCCATTATATGAGCAAAACAAGAGATTTCTGGTTATTTCCACTTGGCTTTTGTGAGACCTTCCAGCTCTGGGGCCTCCAACAAAAGCAGGCGTGGACCTGCCTGAGTGGGTCCAGAGGACAGCTGTGAAAATCTTGATCAAGAGGGTCACCTCCCCTATGAGGACGGGCTGAGAGAGCTGGCATTGTCCATTCTTAACAAGAGAAGGCTCCAGAGCCTTTCAGTACCTAAAGAGACCTAAAACAAAGGTGGAGAAGGACTTCTTACAAGGGCATGTAGTGGACAAGACAAGGGGGAATGGATTCAAGGAGAAATAGATTAGATTATATATTAGGAAGAAAATCTTTACTATGAGGGTGTTGAGGCACTGGACCTGAGAAGTTATGAATGCCCTGTCCCTGGATGGGTTCAAAGACCAGTTGGATGGAACTCTGAGCTTCCTGGTCTAGTGAAAGGCATCCAACCTATAGCAGGGGGGGTTGGAGCTAGATGATCTTTAAGGTCAACTTCCAGTCCAAGCCATTCTGTGATTCCTTGTGTGGGTAAGCTGTCTGACTTTAAGGGTAGTATTTTAAACCCCAGATACACGATTTTTTTATGCATAAAATATTTTATTTTTAGCATGTGATGCCAGCTGTGTAGGTTGCACAGGAGAAGGTTCTGAAAAATGTAAGACCTGCGCATCTGGATACGTGAAGGAAGATGAGAAGTGTACAGGTTGGTGGATTTAGCAGCAGCTGGTAGAATGCTGGTTAGCTCACTCTTGGTTAGCCATGCTGAGGAGCTCATAAGTGCATTCACATTTGTGTGCTTCAGCTTTCATGACTGTCAAAGTGAACCCAGTCATTCTGATATTAGGTGCAAAGACATTCTCAATAAATTACTTTATATTTCTGAGCTGATATGCTTGACAAGACTTAAAGTGAATCACTGGTACGAAGGAACAAGGTATTTTATAGTAGCTTCAGGAAACAGCTACATGAGTCTTTTGTCAGTTACTTACCACTTCATCAGATCTGTGTTTCTGTTCATTTTGTAGCAGAAAGGCAGGCATTGTGATAATCCATCAATGTCCAAGTTCAAATTATATTCCTTCTTAGGGAATTATAACGTGAAATTAGACTTCCTCTGTGGGAAAGAACAAGACATATGCATAATCTGAAGTAGCTATTAACTGTGATATTGTGGTATTTACAAGCTCTGTTCCCTTTAGCTATACTTTGATGGCATAAATAGAAAATGACTGTGGAGGAAATGTTCTGTAGGTTAAGATGAATTGCCTAATTATGACAAACATAACTACTTAATACATTTCTCCGTACAGGGACTTGCAAAATATTAAAAAGCAACAGTACTCAGTGTTATATGAATAACTTTGAAATAGTCCAAATCATGAAGAATTAGATTATTTTAACAGATGTTACATCTGTTGCAGCAGCATTCTGCTCCTCAGTGTTTTTCATATTTGAATAGAATTTTGTTTATATGATTGAGCACAAATAAGGTTTATGACAAAATAACAGCAGTGGACTTTTTCTTTCCCTGTGCTGTCTCTAGATATAGATGAATGTAACCTTCCTGAAAAGGTCTGCACGAAAGAGAACCAAGACTGTGTTAATACGTCAGGTAGTTACAAGTGTGTATGTTCAGAAGGGTTTGAAGAGAAGGATGGAACATGTGTTCAAACTGTAAAACCAGGTAAGTAGCTTTTCAGGGACAATTTTAAAAAATATGCTGTATCAACAACTTGGAGTTTTATGTAAGTCTAAGGGTCTAGTTACTTGTAAATCCCTCCACAGTATTTCTCATCTTCACACAGCTGTGATCTGTATCAATAGTTTATAGTGGAGGCCACACTGATGGGTGGTTTTTTGCTTAAACATAGTTTATGTTTTTAAACATTCTCTTCTTGTCTTGCTGCATTTTTGCTTAACTCGAGATTGTGTTTTTTAGTCATTTAAGGATTTGCTTTGTTACATAAAATGAGTTAGCAAATTTCTGCTGTCATAAAAATGAGCTTGTCCTCCCCAGTTCTTTCCTTTATCATTAATTGTAGTGGCTTAAGGGTTTATCTGATTGCATGCAATCTTCAGCTCATTGAAATCTCTGAAAATTACAAATTGAAAAAATAATTACAAATTCTTTTTGCTGGATGAAAAAGCTGAATTTGTTTATTTTGTAATCGTGTAAGTGCCAGAGCTGGTGTTAAGATGAAAATGGGGAAGACATCCATACCTGTCAGTCATAGGGAACTGTTCAGCTTCACTTAAATTATGACTTCAGTCAAAAAATTAAACTATCATTTTTTCTAGGATGTGCTGACCCATATGGACAGAACTACATTCATTAAATGTTCCATTACTCCATCTAGTCTCTTTTACAATTCCAAAGAGAAAAACTCGATTATTTTGCAATAACAGCTGTAGGAGAATAGATGAGAGACACCTAATTTCACACCTCTTCTTTTTGCTTCTTAGCTTGTGTGGGTGATTTTTTTGTCTTCCCATTTCCATGTCCAAGACTGACTTCTTCATCTTTACTAAAAAGTTGTAATGGTGGATGTTGTATTGCTGCTCAAGGCCACTCAGTTCATTCCTTTTACTCTCAGTGCTCTCTGTTAATAGTCCTATAGAACCAGTTATGTACTTCTCTGGTACAGATATGCAGGGTATCAGTTACTACCTTTGTTAATGTGGTCTGATATCTTGAGACTAAAAGTAAAATAAAAGGTTGATAAATTGGCTTAGTTTTTTTTTTTTGTTTAGATGATGCTTTTCACAATATAATGAAATTGCTCTGCTTTTTAAAAAGTTGTTTTAACATCTGATCTGAGCAGTTTGTACTATAAAAACAATTCTGAATAAGACTTGCCCTACTTTTTCAAATACCAAAACTGCTACTGACAGGTTGTGTGGAAAGGAGGAAATTCACTGTGAATAGCTGAAAACGAAAGCCTAGAATAGAAGTGCCTGTGCTGATTTTTTTTTTCCTTCCACTAATAGTATAATACCAATTTATTTGAAAAATTTTGTTTGCCTGTAGTAAAAAAAATAAATACAAGCTTAGGTTGGGAGAATGGTGCAAGTAGGTGTTATATGTGGCTTAATTGTTTCTCTGGTCTTGATAAATATGTTGATTTGGGTTTGTCTTTTAAAAAAATCCTTATTTCAAAAATCACAGTTATATATATAATTAATTATATATGTATAATTGATAGTAGATTTGTATTCTAACTGTGCTATTTAACTTCACAGGAGAAGAAGTAGAGAGTGTAACAACTGAGCCTTCACATACTGAACATGTTGACTTATGATCTGCATTCAGAACCAAAAGACATTCCTATCTAAAGTTTTAAATTATTGGACTAAGCCTCTGCTAGCTGACACACTGTGGAAGTGGTATGAAATATGCAGGTTGCCATTAAGACTTTTTTTTTAAATGGTGACAACCTGCTCTTTAAGCTGCATTTCTTTATTCTTAAATCCCACTTTTTATATAATTCTTCAAAAACAACGTTCTAGATGGGTTAGTATAAAATTTGAATTAGTATAACACTGTACCCAGCAACTGTAAACAACTTGCAGGCTTTTCATTCTAGTGCCTACTGAAAACTGTTATCTTCTGGAAGAATTTAGTTGCACTTCATAATTCAAGGAAAATTTAGACTGAAGTTTGTGGTTTCTAATCATGAGAAATATTTCTGTAATTGAAATACAGCTTTTGGAAATTGTCAAAGGGAATCTCTGTGGTGGGGAGGGAAGCACTGTTCCTTTAAACAAAATAGAATGCCTAATATTGCATTCAATAAAAGTGTATTTTGTTGGAATGTGCCTTAAAATTTTTAAGATGTTAATACCTTCATGTGTTGTCATGCCTGTTTTTCTTTTAAGTCAGTGAAAAAACACCAAAACCATAAAAGGACCACAAACAACCCTCAAAAAACCAAAACCCTAGGACACTGTAAACTGTATTTCAGTTCAGCACTGAATTCAAGCACTCAGTTATATTGGAATATACATGAAATAAAAACCCCAACCCAACAACATCCTCTCTCTCACACACACTTTCCTCTAAAGGAAGAATGATGTCAACTTAACTTTTCAAAGGCAGGTAAACAGGTCTTTCTGACAGATACTTGCATCAACTGTGTAAATAGTTTAGAAGGTGATGAAAAGTAGGTTTGGCTAACACGTGCCTGCAAAGGCTCATAGTTATTATGAGTGCTCTCTATAATTGATGAATACAGGACTTTCACTACAACCTACTGCTCTGTGTAATTGCTTCCAGGCTACTGCAGAGCAAGCTTACTACAATCAATTTTTCGTTTTGTCTCTTGTGCCATTTCAGAGGGAAAGCTTATAAGAACAGCATAGATAACAACTTCCTATATGTTGTCTCTAAGCTTAAAGGCAAGTATAAGAGCTAAAATGGATATATCCTATAGGACTGTCACAGCTGTAAATAAAATAAGGACCATCCAGATACAGTCTCTGGTGGAATTGAGTAAAGTTTAGAATACATTGTGATAGTGGATACAAGGGGTTGTAGAATACAGCTAAGAGCACAGTTTAGGTTTGACTATGAAGAAGTTACAAACTTTGAGGTAAGGGGACACAAATAGGCTATTTATAGGATTGACCTATTCTGTTGAGCAGTAAAGATCAGACATCTTCTATATATTTCTGAAGACTTCTGTTCAAGCTAAATCTCAGTTCAGTTTGTGAACAGTGCATGGAGGATTTGTATGTGTGATAGACACCTCGGTGAATATTGTACAAAATCTGATTATGTTGGATTCTTATGTTAAAAGATGTCTAAGCTGATCTTGTGCAGGGTAGTTTAAATACCTAGTGGTATTAAGGTATCTGTAACAGTTTTCTTTAACTGTTCTATCTAGATGTTTCTTAACTTGCCAGTCAGAGTGAAATCTTCAGTGCTTTCTCAGCTGTAATTGTCTAAGGTGGGCCTATTTGCCACAAAATCATGCAAGTTGAAGGGTATTAAATGAGTACTAAATCAAAGGGAGGAAAAAATAGGCAGTTTGGGAAGCACATGGAATACAACTCCAGGATCGTTAGGGTTTTTTAGTACAGGTGTAGCCTGTTACAGTAGTATTAGCCCCTAAGGATCCTGCAGGAGTAAAGCTTGTCTGTTACTCACATTTAACTCACAGGTGTTGCAGGTTGTGGTATGAATGGTCGTTAATCATAACAGGAAATGTTATTTTAGAAACTGCCATCAGCTCACACTCAAGGGAATTGTCAGTCCAGTACAAACTCTTCTATTACAGTTCTAAGCCTGAAATAATGCTTCCCTATGAAGAACTTGCTACTCTTAAGTACCTTTCAACTTGGGACTCTGGGGGATACCTAATGAGGTTCTTAACTACATTGTGGAAGCATTTGCTTCCCACCTGCCAAAGCTTTGGACAGAAAGCCTTAACTAAATTGTCTTTGTTAAGCCCAAGTCTGAGATGAACAGATTAAAACCAAAAATTTCAAAATTTTGTTTTTCGGTGGTGATAAAGAGGAGAAATTCTTCCTTGCCTGACCTGCAAAAGTAATGAGTAGTCTTATACAGCCAGACTGTTTTTCAGCTCTGTAGAAAAATGCTTTCAGCTTTTCATTACTAGCAGAGTAGAACCATTAATCAGAGTGTTCCCTACAAAACATACAGATGTAGTATCTGGGTATTAGGAGTCACTAATATTCTATTTTCCTTAATTCTCCCATTCTCCTGCCACCAAATATAGGCACATATTGCTCTGCATTAAATTATTGTGGGGTCCAGAAAGGTGAATTCAAATATTTAGAGTTTTCACTGAAGGAATATAGGCCAAGGTATGTATGTGACAAATATTTAGTACTATGCTGCTGTCTTCTGCCCTTTTGATGCTGAGTTTTGAAAGAGTTAGTTCCCTTGTTTTGTTAGGTATTTTTATTTTACTTCTTCAAACTGTAACTACTGCTCCATTTTAAAGTTGAAACATTTTTTTTTACTAAACTTCATCTTTTTTCCCCTCTCTTCCTTGAATACAGTGGGGATTGGATTCTGAGTTGTCTTGGGTTTTGCCCTTTATAATCAGAATGGAAGGGGTGGAAGAGTAGGATTTCACCTGATTATCAGAAACTGGCCATGCAGGTAAAGTGCATTTTGTTAACTAAGCCAGTCCGGACTACCAATGCTTTCTACTGTGCTAGAAAGCTACAATGCTTTCTACCAATGCTAACATTTTCATGCTAAAAGAAAGCTGTTTCCATTAAATGTTTTATTGCATTGTAAGGACATTGGTTATGTGGTACAAGAGTTAGGACTTAGGGTTGTCTGGAAGTAGAGAGCTCATGTCCAACTATGCAAGTATGTTGGTAAATACTTCAGAAGTGATTTGAGATTATCCAAGAAACAAGATTTGTGCCTCAGTGAAGTGTTGGCTACGTACTTTGGTCATTCGTACCAAGGTGAACTTCTAGACCCAGACCTAAGATTTATTTTGTAAACTTCATACTGTGGTATCAAACTGGAAACAGCATCCCTTTTCCTACTACTTTGGAGTTTCTTGACCTAAAATTAAGTGGTTGCAGCATCCCTTTTCCTAGATTGTTTTGCTACTACTTTGGAGTTTCTTGACCTAAAATTAAGTGGTTTTTTGTTTTTTTTGACATAGGAAATAGTACTCAACAATGTATCTAAGCACTTGAAAGGACAAGATTTCTTATATGTGATAGCTGGACTCCACAGAAGGTCCAGAAATACTTTCCAGGAGCAAGCAAACTTAGAGACCTTCATGTTTCAATTAAGGCTCTAAATAAGACCAGGAAAGCAGTCTCAAGTATGCAGCATCCATATGATAATCCTGCAGTGCCTAAACTTGGAAGTCAATGTATGTGCTGAAATGTTTTCAGCTAAACATTAGTACATAATACTGAATATTTTCTTTTATGTGAATTCCTAACATTTCTGTAATAGACACTGAGTTTCTCTTCAAAGTGTAACACTATCCATTCCTAAATAGGGCAAATGAATTCTCTTTTGCAGAACACCTTGATGATTTAGGTAATTCAGGGAGTCAGTGATCACCTGAAAGGGTTCAAATCATAATCTTCTTTCTCAGGAAAGGTGTCAAAGTCTGTAAGTTATATACAAGATCAGGACATGTGACTGTAAAATATATGGGATATACTGTACAAACACAGGACTTGTTATGGAGGATGAGGACTGATCATACATCATCCTAACGTCTATGGGAGAGGTACTGTTCAGTCAGGCAATTGTCAGTTAAGTGTCAAACAATGACATTTGCAACTTGCAAAAACACCAAGAATTGTGAAAATCACCAAATCATACTCCTAGCATAAAGTTCTTGGTGTATATGGCACTATGTGGATATATGGACACAATTCTCCCTGATGAACAGGGTGCACCCTGCCCTTCAGGTTACTTTCAGATCATTCTTAATACTGCACAAATTTAGGCACACAAATAATTCAAATTGCCTTAACAAGTGACTAACCAAAAAAAAAAAATGTGTTGAGAGAAATATAAACAACAAAACCCTCAGCAACAAAATAAAAGCTTTAAAAAATCCAAGAAGTCCTGGATCATATGTAGCAATAATATAAAGGACAGTTGTCATAATGGTCCTAGCTGACCTCCTGATACCCCTCCCTGTCCTGTCTGTCAGACTGCTATGGATTGTTGCCTAAGATTGTATTTTATCTGTTCTGAAAGGAATTTTCTGAGGTTATTCAAAGCAACTTCCTGTGTTTTTTTTTTTTTTTTTTTTGCCTTCCTTGCATCAAAATGGAATTTTTCTCATCCCTTTCAGCAGCTTCACACCTTGTCTAATTTCATGGTTTCATTTGCTGTAGACATGCCTATAGCAGCCCTTAGTACTCTTCAAATCCCTTGCCAGCTCTTCTCCAAGCAGGCTTTGGCTTTCTTGATTCCATTCCTTCATGCTAAGACAGTGGTTCTGTATTCCTTCTGGGTCACTTGCCACTGTTTCCACCTTGTGTGTTCCTTTTAATGACTTTAGTCAGGAGCTCGTTGTTCATTCTTGTCAGCTTCGCAGCTTACTGCCACCTTTGCTTGATTTCCCACACATCAGGATTGGAGAAAGTGATCACTGAAAATCAATCAACAGCCTTGGACCCTCCTGACTAGGGCTGTCTGCCTTAGCTTTCTTCTCATGCTGTGCCTGAACTGCCCAGGTCTACCCTTCTGATATAAAGGGTTATGGTCCTGCTACTGCTTTCAGGGCAAAATAGTACTTGGTTACATTTCTTGTTCTACTGCTGAGGTAAAAATATTGTCTTAATGGTGGTTTTTTTTTAATTGAATCCAGCCCTTCTTATTCAGTCTTAGTCAATGGGGTGACTGTAGGCTCTTTGGGAGTAAGGGTCATCTTTTTTATGTTAGGCATATGCCCTAATCCTCACTTGTCCCCCAGTTTGCATCACAGTGTTTGATGTGTAGGATTCACATCTAGCACTGCATCCACCAGTGCAGAAACTGCATGAGCAGTAGCTGGAAAGTTGTGCAGCTAGAAGAATGTATTTCTGTTGCTGAGTTCTGTATTTACAGTGCACAAAAAATCCATAAGGGAAGAAAAAAAGACGACAATTGGATCTTTAAATACTTATTGGGGCTGCTATGTCAGTGTTTTTAAGCATATTGAGAAATTATGGATACTTTGGTAGTGGTGCTTCATGTTTTGCAAATTGTGATGTCCTCATAGTGTATCATTTTGGAAGATGATGTACTCAGTAACTTCATAAATCTTTCTGTATCTCTGGGGGAGTTTTGATAAATGTCATACTTGGACTAGGCAAATTTATCTTCCTTGAGGAAAAAAGAAAAAGCTCCTTAAATAAAATGAGGTCTAGTTCACACTGATTTTTTCAGTGGGTTCTAGGAATTTGGTCCAGTTCCTGTTATTCTTTCCTATTCTGAGTACCTGTAAGAAACTCTCTGTAATTAAAAACAAAAAAACATTGATTTTCTTTAGTATTTCTTAGTTTTAAAAAAAGTTTGATTTATTTTTGTTTTTTAATGACAGGGAGGAAGAACTAATACATACTTTAAAACTGAGAAATAAAATGTCCTACTTATTCGGGGGTTTTTGTTTTGTTTTCTTGGGTTTTTTTTGTTCTTTGGGGGTTTTTGTTTTGTTTTGCTTTTTGTTTTTTCTTGATAGATAAAAATGGCTGCTCAAAAAAGGGATGTGTGAATAAATTAGTCAGTATTCTAACAAGTGAGACCTTGTGGGTCATCTTACTCTTCCTTGCCAGTGTGGAATTATTCTCTCTGTGCCGTTTGGAAATGCAGTATCTAATTTAAAAATTGCTGAGGTAATGTATTTTCATTATTCCACATTATTTTATCTATCAGAATATATTATAATTTTATAGTAATCCTTTTTAATGACCAGCACAATAAACAACAACTCTCCCGCATGCAGCTGTGATTATGCCTCATTTGTTTGAGGTAATGCGCAGACACAAAAGGTAGGTCTGTATAAGATTTTTGCTGTGCAAAAGGTGGAAGAGGAACCTGTTCAGGGAACTGAGACTCATCTTTGACCTTTAGCATAAAAAATATGCAGCCATTTAGTTGGTTTTCAATTTTTTTGTTTATTTTTTTTGTTTGGTTTTTCTGGTTGTTTTTGTTTGTTTACTTATGGGGTTTTTTTGTTTGGTTTGTTTGGTTTGGTTTTTTTTTTTTTGTTTCTGGAATAAGCAGTGTCACATTTTCAATCACTAAAGCAAAGAAGACCAGAAGCTACCACCAGAAAGGAATGGTGTGTTATCCACCTTCAGTGGCAATCTCTTGAAGCTCTTTAATAATGTGGCCAAGAACCTGGACTGAAGCAGCAGCTTCTTAGTATTTAGGTTAGGAAATAAAGAATTGTCTCTACTCCATTTTTTTCATTTACTCATCTACACATCAAAATGCTTATATTTATAAAGGAACACTTTTATAGGTAGGTATATATAGACCTGTGTGCCATAGATAAACAACTGCCCCTCGAAGTACTTAATAACTTTTAATTTCTTTTTTCGTTATGCATCATAGGATATGCAGTGATTAAAAACAATTCTTCTTACCTGATGTCAACTTCTGCAGCAAGAAATTTTATTGCAGTGTGAGCTGTAGAAGCTGGGTAAACTCTTCCCAAGAGCTTGCAAGGGAGAAAAGATGAGTCATTAAGACACGAGCTGTTTTGTCTTTTGGAACATAGTTCTGTTATCAATTGATTGCACACTGTTCATGTTCAAAACAAACAGAGTGTCCCTAGAATAAGTTTTGGTTTAGGCTAAAGCACTTCACACAGATGGTGCTTTACAGGCTATTTGACAAGACAGTCATTCTAATGGGACATCTCTGGAACTCCAGTTGTTTGGGAAAGAGCTCTGCGGTGGCCTGCGGTGCAATGTTGCTTCAGGCATTCCCTTTGTGGTGATAAATGCCACAGCACAGCTGTTTGTCCCGTGCAGAGATGCACAGCTGTGCTGCTCGAAAAGGAGTTTCTCTCTGCCACGCCATTTCAGTATATTGTGCTGCAGATTTTCACAACTTCAGTGTTAAGCCAGCAGAGGGTACTCTTAAGCTTCCAAGAATAGGTTTCATGGGATGCCTCAGGAGGTTACTGCCTCAGAGTTACTGTGCTGAGGGGAGGGGCTGAAAATGTGAGCTCTTAATTATGGGCCTCATTGTATTTAAGTAAACGTGTTGAATAGGCCACATACTTTGTTGAATAAACCTACACTGCTGTTTTTCCAAAAGCACAGCAAACCAAGATCTTGTCAGTATAATACAGTCTTAAAACCAGGGAAATTCAGGCTTGAAGGCACTCCAGCTTGTTTCTCATCCAAACCAGTGGTGAGGCAGGGTTGCTGTGAGAGCTGAGTAGTTGCCTTACCCACTTTTGAGAGCCCATAAAGATGTAGACTGCATGTCCTCTTTTGGCAGCTGTTTCACAGGCAAAATGTTCATCTGTGTGTTCAGGCTGAATTTGCTGTGTTCCACCTTACACCTACTGTTTATCATCCTCTTTCCATGCACTGCTGTGAGTCCTTCATCTAGTGGCTCTGCTCCTTCTAATGCATCCAAGAAGGCTGCTGGTCATCTCTGCTGCCAGGGCACTGCTGGCTCACATTCATCTCCCTGCCCACTCAACCCCCGGGCTTTTTTACACAGAGTTGCTCTCCAGGTCTCAGTCCCCAGATGGTGTCACTCCAAGAGGATCTTCCTTCCAAAGTGCAGCAATTCAGGCTTGTCATTTTTGAGTTTCATAAGGCACTGTCAGTCCATTCCTCCATCTCAGCTAGATCCCATTTTTCTATTAATTCTTACATTTACACTCCATTTTCATCAAATCAACAGTTCTGCTGCCTTTAATTGAATTAATTTACTAGCATCATGTAGGAAGCTTAAAAGTTTGTAGGCTTGTGGATTACAGATTTGTACACAATGTTACTACAAGTTAAACTACAAAATTACATCATGGATTTCTAGTCTATTCAGAAAATAACAGAGGAACAGAGTTTTATCTTTTCTTTGAAAAATAATATGTCAAGAAGAAAAATAGTCTTTCATATATAACATATATCTCTTGTGTGATATGATAGTCAAGGTACAAGGCACAAACGCACTTTTAACATGACAGAGTGATGAAAACCTTACTTATAAGTATTACTTTTATATTTTTAAAGGCTCATAATCTTTCTCTAAAAATCAAATCTATTTATGTCATTACTCATGTGTAGAAACAGAGATTATTAAAGCACAACTGTTGCTCCCTTGCTGTTCTTCAGTCTTCTTCTCTGCCAGCAGTTACTCCTGCTGTCTACAGCTGTATGTTTTCTGCAGATCAGAAGCATAGCAATGAGGCAGCAAGAAACACCTGGGACCTTTTCAGAATTCTTGCTGGAGCATCTGGAGCTCCAGGATTGTCAGAGGACTGAAACTAATGGAACCACTTTCATGACCAATCTGCAACCTGGCACCACATGAGCCGGACGAGTTGATGAAAGCTGGTGACTCATTAGGGGCAGTATAGCAGTGTTTTGTACAAGACCTTACACCTTACACTAAAGTCAATTAAATTCTACCCATTTCTTCCCAAAACCTTGTGGAAATGTACAGGGTCAGCAAAAAATGTTTGGTTTTGTGAAGGTCACAGTAGAGAATGGGTAGAATTAAATTCTACCCATTTCTTCCCAAAACCTTGTGGAAATGTACAGGGTCAGCAAAAAAATGTATGGTTTTGTGAAGGTCACAGTCTAGTGTACTTCTCCTTTCATTTCATTTTTATGATTTCGTGGTTGGAAAAAATAAGAGATTAGCAAACAGGAAATTAGGTGCTGGAATATGTATAGACCAGACAGTTACCATTCTTGTTACCTGAAGAAAGGTGACGTTAGTCTTCTGTTACTTGTTTCATTTTAAGGTTATGAATAATCTCAGTCTGTAACTGATGGATTTAAATTGTAATAGGAAAGGGTTCAGCATCAGCCTGGAGGATTCAAGGTACTGCAGTACTGCAGAGACAGAGGCCTGCATATGGCTGAAATGTTTCCATCTAAGGCAAGGGTCAACAACATAAAGTGACAGAATTGGGGGAGAGGTCATCCCTTCAGATGCAATATTTTCTAGCTGCCTCTGAGCTCCTTCAAGTGCACTTAGCCTCTAGTTGGAGAAAAAAAGTAGTCTGGCACACTGCACTTGAAAAGATGCTGACCCCTGTTCTACATCTCACACTTCCACGGGAAAACATCCATGGTTGTTGAATTTAGCTATATCAGAGCATGTGTTTCAAATCCTGTAAACTTATGTGTCCATTAACAGCAATTTAAAAACCTGCCAGCTTTCATAGAATTCTATAAACAAGAATATGTAGTACTTCTAAAGAGTTAGCTGCTATTACTCTGAAAATAGTCTGATATTTACCAGGGAAAGCATCACCAGTGGAGGTACATGCTCCATATTGGCCTGCATTCTGTATTGTAATAATATTTGGACTTCCCTCAATATGAAGTAAGAACACAGTGTTTATATGAGTTAGAAGCACTGTACTGGAAAGAAGCAGCTATATGAGTTAATGTTCTTTGAATAGCAGTTGAATAAACTTTCATGGGAAATTTGTTTATTTCTGAACTTAAAAATGGTTCCAGGAAATACTCATGCTGTGACAAAAGGTTTCACTGTTCTTTGGAATAGACAGGAATTTTATCACAGGATCATGGCCTTCTGAGGTTACCAGTTAAAAAATGGGCAGGCAACACTTCTTGAGTCCTTGTATTTACAAATATAAAGAAGGAGGAGAAAAATCATAATTCTGCAAACTAATCATGACAACTGTGTTTAAAGAAATACAGCAAAGCCTGTATTTAAGAAAATACAGGAAAGCCTTAAACCCTTTACAATTCCTAGTAGTAGGTTGAAGGAAGAGATTATGGGAATTTGTTAAAATAAGAAGTTGTGGGAAACAGTGAGTTTTGTTGTTGCTAATATCTCTTCTTTAAATCCTGCCATCCTCTATGAATAAGCAGCAAGCAGAAGATTTTTACCAAAGCATCCAAACTAGGTGAGCTTCAACAATACTTTTTTTAAAAAAACTCAATAGAACTATATGAAAAAATAGATGTGATGACACATAGAACAAAATACAGAACCTTCTGAAAACCAGGATAGTCCAGAATATATGGTAAAGGTGGCACCAGTGAAGTGGAATGAACAGGCCCTTGCCACCAAAATCACTCCAGTAGCACACTGACATTTTACTTTAGTTCTTCCACAGGAAGAGCTGTGGAACATGTCTCCAAAGCTTTTTGACTGACACCTGTCAGCAAGGACAGATGACTGATGAGTGCAATGGCAGCACACCAAGGCATCAGTCAGTTGCATCCTGCAAGATTTCAACAAAGATTGCTCTGAGTTTCTCCAGGTCCACCTTTGAAGTACCTTTTTTAAAGTGTAGGAAGTTCAGATAACACATCCATAAACAAATCCATGGTGGAGTGCAGAGAGGGATGAGATTCCTGAGTTCTAGATGTAGCTTTCCTGTAAATTATTAGTGTGATTTTTGGATCGTTTTCTTCATTGAGCTTTATCCTTTGGACAGGCCTGTAGTTAATAAACTGGCCTGGGCAATGTTATCCCAGTGTGAGGTAGGAGAGCACATCCTTTAATGCAGAGGGTGGAATCTCTCTGGTGCCTCTCATTAAATTTGACGGCCAGACAGGAATTAAAAACATTGACCTTAGTTAGGAAATTTAGTGGACTAAGTGGCCACCCATAGTCTTTGTTACTCAAGGCATCTGTAGGTTATCTGACTTGCCCTGGAGAACCTGACAAGCCTGTGGCAGCCTGGGCTTTGGATGAACTCAGTGGTATCTGGTGCAAACCAAACATCTCTAGTGAACACAGGGATCATAGTGATTTTGTGCTTTCTAATGTTTCTGTGAAATTTGTATCACCACAGAAGTGGGAGAACCACTCAAAAACTCCAGTGTGAAGTGTCCAGAATGGTGAAATAACTCCAGGCTTTGGACTGTGGAGCATAACACATATCAGTTCAAACAAATCCAAGAATTAATGTAAACTTTGTAAGGACAGGCAGCTGCAATTTTGGCCAGAATTCAAGGAAAATAACAGGCAGGGGGAAAAAAAAGTTGGTTTTGATTATATGAGGTTTGGTTATGTAGTCATAATTGGAATTTGGATGGCCTCTTATTCAGGGAATAAGTGCTGCTGTATGCCCACAGCAAGAGCAAAATAGATCAACAGAGAAAATTATAAAATGCAACATGACAAATGCATATTGTCTCAATCTCTTCTTTTTTCCAAATGCATTTTTTTTCCCTTTATTTTACCTAAAAAGTACCAATTCTAAGAAAAAAATAAAGCTTTTTAGAGGATGGCAATGACAGCAGGACAAAATGTTCTTTCTTCTTCACAGAGCCAACTTTTCTTATGAGGACCTGTTAAGAAATGCTAAACTTTATCAAACTTCTTCAAACTCTCATTCTTCCATTGCTATTGATGTATCTTGTGCTGACAAGTCATGAACGATTTTCTAGACTACTTGTTTCTACTGCTAGCAGGAGTCACCACATATTTTCCCACATAAAAGCTCTTAGATACAGTGACTAGTGTTTAAAATAGAAATTGATTTCCAGAATTGATATTTTAGTGGAAATAAATGAAACCAGACAAATGAAATTATTATTATTTTCCAGCTGCAAACACAGCTTACGTTATTATATTTAGATGGCCTTCTCCAGCTTCAAAGTTAGTGGCAAACATTTAGCTAATTAATAAAGTTGTGCATGCAGGCAGGGAGAAGTTCAAGAATGCCTTCCAACACTGAACATATTTTGGAGATGGCAGATCATACTGATGAAGCCATGCTGAGGATCATTTTTTTCTGGTTAACTCCTTGGCTTTCTCTGCCCCTCCCTTCCCCACCTGCTGCATTCCTCCCCACTCCCTTGGTTTTATCTGCTGCCAGTCTCCTTCCTCAGACCACAGCTGTCCAAAGGCCTTTGCTTGCTGCTTGCTTTTTTCCTACACTTAGTGTTGTTTTTCCTCACTTCTGTTGGTGTCTAAAGAGAGAGATGGGATGCTTCCCCTTGCCAATAAAAACTGGGGTGATCCACAGTGATTCAGCACCTCTGAAGGGATGCAATTAGTCAGCCAACCCTGTCACTTGGGGGTATCACTCAAGTCAGTTGTTACCATTGCTGTGAGTCAGTGGGAGACTTACCCACAGTTTTTATCTGGAGCATGGCTGAGACATTAGAACACTGAAAATGAATGAGTGAAAACAGAAAACTTTCTGCCAATGTTTTAAAGAGGTCTCTTGCAAGGAGAATACCCTAGTCATTGGGTGGGTACCACCTCTTTTTATTTGAGTCAATGAGCTTTCAGAAAGGAACAAAAGTTCAAAAGAGAAGAAAGATAAATTCATTCTGTCTGAATACTTGAATTAGAGAACTAGACAATGGCATGACAGATAAAACATTATTTAATCTGGCTCTCTTGCAAAGAGAAATCTCAGCTCCAAAGATACACAAGAGTAGAGGCTAAACAGAGGGATAAATTGAATAGCAGATGGGTTTGCTTGCTCACATGTAAGCAAAACAAAACACCTTTATAAGCTTGTCCCTCACATGGGAATTTCTTGCAAATAAGGACTGAATGTGGGCAGAGCAGCAATTTGGGTGACACTGGTAGCTGCATCTCTGGGCCTACACTCAGAGCACTGCACTGGGCTGGAGTGGCTGAAAATCTCTTGGTACAGTGCCAGTCCACAGTAGGTGCTTCACATAGATATCACAAGTTGTTTATTATGACTGCAGATTTCTCTTCAAGGGGTAAGCAGTACTGAGTGGGGCTGGCAACGTGTTTGTATACCTTTACCAAAGCCTGGTTATCTGCTGAGTAAAACTGCAAGTAGAAATATTTATGAAACAGTTGCCCAAGTAAAACACAGATAATATTTCTGAACAGAAAAGCTAGCACCCCACGTGAAGAAAATGCTGCTGCCTTGACGATGATTCTTGCTTCAATGTGTCAGGAGACTTAATGCAAAGTCAGACTATTATATACCCAGTGAAGCTGAGAAACAATATCACTCAGCAAACAAAGTCAGTCCCTCCTGGTTTAGGAATTAATAGTCTTTTGTCCTGCAGGGAGGCTTAATTTGGCTTGAATTAGCAGAAATGTCATTGTAATGGGTATGCAATGATGGAAATCAAGTCTGCCTCTGAAGTGCTGCACCACTTTGAATGCAGGTTATCACAGACTAAGGATACAAATGAGGCTTGGATGCAAAAGTACTGACTTCAGAATTAGCATACATTTTTCAAGGCAGATCTGCATTGCAGTTACACCAAGGAAAAAATCAGAAAAATGTGTCCTTTTTTAATTGGAAAAAGTTTTTCTGACACTCTGAATGCCCCTCAGGCAACTGACAGACATATTTCATAACACCTATTTTATCACATTGATAAAAATTTATGCTTGCAGAAGTTTTATGGTTCATAGCAATGATAATTAATCCCAAATCACATCAGTTGTTTAGTAGTTTCAGTGTTGTGCTATGTTATTAATAAATAACATGCCATTTCTCCACAGTGAAGCTTCTCATGCAAGGAGTATATTTTCAATACAAGATTCTATTGTTATAGTGGTTGAGTATGCCAATTCAGTAAACAGTATTGTTAATTTTCCATTATTATTAATGAAATAATTTTCTATTCAATTATCAATGGTAATAATTTTCTCTGAGAGTCTGCTTTCTGGACCAGATTTGTAATTTCTCCAAAACCAACAAAAATGTAATTACAATAGGATATTTTATTATAAAATATTAAATGCGTTAAGTAGCTTTTGGGATCAGACCTATATGTTGCAATTAAATTATTTGGTATTTTTGATAACATCTGCTTAATATCTTCCAAATCTTCTGAAAAAAAAAAAAAAGCATTAATTTTCTTTGTTCAGCTTTGTGTATACAAAATTTGTAGTACCCAGCAGTGATGGCTTTTAGGGCTACTTAGGAATTATCTGTTCCTCTACCAAGTCTCTCCAAAAAGGCTTGAAGTGTTGTTGTCCTATCTAGTTTACATCTTGGGTGCGTTGTGTGATAAGCTGCCCACTGCCATAGCCCACATCCATCCTGCCAGGGCTGTTTAAAAGGGTCAAGAGGTGCCCTGGGACTCCTCAGTGTAGATGTGTTGACTTTGGATCAGCACTTGTGTTTGGCATTGACCCATCTGCACACTGGGCTCCCTTCAGAGCAGCAGCATGGGGACCTCAAGCCAGCTTTGTTTGTGCACAGCAGCTGAGTTTGAGAAATTTTCCCCTGGGTGTTTGTGGACCTCATTCAAAACAAAAAACCTTTGGGCTCAGAAGCTCTAGGCAGTTCTGTTGTCTGTGTTGCACTTAGCTCAGGATGTAGGTGTTGATTTACCCATCATGGCAGACAGTGATTCCCTTTGCACAGAAACCACCAAAATTGGATTAATACAGCATAGCAGCAGGAGGAGTTTGTTCCTTAATTAGAAACATAACTCTTATTTAGCAGGTCTTGCCCTGCTGAGTTAGAAGTAACCTATGTGCTGTTATAAACCCTGTTAGGAGCCACTTTGACCTCTGGCTGGGCTAAAGGTGATGGGAGAAGCACATCACTGTTCTCCACATGCTCCCCTCTGCAGAAAGTCTGCCCACTCCTTACTCATGGCGAGTGGAACATTTCCTCACAAGGCCCTTGATGAGTCAGCCAAACCCCATAAATGGCCCCCACCCACACAAGCATCTTCAGTCAGAAATAGACCTCTGTATTACAGAGCTGTTTTACAGGGTAGATTTAGGAATAGTTTAACCAATAAAAACCACCTGTGAAGTGTTGGAGACTCATTGCTTATACCGAATCAGAGCAGGAAATTACTTTCTTCTCAGGATACTCTCCTCTCCTGCACTTACAACTAGGCAAAGCTATGGTAGGTGTGTCTGTTCAGTGAGACAAGAAATTGTTGAAATTACAGGAGAAAAGGAAATGTTTAGTTTTCTTAGAATTCAGAGTAAATAAACTACACTGGAAAAAATGCAGTGTTCTTGTCATCCAGCACTTGCTGAGTGTTCATTAAAGAAAAAAAGAACAGAAAGAAAAGCATCCAAAAACCACACAGATTTTTGCAGAATACACCAATTCATTAAATGTAACCCACAAAAGTAACTGAAGCCACCTGTTTCCACTTCCTCCCTAAGAAAGGGAGATCTGCATTGAATGAAACACGGAGCAGTGAGTGCAGCAAAGCCTGCTGATGACTCTCAGCAAATGAGTTGGACAAAATATTTTTAGCAGGAAATGGCATATCCCTCTCTTTTTGACTTTGAATCCAAGCATTTGTGTTCATTATCTTTTGTATAACTTCAGCCTGCCAGATGATAAGACTCACCTACTGCAACCTGGCGCCAGATTATCTGCACTGTAGAATTTTGTTAGGTTTTAGGATTCCTTCCAGGCTTTATATTAATGGGGCTGTGTTTGGTTTGGAATCTAATGATGAAAATGGTCATGGGTTGTCACTGAAAGCTCAAAATAAATTTCATTCTCACTTCAGCTAAGGAGGTAATGACCATGACAAGAACTTTACTTTCTCGTGGTCTCCTGCTTAGGTACAAGCTTAATACTGTTACAAGCTGTTAAATGGTGCTTTACCTTGTGAGTGCCCCATCAGTGCTTGTTGATCTCATCTGTACTGACTGGGTAATTAGTGCCTCTGGTCAGCAGATGATGCATTCATTCTCTGTCTTCTCTCTTGCTGACTGATACTGAGGTGTTTTGAAACTTTATTCTCCTCACATCCTTTAAAACACTATAAAGAACATTTTCAGGTAATTAATAGGTAGCTGTCGTTATTACTGCTGTCTTTAGCAAGATGATTCAAACACTAGTTTTCATAAATGCCAGGTTCTGATGTTGTACATCACAGCCTTTGCCTTACATACATAGATGTCTCTGATAGGGTGCTCCTAAAGCTGCAGATGATTCTTGCCCTAGTATTTGAAACCACTATGTCTCCAAATATCGAGACCTCATAACTTATAACATTTATACTTTGTTGTTTTAATTAACCTAATGAAATAGAATAAGTAAAAGAAATACATAAAACCCCTTTTTATTGCAATTGGGCAGATCATTAACTGGCTAAACTGCAGCAAAGTAGCGCCAGTTTACAGCATGAGACCTTTAGACGCTGAAGAAATTACCTGTGAGAAAGCTTTATGTATGTATGTAATTGTTTACATTATGTATGTAATTATTTGCTGTACAATAGTTGCTAATTGATCATTCAAAAATAATGATTCACAATTTAGAAATCATCAAAAATGTTACACATTCTTACTTCTTGATCTTTCCTTTTGACATCCTTTGATTGACATTCATGTTGTCATTCTGAAGCATGCATAGTTACATAAGCATTAATGTTACAAAATCTGCTATTTATATCTGCTTTAAAACCAGAGCTATCCCTGTTTCTTCATAACTGTGGCACTGGAGCCTGTTGTACTGGATGGTGGAATGAGTTTGTGATTTGATTCCCCACAGATGGTTTCCCTTCAGTCCTCCTGGAACATCCAGGTGACTCCACAGTGAGCACGGCCAGCACAGCTATGCAGGGTGTGTTTGTTTGGTGGCTCTGTGCAGTTCTGGTCAGGTTTCCCTGGGGGGACAAAGCAGTTCAGCAACAACAGTGAAATGACATATGCTTGAACTAGGAGCACATGGCACCGGTAAAACTTCCATTCTTAGTGGTTTGGCAGTGGATCATTTGGGAATTAGGGATGAAAGCAACAGATGTTATGCATTCAAGCACCTGGATAAAGAAATGAAACTACATCTATTAAGCAAAAGGGTGAAACTTGCATTTGTCTGTGATGTCCCATTCTAGTCAGATAAGGTACTGTTTGTTTTTAAATGGAAATATGGCTTGGCATAACATGACAAAACATAAAGGCCCTTGTAGCCACGTTACATCTGGGTCAGATGTATTTGATGTTCTTACTTTGATCTCCTGTCTAATCAGTGTGTTTTCAGCTTAGATCTGGAATCCATGTCTCTTGTAAACATGAACAATTCCCAGACCTTTTGATCTGCAAAATGACTCATTCTTCCACAACTCTACTCCAGGACAGCAGAGAGGAGTGATTCCTCTTCATAGGGGTTCTTTGGCAGGCTCCCCTGAGACATATAAAACTCTCTCCTAGTAAAACTTGAGAGGCTAAACAAGGTCTCTACTGGAACTCTAGGAGCTTGTTCTTTGATATTCTTCTCCTCTCCTTCCTCAGGACTTAAAAACTTGGATAAAGTTTGCTATGATATCTGGATTAATTTAGTACATTACCTGGAATTTGTTGTATAAGGAATCTGGGACTGTAAAATAAGAAAGGAGATAATGGATAGTAGATAGGCTGATGAATTCTGAAGGAAGCAAACAGAGGGTAAGAAAGTGCAAGAGTATGAAAGTGCAAGATAAGTTTGGACAGAGGGAGAACAGAGACAGCAGAACCAAGGCAGAAGGTGAAACTCTGAGATGGGCTAAGCAAGGGCACAAGGGGAAGGGACTTGGGTGCCCCCAGACAGGGTGCTGCAACTGGCTGAGGAGTTTGGAGAAGAAATTAGAAATCTGTACTGCTGGGATCCAGACCTGTGGGTAGAGACGAGTGATGGGAGGTTGGTGAGAGTGGAGCCAGGCTTCCTCAATGGGCCAAGGCAGGGGTAACTCAACCCATTACTGCCCAGCCATCTAGGAGGGAGAGCAGGACCAGCCCAGGGGGAAACGAGGAACAAACTTCAGAGGCAGGGATGTGGAAAAGACAAGACTGAGGTAAGCCCAGATGGACAGGGAGCCCTAGCAAAAATGGGTGAGAAGTGATGACCACTAAAAACATTCTTCATCATGTGGCTACCCTCCTGACCTTCACCTCACCACTTTTTGTGGTACAAACTGGTCCTGTTTCTTTCAGAGCTCATGAAAATCTCTCACTCTTTGCTATAAATTTAAGGGATTAGGTTTTATGTTAAGCACCCCCCCCCCCCCCAGTCTTAGTAAAAGTGTAAAGGTTAATTTCAATTGCAAGAGATATTTTTTCCTTTGGAAGCTTACAGCCATTTTGGAAAAACATTTTTTTCTCACCTTTCTCTATCTCATTCAAACTGCAAATACTAAGATATGAATCTTACTAAAAATAGGATGACACCCTGTAAGAAAAGACAATGCCAATGCACTCACAGGAGTCTGAATTACAATAATCCTTTTTACTTTGCCCACAATTTCTATTTCTGTGTGCTGCTTCTATGGTGATTCTTTTGTGTGATATATTCAGAATATGGGTAGGAGCTGTGAGCTATTTTTGGAATGTGATACTACACATGCAAGCAATGGATCACGTTTATGAACAGAGGAGGATTCTGCAGAAGATGTCTCATTAGGTGCTATTAAAAGTATGTAATTCACAGATAATGTGAAATGCAGCAGGCTTCCAAGACAGCAAGGCACAAAACCTGTTTGTGTTGTAAGCAAACAGAGACAGAAAGCAGTGCTGCATTTTTAATTGATGGGTGCAGTCCACCTTCTAAATTGCTTATTTTGACACAAAGTCACTACACAGGCACAAATTTAATTTTTTACTTTGGTTTCCCAGTTGAATTTATTTCTGTTCCTTCTCTTCACCTAGAGGAAAAGCCAGCGTTTATGTGTTATTTCTTTTATGTGTTTTTACCTGAAAAGCACTTACTGAGCAGTGCCAGAAAGGTATGACGTGTCATCCTTGAATGTTTCAGCATCTGTGTATCTGGGACTTGTGGTATCCAGGGGGTAATAGAAATCTGGGCTGATGAGTTTCCCTGGCATGCCTTTCACATCATGCACAAATCCATGCTTAAAATATGCTGTGTGGGCCACGTCAAGGCACCCCCGCTGCCATTTCCCTTACTGAAGGTGCCACTTGCTCATCAGGTCATTTTTAGCTTTTGGCTGGAAAACTGCTGGGCTTACTGAAAGGCTTGGGGAGTTCCCTGGGTGTTTTCCATTGGAGAAACCTACATCCTGTTATTGGGGAGCTTTTCGACTTCCCTTTGCAAAGTGAAAGAAGTCTGGGAATGCAATGTTTATCCGTTCTGATCTCTTTCTGGCTCATGTCTGTCTATGAACAGCAAGTGCCTAAATAAAAAGGAAAAGCTATCTAGTAGGGTGCTGATTTAAAAACCAACACAGATGGATCAGCACTGAGAAGTCTGTATGTAGATGTAAGTATATGCATGTGCATAAATGTATTAAACACTGTGTGTGATGGATCCTAAAATAATCATCCTTCAGGCCAAAACCATTTAGATTCCTAACTGAAGATTTTTCGCATGTGCTTATATTTACCTATTTCTACAGAGCACACACACGAGTGTACCTGTCTGTAGAGCTGTGTCCTGCAGTCCTGCGGGGGACCCGACCTGTGCTGTTTTTGGGGCGCAGGTGGGGTCCCCAGGGAGGCGCGCAGCCGCTAGATGGGAAGTGCGGCTCCGTGCGGGGCAGCGGGATTCAGGGGCTCACAGCACGGACTCCTTGTTGCTAATTCGCGTTTGTTTAATGTTTCGTTGCCAGGTCTGGCCTGTGTCTGTGATAAGCCCGCAGAGGCAGGAGCAGGTCGTGCTTGGAGCTTTCCCTTTCACCCACTTGGACAGCGGAGGGCACGGACGGGTTTCTGGTGAGGAGCTGCTGCCCTTGCACCGACTCCTGACTGCGCAGTAGGAGGGCAAGGGGTCCCAAAATCCCCTCCTGACCCCTCGACATTCGGTTCTAGAGACCTGCAAGTGCTCCAGGGTGTTCACAGGGAAACCTGCTAGGAACATGAAATCTGGTCAGGTGAAAGTTTAACCCGTGCACATCCCCATCATTTCCATAATGCCAAGACAAGTATATGCCCACTTGGCTTCACAAACAGCCCATCCAATGACACTTGAAATGGCAAAGAAACTGCTATTTTTGTTTTTATGGAAAGGAGAAAGCTTAAAATATGTATGCATTATCTGGATATATTTGGGATATAGCATTCCCTCATGCAGTTATGGTATTTATTCAGAAACAGTGGATAAAGTAAGCTTGGATTCTGGATAGAGCTGAGACACCTGGTTTGTGTCCACTGTTGTTTTCATGTCCTGTAAGTTCATTAGAGAGGTATGACAGCTTAAAGGAGTAAACCCATGTGGATGAAATCCTTTGCTTTCCTTGGGGCCAAGAGAAGGATTCTGAGCACAGAGATAGGGTAGTAAAAACAATAATACCTTTTCATTTTTTTTTCAGGGTAAATGCTACCATCTTGGCTTTTTGTGGGATATTTTATTATGGCTGACATTTTATTATAGTGCCAAGTTCCTGGCACATGGTCCAAAAATGCTGTAAGTCTTGTCACCTTCCCAGTTCCTCACAGCTTGCTGTACTGTATTTTTTTGGTATATTGTTCCCTATAACTCCCCAAATTCTAAAGCTGCCTTAAAAACTTTTGGGAACAGTCCAGTTTACAAATCAGTGGAGTCAGCTAGGAATGTTTCACTGATTTAAGTTAATCTGAGTAAACCTTCCATCCTGCTTTAAAACTTGTAATCTTTGTCTTATGTTTTTCAAGCATTTGTGAGATGGAGAAGCATGCTGATGGCTTTAAAGTATTTAACTGCCTCAGCACTCTCAAAATCTCAGCTGAGCAGCAAAGCCAAGGGCCAGGCTCCAAGAGCACCCTCCCTCCCCTTGGATCATACTGGAGGTTTGTTTGTTTGTAAAAATCAGCTGGAAAGAATCTGAGCTCTGGCTGAGCTTGACCTATGTGATGGGTGAAGTGTCTGACCGTGAGGCTTTCAAAGGGTCTGGCATAACTATGGGAGCTCACAGTGTACAGTGGTACTGGGCTGGAGGTTCTCAGTCAGGAGCTGGCTGACAGGTAGGAACCTCTCAGCTGGGGTAAGGGACCAATAAACAATAAAATAAAGGACTCCAGTTCTCGCTGGTTTGTGCAGTTCTAATCTGAGTTATATTCAGAGAACCAAAGGTACTGGAGAAATCTGCAAGATTATTTAGGATCTTCTCAGAAACCAGATGATATAAGAAAATCATCTGGAAATCCCTTTTCTTAACAAAAGATGAAAAGAAAAAAAAAGGCAGGGTATTGCAGGTCAAAAGTGCAGTGTCATAATAGGCAGCAGTGTGTCCAGGAAGGGGAAAGTGAGGACAGCCTAGGAACAGGTCTTATGAAAGCAATAGGAGAGGGAATCCCCTGAGTCCAATTTATATAAGGAAATTCCAGAAGGCAGGAAGCAAACACTGTGGTTCAGCCACAGTGGGAAACAGGGCTTTTGTGGCTTTCTGTGGTCACTCAGGGTGACTTGACATTTTGAGTACTGATGGGGGGGGATTGAGGTGAATCATCCCAGGTAGAAGGGGAATGAAAACTCCACAGTCATTCAGACCACATCCTGACCTCTTGAATCCAGCTGGAAATATGCTACTTCTTGCACTTCCAGGGAGTCCCAGACATCATCATTTTCTCTTTCCTGACAGTGCTTCAGAGTCATCATCAGGTGTCATGGTGGCCTTAAGCTTACACCATCCACACTACAAAATAACTTCTGAGTAACCAGGATATGGTAGAAAAGTTTCACCCCCTGGCTTTGAGCAGGTGCTTTATAGCCTGTGCTATGCACATCCTACCCCATCCTACTCATATCCACGCTAAGCAACATGGACCATTTCCCTTTTTTCACTTATTTATCTTTGTGCCTTTTTATTGGGGTGATTTCTCTGCTGCTTGGTTACATATTGGTGTTGGATTGTGCATAATTGTCATGGTTGGTTTCTTGCTTGTTTGGCATAATTTATCTCCTTCATTGGAAAAAAAAATTAAAACAAATATAAGGAAGAACTGAGGTGACTGCAGAGCAGGTTGTTTTTCATGTCCTCATTTTCACTTGCTGTTTGAATTTGGTCTGCCTTGAAGGGCCAGTTGCCAGTGATTGTATCTGCACACACACACATACACCACAGATACAATGAACTTTTCATAGTCAGGCTTTACAAGTAAATGGAGGGTGCTTGTGTTCACACAGTTAGTTTGGATTCGTTCATACATGCTTTTGAATGCTGCCTGTAAGCTGCTTCATGACCTCAGATGTCACACAACTTCCTTTTTACATCCGATACTTAAGTACCAGGCTGCTGAAGCATCTCTGTGTGAAGTGGATTTCAGAGTCTTTGCAAGAGAGGTTTTTGCTGAAGCATTCCATAGAAGTATGCTCCAGTAAATATTACCTTTAGTTCAGATTAAAGTATGAAAGACTTAATTTAATAGTATTGCAGAAGTCAGGTAGTACTGAAAAATGTAGGAGTCCTAGAACTTCTTTACAGCAGTTTTTTAACAGGTTGAAAGTTTAAAAGTATTAAAAAAATCATTGCACATAAATACTCCTGTATACATATTTTATAGTGCAAGAATTCAAGAAAGATCAAATTCAACACAAAGTTCATTATTTAAATATAAATGTCAATTTACAAGTGATAGAGTAGCCAAGTCATACCACTGTGGAAAGACAGGGCTTCTCTTGCTTGCCATGTTTCTCCAAATTTCTTGCAGTGAGTTGCAGGCATGTATAAGCAACACCCAACTTAATAATTTTCAAGGCATAGTGCAAAACACAAATTTTATAATTGATAATCACAAAGGTCCAGGCTGGGGAATGAGAAATTACCTAGATATAGGGTTAGCTGAGGACATAATTGCCAAGCACACTATCATACTAGAAAAATGCGTGTATGGAATAAAATGATTTCAATTTGCATATTTGGCGCTGTTTATTTTCTCGTTCCCTAAAGCATCGAGGATAGACATTTCATACCAGCCAAATGTCATAAAACTGGCTCCTGCCTTGCACTGGCATGCTGTACAACATGTATTTTAAACCCTACCAGCAGCCTCCCTTCTGCTCTGTAAGTACAATGCCAGCTGCCGCCGGTCAGCCTGATCTTGCCCACTCGCGGAGCGGTTGTTGAGTGGGAGGAAGCTGGGGTAGCAGCTGGGCTAAGCATGTGCCCAGCCCAGAGCCAAGATAACATTGCTGAGAATTTATTTCAGTGTAATGGCTGATCTGACTAAAGCTATTTGGAGATACAGTCATGCAACTTCTATCCATGGTGCAGATACATACAGGGTGTGAAAGTTTAATGCTTGTGCATCTGAGGGCTGTGATCTCATTCTCCGCCTGGCCACTTGGGAATAGGAGATTGCTGATAGTTAAAGTCATAGTGTAATGAGTGTGAGGTGATAAGAAAATGTGGAGGAAACCTGTATTCATTACATGAACAAATATGATAGAAACAAAGTTAATCTGACACCAGTTGCTCAAAAAGTTAGCTGTTTAAATCTAAGCTGCCAAAATTCAAGTTTATTTCATTCTAGAGTAGACTCATGTGCATCTGGATTCAGTTATCTAAATGTAGATCCTGTGTAATTTTAAATGCTTGTGAGACATACCACCTGCTGTTCCAAGAAACGTCAAATATTTTGCAAATTCAGTATCATATGCAAGCCCGTGCTACCGCCAAATGGCTTGAAGTACCTAAGTTCTCTAAAGTAGCACAAGTACACAAGTAGCACAAGAACCTACAAGTATTCCTTGAATACTTTACACAATTTCAACACCATGACCTCATTGTCTTAATTCAAAGCTAAATCCTACTCCTAAAAATTCAGTGACACCCATTCCAAATAAAACAGACTTCAAAGCTTCAGCTCTGCAAGTGTCCATCACAATGCTGGCACTAATAACTACCAGTATCACACTGGGTTAGTAGTGATGAGGACTTTGGACAGGAGTAACTTGTATTAGGCTTGAACTAAGATGGAGGACAACTGATCTCATTATTCTTTGAAAATATGAAGATTTTTGATTCCTTGAATGGCTCAGGAAAACAAGAATCTCACAACCCTTCAAATTTGGAAAGTAAAAAAATATTGCTATATTGATAATGATGAATGGAACAACACAGTATTCTCGCACCTAATAAGATGTCATCAGTTACTGAATCCAGTCTGGAAGCTGGAGATGTTACTGGACTCTTCTCTGGAACCTGTTTTCATGCAATATTTCATCCAGCAAGGAAGAAAGACTTGCAAGACCTCCTTGAGTCTTAAGTTTCTTTCTGAAACATGGCAATTTGTGATTGATAGCAAAATGAAGGTTGAGATTTTTCCCTGGAAAAAGAACATCTATTGCTACAATCTTATGGATAATGGGCTCTCCAAAGAAGGAGTAAATCCTTGCCCACATGAGAAGTCCTCTCCTGCACAGCTGTGTCAGTAAAGAGCACTTGTGCAGATGCAGTCTGTTCTGAAGAGGATTTTTTCATGTAAGGGGAACTTTACACTTTTGCTCAGGTCAGTGAAGCCCTTCTGTGTCTCTTCTCCATTGGTATGGCATTTCACTACATGTGGTAGTAAGGTCTGGATAATTGGGGGTTTCCCTGCAGACTTGTTTTTCCAGGTCATTCATGAAAATGCCAGATAAAACTAGTTCCGGTATCTGTACCTGGGGATACTCCAGTAATTTCTCCATCCTGTATGTGAAACTTAAGCCCTATTTTTTGTTTTCTGTCTTTTAACCAGCTTTCCAACTCTTAAGTAGCGCTTCCTCCAGAATAGTTGCATTTTGATAAACTTTAATGCAGAAGAGCTTTCAGTTATTTTTTCCTGCCCTGTTTGTTGTTACTATATATTTATTCCATCTGACCTTAATTAAGATAGATTTCTGTGGCAGATGCTAACACTCACCAAGCAGTCATCGTATCTTTTTTCATAGTACTGCCAGGTGATCAACTACCCCTAAAAGACTTTAAATCTGTAAAATCTGCTGTGCTGTAAAAATTTAATTTGGCACAGATCTGCCCAGACACAGGTCTCAGACACAGCCATAGGCTTGGATTCCATCGGGAAGTACAAAGGAGAGGAGCATGTAGGGTTGTCCTGTTCCCCAAATGTGCACATGAACATGGCTGCTGAAGGTCCCCTCGTTGCTTTGCAATGATCATGGCAATTCCCAGCTTGAGCTAAATATGGTTTAAGAAATTTAATTTGTTAATAAACATGGTGCTACTTCTCACCGCCATATCACCACTGCATGCCACAGTGTCTGTTCTGAATGTTGAGTGGAACCACACATGAAATATGCTCCATGGTGTCCATTATGACACTTTTGTTTCTACTGCAAAGGATTAGTAACTCCAATCCTTTGGCATGAGAAGAGTCTTATGCCTTTATCCTTCATCCTTTGATTGTCTTGGGTTTTATCAGGATACTGTCAGGTAGCTAATGATGGGTTTTGTGCAGCAGCTGATTTCTTAGGATGGGCCCCATTTATATACAAAAGCAGTCACCCAGCCTTGGTAGAGCAGACCTCTCACCTGAGTGTAGCTAAACTCCAACAAATCTCATTGTTGGTTCATTCAACCATATACACAGATGAAAGAGTATTTCACACTGGTTTTTACCTTATTTGAGAACACTTCATAGTCTAATATTGCCACTTAAATTTAGAGTATTTAGTGTATAGTAACTGATGTATTGCTTATATGGAATTAAACCTTTAACTAAAAAACCATGTTTCTAGCTATGAAGTATAGGGTATGTATTTTTATTTTGCATGGTGTGTTTAGTAGGTGGCAGTCTGTCTCTTCCTTTCTAAATGTTCCTGAGTTATTGTCATGATAAAACTTCTAATTCTGTAAAAGAGAGAAACAAAATGTAATTTTTACCTTGACAGAACTTTGGGATGGATGAAGCAATTTTCTGAAGTGTCTTTAAAAAAAAGTTTCACCTTGGGACAGAAAACAGAAAAGAAAGATTTAGCCTGTTAGAAGATTCAGGGGTGTTAACACTTATATACTTATGTACCTATGCAGACAAAATAATAAAACCCTAGTATTTCCTAAGAAATCACCAGCATGCTATATAATTTCTAACAATGCATCCGAGGATGCTGCACAGCCCCATTATCCAAATGTCTGCAAGCTTCACAATATTCAATGTTTTTTCCCATACCATCCCTGCTAAGGAGAGAATGCGAACAGAGAACCAGAAAGACATTCAAAGCACTGCTGAACAAAGACCACTGCACTGAACTTGAACATCTGAGCTTGTTTCTGAGTTTGTTCTGGCACACAAACTGCTGTGGCTCAGCCCTGTGATCTGTGGCTCAGCCCCTTTGCCCTCCCTGCTGCAGGGGAAGGAAGCATCCAGGAGAGGACACACCTGTCTGACACCATCAGCAGCCCTGCAGACTGGTGTGTACCTGCTCAGCCCTGCTCACACAGGCGTCAGCCTCAGCTAATTCTGAGCAATGCCAGTTGGCCCACACAAACCACAGGGACTGCAGAACTCAGCAAGGTTGCTCAGTGTCCCTGGGTTCTCCAGGTGAGAGTGCTATGCTCTGCACAACCACCCTTCCTGCACTTGCAGGGGTGGTCAAAGCTCTGTGGCTTGTGCCTTGAGGCCGGCTGTGATAGCTAGTGGGACCTGGCTGGCACCTGTCTTAAATCTAAGCAAATTTTGCAGCAAATTAGACCTATCACATAGTATTGAGTTCAGCACAGAAAAAACACCAGCATTTTCTAAATCACTGCTAAAGAAAACAGATAGTACTGCAAGACTGTAGATGTTAATCAAAAGGGGGGAGATCTGATTTAATATTCCTCTCACCCTGGTGAGATTCAGATTGTCCTTCCCAGGATATTGCACTCCTTGGCAGCCTACAGACAAGATTGTGGTAATGGTCATTTATTCTACAGGCAGAATGTGAAACTAATGAGAGAACAGAAAGCAGAAAAGTGTCTAAATCTGCAGGCTACTATTTATAGGTACATCCTCAGCAAGGAGAAATCCTTGTTTCTGCCTCCTGCTTCCACACTGATCTGTGTGCTTGATCCAATGACCTATAAAGTGGTAAATTCAACACAACGTGGCAGGGGTTTTATGCTGTATGAGGCAGTCATAGTAAAGTGTAGAGTGGGGTGATGTTAATCAATAGTCACCACGACTTCTAAATTGTCTCTCTCAGTCAGAGATCGGTGAGATTGGAGATTGGTGTTAAATTACTGCTAATAGGTCCTTCCCACATGGGAAGAATGGGCGAGTGTCAAGACATAAGAGTGGGGTGAGAACAATGGGTTGGAACATGAAGGCAGATGCTGAGAATGCTGGAAGATGGAGCTACTCCTGCTGGTGAAGGAGGCACTGGACAGATAGGAAGCTAGAGCCAAGACAGAGCTATGTCAGTCTGGGTGTTTGCAGAGAGAATGGGCTGCACCAACATGAGGAACAGCACAGTGGGGAACTGTTTCTTTAGGTAAGAAATGAGAACACTGACCTTGCAGACGTCTGAGGAGATTAATTTTTTTTTTGTCTTTCTTTTTCAGTATATACAGCATTTTATTTGGGAGCTGCATATCTCTCAGGCTGGGTCATATAATGGTAGTGCTTCTGCTTTTTCCGCTCTGTGTCGGGTTGTGTGAAAAGGATCTGTCCATGATGCTGTTATCCCAGCTCTGGAGACTTCCAGTGGTTTCTTGGCCTTCAGGATCTCACTTCCAAGGCTGTTGCCCTAGCTGCTGTTTGTCTCTGCACCCACAACCACTCTGAAATCAGGCAAGATTTGTCCTTGTGCTGGCGCAGTGCTGGAGGCAGCAGGGGCAGGTGGGCACTACACACAGGATTTTCATCCTGTAGAGCTGGATATGCCATGGGGCTGCATGAAACTGAAAGGAATTCTCATCTCCAGATAGGAGGATTTCCTTGGGCCTGTCCATGTTTCAGTATATACAGAAGTCCTTCAAAACAGAATCATCTTGGAGAGACTTAAGAGGTTTCAGCAATCAAGGCAAGTGATGTTTAAGATTATGTCCCTGCCAAACCATACTCATGGTGCTACACATGTATTTCATGGGATCTAATAAGAAAATAGAGTCAGTAAAATTAGTCAGTGAATCAAATGGCTAATGTCCTTCTCTGGTAGAAAAACAATCCAAAAACATCCTGGCAAATATAAATGAATGGTCTTCCCTTAGTTCAGGGAGTACTGCAGGATATGCTGGTGTTTCTCTTTATAAGGATAATATTTCTTGCTAAATTAGGAGATTTTAATAAAGGATTTTGACATTATCTTGAGTTACAGTCAGCTGTCATTTATTTTCTATGATCATAACAACATGACAAGTTTTTCTTGGCATTCTAGACACTTTCAGAGAACATAAGAAAGATATTTTAGTTGGGTGAGAGATACAGTACCAATGAGAGGAGGACTATTAAATCTAAGGATTAAGGACAGGGATGTGTTTGATGCCTAGAAGCTCCTATCTCTAAACTGCTAGTGATTGGTTAAATAAGATTTAAGCCAATTTTCTCCTGGTTGATGGGCACCAAAACCTTCCTTTTGGTGACAACTGAAGCCTGAATGAGCAACAAGATAATGGATCATCCTGCCAGTTATTCAAACCATTCTAAATTTAAAAAAAATATGAAGCTGAAGCATTAGGACTTGACCTCAGACATAATTTACGTAAAGAATAAACAGAGTAGTTGTTTTCGGAAAGTTACATAAGCAGTACTTTCCCTTACCACCACACTTGAAATTAGTTACAATACCTCACTTAAAATATGTCAGACCAACTATTTTGAATTGCTGAGCTATAGAATAGCTTGATAAATGGATTGATATTTGTTGTCTCAGGTGGCAAGCTATGATTGTTTCTTTGTGCTACATCTCTTAAGTTGTCAATTATAAAAAATAGCTACATTTCACAATTTGCAAATAGTTTTATAAAAAAAAGCACTACATTTGCTTCAGTAATGTTACCTCAGTTTTCAAAGCTTACTAGAAAATTTGATTTCAGTATCTACTTTCATGCTCCCTCTTTAAAAATTGCTTCTGTAAAAAATGTTGTGGAACTAAATCAAGTTATCCTACAGAACACAGTATGGATACAGTTGGAAAGGACCACAGTGGGTCATCTGGATCAACCTCCTCACTCAAGCAGAGTCATTCCAGAGCACATGGCACAGAATTTTTTCCAGATTGTTTTTTAATATCTCCGGTGAGGGAGACTCCAGTAGATTCAGTAGTGAGCAGTGAATAACTGAAGCAGTAAGTCAGACATAACAAAGTCAGCATTTAATTTCTGACTCTTGAGCTTTAACCTGCCACTATTGAGGCAAGACAAAATTTTGCACTGGTGGACTGTCAGGAGAGCCCTAAGCTAGCTCTGAGTGATGGCTTTGTCTACAGCCCTGCTAGATGCAGATGCTGACTTGGCCACAGAAGCAGTGTATTGCTGTGAGCACTGCTCTGAGCCTGAGCTAATGCTGCCTGGGGCCTGGTTTCAGGGTTGCACAGCCAACAGTGCTGGTGCCCTCTTGTCTGTGAGGATCACACAACAGCTGTGTGCTGAACGTCCTGATAGACTGCCAGCATACCCTGGGTGCTCTGCTGGCCTCAGACCCTGCTGCTGCAAGTCTGCACAGGTCCACTTGCCTCTGGGTTGTGGGCCAAAGAATGGACAAGAAAGAGAGATTTGCTGGGCTCTGTTTTGGTCTTTTTTTTGCCAATGCTCTTTGAAGATTTTATAGACAGCGCAGCCTTAGCTTATGGAGAGCGATGGTGAAGGACAACTCCATGGCTCTCTGTTGCATGTCAATACTGATCTTCCTATTTAGTGGTCATTCTTTGACACACTAGCTATTCTCCCTTGCTTTACAATTTCATTAGTAAGAGATTTTTAAAAATAGATCCTCTTCATAACCACAGTGCATCAGAGAAGAGTCACTACCTTCCTTCTTTCAACTTTGAATGAATCACAGAGTTAATCTTGGACACCTAGAAAACTGTATTTCTAAATATCAGGCAGCTATTTAAAACCTGTGTTCAGCTGTCATTATGTCCTGATAGAGGTTGTGTGGCTCTGAAATGTTGAAAAAATGCACTATTTGAAAATAAAAGCAAGTTATAACACACCAGACTGCAAGCATCTGTACTGTGAAGGCTGGATGGAAAGCTTAGAAAAGAATACAGAGTGGAATTGCATGCTGACAGCTCTCAGGCATTTTTATTCAAATGTTTCATTTAGGATGATTTAAGACCTCCATGAGCAATGCCAGCAGAATCAATAAATAAATGCAGACAGTCTATGAGGATGCCGCTGTCATGGGAGAATGATGAACAAATGCCCACATATCATATTCCTGGGCGTCCCAGCTTGTCCTCCACCCTCATGAGGCGGGCTCTGTGAATTTCTGAAGTGGTTTCAAAGTGAGGCACTGACTCCTGATGGTGTACAGATGTGACTTCCCTAAACACTTGCAAATGTGCCTGTGTTCACACACCCAGATGTGCACATTGCCATGCTTCTGTGATTAATCCTATGGCCTGAGTGGTGAGACACTACATCTGTATCTAAGACATTTCTTCTGATCTCTCCTCAGAGTTGGTAAATCCTTAACACCATTGAAGTAATTAAGAGAGTTCCATGCTTTCACACCTAAGGAAAAAGATGGAAGATGTGGATCTAAATATCAAGCACAGACTTGAAGCTGTTACTGCTATGGGTGTCCTACTTGAGTATTACCTTTTGGCTTAAACAAACCCACCATCACAGTGATGGGTTGGAACTATCCCAGTTTCATGAAACTCATCTCTCCCATTTTTTCCTCTACTGACAGTAATAAGTAATTCAACACAGCCTGCAATATCTCCTATCATCAAAACCACTCATGCCATAGGAGTCCACACAGCACTTGTGTAAAGGGAAGGACACAAACAGATCAGTAATCAGAAAGGAGGGACCTTCCAGGTTTGCATTTCTTTGTTACTATTACAATATCCATTTCTTACCATTATAGTATCCATTAAGTTGGTAACAGTGTTCATTACAGATTCAGGGCCAAAGAAAGAAGTGGTCTTTTAGATTGTAAACCCTTGCAATGCTCATGTATCTTTCTGAAATAGAATAAAGCAGAGCAAGTGCTTTATCTGAGCTTGTTAATTCACATGGTCTAACAGATGAGTTAAAAACTCCAACAATTTCCTTTCTTACTGAGGAAAAATCCAAACTTAATCTTTGATGTTCTGTGTTATGATCAAACTAAGATGTGACAGGTTACTGTGATTTTTAGGCTCTGTATTTTGGCCTCTTATGTGTTTGCTGTGCTCCAAAACTGAAAAGCAGATGTAAACTTGTTGGGTCAGGGATCACATCTTCTATTTAGAATGTAGTACAGTGGCACCTATGAGGCACACATTACAAAGTACAACTGCAACAGTAGCTGACATTCCAGAAATTTAGCAGGAGGCAACCAGATTTACTTTTCCAGACATTTCCCTCCTCTTCCAGCTTTTTAGTTTTGAAGTGCTTGAGTTAATCTCTGACCTAGTGCCAAAATAATCCTGAGTTGATACGAGAAATAATTTCTGGATTTGTGAGAAAGTTGTGTGGTAATTTATGAGAAGTCTTTTAGAAATGGCCTCACCATACTTCTGCTCTTTGGCACTATGAATATAGAAGCTGTTTATTTTCTCTACAGTAATCAGGGATACATGACTTTAATTTCAGTAACTTTCATGTAATCATTTCAGTTAATATAAGAGAAAAAGACATTTTTAAGTTTCAGTCCCAGTGTGAAAATAGAATTTTTCAATTTGTAAATTCATTTGGATAATCTGGGACTCACTCCCTTTTGTAAAAATTTATCAATCTGTCCCAGTGCCTAAAATGAATATACATCCAGTCAGATAAATTTCTCTAAGGATATGGAAATGTCATGGATTTTAACTAAGTAGGTTCAGAACATTTTAGTTGAATTACTGTAATCTCTGTGCACCACCCTCAATCACAGGGCTAATCTAGATGACTTTTAGGGCAACTTTGCTTCATCTTTTATTTTTCTACTAAGCCAGTAGTTTTATTGTGAGGTGACTCAACAAAAATCAGACAGCGTTAACCAGTGGGGGCAAATCCTCATTTGCATTAACATGTGTCCTGAAATAAAGCAAAAATAGCATAAAACTTCACTAGCCTGTTGCCATGACATCAGGAGGTTACAGCACCCAGCCTTCTCACAGGGATGCCTTCCTGGTGGCTTTTCATAGAGAGCTTTCTTCAAGAACCTGTCTAAGATCAGGCAGAGAGACGATGGCATGGACACCTAGCCCTGAGCAAATCCCAAGGTGTCTGGGTCCCTGATTCATGCATGGAAACTCAGCATTAGACAGGGATTGCCCAGGCTGACACGTGTGCTGTACTCATGGCTTTACACAAACAGACTGGTGTGCTGCAGGGGGCTGACAGGTCACTGATTTCAGGATGCCTGATCCCAGTAAGGTAAAACAGGATTCTTTAATGGGTACCTGTTAAAGAAAAGTTTCCACATGAAATTAGAAAATCCAGATCTGCTGAGGTATGTTACCTCCCATTTGACACCTTTCAGATCCTAACTCCCAAAAGATCACCTGTCAAAAATCAGGCAGCTGAAGGAGGGCAGGCAGCAGAGACAGCTGCTGACTACTCCAGATATGGGAAGGCACATACCAGTGGAGGACTTTCTTCAGTGGCCTTTTATGACCATTTTCTCTTGAAGATGGTTTTTATGCCCCACATGAAAAAAATTGCATGTGTTTGAGATATTAAAAACAATGGAAATACCAAAAACTATTCTTGATGCACATTGTCCTACTGACTTCTGCAATATTCTAGGAGAATAGCCTGACTCCAGGGATAAAAGAGTCTGCTATTTACATTTGAATTGTATTTGAAATCACTATTGTATACACAGGAAATGCAGAGAATAACATCAAGATTAGCAATAGAAATAATTTCAGCATTGTATAATATAAAGGGCCTTGGACACTGGTAAGACTTTGATCCTGTTGTAAACAGGATCACTGATGAGCTTCAGAGCATTTTGACCCAAGTGCTGGAAAGATGAGCTCAGATGTGGATCTAGTTTCTGGTTTTGGAAGTGACAGTACATTCAGCTGTGTAGTCCCACCTCCTCTTTCTTGTTTAAAGGTGGAGCAGCAGGATACAGGCTGTAACAACAACCACTTTTCCTGGCTACAGGAGCAGGAAACTTTGGGATGAGGAGAGAGTAGAAGACTTCATGTAATAAATAGCTTAGCTCGACTCAGTGCCTTTGAGCATTTCTTCCAGAGTCCTAAATTTAGATATTTAAACATTTGAGAAGGGTAAGTTGATAAAATGCAATGACCTGTAATGTGCCAGAGTACAGATTAGGTAATCTGACCTTTTCAATTGAACAAGAGAAGTTACAAACTCTGTATATATTTATTATTAGTATCATTATTGTTCAAGTGAGTGGTTTAGATTTTTTCTGGGCTCTGCTTCTGATTCCCAAGAAGTGCATAGGTCTTTGGCAGGGAAGTGCTGTGTTAGGGTTTGGCTTGTGTGCATCTGGAGGATGGATTTCTTTTGTGCTTATAAAATACAGGTGGGATGCAAAATTTTCACATATTTCAGAAATTAATCAGCCAGACAAAGAAAGAAACAGCCAAAATAAAATATGGATTTTCCACCCAAGGATTTGCTAGAGTTAACATAATTTTTAAAAAATACTAAATTGGTTTAATTTGTGCTTTTCTGATCATAGCTAAGAAAGGAATACCAACAAGAGCCAAAAATATAATGTCTAAAGTCAACATATGAATAAATATCTAAATAAATAATGTCTAAAGTGACACACTCCAGAAGAAGAGACACAGAACCAGTTTGGACTCACAGAAGATTGATGTGCAAGATTCCTGAGTTTCTTCTGCAAAGCCCAGTGATGATGCCCACCCTGAAGGAATTCCATCACTGGGGCTGTCTCCCATAACCTGCCCAAGCTCTGTCCTACAAGTAGCATCACTTTTACCTCCACAGAGGTGGTCTTCATGGACTAATTTTAATTATGATATTTAACCAAAGGAGATTTAAACACTTACTTAAAGGGAATACCTTCCTTAGTTGGCCCTAAAATGGAAGAACTGGCATGGTTTCACACAAAATTTTAGTTATATCACATCCTAAATAGGGCATATGTTGAGAAGTGGTGAATGAAGTCAAATAAACTATAGGGGAAAAAAATCTTCTTATAATTAGAGACAGACTGCAAAAAAATTCCATCACACCAACAAAACATGAATGCTAAGTGAAAAACTATCATCAGGCTTAATGATTCATAACCTATTATTTTATATATATCATTTAACATTAAAACTACTGCACATATTTAAAAAGTAAATAAGAAAAAGCTTATAAAAATATTAGTGACTAAATAGTATAGTTGATGGGTTGACAGTGCTTTTTTAGTGCCAGAGATCTCTCTTTGATAGTTTGTCTCTCTGGTATTCATGCCTGTCTGATTTTGTTTTCAAGCTATCCTTGTATTTCAGTTTTACCTTGCAAAAGTACAGACTTCTATGGAAATACCAACACATAGAAGTGCTTTAGAAGGGTTGTTTAGTTTTTTGTGGCAAGATTCAGGTGATATACTTCAGGTAATTTTTTTAAAAAAATTCTGCTTGATTTAGTATTTTCATTCTTCTCAGCACTTAAATAAACCTCCACTTTATTTATCCCTATTACCCAACATTCCCTTGATGAAACAGAGATTTTGCTGTGTACAACCTGCTGGGGGCAAAATAATTGCTCTTATGAAATCAACGGTTACCCCAAATTTAAATTGAAATAGTTGTTTCTGAAACTCTTAGGACATATTCTTGTCTTGCAATGAATTGAAATAATTTAAATTGGGATAGTGAATGCCAGCCTCCATGCTGCCTCAAAATCAGTGTAATGTTCTTCTAGTATTGATGTTTACTATTAGACATATAAATTCTATCCCTTCTTCCAGTGTGAAATCAAAATAAAGCAGACCAGACCCATTTATCCTTTTGCTGCTGTTTTGAACTTTTGGCTTGCTGTGCTGAAGAAAAAAGGTACCGTTTTCTTTTAAACATGTAGTTTAATGTGATCTTTGATATTTGCACTTCAAAAAGATTTTTTTTTTGGTCTGGAACAGTCTTCCACAGATGAGTTACAAACCCCTGAAAACAGAAATTTACAGTGGAAAAGCTGTCACCACATTAATTATGGTAGCATAGATGCAGTGCTGCTTCTATAGTTAGTCACTGCTGAAAAATAAAAACAAGGAAAAGGAGTTCTGACATAAAGTCTATCCTCACAGTACCCTGTGTCAAACATTCAATGTTTAGTTAACTGTGTTTCTAAAAAGTGATTGCTACAGTGCATTCCTTTGCCTTTTTTTTTTTTCTTTTGAAAACATAAATCTGGTTGTATATAAAAGATTACATTTCCACTGACAGATAGCAGCTGGAAAAGAGCAAAGATTACATAATATCAAAAAGCTTCATTGCATGATAAAAAATATGTTGGATGTTTACTTAGATGTTTACTTGGCTTACTCTTTTTTTTTAATTTTTTGAGCTTGAGTTCTTTGTCAGCAGTTTGGATTTCAGAGACTCTAAATTTAAAATTTTTTATCCATCTCCTGTAGGTCTTGGCTTCCTTGATTGCTTCTGGACTTATGCCGGCTCTTTGGGTTTTAAATGAATTTGGAGTATTGAAGTCACTTAAACACAATTTAAATGATCTCATGTGGTAAACTTAGTAGATATTTAATAGATTGTGTGTTTCTGCTTGGTGATACTAAGAGAATATATTGTAATATATTAGTATGTATCTATTTGGCACAGGGAAAAAGCATAAATCATAGAACAGTACAAATTTCATGATGACAATCTTCCAGGAAATATCTAAAGACAATTCTAAAGGAAAAATTGTCTGGTGATACAGCATGCTGTGCTGTAAGATTTTCTGGACTTCAAAAGGCATACAAAAAAGTATAACAAATAAAAAATGCTTATGAAGTGGAAAGAGATAACTTTGGTGCTACAAAGTACTATCGTAAAGCTGACACTGCAATCCAAAGATTTTGGCCTTGGCTGCAATATTTGTGAACCACTGAATTTTAGCTGTACACAGCATTATGTATTTTACCCTTTGGGAGGTTCAGAATGGGACAGAAGGATCTTTTAATGTGACTGAAGATACACCAATACAGAGAAGTAGCTGTAGAAACCCAACTGAGGTATCTGTTAAGAATCTGGGTGTAACACAAAAAAAAAGGCTTCACTTTTTTTGTTTGTTTGTTTTGACTTCTTCCAGACTGCTCTCTATGAAGTCTTCTGTGCCATTCTCTTTCTGCATAATTGTGTCATAATCACCTTTTCTATTTCCAACTCGGTTTTAAAACACATTTCTTCCTAACAGACTGCTGAACATTAAACCTTCCGTGGAAAGATGTGATTGCAGAAATCTGCAGAGAGAGCAGCCCTTCTCATTACTGATCCTGGGTGATAATATGGGATCTGGCATTACTGCAAAACATGTTCACCTAATTTCAAGCATTGCTGGGTGCAGAAGAGCTGTTAAGTGCATGTAAAAATTTAAGTGTTTTCATTATAATAATCTAATTTATGCTATATTTTGACTGGTCCTCATTTTCTCTTCCTTGTGTTATAACACACAGACCAGCCAGAAATAACAGCGTGAAAAATGCTATTACTAATGGTCCTGGTCACAAACCATCATAAGCAAAACGTGACGCTTTCCTATCATTGATGCAAAGCAGCAAAATCCTTAGGTCTGCTGTAGAAATCCTTTGCTGTCCCGTGTTACTGGAGATCTGAGTGATATCTCATCCTGGGATCCGCCCTCACTACTGCCTCTGACAATGTGCAGTGTGCTGGCAGCACAACCAAATGACAAATATCTTATCATCCAATGCTTTTGTGTTTCTGGTGTTTTTGAGGTAGGAACTGGGCCTAGCTCAGGTACTTGGGTATTTTCCTCACTAAAGATAGATAATAGGTACCCATAACTCAGAGCAATTGATGCACAGCAATACTCCACTGAAGACAGGGCAGTTTATAGGCTTCAAATAAGTTACACATTGAGCTGATGATTGTAGAGAAACCAAATAAAATCTGAGTTTCTTTACCTTTGCTAGGATTAACATTTAGTTAATTAATTCAAAATGAGAATGCACTTTTTGCTTTTTTTTTTTTACCTTAATGAAGGAAAGACCTTTCATCTGACATACTAAAGCAAAAGAGTACTTAATTCAGGATCCAGATTTTGCAATTTGGGTCCATCTGTGGTAAGAACAGAGTGTGAACTCATGGAAATGTTTGTGTGAATTTTTAATAAATTGTCACTACCCATTTTGATACAAGGTGGAAAACAGCGCATAAATGTAGCAAGGAACTGCCAGACAGAAAAGAGGCGCTTCCCCAGCAGAGTCCAGGCCAGCCCAGTGCTCTCCAGCCAAGTGCAGAATAACAGCCCCCACAGCAGCATTTAACTCCATCTCTGAGCTGCTGAAATGTTAATAATGGGGCACAGTCAGAAGCATTGAAGTCTCTTAAGGACAGGACACAGAACACCAAACACTGAGAGAAGCATTTGTATTTAATCTGGTAACCTGATTAAAAGTAGTTACTTCATTTTCAGAAAAAAAAAAAAAAGCCTATACCAACAAATGCAAACATTTGTAGTAGGTTCAGTATATGAAGAAAACATAAAGATTAAAAAAAGGGGTTTTTTTGTGGTCCTCAAATAATTTTCACTGATTTGTCTGTTTTTTCCAAGGAATTAGGAAAAGTTCATTTTAGGTCAAAGTAGTTATTATTTCATTATTTGATCATTTTTTGGCAACCAAACGATACAAACAGATATTCACATAGCTTTGGCTTGTAGTTCTGGTGATGGCTGTTTTCCAAGACGTATTTGGGAAGCTAGACCATTTATAAGAAAGGGAAGTATATTTGAGATTTCACAATTCTTTCCTACTTATTTACCCTTGCATGCAGTTTTCAGGATTGCAAAGAAGAAAAAAAAAATAATCTCTTTTTGATTTGAACACACAAATTTGAACTTAACACACAATGTGAAGAATAAAAATTCCTTTTCTGGGTAGAGTTTGAACACTCCTTTAGTAAATTTGGCAGACACACGGTAATAATCTATATTATGTTAAGATACGCAAATAGTTTTCTATGGAAACTAGAAAAAGCTGGAAATTTAAATCCCAGATGGAGTTCTTATTAAGGAAACATCATACTTTTGAAAATCCTATTTCTCCATCTGCATGTAATATCTTTGAAGTGTTTCTCTCTATAATTGCAATGATGATTTCTTTGGATCATACTCTTTATTGTTTATTGCATAACTCTACTCCTTCCTCAAAAGCGCAATCGCTCACCTTATCAGTTGGCAAGGACTTAATTCCATTTCCCCTTGCTCTGATCTGACTGGGGAAATGTGTTACAGTTGTGGCATCCTGGCAAAAGCTCCGTGAAGGGAGCTCCATGTATGGTTTGAAATTCCCTTCCTCCTCAAACCCTCTGCAGAGTTCTGTGCCAGGGACCCTTCTCTCGCCTCGTGGTCTGACTCATTCTGACTCACTGAGCTCAAGAAAGCAGTCAGTGTTACTCCTTTCTGGGAAAGTGCAAAGAAAAAGCAATTCTGCTCCAAATAAATGCAAATAAGTCAGCTGCAAGTATCTGGGGAAAAGCAGTTAGAGAAGTGAGAAATTACTTCTTGTCATCTCATATTCAACTGCAGTGTAATTTTGATCATTATCCTATTTTTCTTTCCTGATGGAGGGAATCAAGTTCATAGGCTGTGAATCCAACCTCAGTGCAGGAATTGGGTAAATAATAGGTCGCATTTAGTTAAATTTGTTTTTCAAGCTGTTGTTCAGAGGTGCTTATCCAGTCATTTCAGTTTAAGAGCATGAACAATTTCATTGACTTTGGTACATTGTTCAAGTGCATTGGCTTAAGCCTCCAGTGATTTACTGGGAGAAAAGTTGCAGTTTCTCAAAGAACTGGCTTCTCACCTCATTTTCTTGTGTGCTCCTGGGAAGATACTACAAAAGCTAGAGGTTCACCCTGCAGATATAAAAAAAAGCTAAATCAATTTCTTCACTAGAAACTGCTTACACTAGAGGACACTTGGCAACATTGCAGAGCTGTGGTGATAAAATACCTGCACCTGCCCTGAGAGCAGGGATGGAGGAGCAGCAGGAGGGTGTCTGCTGCTGAGAAGCCCTCTGCTTTTCCAGCTTCCATAGGGTGCACACAGGTGGTGCTGACTGTTCACTGGGAATTGCCACTTGGAACTGGATCTCAAAATACTGTAGTTTTCCAGATATAAAAGGAGTATTTCACACAAACGTTGTAAGTCCTGTAAACTCAAGTAGTAGCCAGATGGTGTCAGTCTTGTATTGAAGCTTTATAATTAGTCTCTCCTGGTGCTGAATAGATTCTAATAAATTCTGCTGCTCACATATTTTCTTCACCTGTACTTGCCTAATAACAAAAGAAAGAGAGAAAAGAAAAGAAAAGAAAAGAAAAGAAAAGAAAAGAAAAGAAAAGAAAAGAAAAGAAAAGAAAAGAAAAGAAAAGAAAAGAAAGAGAAAAGAAAGAAAGAAAGAAAGAAAGAAAGAAAGAAAGAAAGAAAGAAAGAAAGAAAGAAAGAAAGAGATAGGTGCCTTGCTAAAGTCTGCCATGAGCAGGTCACACAGAATCTCCTTGAACTACAGTGAACTTTTGCAGATGAAAAATGCAGTGCAAAATCTGCATTTCCCTTAAATCTAAGAGTTCCTTTCTGAAAAATTAACCAATCTGTATGTCTTGATTTATCTTGACAGAATAAACGACTCCTGTAGAAATGCTTATCAGCAAGAGACACAGAAAAGAAAGAGTGCCTGCATGACTTAAAATGGACTAAATCCACTCAGAATTGGAAGAGCCAGCAGCTGTGAATAACAGATCATTTTAAGTCAGGCACCATTACGACCACCACCACGACCACCACCACTAAAATAAAAAATCATCATATGAAGAGCTGCAACTTGTCACTAAAATGGTAATTATTCTCTAATCCATTAGTTAATGCAAACATTATGGGTTTTTGGATGAGCTGTAAAACCAAGTTCTTGGCCACTCTTAACTTCCAGAAGTGCTTTGGTACTTTGGCCAAGAGCTAGGGTGTTAACACGAGTGTTCTGTCCAAATTCCATGTGGGTAACTATATTTTGTCTAGCTGACTTTTGCATGTAATTTAGTTAGATACATTATTATTCCTTTCTTGCCTCAGACTGTAGCACAGAGCTGCTGTATTAAGAGCTGCTGCTGCCTTGCCAGAGGTTTCAATAAGCCAGGGACCAGTGAAGGGATTCCTGTTGGTACCAGAGCAGGAATTTCTGTGGTGGTCAGTGTTTTGGGAGTTTGGACTGAAAGCACTCTATAAACAAATGCTCATAACCAAAGCTCTGTTTCAAATATTACAGATACCATGAAAGTCTTGGCATTTGCTAGTGATGGTGAAATCCTGAAACTGCTGGAATACGAAGAAAATTGGTTAGCATCCCTGCTGAGCCCTGAATTAATAAAGCAAGAAAACCAGTAAGAGGGCTCAAGAAATATATGTTATGTGTCTTTTTCTTAGTTGAATTTAAACTTAGTTGAATTTGCAAAACAGTTTAGCAATCTGTAGAAGTCTGTACACTGTGTCAGATCTGCTTTCTCCAGAAGCAGATTTTACAGGGTCCATTGGCCATTCTCCCAGGGGATTGGGCAGAGGTTTTTGTTGTGGTGACAGCATTATTGTTTTTTGGACAGGATGTTTCAGAAGATGTCTTTAGGAAATTTGCTCCATCTTCTTTGGAAGGTTACTTCCTCACTGGATACTCTGGAACAGGACTATTTTGTTGTCTATCTTTTGTGTTCATCTTAAATATTTTGACTGGGACTGTTTTATGGAAAGTCAATTACAATGGTAGCCAAAGCTCCTCTGAGCATAGTAATTTTGTGGGCCAGGCTGGTCTGCACTGCAGTGATTGGGCAGAGGAGAAGCTGCCCATGGCAGAGGGTGACCACAGGTCAGTGCCATTACTGCCGAGTCCTGCAGTCTCCTGCTCTTTTGGCCTTCTGAAGGGCCATGAGTACACTGGTAAAAAGATCACAGCTGCAGGGAAGGCTGGGGTCTCTCCTGTGACAGCCCAGCCCCTGGCATGTGTTTGGCTGGCCCATCCAGGATTCTACCAACAAGTACCTGGCCTTGTTTCCAGGGACAGAGGGCTCCTGGAACTGTTCTCCTTCTGGGACATCAAGGATGGGACTACTCTGCTGTGGAGGGGCAGAGAGCTAACCTGAGTGGACGTGACTTCTCCAGAGATGATTATGTCTCAATTTTGGGAGCAGAAAGAGAACTGGCATTGAAACTAAGCTGTGAACATCAAATTCTTGTGGTTGTGTCCTGTGTCTCAGGATTGTACTTGTTTCTTTTCACAAGAAGCTATTTCAGTCCTTGGAAACCAAGACAAGTGGGGCAGAGGAAGACACTGCAAAATTTTTCCTGGCTCATGGATTACATACCCTGTTCTGCCTGACATAGCTAGCCATATGAGAGACTACAGCATCTGGCTGGTTTCTGCAGGAAAGCTGAGATCTGTCAGCTCTGTCTAACAGCCAGGGATTTTGGGGCCATTTTGTGACTGAGCAGGTCATTCTGCTGTGCTCTCACAGCTTGAATTCACAGAAACATATGATCTCTCTGAAACATTGCAGTTGCTTTCCTCCTCCTGCTGAAGAGAATCTCTCCACTAGTCTGGATTTAGCTTTCTCATTTTATGCCCCTGGAAAAATGGTGACATCTCTTTCTTCACTTCCTGATATCAGTGGGGACTTCCAGTCGCTGACAATTCATAGGCAGCATCAATGTGTGCAGCATGGGAGCCAGGGACAAAGCTGCTGGTTTCCAGTTCTCCCTGTTCTATCTTGCTACTCTGAAGTAGGTTGTTCTTTTCCAGTAGCAATGACCTTTGTTCCTCCCATCCTTCTATCCTAAAACATTATACCAGCCCTGGCATTCTGTTCTTTGGTCTTCTGTCCCACTAGAAGTATAATGAAACAAGCACTGAAAGCTGGTACTGTGTTGTACATAGAAAAAAAAATGGTACTTTATGAATTTGGTGATGCAAAGTGTCACTTCCAGTGGGTAGCTCTCAGTTCATCATGCTTCTTGCCATGCAGAATCTGGGGAAACACTGTCTCTCACACAAATGAATTTAATGTGTTTTTACATGTTATAAAGCACAACTTGTTTCCAAGTGGAAAAAAAAATACAAACAAATACAAAGTTTTCATTATACAGAATGAAAGCTTTATTATTCTGATTTTCTCTTTTGCTCTTTTAGAGTTTGATTTTTATTTTGATTTGTTCTCCCAGGAGTGGTACTCTGAGACTAATAGTCTAGTAGCACCCTATTTCTGTTTCTGGTCACTGTGTAAGAGTCCTAAGAAACCTTTTTACTTCCTGGATTACCTTTTCCATTAGTTCATAAGCCTAAAAAAAGGGTCTTCCCAAGTTCTTTGTAGTCCTAAAACCATGATGGATTTAAGCAAAGGGATATGTTCTCTTTCTGCCTTATTGTGATGCAGCTCCACAGGACCTCTTTCACAGAGTTCATCTGGATCCACATAGGTGTAAATCAGAGCAGAATTTTGCCACTAAGAATGAAGCTGATTTATACACTGGAATTAGTGATTCCCTGTGCTTAGAGATTCAGCCAGCTCTCTTCCTAGTTAATCTTCTTTTTAGTACTTTACTCTATATTCCCTGGTGGCAATATGGGTTGACATGATGAGGTTGCCTTAGCTTACAATGTAGGCTATAGAGGGACAGAAAACATTGAAACACTGGGACAGTGTTAGCTAGTGCTAAAGGTGAAAGTCCACCCACACCCTGCAAGTGCCTGAATCAGTGAAGACATAAGACATTTTCCAGTTAAAAAGGTCCTCTACGCCCTTGTTATTGACACTGTTGTAGAAAAAGGAAATTAGCAAATTGAAAATAAGGGCCCTTCCCTGATTAAGCTCCTCCTTATCACAGGACATGCCACACTTAGCCCTTGTTACATCCCAGCTCACTTTTGGCTTTCACAAGTCAGAATGAGCTTATCTGTGATTTTTTCCATGTTTACTCAAGCTCTCAGCTTGATAGTGATACACGACTAATACTTGGATGCTACCACATTCCAGAAGATTTGTAAAGTAAATGACAGAGAGAAAGAGAGAGAGAGAGAATGAGAGAGAGAATTTTATTTCTATGAAGTTACTTCTGGGGTTTTTGTTTCCACAACCATTGCTATAAAATCTGCAGGCAGCATCTTCAGCCACATTTGGAGCCCTCTGTGCTCTGCTGGCAATGCAGAGAGTGCCAGAGCTGCCATGAGCAGCTACTGGGGATTTTTGTGGCTACACTTTGCCATTTGGCTGCATCCTTTTGTGGACAGAGGAAGATTTGCCTGTATGTTCTGGGTTAGTTTCTGTAAGGAACTGTGATGAGGTGCACTGGCAATTCAGCTTGGGTGATGCAGCCCTGAGATGCATCCAGATCACAATGGGCATGGAATCAGTACAGAGCAACCCTTGAACGAGCAAGCTGCAGGAAGTTTCTTCTCCTTTGCTAATGCACTGCTCCTTTGAGTACTTGTTGGAAACAGCCAAGGAAAGCGCCTCATATCGTCTGTTGCTACACTTGGAAGTACTTCCAATAAATTGTAATTTTTCAGGCTAATGACCTTAAATGACTGTGGTTTGGTTTATTTTTCAGTTTTTAAAGTAAGAAATCTAGCTGGAATTTATGATTTCTTTGGGGAAAAAAAGATACCTCCTGTTTTCTCATGTTTTTTATAAATTCTGTCATTACATGTAATTTTATAGCCTTGGAATTACCAGGAATCTCCAGGAAACCAGACCTTTACAAAAGATAGAGTAAATGATACAGTGTTTTTAATCTAAAATTATGGACATGTTTTTATTCTGAATTTCTTTTATTACTTTTAGAAGACAAGGTAATGGACATGCATTTTGCTTGGTACTTACACAAAAAGCAAGAAAAGCATCCTTGCTTTTATTAATGATAATGGTGTAAGTTATTTTAAAGTTGGGTTTTTTTAAAGTTGTTTCTTGCTATCTCCTCTATGGATAGGTTTTTCCAACTTTTAGGGATGGTTGAGCAATGAAAACATGAATCAATAAGCTCACTTTTATTTTTATGAGACCTGAAAAGGGTAGAAGAAGTAGTATACTCTCTGCCAAGTGATCACACTGCTGCTTAGTGCAGTCTTGCTGGCGAAGTCAGCACAGGAAAATTTTCCCACTCACTAGATGGGACATGTGTGCAGTGTAAGTTCTCTTCACACAATATTCCTGGGGTTCTTTCCTTGTTGACCAAGAAATCTTCCTTTGGCCTGTCCTATTGCAACGCTTCCAGTGGCCCACTAGGCACAAGTTCTTTAACACAATGTCTAAGGAAAATAAGCTCTGGTGTGCACTCTGGGTGCCTTGAGCATGTCAGCTGGTGCATCCACTGATCCCACCCCCAGGGACCTGTACCAGGTAGGATTTATCCCAGGCAGAGTGGGTCACTCACCCTCTGTCACATTTGCCTCTCATGCTGACCTCAGAGCACTGTTCCTGTGCATTCCTGAGTTTTGTGTAGCCTGCACCTGAGTGATGTGGTTCTTCAAAAGCTCTATTGCAAAAACACATGGCTATTTAATTTTCAGTATAACACCTTCCTTACAAACATATCAGCATCCCTTACTGTTTGAGTGAAAGGGAAAGATGGACATGAAGGTAATTTCACCAATTTCTGTCTGCAAGTACAAAACCCCAGAATTTAGAGTCTGTCACTCCAGTCCATGAGGTGATGGCTATTGATATTTTGTTCTAAGGGGCCATGTCCTCTCTCCAGTGATGATGCTTGATATCATATTCAAAGATCATCTGTAGAGGAGAACTAGTATGGAATGGTGCAAATTTCTGCGAGAAGACAAATACAAGGGACTTGCTTATGACAAATTGCTGGGGTTCAGAGCTGTGGGATTCAGGCTAGATTACAGAAATCAGTGTCAAACCAAAGACAGATGCACTGTCACTGCAGAGCTCCTGACAAACAACAACAAAAATTCTGAAACTAACATCCCATTCTTTTATCATCCATGTCCAGAGTCACACAGCTCTACCTTTCAGTTCCATAGCTGGAAGAGCAGAATACATGCCTCCTGGAGAAGTACTGTAAAATTGGGTGGAAAAATATGTGTGGAAAGGCAGGAGAGTATGTTTATTTGAAACAAGTGAATAGCAACTCTGCATTAGTGAGAAAACAGGTTCACTCTGTTAACTGGTCTGGCTTGCAGGAATTCTGAGTTCCCAATGATCCCTGTGAGCATCCTACCTCTCTATCTCCCTAAAGAACACCAAGAAATTCATTAGGCCAGAAAAACAAAAGGAACTAAAGGAGCTCACAGACAAGTACTTGGCCTCCTGAAGATACTTTAACTCACAGTTAGGCATGTAACTGCTGTGGAAAGAATTCCAAAACCACAAATACATTAAGTGCACTTCTAATCATCACTAACCAACAGAGCATGCCGAGGATAGCAGCATGTCTTAATCCAAACCTTTTTCTACTTTTCTAGAAATACAAAATAAATTGCTCTGGAGATAAAAAATTATCATTCTGTACATGGATAGAAGAGGAAGGACAGTAAGAATTTGCGTATGATTCTATTAATTATAGCATAAGATAAGGGAGTTGAAGATTTAGTTCAGTTACAGTGATAGTTTGAACTTTTTCTCCAGTGAAAAACCTTTCAGTAACTTGTTGCCTGCAGTATTAGGAAACACTTTTCAATCAACCCAGTGCTGCATTTCCATGATTTGTTTGGTGTGAGAAATCTTAATGTTGGGATAGAGGTTTCTGACATCCCTCTCTCCTTTGGGAGTGGATATTGAATTCCACCTGTATCCACCTTAGCAACACGGTAGGTATTCAGGGTGTCCTCTGAGACTTGAAGTGTAGCAGATCTTCCCTGTCTCACAGACTCTGCGAAGACAGGGTCCTGCTGCCATCATGTATGGGCCATCATTTACCAGTTATCCACTCAGAAAACTACAGCAAAGGTTACAATCACATGCCACATGGAAAGAAGAGTTTTACATCAGTGACAGGAATCCTGCTACCCTCACTTCAGCACACTCTAGCAGGGCTTGTGATTAGCTCTTTCATCAGAAGCATCTGTACGGTTTACGTAACTGGTTACTGTGTCACGTTTTTCATACTCACTGGTAGAGATTAATAATAGTGTGCTGCAGCAGAAGGCACAGAAAATTTGATGACTGAAGTTCTTACTTGAGCAAATTTTAGCTTTCAATAAAGAATTGTCTTTTAGGGCTCTGACACATTTATAAATATTTCTCTCCCTTTCAAAGTGAGGGTGATATTATTACCTAGGAAAATTGCAGTGTGGGAGAAAATGCTATGCAACTGAAAAATGACATAAAATGCTCAATCTATTCCTGTGTTTCCATGTTGCAATTAGCAAAAAAAAAAAAAATCTCAGGTATATTTTCAGCATAGGGTTATATTTTCAAAACAGTGCCTGTGATTCTCAAATTGGCAATCATGGTGTCATTACAATTAGAAAGGTGGAGGAAGTCAGTGTGCTACTCTTCACATTGATGATGAAACCTCTGCTTTTAAACCAAATATTCTGCCCTAATATATGTTTTTGATACACCAGAAGGCAGCCACAATAACCAGAACAGTCAGGAAACAGCTCTTAAAGCCTCTGTGAACAAGGGTAAGAAGCCTGAGTACAGGTAAACAGATTAATAAAGTTTTTTAAAAAAAGAAAGAAAAATTAAAGAACACAGAAATAAGAATGTAGAAAGATTGTTTGGTGTAAATTTAGTGCAGATTTCAGTGCAAAATAGGGGGGCTATGCTGGAGTTTGACAAATGTTCTAAATGATGAATCAGAGTATTTAAGATACCTTTTGTAATTCTTTCTATTAGTACCAAGGTGATACTAAAGTGATGTTGCCCTGAAATAGAGGTTGGAGGGACTGGTAAATTAAGATAGTTTGAAAAAAGAATATTATTTAACTAAAATAATATTATATACCTGGAAACTTTTAAAAAGCATTTCCACTTCTTAGTTCCCTGTTGTCAATCTCAAGTGAAACAGTTCACATTTTAAAATACACAAACCAAAACCTATTTTAAATTATTCAAACAAAAATTTTTTAATTTGAGTTAGTGTAACAAAAAGTGACTTCAAGTTTTTGGCAGAAGGCCAGAATTAATTAAGTTTTTCATATACATTTTAAAGAATTATCTGACATTCATAAATATCAGTGTAAATTTAACTGTTTTGTGGGAAATTATATTATGTGGTATCTTAAAATATGCCAAAAGCTGTTGTAGAGCATTTTAGGATTTTTTAGGAATTTTGTCAATCTCACTTAACACCCCCTACCCAAAAATTTTAAAAAATAAAATAAAGGATAGGACCATATTTGAGGCTGTTTTCAATTACAAAATTACAATTACAAAAAACCCCAAAAAATTGTTGACAGCTTGGTTCAGAAGGCCCTGTAGAAATGCATGAGCAATGCTTTTCAATAGTTACTGAGTTTGCTGTTTCAGTAGATATTGAGGGTTCTGATTCAGATCCGAATTCTGTGATGCAGAATCAGCTTTGCCATACATTCAAATACATCAAGTTTCAAAAATATTTAGTGCTAAATCCAAATATCAGAATAAAGAGCCATCTTTTAGTTTGAGCAACCTCCTAATGCCCATTTGACATCTCACAGTGCTGTCAATTAAAAGTGATTTAGTAAAATCCACTAATATAAATGGCAAACTTTACAAAGTAATGTAAAATCAGTGTAATGACAGAAAGAATTTGGTGCTTTTTTACACTAAGGTTTAAATAATTCATTTTCTTCTTCCATTTTTGACATCTCAGCCCAGATCAGGCAGAAGTGTGGGCCAAGAAGACAGCTATCCTAGGTAGGCAGCCAATTAAAACAGACTGTCATAAAAGGGCAGGATGATTTTTCAGGACAGGCATCCTTATTTTGTGAGTACCAATATAAATTCCTAAATGTCTCACAGATGCAGTCTGAAAGAAATTGCATCCCCCTCCCAGTAAAAATATCTTAGCCACCTCAAAAGAAGAGACCATCTGGAGGCTTACTCACTTCAGGGGATGCTGAGTTAATTGAGCATGTCTCCTTTAGGAGAGACATGCTGAGGAGTAGCAGTAGACTCCAAAGTAATGTAATTCCAAAAGAATTTGCTTCAGTATTGCTATTACTTAATCAGCTGCATTATCACCATTCTTGGGAAGCCTAGGTATAAACTAGGGCTCTTTTTGAAGGACTGCAAAAAGGAATTTGCTGAGCACAGCTATATCTATTTACACAAGAAATTCAGACAAAATCCAGTAGTATTTCAATAATAAAATCAAACAGCAAAAGGAATGTGCTCATTCTTTTGTCCAAAGAAGTGACTTTATCTGTCCAGAGGAGTATCTAAGCCGTGATTAAAAGGTGCAGCACATGCATCCACCTGAGATACTTGGGAGTAATGTAGAATCACCAGCACTTTTGTTCCAAGCTTTCCTGGCTGCCTTTTTTCTGGTTGCGCTGGTTGCTGTTGGGAACTGCTCTGCCTCTTTAGACCTGTCTGCACATTCAGAGCTGTCAGTTGCCTGATCAATTTTGAGAGTTTTTTTAGTTCAAAGTGGTCATACTGTGCTGAAGATGTGCTCCAGTGTCATTTAGACAATCTACGGATCACTCCTCAGGCTGTCTGGAAGCTCATCAACCCTGAGCATTGTAGACTGTGTTTGCAATCTCTGTGCCAAGAACTGACAGGTGAAAGATAGAAAAATGTCTTGAGAAGAAATTCTTACTGACTGCTAGTGCACGATCTGCAGTTTGGCATTTTCTTCTGTTTGTCCCCTTCTAATGCTACCCTGGTGTTTTATGTAGTATGAAAATAGTAAGTTTTGCCATGCCACATACTCTCTTTTCTAGCCTGAGACTCCTCTTTGATTCTTTCTTTGCTTGACAATTCTTCTTTCACTGTTTTTTTTCCTGGATAAGTTGAATTGATCCTGTTCCAATAACTGGAAATTTTCATGTCTCAGACCTTAGCCTTATCCTTTAAGCTCTTCCTTTTCCCATTGCTAAAAATTGGGCAGACTGGGTCCTTTCCAGTTCATGTGAAATTTATACAAAAATAAATGGGATTTAGGAATCTAAATATATTTTGGGATCTATGTCTATCCATGTCTTATTTCTTTTGGGTGATATGCATAACTGGCTTAAGAAAATTATTTTAAAACTCTACTGGGATGACAAATTGCTTTTTGATTGTTTTTAAGAATCAATTTCTTCCTGCAGATTGCAATAACCTAGAAGTTAGCAAGAATGGATCTTGACAGAGAAGCTCAGTTCTCTTTGCTGGTTGAGAATGCTGAAACCAAGGACAGGCATCAGCTCCTAATGGTTGCTGGAAGTGAGACTCTGTTCTTTCTCACTTCAGCTATATGATTGCAGCAAATAAAACCAAGAGTATTTTCCCTACTGATAGAAGACTGCCTCTTAAATGGATAGAGCAGTTAGAGCTTCAAAATGTAGGAAGAGAGTGGAAAGTGGCCCTAGGAGCTGAAACCCCTCTATTGCTGCATTGTTTTTTACAGCAGTAAAATGCAAAGCCAATGTTGCTCTAGACATTCAGGTTTTGCAGCCTTCCAGTCTTTCCAGGATTGACAGAACTGCTCCTTAACTTGTTTGGCCCGTTCAAAAAGGAAAATTGCTCAATTTCAGACACACATAACCTATAGTACCTCTTGCTTCTCCCCTTCCTATTCTTCAGACAGCTGACTTTTTAAACACCTGAATACTTTCAAGCAAGAGCTGTGATGTCTCCTGTGTCCTGTATACTGCCTAGTACATGGACAGTATGGTGGGAAACAAGCAGAATTTATTGCTGTGTCCATGTGTTCTGCTGAATGGATGCAGTCCTAGTCTGTTGTCCAGGCTGAAGCACAATGTGGAGCACAATAAGCACTCCTTCCAAAGAAAACCTGGGTGCACAGGTGGGAGATTACACAAGAAGGTTTTCCTGATCTGAAAACCAGAAACAAGGAAGGAATATCCTTCCACCTAAACTCAAAATTCTATTTTGACCTAGTGAAGTATTGGCCTAGTGAAGCCGAAGAGCTGTGGCACCATTCAAGATGTCCTTTCAGGAGTTTTGGGTAGCTGAAATTTGGAGGACAGGTAATTTTATTGTTTGGGCTCACACAGAATTGGTAAAACCTATAACACTGGAGAATCACTTATTGAATGGGAAGGAAAGAAGAAGAAAAAAAGCCATCAAAAAACCCAAGCAAATTCAAATGATAGAGCAAGAGCAGAGAGAAATGGTAAGAGGCATAGGGACTTAGAGGAGGCAGGTTGAAAAGAGGGAATGAGAGCAGTGAGAGTGAGAAGACATCAAAGTGGAAAACTGACACACAGAGGAGCAGGTGGTAATGGAGGAAGAAGAAAAGGGGAAGGAATATCTTGCAGAGAAGGAGAAAGGAAAGACAGGAAGTAGAAACATGACAAAGAGGGATAATAATGGAGCTGATACATCAGAGGAGAAGAGGGAAATGGAGGAGGAAGAAGACCAAAGAAAAAGAAAGAAAGAATGAAAGATATGGTAGAGCCAGAACAGAGGAATGAAAGAATCTTAAAATAAGAGAATTTATGGAGATATGGAAGCAGTCACAGAAAAAGAACAGTCTAAAATGAGAAAATGAGCAATGGAAGCATGAACAGAGGAAGAATAAAGGGCCTCTACATGAAGTGGTAGACTTCTAGATGTTAGAATTAAGGTAGATAAACCCTATTGTAGGAGGTGAAAAAACCATTTCTTTTTAATTTTGAGGTTATAGCTGAAATGCAAATATTTTGTAGAAAATACAAATTGTGATTTTTGTAAATGTTGGGTTGTGCTATTTATCACTTTGTAAAAAATGCCAAAGCAGAACAAATTACATCAAGATGTTGTGCAGAAATTAGAAAAATAAAAAGAAACGTGATACTTTCTAACACAGGCAGGAAAAAGCTGTCTCTTGTATGCTATGACTTACAAATCTGTGGGAGCTATTGTGGCCAGGGTCCAGCCCTCACTTTATACATTAGTGGGTGTAAAGGGTGATGTCACAGAAGGATTAGGTCTAATCCTGGACAAGAAAGCCTTGTGATGACTCAACAAGGGGCAGAAAAGACGGAGCTAAATCAGCTTAAAGTCAGGCTTTATGGGTTTGGATGGAATCAGCATTTTGCATGTGTGGTCATGCTTTGCACGTAACGACACACTCAGTTCATGATGATACTCTGTCTACAGCCTTCCTATTCCTGCCTCCCATTTCATCACCCTGCTGGCCCGGTGTCTGGCTGCCACTAACTGAAAATAGGAGACTCCAGGATTGGTATGAGGAAAATTTTAATTACCAGCAGAGCTATTGGCACCACATAAGTTTCACAGTGCATTGGTCAGTGCAAATAACCAATACATCAGGGCAGACCTTTGGCTGCCATGTAGTAAAATAGGGAGATGCTTGATAAACCAGCTCTCCAGTTTTGTTGGTAGTCTTTGACTCTTCTGTGTGGCAAAGCACAGGTTAGTTTGAAATGACCAAATTTACTCACCTGCTAAATGGTTTCTGTGGATGGCCCGGTTCCTCTGACCCCAGAGCTCTGCTGAATGAATGGCAGGTGTGAGGACAGTATTTCTGGATAGGACTGCAATTTGTGTAGAAACTACTGATGAGCCCTGGCACATCTTTGCATCAAGCACGTTAGTCAGACTGTCACATGCATGGGAATCAGATAGGCAGCAAGGAGCTCATGTCATCATTTCCTGAACCAAAGCAAAAGGTGAGTGATTTGAGTGTTGTCTGAAGTGGTCACTGCACAGAAGGCCTGTTCTCATGACTCGTGCTACAGGTACTTTTCTGGTATTGAAATGAAAGCAAACCATTTGCAGGGATTTATAGAACATTTAATTTAACTGTTACTAGAAAAGCAACAGAATGCTGTTTGGGGAGGCAACAAATGGAAAACTTCTTTGCACCACATCATGGTTCTGGTAGAATTTTCCTTATTTATTTTTGAAAGCAATACTGAAGTGAGTGATAATTGTTGCTGAGATTTTTGTTTCTATTTCACAGAGGTTCAATTTAATAATTTTCTTTAGGCTTTAAGCAGATTAGAGAAACAGGGACTCCAGTGATACAGCCCAGTGTAATGTTTATTTACTCACACTTGTTTTTAGTCTTAGAAAAAAATTACCTCATTAAAAAGTGCCATTTGGGCAAAACAGATTTTTAAAAGGCTTGCAGGTTTATTTCAGAAGTTTGCTAAACAGTATGGAAGCTGCTCTAAACTGAAAAACTGAGTTTAAAACTTTAAATGGGAGAGCCAAATCTACCCCAGAGGTAAGCCCCCTAAAGTGGATGTGACAGTTGGAATAAATTGTTCTACTGTTTTCAGTGCTAGTTACTCAATTATTAAATTACTACAGCAAGGCTTGGAGGTGTAAAAAAAGAGTATGGGAAAGACATTCTAGCACATGGAGTAAAAATGAGAAAAAATAACAATTTTTCCCACTAGGAAGTATGCAATTAGACGGTATTTCACAGTCAAAATATTGTGTAAACTATAAAAAACATAACTACAGAAATAAATGACAATGGTTATCTGACAGTTATCACCCTCGCAATTAGACGATATTTCACAGTCAAAATATTGTGTAAACTGTAAAAAAACATAACTACAGAAATAAATGACAATGGTTATCTGACAGTTATCACCCTTTGCATGACAATTTTGACATACTTCATTTGAGTCACTTCCCAAAGGACAGTTGTCAGTCCAGCTGTCGAAACCACATCCCATCTGAACACAGTTCTGTAGAGAGAGGCTACAGGTCCCAGCCTGAGGACATGAGGGAATCCCAGCCCCTGGGCACATGGAGAGAAATTTGCACTGTCCTCATGTGCTACCCTAACAAAGGACAATAGACAGAGCCAGGCCAGCTACTGGTGATCCTCTCTGCACTATGGAAAAGTGCTCTGGCAGGGGAGTCTCCTTTCTCCCTTCAGCTGGAGAGGCTTTTCTTGTCTCGTGAGTTTCTTGCTTTTGTGAGGAGCCAACACCAATGTTGATCAGGAGCTGGTAATTTGCTATGACAACATCTCATAATCCCTCTCGTAAAGCTTTCTGAGGTCATTTAACCATTGTCTTGTGTCCAAGTATGGAGGAAAAAAGCAAAAAACCACTTCAAACTCCTATGTTTCTGAGAATGATCTGGAAGTGATTTTGGAACACTAAAAGGAAAAAAAAAAAAGTCAAAACAAGGTCATATCTGCAAAAAGACTCAAGGTTGAGAAAGTTCTGGATAAACTTGGGTGTAGCTGAGAGTAATTATTATCCTGAAATCCCCTGCTCAGCTGCAGCTAATCCAATATAGACACCTAAACTCACCAGGGGCCCCCCTGTTTGATGTTTAACATTACTATTGTAAGAATTCAGTTCTCTGCAGCCCATCTCAAATTGCCCTAGTATGAGAAGCTCAGCAGCTGGTTCAACACTTGATCATGTTTCAGAAATAGGAATTTTCCCCTAAGTCTCTCTTTAAGTTAGAATATATTCTCAGAACATTCATAGCAAAAACGCAGAAGAGCATGCTGCTTGAAAAACACAGTTATGGATATTTTTTATTGGAAACAGTGTTTTTAAATTCCTTCGTAGTATGATACAGTAGCTTTTTCTAATACTTGGAAAAATTGGGAATTTTTGTCTCTAGGCTTTTCTTGGCTAGACTGAGAAAGTTCAATGTCAAATCTTTCATTTCTTGATTGAGCATCAGACCTCTTCAGATACAGGTTGTTCTGTATATTTTGTTGCATCTTTTCGAGCTGAAGTTGAAATAGTCACAGGAAAAAGAAGACTAACAAAATGAAAAGGAGAGCACAAAGCAGGAGGAGAAATGCGTTTGAATTCCCACTGGTTGAGGAGGGAAATGAAATTTGTTGCACATTTTTCTTGAATAATTACTTTTGTCTTGGATTTGCATGGCAAGTTTTTGGCAGCTGGGTGGCTACAGGGCTGGCTCCTGTGAGAAGCTGCTAGAAATTTCCTTTATGTCTGATGGAACCAATGCAGCTGGCTCCAAGTGTGTGCCCACCATCTCCAAGGAGATTCTCCAAGGACAACATAAGGAAGGGGAGGGCTCTGCTGGAGGCGAGGGTGGATGAGAAGGCTGTACTGTCCCTTGGCACTCAACAGGGGGTAATACACAAACTGTGTACACAATTACAAATGAATGAGGCTGGGAGCACTAAGGGTGTGGAGCACAGGGGATGCAGAAGAGGAAATGGGAATTGGGAACAGAAGGGGAACTAAAGCTCTGAGGAAATGTTCGTAAAGTGTTTGGAGAAGAAAGGTGAGAGGTGGGAAAGAAAGGCTGGGCTTCAAAAAGGATTAGGAAGGCCTTATTTCTCTGTTTTAGAGGTTTGGGGATTGCAAGGATTGCCTCTGGAGTAACAGGGTTAGTGAAAGTTATGGGAAAATAATTGTCAGAGATAAAGTAAATCTAAGCTAGGAGAGATGGGGAGGAAGACGAATGGCTTTTGTAGGAGAGAAAGAGCAGAGGCCTTGGAAAAGGACAAAGTGGAAGGAGAGCCTCAACACAGAAGGCATTTTAAAGAATTTTTAGGCAGGAAGGACTGGGAAATTTAAGGCTTGGGACAGAAGGGACTGTGGACCAGTATGGTGTGAGGGAGAAATTAGGGTAACCAGTTTGGGGGAATATTATTTTCTTGGCTCTAATGTCAGAGGCACACACAGAGAGAACTGCCTCCTTGTCCAAAGAACAGCCCTTCCCTTTTTCTCTGTTTGTATAAATTAAAATAGCCCTATTTCGGACAGAATAGTCCAGAGATTACCTTTAAAGTCAGAATGGCATAAATTCTGACTGATCTGTGGAATAATTTTGCCATATGAAAATTGTCTACATGAAGCCAGTTTGAGGGATTGAAACGTAGTGTTTCTAAACTTGTTTCACACAGAAATCCCAGTTTTAAACCAGACACTCTTCCACAAAATGGCATGCTTCAATTTAACCATCATTATTTCCTTAGATATCTCTTCTCTGTAGGAAACTGATCCCAAATCCTGCCATCAGATCTCAGATCCTTCAGTAGATGGCCAGATAATCCTACTCTCCATATGCTATGAGCACTGAATTTGCATCAGCTCATGTAAGCACACTTTTGTGCTGTTTTTCTTTCTGGATAGGGCAACTCTCTTGAAATCCTGCCTGTAATGCATGGTTGTTTACAAACCACTTGATAACAGAAGTCACAGCACATATTTGTGTTGGCTGATAATCCTTTGTCAATGATGGGTGAAGATCAGGTGTCATTTCTGATTCTTTGGATGTGTCAGCTGCCTCCAGAACTGTTGACCATGAACCGACCTGCACTCTGGCAGTCTGGAAGCAAGGACAAATGGGATGAGTTGTGGAGTTCAGAGTTATGCACAGCTTTGTGTCCTGAAGCATATTGGCAGTGGGTTGAGGGAGGGATCATTAATAACATCTCTTCTGTGTTAACAGAAATTTAGATGATACTTAATTTCACAGCATTTTTATTAATGTGTTTACCTACTAACATTTTGATAATGCAGCTTTGGCACTTATATAAGTCTTTGCTTGCTTGCCACATACATTTTTTAAAAATCCTGTAAGCACCTACAAAATATTTTCTACAAATATTTTCCCCCACAGTCTTTTGCCTTTAGCTCATACTTTCCTCAACAGCCTCAAAAATAGATGAAAAACATCTCCATACAGCAAGCTCTGAAGTGCCACCCACGTCCCCCCTCAACAAGCAACCAGACCAGTCTCTGCTGGACCTGGGGGTACAGTATAAGTTTTATTGTCTCCAAAGATGCAGGCAATTCTGCTAGATAGTTCTTGTTCTTTTTGGCTCCACTGCCAGAATCTCCAGCTCTCAGTGACGTGTTGCAGCACACTAATTTCTTCCATTCAGTCAGAATTTGGGTTACGCTCTGCTCCAGGGGTCTCTTCCATACTATGTATCCAATTTAAATGATGGGGGAGGAGAGAAGGATTGTCTGTGCTTTTCTGCCTCCACTTCTCTGTTCTCTGTGTGGCAGCTAAAGTTGCCTCTAAGTGGCAGACCAAAAATCAACAGTTCGAAGTCCACCTGGAAATAGCTGAAAGCTGCTCAACTATGGGTTCAAGCATTGCCTGTGTGTACAGCTCTTCTTGGGAAATCTGCATGAGCCATTGGACAGAGCCACCAGGTGATCCCAGCATCAAGGGACACCTAGAGAATTTTGCATTCAACAACATATACAACATTGCTAACTCAGTCTGAAGGGAACCAGCTTCTTGATGCAATTCTTGTGGCAAGGCATATTATGCCATGTTAGGTCAGGAGTGGGAGGAGCCCATGTTTAAACTACTTGTCAGGTGCAAATATGAGATTAAATAGATACAAACTTCTCTACCTTGCAGTTACTGGCCTCCCATATGCAATTAGTCAGAGAGGTAGTAATTAAGTGGAGAGATAACTCAATGATTAATAGCAAAATGAGATCAGTGTACCCCAGGCATTCTGTTTAAGCACTATGAGGACCAGAAATTTTGCATTTTACAAAGGGGTGCTGTAGAGGGATTTTCATTTTCTTTTAAAGATTCAGTTACATGTCAGCATAGCTCTGTGGTTAGACTTGGCCTGTGAAATCCTACTCCAGTAAGAGACAGTTAAATCCATGCCCTCTACCAAGAGAAATAAGGCATTATCTCATGGCTTCCATACATTATGTTAATTTCTCTAGTTATTTCCGGAAGAGGGAAAAAAAATGAGGTGGTAGATTACATAATCTTGACATTTGTCCACTTGCTGCTGCTTTTTTTGGCCCCTCTTTAACTAGAAAGCAGTGAGCATTGGGAAGCAAATGGATTTCCCTTAGGACCCTGAACTAGTGCCCTGCCACAGCCAACAGCTTCAGCCACTTGGAAAAAGTGCAATGTTATGTCTTCCAAAAGCTGTTCCCAGGGCTTCATAATATTTGATGATTAGACCAGGGTTGTTTACTGTGGGGTGGCAGTTATGCTCAGCCCAGACTTGTTGCTTTATTATGCACTGGCTCAATCTGTTTGTACAACACTTTGCATGTGGTGATAAAGCCGGTAAAACATTGGCCATGGTGTAGCTCTATTTACTAAACTATGAAAGTGTGTTTTGCTTTTTTCCAGAAAACTGAGCATAGATGAATTTCAACTGCCTTGAAGATTTATAAGAATTAAAATTACTATGTGTTCATTGATTACTGTTGGATTGGTCTATTATCTGACCTCGAATCTGCCCAATTATCTTATAATACTCCACCTCAGCCTTTGTTCATGACCATCCTCAGCTGTCTTCTCCACCAGCTGTTAGTCAGCCCCTCTATGTTTTTTTCTGAAAGACATCCACCCAAGGTGCCAGAGGCGGGCGCAGGAGACAGACACAGCTGCACAGGATTGTTTTAACATCAGTGCTGTGTTTTTCAGTTGCAAAGTTTGTTTTCCTTAGTGAAATGAAAACATAAAAACCAGTTAATCTGTTGGTGTAACTTTTTGTTTAACTTTTGCTTAAAATTTTAGTTTTAAGTCTTCAGTTGACTAGGTTCCTTCAATTTAGTTTTGTTTTTCATTATTCTATAATCCTCTGTGGCTTGAGACAGCAGGGCTTGAGTTTCATTTATGTAGACAAGTCATACAAGGAACATTACCACAGCAACTAAAATCCTGATTTATAAGACAAAACATAGCTCCCTCCTCTATTCAAATAGGATTTACAGGTATTTTGCTAATCATACATCCATAATTCCTTTGATTTTCAAATGAAGTTCTGCCTATATTATTAATTGTACTGTCACCTTGACTGATGCAAATTCAACTGGCTGTTTTATGTAATTTGAAGGGTTGGTTTTTCAATCTTGGATTTTCTCATCTTCCTATGCTCTGAGCCAAAACACTGCCCTAGAAATGCTTACATTACATTTAGTATTTCCTGAAAACCACTCAGTGTGGCAGGGTCAGTATGACTGTCCCTTTCATTTTCTTCTCGGAGTAACAGCCAGGTAGTACTCTTTCCCCAAGAAAGGATTTTGTCAATCAGAATATAATGATTTTATTATGGGATGTGTTTTAATCACCTTTTCCTGCTTTTTTATGTCTGAAGTACGGTACTCCATGTTACTCTCCAACCATGCCAGAAAAAAGCCCCGTCAAAAACACAGAAGGCTAGCCTGGTATTAAAGGTTGAATCCCTGCTCAGATTCAGATTTTCTGTCATGCAGGTCATTCCACATGGTCTCTGTCTTAGGTCTTGAGCTGCAAAACAGGGACTAATACCCTCCCACTTGGCAGACCTTTGTCAGGCTATGAAATGTTCAAGCACCCTTCCCTGGTGTAACTGTGGCAAGAGCAGGAGTGATATCAGTCCCTGCTCTGGGAGCTTGTGTAGATTTCCCTATCATAGCAGAAAAATTAGCCCACACTGTCTTGATTAAGCTGTGTGCAAATCCAGGAGGTGTTGGATGGTTTGGGTGGTGTTTCTTGTTTAAGCAGCTGCCATATCCTCCAGGGACTAGCTGGTGAGCAGACTGCTGTAGCAGTAATATGTCCTGAAGATTGAAAGCCCCTAGGGACATTAAAAAACACTCTTGTCTCAAAAGTACCAAATAGGTTTTCAAATAAAGATTGCATTTTTGCCTCATTTATGTGCAGCCTCCCCTCCCTCCTATTTCTGTCCCTCAAAGTCGCAAAGACCCCGCCTTATTCACTGGAATGTGAAACTCTAAGACCTTACTGGATGGAACCTTTACAAAATTTCCTTCTAGTTTGAGGCACTTCCCATTTAAAAAGTGGGAAGATAGTTTACAAAAGAAAACTACTCTGTAAAGTTTGGGGGAAAAAATACCTCCGTTGCAAATATGTGTGGTTGAAATACAAGCAGAACACAGCTGATGGCAAACACATTATATAATTCCAGTTGGTTTGTGAGGCTGCATCAGCTGAGACTGTACAGGATGGCTAAGAGCAGGTAAAATGGGCTTGTGGCCTGTCCTTCAGCTCATAGAAAATTGTATTTTCTACATCTATGGGAGAACAAGAGACTGTGCCACCCGTAATCTCCCTTACCACTATAAGAGCAACAGCTGCAGCTCAACTAATGGTATAAATGTAAGCATGAACCTCATAATGTCTGGACTTATCTGAGGCAGGAAGATGAGCATAAGCTCAGCAAGAGTAAAGGGCGAGCCAGGCACCCACAGAGCTGCAGTGTGCACAGGTCAGGCTGCTGTGCCCCTCCAGCCTTGGTCGTACTGCCCGCCTGCCTCTGTGCCATGCAGCAGTGACAGCCTGATTCCTGGAACACGAGTCCTGGGCACACTGTCACGTGGAGAGAGGGCTTTTCTGCTCTTTGTGGGAAAGTGTTTATCTGTAGTCTGATTGCTGATGGCCAGTGTAGTCAAAGTTTCTTTCTGGTATCAGAAAAGTAACACAGGCTGATGAAACTAGGGTGAACATTTTCGGTGGATCAGCTACATTGCCTTTGAAAATAGAGGCTGATGAAACTTGGGTGAACATTTTCGGTGGATCAGCTACATTGCCTTTGAAAATAGAGGCTGGACCTGTCTTCAAAACTCGTGGAAATGGAGAAAACCTTGTTAAGAGTAAAGCTTTTTAAAAGGGACTCAGACTGGCTTTTATTTTATTTTTTCTGATTGAGCATTTACAATCCTTTCTTGGTCTTCCTATGCATCAAAAATAGCTGAAACAAAATAGGAACAGAGCCTAATAAACTAAATTGAAGGTATGCTTTGATTTCATCAGCTATGGAAAATAACTGTAAAAAAAAAAAGACTGAGGTGACTATCAAGGTTAAGAGTATCATAATATAATGCAAATAGTTTTTGTTTGCTTGTTCATTGGTCGTTAACTAACACATCTTTAATCCTCTGTGTGCTGACAGTTTAGACTATGGTCACATGAATTCACTAAAAACACTGGACTTAGAGAACCTTCTGATGTCCAACAACGTGGTATTTCCAAGAACAGATGAGCGTCTCTGTTAATTTACTGTCAGCCTACCTGGAACAGGCCAGTCACTGATTAAACACACACTGAGGACTAATCAATAAAGTGCCATATCTTTGATCTATTTGGTGCTGTTTCTGACTACAAAAAGTAATGCTCTTAATGAAACATGGCTCTCTTGCTTTTTCAGTGTAAAATACTGTGTTTCAAATGGTTGCTTATTTAAAACCTTATGAAAAAGTAACAAGAAGTGGCTTTTGTTTACTTGTTTCAAACAGTGCAATAGCAGCTGGCTCATGTTGGTGTTCACTGTTCTTAGGTTCTGTTTAGAGGTTTTTACATGTGACCCAGAATTTATGTTTTGATCTTCATCAATAGCAAATGGGAGGATTTCCTAAAGACACAATTTGCATCTATTTTGTGATGTTAAATAGGTCAAGTGTAGTGCCCCAATGTCACAAGATACCATTGCTGAATTCCCTAGGGTTGAATCCTGGCTTAGCTGATGGAAGAGCTGGGACCAGCACTGGGCATCTGTGTGCTGTCAGTCTGCTTTCACCTTGCCTCACAGATGTGTATTTTATTTTCTTGCAGTGCAATCTAACATGTCTGCTCACTAGCACTGAACACCTGCTGCTCTTAGCTGTCCAAATTGTTTTTAAAAATCATAAGGGACTACCCCCACTGCACCATCACTCCAAGTGCTCCCTCCCTGACAAGTATCTCACTCGCCTCTTCATAATTCTTTGCAAATACCACTTGAAATAAATGAATCCTTCACTGGCTTTAAGCCATCTGCTGTAAAGGATGCTAAGGTGTCCTATTGTTTCCCAGACAATATCTGCCATAGCAAGCTGAAATGACTCTGAATTTAAGTATGGATGTGGAATTTCACTCTTCCTTGACAGGTATAGTTTTATTTTGTATTGACAGATTTTATAAACTTGTTTCTTCCTTCTGGTGTTCCTACCATTTGGGATTGGCCAAACTGTTCTCCAATAAAAATAAAAATTATAAGACTGCTGTCAATGCCTTTCTATACTTCTCTCCACTCTCCCCTCCTGCCCAGCTCATGCTGTAGATGTGAAGAGTTTCTACAGATGGCTTAAGGGAGTTAAGGCCTCTCTTATACCCTCCAGATCTATTCTCTGGCTCACCTAGATCATAGCCCTGGCTGGAGTGCACCAGAACTCCTTGTTGGCTTATTTGTCCACCAAGGAAAAGACAACCATTTTCAGGGGCAGGAGGGAGAAAAGGACAGACAAAGCTGATTCCTGCTTTAACTCCTGCCAATATATTTGTCCTGGTGACTCTTGCCTGTAAACTGATGCTGGAGGAGTGCTCATGAAACATTGAGAAGGTATTTTCCCCTCTAGTCTCTCTCAGAGGATAGGTAACCATACTTTAGCAAGAAGGACGCAGAGCAGTTTTGGTCTCTCAAGTGTACTCGCTGGCACTACAAATCCACTGCTGAGAGGTGTCATCCTTAGTGAGTCAGGAAACGTACACAAGCTAAATTGATGGGGCAGGGAGAGAGAAGCAAGATCCTCAGGTTCATCAATCAGCTGGGAGAGAAGCTGACTTCTCAGCAGCTGAGATGCTAATTAAAATGCTCATTTGACTTTTAAACCACAGCCCAGGATATGAACTACATACTGCTATGAGGTTTTGATTGGTACCTCACTTTGCAAGTTGGGACTGAGTCTTGTGATGCCCAGGTAGTTCTTCCAGTCTTTCTTAGAGCAGGCCACCATTCTAGAACTGCTCATCAATTCACAAAATATTGAACACTTGACATACATATTTTGTGAATTGCTCATCAATTCACAAAATATTGAACGCTTAAAATACATCTTTTAGTGCATATGTTCTTTTTGCCTCTTTATGAGTTGTTATATTTTCATCGTAGTCATCATCGGTTCTTTTCTTATGAAGGCCAATTAAATAAATTAAAGGCGAAGGACAGAAGAGTGGGATAGTGGCAGCAGTTAGCAGAGCAGAGTGGTTAATAAACATTAAATTCTTTATGGCAAAACTACAAAATGGTGAGGTAGCAACAAGGCTTGTGGTACACAAAAACACAGTGACTGTGCTTTACAGTGTAACAAGGCATTACTGTGTTATTACAGAACTTGGGCAACTGTTTGGTCCCCAGACCAAAACACGCCTGGGTATCCACAGGAGCAGCTTCTGGGCACAGATCCATGGGAACTTTGTGTTCTGATTTTAGGTTTTTCTGGGGTCATCTAGTACTCGTGAGTAAGCCTTACAAAATTTAGTCGCTGGAAATCTGTCAAAATAGAGTGAAAATCTCAGGCTTTCACTAGCAGGGACAAATCTTACAGCAATCCCTTTCTAATTAGTAAATGAAAAATCTTCTTTGGTACCCTTTAAATTTTCCTCTTGTGTTTCTACTGACAGGATTTAGTTCATTTCATAATCATCAATGCTGGCAAATCAGGTCCCCAAAACCACTAGGAACTTAAAGATACACTTATGTTAAAAAGAAGAAAAGTGGGAAATTCTATTCTGCTGAACTAATCTGAGTAATAAGAAGTATCCTACTATTAAAAAAAATACAATATTTTCACTAGATCTCTGGTGGTCAACCCATAAAGATAAAACTGACATATTTATTTGTACAAAGCTGATCCTACTCTTTCATATGTTTATAAAGTTAGATGTAATAAAAAGGGCCCAGGTATAAAACTGACATATTTATTTTACAAATAATATGTCAGTAGGATCAGCTTTCATATAAACATATGAAAGCTGATCCTACTCTTTCATATGTTTATAAAGTTAGATGTAATAAAAAGGGCCCAGGTCATTATGCATTCATATTGGAAAAAGAGTTTTACATTGAAATGAGGAAGAAAACCTGCAAGACACAGAGAAGAGTTCAGTAAGGTGACAATTGTGTCCTTCAACTGGAACATTTCTAAGGAATGACAGCAAACACCTTGGGCCCTACGTATCTATAGTGCTGAAAAGATCAAATTGAACATCAAATGTACTATAACACTGTCTCTTTCCTGTGACTGTAATTGGTATTTTTGCAATTATGAAAACTCCTGATATCATTCTTATTTTGTAAATAATACATAGCCACAAAATCAATACTTTTCATTTTTGATTTGTGTCAGTCACAACTCTAAGAGTTCTGCTTCTCTCCAAGTTGATTCAACAGGTGCTCGAAGATTGGAGACATTTTAATTCCAACAAGTTTCAAGGATGTCTGCATTTAAATAATTTTCCTAACAAATAGTTGCTGGGAAATGAGCATCCATCAAAAGCAGAACAATAATCTGCTTGCCCTTTGATATGTGGACCATAAATTTAGCTCCTTGTATTTGAAAGAATGCCATCAGAGTAAACAATTATTTACTTGTTTATAAGTAATGGCTTGAAGTGTATTATTGGATACAGAAGCGAAAAGGAAAGAAGATATGAAAGGAAAGTTGTTAATACCTTTTATTCACTGTTTTTCTGTTTCACTATCTCGATGTTATACCTCTTTTCCTTTGGTTGTTGACCTTGTAAACATATTTTGCAAATACTTATTCTTTATGGTAGATTCTGTTTATATCTTACAGACTGTCACATGCTTTTATAAGCCAGCACTTCAGACAAAATACAAACATCTCTGAGCTTTTTAAAGAATTATTTAATAAGAGTAGGCAGAGCCTTCATAGCTACATTGAGATGTTGTTTTCCAGTCAGACAATACTCTTTGTTCTTAATATGTTCTACTATTTGCCTATGAGCAGTCATTCTGCCATAGAAGGAAAGAGACCAAAAGGTCACCTCAAATTTGCCTTAATCTATGACTCAAGTACTGAGGGAATCAGAATACAAGTGTGTATGAGACCACTCTCCCGCTGAATGAACTGTTACTCTGGGTACTGATTATTTCTCTTGAGAAGAAAATAAACCCTGAAAAGAGTGATATTGAAATCATGTTTTCCTATTAGGATCTGCAACAAAGTGAATGCACTTTCACTCAAAGATATATCAAAGCTGTCACAAGGTCTAAGGTGTCAGTATCGATTCCTGCATGAAGTTATGGTTTTACTGAAATCAACAGAAAAAACCCCATTGGTCTCAATGAGGCCAAGATTTCATTGCTTATCTTTCCTTATTAATAGCAAGAGTAAATTTCAGACAGTCTCATTAAAATAACATGATATTATATTACATAGAAGGGTTCTTTTACCACTCATAATAAATAAAGGAAATCGAGGAGCGACAGAAAAGGCAGAAGTAATATGAATGTGAACAGGAATAGGAGCTGAGATTGCAAATATTAAGAGGTTATTAGTCCTTTTCGCCCTTAGAGATATTAATGATCCCTGGCTTTAGTCCTCAAAGAACCCATTTTCTATCCTTGCATTCTTTTCGAGAATTAAGTTTGAATTTCCATGGGAAATATAAAAGGGATCAAGACTTATATCTATATAACAAGTTATAAGGCCTTCATTCACCAACAACAGTTTCCTCTTTTGCTCTCAGATATTCACACAACATCTGAATGCCTTGAAAATGTTAATGAATTTATGCTATAACCTCCTGGAGAATTAGAGGAGAAATATTATCTCTATTCTACAGCTGGAGAATGGAGACAGAGAGACTTTGTGATGTGCCTGACGTCTCTCATTGGATTTTTCAAATTCTGTATTTAAACCACAACACTTTCTTAGCTTCTGATTATCTTTGCTTTGGGGATTCTAGCTTATTTAAATTCTGTTCTCTTGAACACTTTTCTCTAGGCCAAATCCATGCAAAACTGATTCTCAACCTCAACAAATATCTGGAAACCCCTTGTCCAGAAGTAAGCCAGAGTTTTTCCTGACTGCTGTAACTTGTGAGGCAACAAAAAGTGAGCCAAAACCAGACTCTGAAGGATCTCGAAATTTCTTTGAAAATAAAATAATAAATGCATACAGACTCAGACGTAACAGATTTCCTCATCTCAATTTTGCCTGCGATAGAGTTACTTGTAGTTCTTCAAACAGGAGTTCGAAGAGTATTGCTTGCACCATTGAAGTTATTGGTATTTTGCCCCTTTGTGTTTTTGTTTTGTTTTTTTTTAAGCTCTCTCCTTAATTAACTATGAGGGGGTTTTGGACTACTTTTATGTATAGCTTTCATTTTATGAGGGCTGGATTGCATTGTCATGATGCAAAAACTTTGCAATTAATCTACACACCTCATAAATCTGTCTTGATTTAAAAACCTAAGAATGCAAATGGATGTTTTGTCTGCATTCTGTTTTGTAAGGAACAGCCCCTGCATTGCTGCTGCAATGAGTAAACTCCATTTTGGGGTACCCCATGCTGCTGTGGTGAGACCGCTTCCAGCTCCCAGCTCTTTTACTAAGGGTTATCTAAGTGAGCTATACTTACATATACTTACACATAACTATCATTTAGTAAATGTTTTATTTATTTTCTAATTAACTGTATCAAGCTACTTTTTTTTTTTTTGTTTGTTTTTTTTTAACTAGAGATTTAATCTTTCTCTTGAATCTACTTTGCACAAACCTAGAATTCAGTTATGCCTTTGTGTAGGTGCTTATACCAAGCTAGCTTATTCTATATGGTAGAATAAGGTAGTTAAAAATAAAGGTAGTTTATTCTATGACAGAACACCCTTATGAGTTTTGAGACCTCTATAATACAGAAAGCTGCATCCTAAAAGAACCAGCACACCTTCTCCCTGAATACATTGAAAACCTGGATGCTCAATAAGTGTTCCCCAGGCCTGACCAGGTGACAGATAAAGTAAAATGAAGTGAGAGGTTATTGTAAAGTTTCTTCATTCAGGAAGGATCAATACACACTGCTGAGGACTCCTTTCCACCACTCTTGGCTTGGAGAGCTATAGAGTGGAAACTGGATTCTGCCTTAGGGAAGAAGACCGAGGAAAAAAGACATAGAGCAGAAGCCTTTTCCCATAAAATCACCACTTTAAAAAATATCTAGCTTTGATTTTCTTTTTACTTATACCCATTTCACATTATGGATGTACTATTGACTTACTGAATCTGTTACCGTTTTCCATAGGAATAAGGAAAGTTAGAGCTGGGTTGATTATATTTTAGCATGAAACAGTCTGTCAGTGATAAGACTGAAGGACACAGTGAACTTATTCTGTGTTTTTCCTGGTTTGTTCAATATAAAGAATCTTGAACATCTAGAAATTGGAAAATTCTGGACATCACCAGAGTTGACTCATTCAATGCAATGTCTGCCTTTCAGCAACCTGAACTGTCTTCAAAATAGGCCCTGCTTTGAGAAGGTGTTTGGATAAAAAATTTTCCAGATGTTCCTTCTAAACTGAATTGTTTGTTGATTTTGTGTTCCTGGAAAGCTACTGTAATGCTATAACTATATAGAGCCATGTTTGTGGCATTACACATGCCCATGTTACCCAGTGCTTCCAATTCCAGAGCTAAGGTGCAGCATCAGTTTCCAGGTCAGGCTCTGCACTAGACTTGCTCTCCACCTGAGTTAATGCACCCTGAACAACATGGTACAAACACTGTCACCTTCTTTTGCTTCCAGCAGCATCTTTCACTCTAACATCAAATCCTTGAAATCTAATACAAAGCATGGAATCATAGAATCCTGAAGGGACCCACAAGGATCACAAGTCTAACTCCTGTTAATAAATTAATAAACCAAAGCTCACCTGTAGTAACTAAGTCTGGAGGTCATTGGTTCTCTACATCTTGTTTTCTTCTGGACTCCTTGTTCTGGGAAGGACATGAAGTCTGCCCATCCTTCATGAAGCCAAGTAAAGTTCTGGACAGATAATTAGTTCAGACAGGTTATGATATGAAAGCCATAACACTCATACCAGACCCAAGACAGCTGAAGAAGCAGAACCGCTATGTTTTCATGGTGCTGAATCAGCCAATGTCCATGGTACAGTTAATCTGCCCAAGGAGACATTTTGTACATTACAAAGAAGCAGAGGTTTCCTGTGCATGCTGTTCACTGACATTTGCAAGATTTGCAACTCCACTTGTAGTCACTGAATGAAAATGAAGTAATTTGGTTTAATAATGCAGATGTCAAAATATTAAACATTCAGGACAATTATACTGGGAAACTGTCATCATCAATTTTATTTTTTTTTCTTATTTTGGAATTGTTTGAATGGCATATTTCCCATTGTGGTGAAAGATGATAAACAGAGGAAGTGAGCTGAAGCTAAATCACTCATAAATCCATCTTTCAGTAAGGTGACATGTCATTAATTCAAGTACTGGAGCAAGTATGATCATTAAATATTATGACATACTTCATCCAATTCCTAAAAAAAATAATTTTCTTAATGTTGTTTTTGTAAAGGAAATTAGTATCAGTCAATTAAACATGGGCATGCACAATTCTAATTATGTATTTTACCAATATCATAAAAAGAGTATGTTTGGTGCCTTATCTAATATGCATTCAAAGTGTGTCAGAAATATTTGGATTCACTTTTATAATAACCCATTTTCCAACATAAGAATAACCCATGGCCTATTTCTGTCATATATGACTCAGGGGACTTATTGTCCTAAAAGAGATGAAGAAGCCTGCGTGATACAGGGTGAAAGGTGGGCAGGTGAGCCAGAGGAAGAAAATGACATTCCACTGAGGGCTGGACCTGGCTGCAAGGTTTTCCTCTTTGCCAGAGGAAGCAAATGACATGTTCCACTGAGGGCTGGCCTTTAGATTCTCCTGCAAGGCAGTGAGAGCATCATGACGATATTGCTTGGGAATTGACACTAATCTGAAATTATTTTGATGTGATGTTAATGAAAATAGAGCAATTCAAGCTATCATTTCTTTAATCACATACAGAATCCTGTCAGGTTCTTGAACTTGGTGGAGGGTAGAATTAGGGAGCAAATAATTGAAAATGTAAGAGGAAAGAGATAATGCTACAGAATTCTTTACATAAGATATAGTGTCCTTTTCCAGAAGTAATGTTAGTGTCATATTTCTATGATCAATTTTTAAGATGTTGATAAGTTCTAATAATGTTATTACTAAACCTGAAGAGAAGACCTGTTTTTCTTTGACCTGTAGATAGCTCAGATATTTCTAATGAGTAATATGTTTTGTTGCATTATTATTACTTGAGAAGTGTGTGAACATATCTATTTATTCATTTATCTACATGGTCAGCTTATTAGCTGCTCTACATAATTTCTCCCTTACTGTTTGAGAAATCATGGCGGCTGTCCTAAATCAAATAAATTAAGTGAGCAATTGTGAGGATTTATGGGATCTATCTTGATGAAAAAAAAATGAACTTTTTCTGTAACCATTGAAATAAGCCCCATATTAGAGTTTTGGTATATTACACTGCCTAGGATAATACCTAGAAGCCTTTCATAGGATAGCTCAGGCCAAAGACCATTCTCTTCATGGGTGAGACCACACAGTTTAGGGTGGTAAGGGTTCCTGCCTGTGCAGCATGACCTGGACTGCCTTGTTTTCTCTCAGCCTGGTAACCAGAAGCTCCCAGTGCATGTCTGGGCAGTGCACTGACTCACAGCCACACTGCTGAGGCAGAAGGTCAGATTGGAAGCTGCAAGGCTAAAACAGTAAGGTTCAAACACACTAGAAGGTGAGCCAGGCAGGAGATATTTGCAATAAAAAAGAGCAAATGGACTTGATTATAATCATAGATGTTTCTGAATAATTTGGCCACTCCAGCACCAGCTCAATACTGGATTGGAGTACTTATGATGACCATGGGATGGAAATGGAATTGCATGAGTGAACAAACCTTGTTCCAGGCACAATGGTACAACCTCTTTCTATGGACAACTCCCGGAAACTAGAAAGAGAGCTAGGAAAAGTCCTTAGCTCCTGAAAATGTTTTTAACTCTTGATCTGATCTTCTGATCCTGATCTCTGATATTATAAAATCACTGAGTGGTTTGGGTTGGAAAGGACCTTAAAAATCATCTAGTTCCAACTCCCCTTCCATGAGCAAGAACACTTTCCACTAGACCAGGAGCTCAGAGCCCTTTCCAGCCTGGCCCTGAACACCTCCAGGGATAGGGTGTCCACAATGTCTCAGGACAAACCAGCCCAGTGTCTCACCACTCTTATAGTAAATAATTTCTTCCTAATATCGAATCCAAACCTACCTTCCTTCATTTTAAGGCCATTTGTCCTTGTCCTATTACTACATGACCGTCCTAGACCCTGCAAGTCCCTCCCCAGTTTCCTAGTAAGCCCCTAGTAAGTTAGGTATGGAAGGAGATACTTCTATGACAAATTGACCCTTGGAAGAGGGTCTACCTGCACTTTATTAAAGCCTTTGAAGCTGTCTCCCAAAGCATTCTTCTGGAGAAACTAACTGATCACGACTTGGAGAGGTGCACAGCTCCTTTGGTGAAAAATAATGTGGCCAGCAAGACCAGGGCAATTATTGTCCCTTGGTACTCAGCACTGATGAGGCCACACCTCAAACCCTGTGTTCAGTTCTGTCCCCTCTCTACAAGAAAGACATTGGGGTGCTGGAGTGTGTCCAGAGAAGGGCAATGGAGCTGGTGAAGGGTCTGGAGCACAAATCTTGTGAGGAGCAGCAGAGGGAGCTGGGGGTGTTCGTCCTGGAGGGAAGGAGCCTCAGGGGTGACCTTATTGCAGCGCCTGCCCTTATCCCTACAACTACCTGAAAGGAGGCTGTAGACAGGTGGAGGTTGAATTTTGCTCACATGTAATACATGACAGGATGAGAGAAAATGACCTCAAGTTGCACCAGTGGAGATTTACATCAGATATTAACAAAAATTTCTCCACTGAAATAGTGATCAAGTGTTGGAACAGGGAAGTGTTGGAATCACATCCCTGGGGATATTTAATAGACATGTAAATGTGGCACTTAGGGACAGTGTTTAGTGGTGGAGTTAGTGCTGGGTTAATGGCTGGGACTCAATGTTATTAGAGGTCCTTTCTGACCTAAACAATTCTCTGATAATTCTGCTCTGGGTCCCAGAGCTAAAAGCAATGTTCTATTTTCTCCCCATTCTGCCCATAGCAGAATTTTAAGTTAAGGGCCCCTATTTGTTACCACATGTAAGTCTAAAAAGAGTCCATAATAAACAATGTAAGTTTTTCATGCTAGTAGAGAGTCTGCACACAGTAAAAGAGAGAGAGAAGAAAAGAAGAGAGAAAAAATAAGCAAATAGGACCTTGATTCCACTCACTGCAAAACTTAACAAGAAAAATTGTCCTCACTTCACTTATATGAGAAAACAAAGTGCTCTGACACACAAAATCACCCTCTCACAATCTTTCTATTTTCCTGATGCTGTTAGAGACTTCTGTCTGTAGTCAGTCATCCTTGCTGTAAATTTCTATAAATTGGTATTGGGCACTCTTCCAGATTCTGAGGGACCCCTTTGCCAGAGGAACTCAGGGGGACATAGAATAGCCCTTATTTTTTGAAATTGAGGACTGATAAATTAATAAAGAACTGACAACCAATATGACACTTTGTTTGTAGCAGAAATCTTGTTTTATCAGCAGCTCTTTTTAAGGAATCGCATTATGAAATAAGTATAGTTGTACCTTTATATTCCTGTATTTTATTTTCTGTCAAAAAAGACTCCACATTTAAGAAGGTCATGGTCTGTGTTTGTGTGTGGGACACTGGGAATTTGAACCTTAGCCTCTACCCATCTTCTTAAGGATCACAAACATAATTTGAACCAATTTCCCCAAATCAGATTAATTTTTCACTCTCTCTGCCTATGTGTCTCTCAGTCACATGCAGAAGCCCCATGCACACCAGGCTGAAAGGATGGGTCAAGGCCTGTTTTATTGACAAGCAGAGCTGGCCTCGGTCACTCTTGTCCTGCTGGCAGCCAGCGTTGCCTGCAGCACATCAGCCAGCCTGGCAGCCTCCAGCAGCCCTTTGGCTGTGAGCAGGTGTGGAGAGGAGAAGTGGCAGGGCTGAGATTAAGGAATGGGACCTACCTGCTTTGGGGAGCAGCCGAGCTGCCTGGTAGTACTTCCAGATATCCTTTGGATAGCAGAAGAGTTTGTGTCTAAAGTGTGTTTTGTTTTGTAGCCCACCTCCTAAGTTCAGCCCCCTCCTCCCCATGTCAGGGACTTGATGTGCGTGTCAGGGGAAGCAGTGTTAGCCCAAAGTAGTCATAGCCAAATTCAGCCCCCTGCTTCAGTGGGCTGACCAGGGCAGGACAGTGAGGTATGCACCCATGGACAGGGCTAGCCTTCACCCACTGTGCCTCATGCCCTCACATGGCTGGAAAACTGCTGGCTTTGATCTTTTCCTCTGCTCTTGGTGGGGTATCACGGTCACTGGGCAATGTCTGATCTCTGTGGTATCATAACCTTCTCTCCTGGGCTAAGTTTTGGCCTCTGGGTTGACAAATCATGTCTGGTTTTGAAGTCTTTTATTACAGCAAAGTTGCATCAGCTCACCTCTGCTGGCTTCTTGCACTATGCTAGGGAAAAGTTCAGCAAAAGCTGGCACTATCTTTCCGGCCTAGGTTTGAACCTTATTTTAAATACAAATATCTCTCCTTTTCAGCGTAGTCAGGAAAGATAGGGTCATCTTTATACCTGATATCTCAAACAAAGCAGTGGGTAAATATCAAAGATGTTAAGGCAAGGCAAACATACCCCTTTTATGTTTGTGGGCAGCACTAATGACATAGGGTGAAATTTATCCTCTTATCAAAGGTCAACACAAACCTAGGCACTACTTCAAAGGTGCATTGATCTTATAACTGGCTCCTGACACCGAGCTAGATTTCACCAAACTCTAAAACGTATGAGAACTGATAGATTTTATATATCTGTGTAAAATATAATAGAGTGTGTTCAGATACAGATATACTTAGGAATCCACAGGAGGTATCTTGATTTTGTTAGGACAATGTATATTTATTTCGTCTTGTGTTCACATATTTTGCACTATATTTGAAAGCCACCTGTCCCATCCTCCCACTTAATCAGTTAAAACATCCATATTCTTTGCAAATACACGATATTTACTCCTGCTTCTTGTTTATCAAAAAGAAACTGACAGTCCAGTGACTGAATGTTTAGTACTGCAGGTACTGTTTGGTTTGAAGAGTAAAGCAAGAGTTAAAGACATTCTTTCAGGTCTTAGTGAATAATAATAAGAGCTATCCAATGTTTCCTACCATGTTGAGCCATTGCTTCAAGATACCAAAAGGATCTTGTATATGGGGAAAATGTGAAAGCAAGGGAGAGGGCAGTAAAGTCAATGTAAGAGCAAGTAAAAAATAGGTGCCTTTTTGTTAGTGGTCATACACATAAATGTGTTGCTGCAGAAGAGGCATGGAATTTTTGTGTATGTTGCAATTATGGTCATGCTGGGTGTGAACATATTAATTGTAAATACTTTAAGAGAAGATACGGCATCTGCACTTGGAGGTTTTTTTTCTTTGTCTTGTGTTTTCTTTCTGTGGTTGTATTTGAGTAGGGTGTGCCAATATTTGCACTCTGAGGAACAGCATCAGAACGCCTGGTATTCACATCTATGAGCAAAAATAATGACAACACTTCAGCTAATTCACAGTAGCTTCATGTGCATTAGTCACTGGTCCCTGTGTGGTCTAATTATAGACTGTGTTAACATTGCAAACACAGGACAAAGATTTTATAAAAGTTGTTTTGGTATCCCTTTTTTACTTGCTGGGCTAATGGACAAGATGTTTTAAATACAGATCCATGCTTGAAGTTGTCTTTTTCTTGGAATGTGACTGTGGCAGTTAATATGATAACAGTAGTATCAGATGAGATGGATTAGAAAGTACTTTGCTCAGGATAGGTGAACCTACCTGGTGGTCTGCTCTTCCTTTTAGAGGAGCTAAATCCCATGTGCTGTGGCTCACTGTACAAGTTATAATTTATTAAACTGTTATATTCATGAGATTATGTCAGAATTCCCTTGTTCTGTCATGTACATGATTGCTTTGGGGGCTCCAGGAGGTCAAACTCTGTCAGTGTCAAGCATAATTATTTTCTGAATATATTCACACCCCCCTGCAAAAGCCAGGGTTTTGCCTTATTTAAGAGTGTACTCATTGGTTTACAGCCTTTGATGAGGCTTTCTAAGCTTCAACTGAATGACTAAAATCTGTAAGAAACAGATTCTCTGAGGATGGTATTATGACATAAAACACATGGAATAAAAATTTTGTATTTCCATAAAAAATTCAAGACATAATGTTTATTTTTGCACATTGATGCAGCTATCTGTATGTGTTTGGGCCCATGGTGGTAAACACACAGTAATGCACATTAGTGGTTTTTCTAATGCACATTAAGTGCACTACTAAGGCACATAACTAGTTTTTCTGAATTAGTGATTTTATACATATAAAACAAACTAATAATGCCCCACTTTATAATGAATTTGAAGCTTATAAAATGTGACAGCTACTGATGTTCTCCACCAGTACACATTGGTTTGTCCCAATATAGTGGGTGGCAGGTTTACATAGTGAAAATATTAATAGCGTATATTAATAGCAAATATTAATAGCATCACTGAAAAGTTAATACTACAATGAGGGGGACAGGTGGAAACACAGTGTCTATAAGTGGAAGACCAGGGGTCACAGCCAAACAGAGTTGAGTTGTGGTAAACTAATATGTTGTCACCCATCCATTGAATCAACATAACTGACCTTGTGTTTGTTTCAGCTTTGGGGAAAATAATTTAATGTCAAGCTCTTTGACTGATGTCTTGCTCACCAATTGTAGGAATACTATTTCACTCTGAAATTCTAATAGTCCTTTCTCTGTCATCACAGTATAAGCTTGTGCTAATAACTACAAAAAAAATCACAGAATTGTTAGAATTGGAGAGGACCTCTGCAGGTCCCCCAGTCCAACCCCCTGCCACAGAGCAGGTCACACACCCAGGTGAGTTTTGAATGTCTCCAGTGAGGAAGACTTCATGACATCCCTCGTCAGCCTTTTCCAGTGCTCTGTCACCCTCAATGTAAAGAAGTTCTTTGTGTTGAGGCAAAACTTCTTGTCTTTTAGTTTATGACTCTTGCTCCTTGTCCTGTGACTGGGCAGTACTGAAAAGAGCCTGGCACCATTGTTTTGGTGCCTGCCTTTGAGATATTATATACATTAAGGAGATTCACTCTCAGTTTTCTATAGACTCAGCAAGCCCAGCTCCTGCAATCTCTTCCCATAAGAGAGATACTCCAGACTCCTCCATGATCTTGGTGGCCTTTGCTGGACCTCTCCAGTAGCTCCTTGCCTTGTACTCAGGAGCCCAGAATGGGACACAGCACTCCAGGTGTGGCCACCAGGGCTGAGTAGAGGGGTGGGATCACGTTCCTTGACCTGCTGGGCACACTCTTCCCAATGTCCCCAGGATATCACTGGCCCTCCTGTGGCAAGGGCACACTGCTGGCTCACAGAGTTTGTCATCCACCAAGACTCCCAGGTCCTTCTCAGCAGAGCTGCTCTCTGGAAGATCAGCCCCCAGCTGGTACTTGGGGTTATCCCTCCCCAGGTGCAGGACCTGCTATGAGTTGAACTTCATTTAGTCTCTGCCCAATTCTCCAGCCTACCAAGGTCCCACTGGATGGCAGCATAGCATTCCGATGGATCAGCCACTCTCCCCAGTCTCACATCATCATCAAGCCTGCTGAGGGTACATTCTATCCCTTCATCCAGGTCATTGCCAAACAAGTAGAGTAAAAGTGGACCCAGTATTGATCCCTGGGGAATGCCAGAGACTGCAGGCCTCCAACTGGATTCTGTTCCACTGATCTCAATCCTCTGAGCTCTGTCATTCAGGCAGTCCTTGATCTACTACTTCACTGTCTGTTCATCCAACCCACACTTCCTAAGCTTACCTACAAAGATGTGTGAGACAGTGTCAAAAGCCTTGCTGAAGTCAAGGTAGACGACATCCACTGCTCTCCCCACACTGACCCATCCTGCCAAGTCATCATGGAAGGCTCTCGGATTGATCAAACATGCTTCCTCCTTGGTGAATCCATGCTAACTACTCCTGACAATCTTATTTTCTTCTACATGCCTGGTGACAAACTAAATAAATAACATCTTTGTGCTGAAACATTTACTTGCTACTGTGTAGTAGTTTGATTCTGGCAGCTGGTGATCTTTTCTTCCTTCACTGAGAGGAAAGCACAACAGCTACTTTGAGGGAAGGCATTTTTCAACTCATGTTCCAGTGGATACTACACCAAATTTTATTTGTGGAAAACTACAGCAAGCCCCCTTATTTATTTTGCCCAAACAGTTATATGAGTTCCCCTCAGTGTTCCCCTTATTGTTAATACTTTTACAAAAATATTATTTAAAAAATAAACTATATTTATAAAAAAATTAAAAATTCTGACAGCTAAAGATCTGACAAAAAATAGGTTCATATGCATATTGAGAAAATAAAACAAAATAAAACAAATATTTAAAAATGCATCACAATTTTCAGTAGAATAAAAATTCAGTACTGTATGAAACACTGAAATGGTACTGGTATAGAAAGAAAAGTCAGTTATAAAAGTCATATAAATCACATACTCATTTCTAGCTTCCATCTAACCACTGATATTCCCTTAGAAATCAAAAGGGAAAAAGTGAGTAACCCTTTCCCTATCAGTAAAGAACAGTGATATGTGGGAAACACAAGTAAATGCCTATGAAAGGTCAGCAGAATGAAGGAATGTGGGGACTGGGCCACATGAGCATGGAGAGTGAGAAGAGAAGGATCAGGTCCTTCTGGAGGTGGGAATGAGCAGAGTGGGCTGGGCAGGGAGGATGGAGAGCAGCACCCTGACTGAGTGGGACATGATTTCTGGGAGGCCCGGTGGGAGCAGGGAGGGGCTGGTTTTTGTGAACCATGCAAATCTCTCTCTAGTAAAACCCCATGTAAATATATGAGGTATGTTTGGCACATGGTTGGAAATCTGTCCCAATACCTAGATATTTGGAAAATAGAAATCTATTTGGCTTATTAAAAAAGTTTGGAATATATTGGCCTCTAGAACTGGGGTAAAAAGTATAATGAACAGACCTCCCTCCCTCCTCCAGTTTCCAACATCGCTTTTTTTTTAAATTTATTTCAACAGAAGGAGAATTCTTTTAATTACAAAAAAAAAAAAAAAAAAAAAAAAAAAAAAAAAAAAATTAAAACAGTATTTGCAAAGAGTTTTGGCTTGGTAACCGTCTGCCTGCCCAGAAAGTACTGCTCACTTTCCTCTTCCTTTCCATAAGTGAAAATATTAGTCTTCAGCTGGGGTTATCAGCACCTGAATGTGAAGTGTTTTTCCCTTCTGTTCCTCTCTGCTGGTGCCCATTCAGGGAGTTCTGTTAGCTTTACAGCTTTCCCCAAAATGAAATGCAGGGGGCTATGGCATGGGTAGCTGCAGCTCTCATCAGTAATAGAAGAGAAAAATGAAGACAGCCACTAGAAAATCTCAATTTCATGGAACAGATATTTTCTGTTTTAATGAAAATAACCTTAATGAAAAATTTCCACCTAGCTCACCACTCAAGTCTTCTCTGAATATGTCAGACATGCCATTTTAGTTATTTACCTCTAATAGAATCACTGAATCATTTTGACTGAAAAACACCCTTAAGGCCATCAAGCCCAACCATAAAGCTAACACTGCCACAATTGGTTGGAAGCTAAGTCTCTGCAAAGTTTAGCTTTTATATTACATTACGTGTTTTAATGTTAGAATGCCCCTTGACTCACTAGTATAATGGTGCTTCAAGAGCAGCAAATTATCCTAATACATTAGTAAAGTTTTGTGACATTTGCCAGTTTATCTTTGGTTACATCAGGAAGGGAAATGATACTTGATTTCCTCTTCTGAGTAATTACTTTCTGCATTGCATCTCAGGCTTCACTCATTAAGCTCTGAGCATACTGAGATGACAGATCAAGAGGCTTCTATGTTTTGTTTGGAATTAAAATATTCTAGATATTCAGAGTGTATGTAGACACCTACTCACACATGTATGTATGGGTGCTTGTGTGGCCCTACTTCCATATAATAGAACAGTAAAATCTTCCCATAGAGATTCCAGTTGATTAACTTCTTGTCAAATATTTGACTTGCTTCTATTTTTCAAAACATTATATCTACAATTGCTGGAGTTAGATCTTTAGAATAATTTATTTATAAAACTTGCTTTCATATAATCACAATAATAGGTATTATTATAGCACTAATCAGAAATGTACCAGATATTTTTATGAAAGAAAAAGCAATAGACAATAGAAAAAAAGAAAATAGAAATGTAAAAAAGAGTTTATGGGTTAGTATGAGGTGGCCAGTTGAAAATCAATATTGGCATTTAATATCGATATCGGAGATGACCATTACAGTACGTGAAATAACTCCTCACTCTTCTTTGGCTTCGTATCATGCATAAATCTTGTCCAAAAGACATTTCTAAGGTAAGCATAGAAATTTTTCCCTGAAAATGTTAAATAACATGTTTTATATTTTGCTTTCTGTATCCTCTCTCTTTTCTCTCTCTGCCTCTCTAATTTTTCACTGAGTTTACCAATTCAATTTTAATTGGGACAATTTTCCGTCAAAACTCTAGTCAATTCTATCCACTGGAGGGTATTTTTAGAAAAAATATTCTTAAGGAAAAAAAGTCAGTACTTACATTATTGAGGAGAGAAAATAGGCTGAAATGGAGGTGGGAAAAGAAGAAAACAATTATCAAGTAAGAAAGGCCATTGCATGAAAGGATAGTAGAGGTTCACTCCCCTTTGGGAGAAAGGAGAGTCAGAAGAGAAAAACATGAACATGAACAGGCCCATAGGAACCCAGAAAGTAATTTGTGGTTAAAAAGAGGCTATGGCTCACAGCTGAAGTATCCAAAGGCTAAAATTAGTAATAGAGCAAAGGCATGACTGTGAGCATAGTGCCAGAGATGCACTGCAGCAAAAAGAGCAACTGAGACTCAGAAGTGCTGGAGAAATGTTTTGCTTGAATTCTGGTTTGTCCTGGAGTGAGAGAGCTTTCCTTGCTTTAAGCAAGAGAAAAATAATAATGAATCATCAGCAAATACCAAATCAACCTTGTGAGAGAAATGGGAAATCGAGAGACAGAAATCTTGATACTAAAATAACAAAGAGTGTTATTCCTGCACTTGACTGGCCCTGTAGAATCCTCTTTATCCTCATGGCTGAACTAATTAACTTAGTTCTCTACTTCTGAGGAAGCACCAGTGCTGCTTTAGACTCTAATTCAAGGTCACTTCATGTATGCAGTACAAATTTGGGGAGAGAGAGTTCAATATTGCCAGTGCCTTGTCTTCCCTGTTAGAAAATAACTTTGTTAGGAAGGTGATGAAGCAATTGAAGGAACATATTCATCAAATCACAGACACATATGATTTAGATAAGGAGAGAATAAATTTTTTTTCTTAAAAGAACAAGCACATCTGGTTACATACTGTGACTGGGCGAAGGCACGTATCATCCTATGTTTTTGAAGATAGCAAGGAAGATTTATGCTCTAATTCTGTAAATCTATGTCAGAGTGCCATAAATTTAGAAGTAATTTGCTTTGATAACTAACTGGAAAATTAATGTAATTCCTAACAAGAAAGTGCATGTTTATAACATAAACGTGCTGTGATAAAATGCCCTAAGAACTAAATATCCTGGAAAGAATTTTAATTCTTATAAAGATAAGTGATTGAAGGAATGCTAATTCTCTCTTTACTAGGAATGATGAGGAATGACTATGTACTACAGCTACATACCAAATGTCTTGAAGAAACTTATTTTTACAGGAAAAGTTTCTGAACCTTTTTTTTTCCAATGTGTTAATATACTTTAGTAAGTAAAGACACATAAGAAAAATGAATATTACATTGTGAAATGTGGCCCTACAATTTTCTAAAGAACTGTTATGAATAAAACACTTTATTATGAATAAAATGCCTAGCAGTGCTGGAATCATTGCAATCAGATGTTAGGCAGGCAAAAGAACTCAGAAGAAAGGGATGTCAGTAATTTGGTGGTCAGTAAGTGCTTCCAGAATTACAAATGGAAATAATTCAGTCTTCAATAATGATTTTTAAAAAGCAATAAAAATGAAGCATTTCTGAGGGATATAAACCAGTTTCACACTAATGATGTAGGAAAAAAACATTCTCTGCATTTCAGATAAGTCCCAGAGTTTGTAACAAGTAATTGGGCAAATGAAAGGTAGAACAAAAGAGCTGCTGAGAAGTTTTATATATTTTTTTGTCTTACATTAAAGAAGAGAACAAAACACAGGGACAATTAGGCCGATAACCATGAAAAAAACTTAAAATTATCACATTTGGAAAACAGGAAGACTGTGGGTTAGATGACATTGCCAGATATGCAACCCCTAGTCGATAATTTTATCAATTGTGATAAGATGGTCATTTTCAGAAATGGTGTTTTTCATACCATTAGACATAATATCTCTTAGTTTTCAAATAGTATCTCATCTTTGATATAATAGTTTGTTGTGAAAATGAATAATTCTAGCATGATTGTACAAAAGACGGGAAAATTATTTTCATAAATTTAGATTTTTTTCACTAAGACTATCTTGTTTTGTTTGAATAAAACATTTACAGATTTCAAATATTGATTTTATTTTTGAAATCAGTATTATTCTAGTAATGTAACAGAACATTATGTACTTTATTAGGAGTTTTCTTTTTGGGGGGAATTTCCTAAAAGTATGACACTATTTTTTACAAAAATACAGGGAAAACTCCCAGAATTCTGTAGTGTGCACTACCAATTATACTATGGATCTGATATAAACTTACGGATATTTAAATATGATACAAATATTCCAAATAAGTCGATTGGCATCTTTATAAACTATAGTTTATCCCTAATTATAATTGGTTTCTTGGCCATTAAAGAAATACAAAATCTTCATTAATATTTTTTCTTCTCTGTAATGAAATTTGTTTTGTGTGATCATTTTCCTGAAAAACCAGACATTTACTCATTCAGCATGGAATCATGGCAATAGCCACATCCCTCAGCTACAGCTCTTTGGTCTGACAGTTCTGAGGAACTCTGGGTGAGCTCACAGTTTATGAGCAGTGTGATCCTGAAGGCTGCAGCATATTCTACCTGCTGATGTGGCCACAGTGATGTAGGACAGAGCTGGGGCACTGAAGACTGAATTTGTGACATTGGACCTGCCCTTCTTGCTCTTGGGGTAACAATCAGGAACTGTGAATGGGAAACCAGTGCCAGAATTAAGCCCAGAGTTTGCTTTGGAGTAAGTCTTTGTATGGTGGTGTAAGGGTGCAGCTGCCTGATGCTGTGAGATTACAGGGGGGAAAATGGGTACTCATAATTGATGAATTTTGAATACTACTGTCCAACTAGTCCATGAATTCCCATCCTCAGGAACCCAGCAACAAGTGGGAAGGAACTGGAGACTGCTCTTGATATCCAGCAAAATCAGGGGAGAAGTGGTCAGTACAACAAAGAAAAACCCTAATTTTTGCAAAATAACCCCAGTTCCAAGTCTAGCAAGAAGGTACTGATTGCTGAGGGCAATCAGTACCTTCTGTGCTGAGGTCCCAGAATTTTCAAGAGCAGATGGTGCGTTTCTATATGAAATGTTTAATGATGTGTGCTAATGAAGTGGGCTTTTACACTGTTTTAGGACATAGGGGCCCTTTTCAGGCTCCAGGTACACTTTGTTCTCTTATATCGGGTGGAACTCAGTGAATGAAAAGAAGTAAAAGACTGTTACTTTGCTTGAAGGGAAATTCACTGCAGTCAGGGTGCCAAATATCTCTGTATACATTAATAAACTCCAAATGTATCTGCAGGAAGAAAATTGTTTAAATGAACTGCATAATTCAACATACCCCACAACCCTCTTTAAGATTTTCTTCCTTCTGCAGCAATTTACTATGGGAATGTGTTATTTTATCCTAAAGTGCTCAACAACAGTTACTGCTGTTTTTTCAGCAAGAGGTCCTTGTGAAGCCCCTGCCAGACCAGCTTCCCACATGCCTGCTTGTAGATCTCCAGACACTGAGCTCTTCTGTATGGCAGTATCTACAGGAGCCACAAAAGTGACCATTTCCTCCTGGAGAATCCTTCCGTCCTTCTGGAAGAAATGTGCCAGGGAAACATTTGGTAACCAGCTGTGGTTCATCCCAATCTCAGATGTCCTTTACACTATTTTACCTGTGCAGAGAGAGACTCCTGAAGACTTCTGAATTCACCATGCCATGCCATGAAGGATTGTCTCAGCTATAGTTACAAGAGGAGTAAAGTAAACTGTCAGATGATCTTAATTTTGTCCTTTTTTAGCTGACAGATTTTTGACTTTTCAACAAGTGTCACAGTTTTATTTTAATGTTGTTAGATACATCCCCTAGGTCTCTCACATGGATTGGCAATAATTCTGTTGTGAGCATACGTGGCAATGTTATTATCAAATGTTATCAGGATTATCAAGCTCTGAGCATCCACAGTTAGCCTGAACTCTGAATAACTACTGCAGCTGTCTGAAGGGATATCTAAGCAAGGGAAGATATATTTGGGGCTTGTACTGGCTTTGTGAAATATTTGAAAAATCCTGCTTTGGGTCTCTGCTTATATGGAGAAAGTGGGAAAACTCTTTGTTCACATGGTTCCTTCAGAGCTGAGAGTGAGACCCTGAGGCCATGCGACACATCTGAGGGAGACTGCAAGGAAGGGAAGGTGGTTTAGATTTCCCTCCCTGCTCTATACTCAGGGAGGTTTTCTGCACAGAGCTCCTGATGTAGCAGGTGTTTCTGGTTATTTTGTTGTGTGTCCAAGCATTACTGTTCAATTGTTATTTTGGCATGCTGCCATGGCTTTCCTGAGAGATGGGACTGGCACCACACATGTACCTGGGACATAGACAAATGGAATTTCATGAGAAACACTACAGGTATTCATCTTCAGGGCTTTCTTCTCGCTGAATTTCAAAGGCCTGCTGTAAACAATGAAAGCATGGAAATGTTGAACTGAGGGTCAAACTAGGATTCCCTTTGTCTGATAAGAAATACTAGGCAAAGCATACCTCTCACACTAAAATACATAGATATAAATATAACTAGTTTTAACTACAGAAGTACTTTTTAGCTGTTTAATAAATTAAGTATTTCATAATAGCACATTTATAATTTTTTTTCCCAGCATCTTTTACAGATTTCAGGGAAAACCACGGTAGAGAAAAAAGATCTTGTCCATGACACAGAGTATAATGACACTGGAATGCTCCTCTCCTTGTGAATAAGGACAGCTGCCACTTGGTAGATTGGAAATATGAAACAGATGGATTAATTTCTGGTTTTGATTTAAAATTATTACCCCTTTATCAAAAAAAATTTTTAGCTGCACAAGGATATGAGCAGAGCTTCACATGCTAGAAAACACATGGGGAAATTTATGTTTGCATTCACTCCCAGTGGGATTTTGCATATGCACAGATAATAAAATTATTCCTATCTCTTGGACTGGGAGTAGAAATGTAACCTTCCATGGAGTGAAGGTGGGGAGTTTAGATTATATATCAAGCTTTACAGTATGTTTTCATCATCATTGCAGTGCTCTGGGGAAGCCATGGATTCACCTCAGCACTTTTCTTGGAAGATGGAGCATTTAATTTAAATCAGAAAATTCCTATGATTTGTTGTCTTTATGAACATTTCCTTTTAAAACAGGAGATGTACAGATATTCCCCAGGATTCACCTCAGCACTTTTCTTGGAATCCTGAAGATGGAGCATTTCATTTAAACCAGAAAATTCCTATGATTTGTTGTCTTTATGAACATTTCCTTTTAAAACAGGAGATGTACAGATATCCGAAGCATATAATTTGCAGAAGACATATTATTGTCATCTTGCAGGTGTTATAAGTTCAGAGGTGTTCTGTTCAATCGTGAGAAATAAGAAGTGACTGTAAAGTTAAGAGAAAAGAGCCTCACACTGAATAATGATCAGCATGCTTCTAAAATTAGTTCTCTACCTGGTGGGCTATCAGAGCTTGTAGTCTCCACAAGATGGCTAATACCTGCTCAAAAGGCAATGAAACATGTCACTTGTTTCCTTTGGAGTCACTGTGTCTCTTTCCACTGACTCACTGCTGCAAAGAAATGTACCTATTCCATTCCCTCAGCTGCCTTTAAAAAATATTGTCAATAGTGTGTCAGATTAAAATGGTACAAGTAGGCAATTTGCACTGAGGTAAACCCTTCTATTAGTCTATTTAAGAGGAAATTATGAAAAGCTTTTCCTGGTTCTGTTTCGGATAATTAGAACAAGAAAAAGAAAGCTGGAAGAAAAAAACCCAACCCAAAGCACCAAAACATAATAATGCTGCTACCAGATTTCAAAACTATGTCATAAAAATTATACACAAAAATGTGTCACAAAAAGAACACAGGCTATTTATTTGGTTTCTGTGCTGTTTTTCAACATAAATTTATAATTTACTGTCATAGTGTTACCTCCCCCCTCAAGACCTTTTCTCCCACGAAACTTTGCATAGAAATTTTTCACAGCTCTATATTGTGTGATTGAATTCAAATTTTCTTTGTAATTGACATAGTGACACATGGTATTAACAGGGGAAAAAAATCCCAAAACTGATTTGCTAATTAAATCATAATGGATCCCATGAGGAATAATAATTTATAATGAAAAAAAGTTAACTAGTCACATAAGGACTGTGGTCAGGCACTTTTCCTGTGCTTTTGTAACTAGATGGTCTGTAGGTGTGAGAGTTTCAAGGGGTCCAGCTAAGCCTTGGAGAGTAGAGCTCCCCCTTTCTCATTTGACTGTGATCTCAGACCTCTCAAAGGCTTTATGTTGTCTTGAAATCTCTCAGCACTGCTGGTTAGAGCAAGTCCTGGGAGATGTTGTATTACACAGGGGCTGAACAACTGCACAAAAGGGAATAACAAATAAAATTGGACATTTACATCAGGGGTAGCAAACCTCTGTGTGCTTGAGGCAAGACCAAGACAAGGAAAGAAGCAGATGCTTGTTCCTTACATGGGAAAGCAGGACTGGATTGAATGAGGCAACAGAAAGGAGAAGACCCAACAGAAAAAGAAGTGCAGAGGCAGCCTCCCAAGGGTTGGTGAGACCCACTAGCTGGGTGCCTGTGGTGCTCTTGGGTTCACCAGCTCCTACAGGTTCATTTTGGGAGTGCAACACTATGCTCCCCATTGCCCCAGAAGGACGTGATGGGGCAGCTCCTTTCACCTCTCTGCCACTGAGGCTGGCTCAAACCTGCAACACAGGCTTTGGAACCTGGGATCATACTCTTCCAACCTCCCACCCATTGTCTATGGCATTATCACACCTTTTCAATAACTAACAGCAGTTTGCATGCTCTGGGCTGGAAGCCACTCTGTGGAGAGGTGGGGGAGTTCAGCATGGGAGGACTTTTTGACCATCATTTTTCATTGAAAATCAAGCTTTATCAGCAAAGATTCCAATTCCTATTAACAAAAAACCCCAACCCAAACCAAAACAATAAGGCCACCCAAACCACATGAGGTGATAATTTCAACCCCAGAGTTTATGGGTGTGCCCAAGAGCCCTGGGTTCCCTCACTTGTCCTTCCTTTCCTGTTTCTCTCAGGAGTGATGAAGTTTCTCTTAGCACTGATCCAAATTGAAGGTATAACTTGTCTGCTGTGGTCTCCTTCACTTCATGAAGGGGGTAATGATCCAGGGAATAAAGATCTAGGTGTGACAAGTCATGTTAGTAAATTATGAGCTGTTGTATGAGCTGAGTTGTGAAAAGTCCCTGGCTCTGGCTTCATGTCCACCATCACGCCCATACAGCATCTGGCACAACAGGATGCAAGACTAGCTGAGGGTCACAGGTGTGCAGATACAACAGCATGCAATTTAATCTCCAACCTATTGCAAATTTATTTTTGAAAAGGCTGCTTTCAGAAGCATCACTGATAGCAGAAAATCCTCACTAGCAGGAGGAAGGAGCTCTCTGCAAATTTCTAAAGGCTTTCTCAGTAAAGGACAGGAATCACTTAAGGAGGCTGAAGGAGGGCAGAAACATGAGTAACTGCATGGAGTTAAGGAAGGACAAAAGTTAACTCTCTGGATAACCTCTATGACAGCAAAATCTCCAAGCCTATGGAGAATTTTCCCTAAGGAAATGGTGAAAGTCTTTCTGATTGACACATATAGACTAGATTAAACAGAATACTTAATGTGTAATTGTAGCTGTGATGTGCAGTACAGAAGCAATAGAAAATGGAAAGATTTTTTTCCCCACATTATTTACTTTTTCTGATTTTCTTTTCCTTTGGACAATGAGCTAAAAAAAGCCCAGAGTATGCAAATAAAATCTATAAGCCAAATATTTAAATTATGCTATACTCTCTAGTTATTACACCTTCTCAAGAACTCCTGAAAGAACCATAAACTGTGTACTGCCCATCTCATGCTGCATTCTAAATAATACAATAGTGAGTAGCGTACCTTAATTAAGACTTGTGTTTTAACCTGGTGATATAGTAAAGACCTTGATCAGTTTGCAGACCAGGTTTATATTCTGTTCCATCAGTAGGTATTTATCTGAGAACATTTTTTTACCTCAAATTTCAGGTTATTCCACATGAAAATACTGTGGGCAAATAGGTACTCCTTGCCAGCAAAATATTTTGCAATGTTATGCACTGGTTCAATATGTTTTTGTAGAAGGTTACCTCCATAATGTGAAATTGTAGGTTTAATATTTTGCTTCTTTTTAGGCAGATGACTAAGGTCTCAGATAGAATATTTTCAGGCGACAGTGTAGGAGAGAGGCTAATTAAAATGAACAATATTTTGTCAGTTGTAAAAGCCTACAATTATGTAGAGCCGTTTTCTATTTTTAAGTTACTCTCAGACATAGTGATTTTTGTTTATAGTCTGAAGAACAAGATGATCTGACACTTCCTGCACTTGCAGACATTCTGGAGCTCATATGCTGGTGTCATTCTTCCATAAAAGTTGGAGAATCAGATTTAATTCTACAATGTTATTCCAGAAGTGAGTAACCACAGATTCCAAAAACTTAAACGTTCTGTCAGGATTGTTCACTGTAGCTCAAGTTGCATCCACACCTGGTTTCACCTCCAGGAAGGACAAAAAATATACTTGTCTCTTGACAGGCCTTACATTATTATAGGAGAAGGCAAAAAATTCCCCTATTCTATGCAACATTTTAAATATTGTTCTGCCTCTTTATAAATTCCACTCTGATGCACAGATCTTTCAGCTATTCAGGCATATGCTTGGGGGAAATAGCGAGTCCAATTTCAATAATGGTAAGAGCTCTATAAAAACCACCAGAGCAATTGTATTAGGCTCAAGCTGGTGCTTTCTCATAGTAATGATCTGGAAGTAAAATAAAACCAAACAAACCCAGACACAGACATTTCTTATGGCACAGTCTACTGTAGTTGTCTATTTCTACCCACCAGGTCAGCCACGTATTTCATGAAGACACTTCTTGCAAGACCTTTTTAAAAAAAAATTCAGTAGGAGCGAGTGCCAACAAAACACCATGTTCTTAACAATATAATTAATTAACGAGTAAATTTCTGCTTACAACTGAAAGACCTGTCTGATACTAAGAATTGTTGAAAATCTACCTTGTGAAGTCTTTTTCACGCTGATACTTCCAGTGAAGTCACTAGCACTAAACAATCTGGCAATGTTCGTCTACCATGTAAAATCTTTTGAGCATTTAATAATTTTTAAGTAAGGGTGTTTTTTTTCAAAGAGCAGGAAGTTTCCAGGTATGGAAGCAGATGTGCTTCTGTAATATATAATGAGTGACATACTTCAGAGGTCTAGAAGATGGTAATGTGTACACACATTTTTTAGATTGAAAAATTTGCAGATTAACTAGTTTTTCAGTTGAATCACAAGTTCACTTTTCCTTGCACTAGACAGCCATTATATACCAGTGGGTAATTGTTCTAAAGAAAACAGCGAATATTGATTTTTTTTTTCTGTTTTAGTATGCATTGCCATATTTACACAATTTTGCTTATAATATGTTATAGTCACGGGTAATTGTTCTAAAGAAAAGAGCGAATATTGATTTTTTTTTCGGTTTTAGTATGCATTGCCATATTTACACAATTTTGCTTATAATATGTTATAGTCAGATACTACCACATTATCAGCTTTATTAGTATTCTAGGCAAGATATAAATCAAAATATTTACAGTACATTTAAGCAGCTTGAAATCCTAGTGAGATTGAACTATCAATATAAAATTATGTTGAGCTTGTGTTTTTAAAATAGTACTTGCTAAGAATCAAACAATTTTTCTTGTATTAGAAAGTTCAACATACACCAAAGGAAATGACAGAGAAAATCCAGTCTCACTGATGAGGGCTGGGGTAAGACAAGTTGCTTAGAAAAACTGAAACTTGCAGACAGGAAAAAAGCCATATTTATTTCAATAACATTATAAAGATACTTCACTTCTTTGAGATTAAATTATGGGCTTAGAGCAGGAAAAGCCTCCTCACTTAGTCTTCAAGAACTGACAGTCCTATAATATAAAACTAGGCCTAATTTTAATTAGATGTTTCTGAGACGTGGCCACTGTGCCAGTCTGGTCAGGTCTTTTCCACACACCTGAGGTTTGTTGGTGCACTGCAGGCTGTGGTGGGATCTCCCTCAGAAAAGTGTTATGGATGGCAAGGGCTTCAGAAAAAGGAGTGAAATCCTTTCATTCCTTTCATTGTGGGATCCCACTTATCCCACAATCTCCTTATGCTCACCTACATTTTCACTTTTATTTGTAGATTTAGCAACTGCTGCTTCCACATCCCTTAAGGAATCCACTGATTGATAGTTGTTTTAATTTCCAGTTATGAAAATTCTCATTGATTCCCTTTGGGGAAGAAGCCTGACCACCTACAGTCAGCTTCCCAGAACTCTGCCTGTCTTTGACTATCTGTAAGGTGAGAGACTTCAACCTCCCTGGGCAATCGTGCCAGTGCTTGGTCACATGCACAGCACAAGTGTTCCTGTGCTCAAATGGCACCTTCTCTGTTCCAGTTTGTGCCCATTGCCTCTGTTCCTGTCACCAGACACCACTGGCAAGTGCCTGCATCATTCTTGCTTATAATCTTCAGATATTTTTTCACTGATGGTGAAATTAAGAATTAATAAGCAATTAGTGAGGCAAGATGCAAATTTTCAGGCCAGAAGTATAATGCAGAAAAATTGGGCAAAAGAACAGCTACTGGAAAAAAACAGTGGTCAGCTGAGACAAAATTCAGAGATATACAGAAATATCTGTATTCAGAAGGAAGGAAGAACCACAGAAGCAGGAAGTAATTCTTCACTGCAGCTGCTGGACATACTCATAGGAATAAGATGCAACAGAATGCAAACTTATTTGTCCTGTTCTGCTGCTGCTGCACAAAGTATGTTGCTTCATTGCTGGTGGTGGTGTGAAATAGGCATGATCAAATACCCCAAAAAGGGCAGATTAGGAAATTAAAGGAACATTGCAAGTTTAAATAAAATAAAGCCTAGATTGTGGGTTCTGTAAGTCAATTATATGGATACTAAATTTGTGAGAACATGTTTCTGAATTCTTTTAGGAAAAATGTGTTGTAGCATCTTCTAGAGGGGCTGGTTTAATTGCAGCTGATGCTGCATTAGGTTAAGGTCAGTCACTTGAACAAGAGTGACGAGCTGTCTGGATGAGATGAGGTGTCATAATGCTGAGATCACTAAAATCTGCTCAACAGCCAGTACAGAAGTGGGATGAGACTGTACATGAAAAGGCTATAGTCTGTTTGCTTAACTGCCTTAAACCAGCTGAAGAAGGCATGAATATATGCATTATGTTTAGCTTTTTACAAGACTAAATCAATTGCTAAACTATGGTACATAATGTGATTTTCCAGTAAAAATATACTATGGTTAACTACAAAAAAATTGAAATAAATCACTATGCTTTATATTTAGATTCCATAAAAATGCAGGTTTCTGATTCTATCAGAAAAGAACTTACACGCAGTCACAGTACACAAAAACTTTGTGTGACATGGTGCATAACAGATCTCAGGGAAAGCTGATCTCAATGCACCCTTAGGCATGGTTACAAAGGATACTTAAATGAGCATCTCTAGCAAAAATTACAAGCATCACATTTAAGACAAAAATTGCCATGTGATAGCATCTAATTCTCCAAGCATGAACTGGCCAATAACATTTGCTCTGCCGTCATTTTCTTTGCACAAATAAGGTGAACTTCTAGATTTATAGTCAGTCCTGTTTTGAAATTTAATATGGATTCAACACAACAATTTACACATAAACCTCAGAAGAGAAGTTAACTAGAAGCAGATGTTGAGCAAGATGCCACATTTGGAGAAATCCACTTTAAACAACCACCTTACTGTAGTGACTTGAGTCAGCTCAGTTTATGGCAAGCAGAAAGGAGCTTTTCTTAGCTGCTATAAACTGGTGCACACACTTCAGCACGTGAAACCAACACCCCCTTAAAAGGCACAGTGATTGGCTGTAGGATTTAGAGCTTTATAATTTGTATCCCCGGTGACCAACTCTGGATGATACAAAAGCAAAAGCCTGGACAATATTACGGCTTCACATGACAAGAATCGTGTTTTTGTTTTTCTTTAATCTGAATCTGAAAGATTATACCTTTGTTGTTTGCATTCCAAATCAAAGTCTCTGATACTGCTAGGGGAAAAAAAATAAACTTGAGAGATGCTGCCAGCTTCAAAGCTACACTTCAGCCTGAATTTTTATCTGCTATTACTACATGCAAACAAATTAGCTGAAAGAGACTTCAGGAGGAAAATATTTTTCCAGTTGCTTTTACTTTTTTTCTCTTGTTTCAACCAAGTACCTGGGTTTCTGCGAACAGGTTGGATCCAATGCTATTTTTAGCTAATTTTTGTCTGGATGTGCTTTACACAATCCACCAGCTATCGTCTTTAGTGGGGAAAGCAGGAAAGACCAGAAGAAAGCCTGAAACCCAGGATGGCTATGGCAGGCTGTGGAATGGTTGTACAGATCTGGAGGCCAGACAGAACTGTGGCTGCTGTTTGTCTGATGCCCTCTGTGCACTCAGCTGGGGCTGATTCCATGAGAAGGCAGTGCTGCCCTCAGCCCTGGCACTGAGGGACAATCTCCCAGTGCTCCTGGAGGCTGCATCCCACACCATGCCAGAGGTGTCTGCTGGCCTCTCACATCACCTGCAGCATTTCTGCTGCTCGCACTGACCCTTTCTGATCCTGCCTTGCAAACCTAAACCATGGAAATCAGCTCCTAACCTGAAATAAGGTGATTAGTTTGTTCTGCAGAGTTCCATGAGGCTGCAAAACCTGACATCTGAGAGTGAACTTATTCTACTTGAATCACATCCTTCATGGCTCTTTCTTCCTCAGCTTTTCCTCTGTGTCTGGCAAGGCCAGCTGCTGCTCATCCATCAAGTGGCAAAACCACAGTACCTCTAACTATCCTAAGAAACACAATTTCTCCAGGATGTTTTAGGATAGATGTGTTACAGGCATTTTCATACTACAGAGCTTCAGGAATTATGAGAACCTGAAAAGCAGTGCAGGTTTTGCTTTCTACCCAAAAGGATGGACTCACAGTTTCCCATAATTGGATATTTCCAAGCCAAATTGTCATGACCATGCTGCATAAATGTTTGAATTCGCAAATCCTTAACGATTTTCTGAAGAAACCAAATGAAATCCACAAAAATGCTTAAAGTGACCACTTCAAGACATGATGAGACCACCACTTCCCATAATGAACTGGTTACAGGTCAAATTAAAACACATTTTGCTTGTTTGTGACTTTTTAGGCACATGATTATTCTTAGGCACATGAGATTATTCTTTTAAGTGATTTGTCATCCCAATTATATATTACCCTTTCAAATATTGTGTCTTCTAGATAGGCCAGAAAAGGAATTGATCCTTGTTTACATCACTGGTAAAAGAGCACAGGACCAAAAAGTAATGTCTGAAGGATTTTGCTAGAAAATGTCCTACTCATTAATGACTTCACACTGACTGTTCTAAGATTTCTCAGTTAGCCAATGCTTTTAGTCTCTCAAACACGGACCTTGCCAGTGCAAAGTGTACAGCAAATGGTTTTTGAAGTCAGATGTCCAGGTACTAAGTCAATTAGCTCAGAAGAATCCAGAGTCATAATAAGGACTCAGTTACTTTTTCTAGCTAGATTTAAAATGTTTCCAGAAAATATAACAAGAGTTTGGGGTCAGGCAGACACAGAAACAAATGCACTAACTGTTCTTGCTTATATTACTAACCTTAAATTCTTTGCTGAATCTCCAATTAACTACTTAACAATTCCACATCAAATCAATCTGCAGCTAATAAATCCTCCTTATTCTTTTCAAATATTGGAAGAACATTATTGATTTCTGACTCTGTCAAAATTTGCCTGAATTTGTTTAAGCCAGTTTGTAGTGCTTCTTAAACATTTTCTAAATATTTGGTGGAAATACAAACACAATGTTCCAAAGCTCCTTAAATGTTTGTCCACAGCCTATTATTTTTCAAAGACAAACTTTCTATTCCAATGAGATGATGCTTTTATTATATTTTGCTTTCAGAAATAGTAGAGATTTTTTTTCCATGGGCAGTGTGAAGTTTGAAACATCCATGACATTATGGCTATTCATAACAGCTTCTTCTTTTCCTACATCTTATGAGTAAGTAATTATTGAAGCATTCATATGACTCTTTCCTGAGATTTAAGCAATCTGTCTGGCAGCACAGTGTTGATCTGTTACCCCACAGGAGCTGACACCTGAAGCTTCACTCTGGGGTTCTTGGGCTGTCTTTACACTTCTGCAACACCTTCCTCACAAGTGTGCCACTGTCAAGGAGAGATTAGAGTGAAAGTCAGTATGGCAGATATTGACTTAAAGGAAATTTGGGCCATTGCAAGCAACATGTACAAATAATCAAGAAAAAAATTGCATAGCAATTAAGAATGGACATCAGGTCATGTAGCTTCCAGCTTTATTATTGGCCCTAGGACTCTCTCCTTTGTTGTTTGGAGAAGAAGGAGAAAGAGACTGAAAAAAAAAAGACCTGTTGGACAATAAAGAGCATTTCTTTCTGATGTCTCCCATTCATAGCAGAGTATTATCATGTAATATCCACACACGCATCGTGATCGATACCAAATTTTGAGATTTTTCATAATTAATGCAGTGTCTGAAGAAAATTCACAAATCTATAATCCTAAAATTGAAACTCATGTGAAGTTTTAGACAAGTAGAAACTGTTTACAGAATGCACTTCTCACTTCAAATTGATTTATTTTGTATTTTGCTTGAATACTACTTGACACTCCCAATTTTGAGGATTACTGGCAGTAATGACCTGAGAATGACATGGGAAAGCTACCTTTGTTCTAGCAGATTTCATTATCACATACTTACCCATACGTACAATTGTCATAGTCATTTTAATCTGTAATCTAGTTACTGCTGAATGAGTGATTAAGAAACTGTGTTTAACCCATCAGTTTTAAAGGATATATCTAACAGGAAAAACTGCTTACATATCAAACAGTGACAAACAGAGAAAAAGTAGCTTGCTTAGGAGGAAAAAAACTCTCTCTTTTATATTATTTTCTCTGTTTTCCAAAATCAGCACTCATCACCTACCATCTGTTCTTGCTTTCTGCGTGGATCTTCTTGATTTGATTGACGTTCTTCCCAATGGCAGAACTTTCAGTGCATGTTAAGTTACACAAGAGAACCAATTTAAGCATCTCTTGTGTATAAATTAGCTAGAGAGTCTCAGAGATATACTCCTTATCTGATGGCATAATTGAGCCCAAAGGTCTATCATTGATCTTTCACAACTTGGCTGTCAAATATAAAAAGTTAAAAGAATGGTAAGGGAGGGAAATCTTTTCATCAGAATTATAACTTTCTCAGCATCTCATAGAATTGTATTTCTTTTGCAGAGAAATTGAGAGAAATTTAAATGTAACAGTAAATCTTACAGTATATTTCTGACAGAAAAAATGGGACATTGAAGTAAATGCTAGCAAACTCTGTATGTGGAAAGGTTGGTGTGTTATCCAGAGTCATCAAATGTCATTAGCATTTTCTTTTTCAATGTTTTGGTCTTGCAAACTTACTTTTGTGACAAAACTGACTCTTAACTCCAAGCTGTTAGTTAAACAGTTAGGAGGACACTTCTAAGTGTGTCCTTAGGCAAAAAACTAATGAAATTTCCCAATTTTGAAACAAGATTTGAGATATAGCCATATTAACCCTTGACTGTATTGCAAGAAGATCAGTCTGGCAAAATACTTGGAAAAAAAATTGGTGATCATATTACTTTCTCCCCATCCTGTCACATAATTCAATGTATTTGAATGCTTCACTGTGTCCATTGTAAATAGTTTGACCTCCAAATGTTTCCATAATTTAAATTTATGCTTTTGTCAGGACTTCTGACAATACTGTGATGTTTATATTATTTCAAATGCACTGAATCAGGGGATAATCCAGTAATAGACCTGCTATAAAACCACTACAGCCTAAGTTTCTTCTGAATGTATAGTACATATGAAAATAATAATAAAAATTTGTATGTATATACACATACATATATATGCATGTATGTATATATAATTTTTGTTGGCCACAGCGCAGAATCTTTATCCAAAGGATCAGCCAGAGAGCAAGCATATGACCCTTTTCTAGTGAGTTAAAATAATACGTGATGAGACAATGGTGCTGCTGTTGCATAAATGTGTCTCATCTTGCAAGGTAGTAATTTTCTGTGGGGTTTGAACCTATCATGGAGCTCAGAACTGAGTGACCACTCCTGTTTTCCTACAAACTGACCTGAAGTTAACCTCAAGTTACATAAAATGTACACATACACAGGAAAACATGCACTTATGACAGCAGTGAAATCTTACAAATAAAAGAAATTTATCACTACAAAATATAACAGAAAATTAGATGATAGAAAAATTGAGACAAAGGTGTAAGATGCATTAGTACTACATTGCTAACACTCTTGACATTTACCAGCAAAGTTCCAGCATTTAATTCTTCTTACCCCACACACCTATCCTCTAGGTCTGAATTTTCCCTACACTCTATGAGTAAATGGTTGGATTCCAGAAGTGGATGACTAAGGAGTTACACATAATATCCAGGGCATATCTTGAGGCATTTACCATTACAGATCACTGCAGAATTTGTATTTAATGAATTATGGTTTCATTTGCCTTATGCATGTCATATTTAAAGTAAATCTAACATCCAGTTTTATCTTCATCCGTTACATCCTCTTTTATTACATCAGAAAAAGAAAAACCTAGAGATCTATATATTCTATCTATGGCTGGGACAGACGGAGAAAGCCACCTCTGAGCTCTGCTGGGTGGGTGCATTTATGGCCTTTGGAATACAGGAATCCATGTAGGACATGCTATCTGTGTAGCAGATGAATTCTGCTGCATGGGATAGTGTGCAGCAGAATAAAATGGAAGGGAACTCCTGCTCTCAGCAGATTTGGGCATCCCTCTTTCCCCATTCCTCCTCAATAATTCTGCCTAAATTGCCTTTTATTGGTGAATTTATGATTTAATGTAGTTGTGCTTAATTCCCCATGTAAAAGGAATTATCTTTTTCAGTCTTTCTGCAGGACAAATCCTCATTTTGTAGGTGTTATTAACTGATGTTTGTTTTTTATTGTGGTGACGCCAAAACCCCTGCACTAATTTTGAACTAAATTAATTTTAGTAGTAGAAGACTTTTTCAGCTAGTCGTTGAATAATCTTGACACCAGAGAATGAACAATTTTTTAATGTTCAGATTGATCACCTTGACGCCCAACCACTTAAAGTGATTGTCAAAATATATAATAATATAATTCTTTCATATTTTTACCTGGTCTACCTCCCTGTCCATGGCAGGAGGAATTAGAACTGGATGTTCTGTAAGGTCCCTTCCAACCCAAACCTTTCTAAGATAATTTTGTTTTTGCATACCCCGTGTTCACCATACCTTTTATAGCAGTGCAGAATGAATTCTTTCTGCAGATTTAGACTGGATTTTCATCTAGGTCCCTTCTCACTTCTATGGTCTGTAACAAGAGAGGTCTGATTTCACTTTAACAAATCAAACAGATTAAGTTAAATGTTACTAAAAAAAGATATGTACAGAGACAGAGTACACAGCACCAAGGCTGAGACTAGGCTTGGTCAGAGGATGGAATTTCGGAAAGTGATGCATTTCCAGAGGACAGCAAAACAACCTGAGTGCTGGCTACGTGCTGTGCTGGCAGCCAAACCTCAAAATCCCCATTGACTCACACTGGTCTTAGAAGGTGCAGGTTTTTGTTAGCTGTGGGCTAGTGATGGGAAATAAGGCTGTCTGTCCTCTTCCAAGGCAGTAATCACACATTTGTTGATATCCTGACAGCTGTCTGTCTGTCCTGCCTTGTCTTTTCCTCCCCCAGCCAGAATACATGGTTATCAAAGTGTCAAAATACTAATTTCTCAAGATACTTAGCCTGGAACTGGCCCTGCACCTATTTTGGAGAGAATTTATATATTATCTGTAAATCTGTTGGCATTACTAGTTACAAGCAGGTGAGGTCCTATTTCACAGAAGAATCTTTTGACAGAACTTCCCAGCTTCCCTTCAATCTCTTTGTCAGTCATTCCTTGAACGAGCTCTTGTCTCTGCATCTCTCTGGCTTTGTCTCCCTCTCTCTGTCTGAGTTCAACAGTTACTTCCTTTGAAGGTAGCAGAAAAATCTTTAAGCTCCACTGGCATTCATAATATCAAGCTCAGCCAGCTTTACAGTGTGGCCTTGTACAATTTTGGAAGCAACAGGATTGTTCAGAAACCTTCATTTTCCACGTTCTTTAAAGAGAGCTGATAGCTGCATCCACTGAAGCCATTCTTGGACATATTTGGATGTGAGGAAAGATGAAGACAGTCTGTAGCAGATCCAGCCAGACATGGAATGGGATGGGAGAATGTGCTGCACCCATTTGAAGTATGTTGTATGAGTTTCCAAGAGGCCTGGGCAGAGTTCATCACAGTTCCTCCTAGAACAAACTAGCTTTTGTACAGTCTTTTGCAGCAGAAAGCCTGGACAGGCACACAAACAGGCAGTCTCAGCTTTGACCCTTTGACGTGCATGATGCTACTAGCCAATGCATCTTTTTATCATAGCTGTCTCCAGGTAAATTGTGAGAAAGAAATTGAGTATCTGGAAGGATCCTGTTACTGGGAAAACTCAGCTAAAGCTTCTCTCGCCAGTGAATCCAAATACATTTTACATCCTCTCTTAAAATCTTGGTGCCATCTTATTTCTGCTGAAGTTTCCTGTGTGACAATCTGCTGGAGTCAGAATCCAGTCCGTGTAATTTGGACACACAGTTACATCTCAACAACATCTGGATACAATATGGGACATAAAGTTAGAAGCAGAGTCAACTTGGCTCCCTCAACAGCAGGTGGGGAGAGAGACACACAATGAAAATATTTGCTCCCCTACATCACCTGGCTTTCATTGACTCATCCATTAAATCAGGTCAGGTGAATCCAGGAATAATTGGGCTAATTTTCAAAGCAGGTAGCTACCAACAGATAGGTATATCATAAAGTATCTGCGTGGGTAACTGATCACAAAAGATATAGGTCTCAGCACAGAATTGTGATCTATCATCTGTTTTGGGACAGGGACTTTTGTTTCCCATATTCACACAAGACATTTTTATCATGGACACAAACTTCTTTTGGTTTCAGCTTAACCCTTCTGTTTGAAAAAATATCTTCTTATTATGAAATGTATTTAAGAAATAAGGAAAACTGGTGAAGTGACCTGGATGAAGAGGAAAATCTGAAACTTGTATGCTCTCCTGGGCTCAGAGAACATGATTCCTCTTGATCTAGTTGAAAACTTAGTTCTGATATTTTCTACAGGATGTTTTTCTACTTTTATATTTGTCTTGAAAAAAGGAAAATATTTCATTGTACATCATTAGCTAAGAAAAAAAAGCAAGTATTCTTGCTTCTTCCTACTATCTTTAAGTGTTATTAAAGAATTTCCACACTGCAACGTAATAAATAGAGGGAGTGTGCCACAAGACTCTGGACAAGTGGGAGTCTGCTTTTGCCACTGATCCTGACAGATGTGTTTCTTTGAGAGGTAATTTCGCCTTGCTGTGCTGCACTGCTTCCTCGTGTAACAAGGCTCAGTTTTCTGAAATTATAATGAGGTGAATGAAGCAGAAGTCCTGTGTCACAACAGATTTGTATTTATCACTCTTTGGCGAAGAATTGTGCTTATTATGCAAATTCATTGTAAAAGGAGAGACATTTCCCTTGTAGGTTTGAAAAGTAATCTACATAACTCTTTCACTAAATGCTGTGTGCCCTCTTTTCTTGAAACAGAGGGAGACCAATGTTATGTGTTTATCTGATAATAAACAACATGCTGTTCCCAGCAACTACCAAGGACCTGCTCCTACAACAGCAGCATTATTGGGAATGACCTCACTCATTTACAATCCTGATCCTATTCTGACAACAAATCCCATCTGCATGTGTTTGTTTTCTAAAGAATGGTATTAGCCCAGAGTGAGGAGTTTGGATTGAAGCAGCTCACCAATATTCACTGGTGTTATATTTACAGGACTGAAATTGTAGTACTTGATGACTCTATTGTTTGTTAGTTGGAGAGTGAGTTCATTACCATCAGGTTCTCAAATGTTTACAACTAGTTGCTACTAGAAACTATTTTGATTCTGTATTGGAAACCACAATCACACAGACAACCACTAAGTCAGTGGCCCGGAGAGACCTGGACTTTCCATTTCTCCCTTGTAATCCCTCTGTTCACTCTGCTACGGGCTGGGGGCGGGGTGGGAGGTAGGACTGTTTACTACTTTAGTCCTTATTTTTTGCCCTCACCATGTAAGGGAGGTTAAGAAGTACTAATCAGTTTCTGGAACTGCTGGATTTTTTCTCATGTTAGCAGCTACTTTACAGGTGACAAAGTCTGATTTGCTCCTGTGTGGGAGCAAGACTGTCATCCATGTACTTTTTCTGCCTCTGGACAGCCTTCACCCCTGTCACTTGCAGAGCACATAGGAATGCATGGAATCACTTGTTTATGTTACTTCCTATAATTTATCTTGGAGGACTAAAGCGGCCATGAGTGTCTGTAAACCTGGTGGTCCGAAGCCATAAAGAGGATAAGCTTACTCTTAATATCCAACATTGAAGTAGGAGAAAGCAGCCCAGAATGCCTGGAGAGGTACAAAGCTTTCTGCCAAGCTGATGAATGTATCTGCTTTTGAAAAAGAGGGAATTACTGGATGGACCAGACCTCTGCTACATGTCAGTTGTGTAACAGTTTATAAATTTTCTGTTTAAAAATAAGCTATGAGATATTACTGTTGAAGTGAATAGAAGGTTGGCATTCATGTTTAAAAGTGTACAAGCAAGCATGCCCAGGGTATGGGAGGCCCTGGGTGTGCTGGAGATGGCTTATGAGGAAGAAAATGACATTTGACTAGGAAGTGCTTCTGTTGTAGGTAGAGGACTTACTAAGGACCTTTCATTCTATTCTGAAAAGCATCTGAGACCTTGGAGGGAGATGTGTGGGAGATGTGTCCGAAGTTCAGAGCCTGAATGAGAGCAGCAGCAGGTCAGAGCAGAGCATCTGCGATGCAGCTGCTGTACTGTTGTATCACTGAATTTGTGCCACTTCAGCAGAAATCACCCATGGAGCCCTATAAAATGATCCACAGAGAATCCTGTCAACCTAGACACGGATTGAGGGGAAGATAGCAGCCAGCTACCTTGGCTGTGGCTGTGGGGAGAGAACTGAGATATTGGGGTAGAAAATGGCAATCCTGCATGCTGTCATCTAGTTCTTTCCTGGAGCCACTATGTCATCATGTTGTCCTTTTGTCCCCAATAAACTCTCTTGGTTTAAATCATTATTAAGCATAGGGAAATGTCAATTGCTGAATTATGGGTGTAAGACTGTTATTCAAGTTTCTAATGATGTTCACAAGAGCCCTGTTGAAATGCTTGTAGAAACCCTTAAAAACTGAACACACCACCATGGCACAAAGTTTGCACCATTTTTTCCATCAAGAATGACTCAATACCTTTTTTTTTTTTATTTTTATTCAAGAGAGTGTGACACTACAAACATGAACCTCTCTAATGTTAAATGGTGTGTTTCTCCCTGAATTTCTGGACAAGTTTTGGGATGACACGAAAAAAAAAAAAAAAAAGGAGGTTACCTAGAAGGTAGAAATAGTGCAAGCTGTTAGCAGTATTTTGGACTGAAAACTGTTTTGCCAATTAAATATGCCATTTGATATTTCTAGTTAATGTCATCACCCCAATAACCAAAGGAATTGCTATGCAACCACTTTATGGACTGTGCAAGAACCATGTGCACCCTCTCCATGCCAGGAAAGTCTGCTGTGTTGGCTCTGTCTCATCTGAACAGCACTGTTCTTGTTCTGCAAGGAACTTGTTCTGCAAAATAAGTATTCTACAGACTTTTGGGGGAGGAAGCTGCTTCTTACCTTAATTTTTCCATTTCCCCCATACTGGGAGAGGTAAAATATATTTCCCTTCACTAATAAAGATTGCATTAAGGAGCACATGGGTGTAGCCAAAAAAAAAAAGTTGGTTTTCAGACAATATTTTGGGAAAAAAGCCAAACCTTTTTCTAGAACTTTTGCAACATAAACCAACTAGTAGGAAAATTATTGTCATCAATACCTCTAAATTTTTGTATTGTAGGCAATGCTAACATGAATGGGTGCATATTCACGGTTCTCCATCCACACTGTGACCAGTATCAGTAATTTAATTTCCAAACTGAACTGTGTGTTTCAGTATTTGAGCTTGCTGTTGTTCCAGCTGGTGTCGAAACACAAGTCTTTAAGCTAGAGGTTAGCAAGGATAAAAATGTCCATTTGAAGCCCAAAACAGATGTTAGATATAGATCACACAAATCCCTTTATGAAACTTGAACAGGTCAGAGGAATTACATTTTGATACTGTAAGTGAAATAAATATAATTTCTCACATTCTATATTTGATCTTCAAAATATGTGTATCAATAGGAAGAACCTAGTGGGTATACTGCTGAAAAATGTGGAGCTGGTTTACTCTCTCTCATGGAAAAGTATGCTGGAGGAAAGAGACTTGTGCATCCAGACAGATTCCTGATATTTTCACACAGAGTGGAATTGCCATGTTTTCATGGTAAATGAGTTTGCACATTTCCCACCCTGGAACAAAACTTGTGATAGAACCACCTGGAGTGAACTGAGTCCTGACGCTCCTCATGGTGTTTCTTAGGACACTGGTTTAGCTGTAATCTGATTAACATGGACACCAGAATTAGATAAAAATAATGGAAGTTGAACTCAGTCTGTCTGTGTGAATGTTTGTTTGGTTTTTTTTTTTTCCTTGTTTCTGGTTTTTTTACGATCTATTTGTTATTTTTTATGCAGATAACTGCTGGTCTTCTGTTTCTGTCTGACAGTTTGTTGCTTTGTCCTATTTATTTGGATTTGACATATTTTTCCTGTTCCTTTTTCAACTTTTATCTGTCTAATCTCCTTCAAGTCTCAGCTGAATTCTCCTTTCCCATTGAGACACAGTATAAGCAAAGTATCTTGAACTTTAAAAGGCTCCATTGCCTAAATATTTGTTTACTTCTGAATCCTCCCTCTCCTTCCATGTGTGCCATTGGTTAACTCTGAGGATTGCTCATGCCAATGCCACGCTGACTCATTCCAGCAGAGAACACAAGAAGTGAAGGTCTGCTCAGGTTACGTAAGGTCAGCGCTGCCATTCCTGCTCCTGAAGTCCACTGCCTATGCTGCTGCACCTTCTCAGGCAGATGTGCCATTCAAAACTTGCCCCAGATTGGACATGGGTTCAGTTGGGATGGTGTAGGCAGTTGGTAATTGTGAGAAAAAACATAATGGAATCACAGAATCACACAGAATCACAGAACCATCTAGGTTGGAAAAATTCTCCAAGGTCATTGAGTCCAAACTTTGATTTGAACTCCAAACAAAGTTTGGAGTCCAAATCACCACCCAGACAACTTGACCAGAGCACTAAGTGCCACATCCAGTTGTTACTTGGACATACCCAGGGATGGTGACTCCACCACCTCCCCAGGCAGCCTGTTCCAATGCGTGACAACACTTTCAGTGAAGAAATTCTTCCTTATATGCAACATTAAACTACCCTGATGCAGCTTGAGGCCATTTCCCCTCACCCTATTACTTGTTTCTTGGGAGAAGAGACCAACCACCACCTGGCTACACATCCTTTCAGATACTCGTAGAGAGTGATAAAGTCTCACCTTAGCCTCCTTTTTTCCAGACTAACCAATCACAACTTCCTCAGCCTCTCCTCATCAGGCTTGTTCTCCAGGCCCTTCACCAGCTCTGTTGCCCTTCTCTGGACTTGCTCCAGCACCTCAATTTCCTTCCTGAATTGAGGGGCCTGGAACTGAGTATGGCACTCGAAGTGAAGCCTCACCGATACTGAGTACAGGGAGCCAATAATTTCCTTGGTTCTGCTAGCCACATTATTTTGAAAAAAGCCAGGATGACATTGGCCTTGTTGGCCACCTGGGTAGATGCTGACTCATGTTCAGCTACTGTCAACCAGCACCCCCAGGTTCTTTTCCAGTGGGAAGACTTCCAGCTACTCTTCCCCCCCAGTCTGTAGCTCTGCATGGGGTTATTGTGATTGAAGTGCAGAACCTCACACTTGGTCCTGTTGAACCTCATACCATTGGCTTTGGCTTACCAGTCCACCCTGTTCAAATCCTTCTGCAGAGTCTCCAGCAGATCAATGCCCAATTTAGTGTCATCTGTGAACTTACCAAGAGTGTGCTCAGAGTAAGGAGGTCAGCACACCCACAGGACACATCCCCATGTTACATCTGGAGGCTGTGAACCCCTTCCACCCGTTAGAGGGGAAGGAGTTGCATGTGCTTTCCTAAGGTGCTGTACAACACAGAAAAAAGTATACATGTCCGTCCTTCCAGTTTTTTAAACTTTCTTTCAGTTAAGCCCTTTGAGGGAAATAATTTTGCTCTTATCATTCTTGGATTATAGCTCTTGTAGAGCAGGACCTTCTTCTTGTGCTTGTGTAGGGCATGATGTGGTGGGATCCTGTAGCCCTGGCTGGAATACCATAGATTCTATAACAGTGCTCCTCCTCCTAACATCATCAAAAGATTGACAGTTTTGGGGGCAATGTTGAAAGATGTTGAAACTGGTGCTTCAAGGCATCTGGGAGACATTGATGTGGGAACACAAGAATGTGTGCTCACTCGATAAGGTTTTCTAAGAAGGTTTTTCTGCCTCTTGATTCAGTGGCTGGAAGAATGCCCACTCCGGAAAGTAAGGATAAAACTGAAGCTTTTCCAAATGTTTTCCTGGTAGCTGGCACACAGTTTATAAAGAGTTTTAAACTTAATTAAATTAACCAGTTAACCCTCTTCCTTAATTATGTGCTTTGGATAATTTAGAAGAAAAATTACCCAAAGCAGAATGTTAAAATGAACATCAGACAAATACCTCCCCAAACAGGAAACCATGTGAGCACCCTGGTGTACACCTACTCACTCTTATTTCAGAACAACACAGAGACTATGTGCTGTCTGCCATGAAAACACCGAGGACATTTTGTTCAGCTGCCTGGGATTTGAGCACAATGATACTTTCTAAAGCACAAGTATTCACCTGGGACATCTTTGCACATAAGAGCAGGCATTCATCTAGGCCACTGTAGTTACAGTTGCAAAACAGTTTCCACTGTTACCTTCTGCTTTCCCGAGCTCATAGCTTTCCAAAGCAAGTGAAATTTGGACTGATTTTTGCTATGATGAATGCTTTCTGGATGAATGCTTAGGAAAGACAACAAAAGTAGACAACTTTGTTTCACAAAACAAAAAAGGAAAAAAAAAATTCCATGATGGAACAAGGCAAATATAGTTCTCACTTCTCTAGTCAATACATCATTAAAACTATGCAGTAAAAATCATAAGATGTCAGAAAACAATAATTCTAATAATCACATTGGACATGCAACTTTTTCTATTCTGGTTATGAGTATCATTTTGCTATTGATGTAGAAACCTTTTTATTTTCTCTTTGTGTCTCCAGAATGCTGCATTTTATTATACTTAAATTATGCATTTATTATATTTATTGTACTCAGAAGTAATTTCTTTAGTACTAAAGACTAATATTAGAAGAAGTTATCTGAATGAATGTATCACTAGCACCCTAGTCCTGATTAGATCAGTGTCTTTTATTGCTTATTATTCTTGTACTACTTTGCTGCCCTCTGTAATTGCAAGGGGTTGACCTTGAATGGTGGTCAGACACCCACTCATCCGCTCTCTTATTTCCATCTGCAACAGGACAAGAGCAGAGAATAGGATGAAAAGCATGTGGGTCAAGGCAAGGACAAGAAGACCAGTTGGCAGTTATCATCACGGACAAAATAAAATCAACCTGGGGAAAATGAATTTAATTTGGTGCAAGTTAAAATAGGTTTGGGTAGTCAGAAACAAAAGCAAAGTGAAACAATTTCCTCCCACCTCCCTATGTTTTCTCAAGCTTTGCTTCGTCACTGTTGACTTCTCTTAGAGGAGAAGAAGTTAAATCACTTCTTGTCTCCTCTCTTCTTGTGTCTTGTCAGCTGCAGACAACAAAAGAGAGAGAAGGATCTTAATTCATGACTATCTATTCATCACAATGCTCTCTAGCCTCACTAGGTTTGCCTTCAGCCATGTTTACCATAGCAGAATATCCTTTGCAGTCCTTTCTGCTGGATAATATGCTCTTCCTCATGTTTATTTCAAAATGAGAAACAGAGAACAATTTAATCTTTCCACTACAGGTGACAGAAAATCAGTTTTAGCTACAAAGAAGGCTGATACTGAAGCTAAGCATTTTGGATATGATATGTGAATAACATTTCATATTCTAATGATTAAGATAGTCACTAAGAACTTTCTTACTAGTATTTTCTAATTCTGCATTATTTTCAAATAAATTAATTTTGATTTTTCTTTAAAATTATTCATTAAAATGTTGCATATGATTATCCTGAATTATTCTGTTATTTATTTGAATTTTTCTCATTCATTGATATTTCTTAATTAGAAGTGTTATTTTATTCCCTTAATAGGTGTTTCAAGATGTAAAATTTATTTCCCATTTCAGCCAAAATTTTTCTTATTAACTATAGAATTTATTATAATTTTGGTGTCTCAGCATCTGTTTTTTTTCTGAATATGCTTAAAAAGCTTTGCAGTATACAAAAATTTTAGAAAGAAATATAAAGTTAGATGATTAAATAAATGGAAGTGTAATTGAGAATTTTCTCAGCTGTAGTTAAATACTGTGGCAATAAGCATTGTGTAAAAAATCCAGTCATTATTCCCTTGAATAAACAGAAACACCTGTTCTTATAAACAAAGAAAATCAATCTATTTTTAGTAGCTTCATTTATTTATCCTTTATTACAGGATGGTGTCACTTCCTAGAATTTCAGTCTCACAATCATATTCTATACTTTTTTTAAAAGTTTCCATTTATTTTCAAGTTTCATATAAACTCTGTCCAGGAATGCTTTTTTAATGCTTCAGGTGTTCTTTCCAAAAGTATAACAAAGACACAGAAGAGGAATAATTAAAGAAAAAAATGCAAACAAAACAAACAAATTTTTAAAAAATCCCACAACCCCCAAACCTCAACAGTTATTTGGGAGAATATTTATTTCTGTGTTGTATCTCCTCTGAGTCCTGTGCCAAAATTCACCTCAAAGTTGAGGTGACATCCAAGTGAAAGTTGTAATAAGTAACATATTTTATGGGCCTTAGATTTGTATATTGTTAATGAATAGATTATTAAAAACGTCTCTTTAAAAAGAGGTATTTCTGTTGCCTTTTTCTGTAGCCACTAAAAAAGCTGCATAATTTCTCTTTGCTAGACAGAAGAATGTGCATGTAAAACTTTGCATTTTGGTGAAACAACCTGACAGAAATAGTAGCAAAGAGCCCTCTGTCTTATGACCAACACTCCTTATTTGCAGTAAATCTGTTTTGGTGGGTTTTATGTTCCTCTTTTTTCCCGGTGCTGAAACAGAGACCTGCCTCACAGCACCACTTTTGTCTGAGACAGGGAGGGACTTAAGCTATGAAGTAAACCCAAGATGCACAAGGTGGAACTACATGGTCCACTTGCCCATGAAAGTACACCCTAGCCACAGAAAAATGTAAGTTGGCAAGGACTTCTGGAAGTTGTCTGGTCTAACTTTGAAAGGTGGAAGGGCTAACATCAAAACCAGACCAGATTGCAAGGGGCATTGTCCAACCAGTTCCTCCAGCTTCTCATTGTACACCATGTTCTGTGCCTCTAACTGTCTTGGTAAACCTCTGCTGTGCTCTTTTCAGTTTATCCATGCCTCTCTTCTACTAATACAGTGATTTAAGAAGGTATCAGGTAAGATGCCATACACAGCATACATTATCCTCCCTATTTCAAAAACATATGCATAGTTTTTTGCTTTTCAGTTATCCTTCATGCAGTGCTCTCTCAGATGTAAGCAATTCTGGCTGAAAGTAATCATTATGTAAAATTACCTTTCACATTTCATATGAGCAGATGTGTTTACTTTGTGCCCTGTATTTTCTGCCCTTTAGGTGTTATATAACTTGACATTCACACAGACACAAAAGTTATGTTTTCACAGACAAGCTCTTGGTGGGAAGGTAGGTCATGATGACAAAATGTATCCCCCAATACACGGTAAACAGTTTCAACAGCAGCAGTGGATGCTGTTCTTGTAGGTGGATTAATTTTCTAAGTGTCTGTGTACAATGCACTTGAGCAGTTTTGTTTTAAGATTTTGTTGTTCTCACTTCTGTGGCTCCTCAATAAATGTTTCTTCTGTTGTGCTGGTTTTGGCTGGGATAGAGTTAATTTTCTTCATAGTAGCTACTATGGGGCTGTGTTCTGGATTTATGCTGAAAACAGGAGTGACAACACAGGGATACTTTTGCTGTTGCTGAACAGAACTTACACAGAACCAAGGCCTTTTCTGCTTCTTATATTGCCCCACCAGTGAATAGTCTGAGGATGTGCAAGAATTTGAGAGGGGACACAGTGAGGACAGCTGACCCCAACTGACTCAAGGGATATTCCAGACCATATGGCATTATGTTCATTATATAAAGCTGAGGCAAGAAGGGAGGAGGGAGCTCAGAGTGACGGTGTTTATCTTCCCAAGTAACTGTTCCACGTGATAGAGCCCTGCTTTCCTGGGGATGGCGGAACACCTGCCATGGGCAGTGGTGAATTAAGTCCTTGTTTTTCTTTATCTACTAAACTATCTTTATCTCAACCCACAAGTTCTCTCATATTTTGCTCTTCTGATTCTCTCCCACATTCTGCACAAGGATAGTGATCAAATGGCTGCTTGATCATTGCTGGCTGGAGTCAAAGCATGACATGTATATAGCAAATGCCTTAGTTTCATTTATCAGGCACGGGATAACACCATTCCTCATCTCTGATTCCTCTGGGACACTCACGGAGTCTGATATAGATTTGTGCGCTGAGCTGAATTATCTCTCTGCTACACATCCCCAAATCAGCTTTTAAACAAATCTTTCTCATACGCCAATAGATGACAAATGTGCAGGAAGACTTACTAAAGAACCGAAAAGATTCAAGTCAAAGCGTGGCAGTAACAATGCATTTCCACCGCGCTGCGTTCAGGCTCCATCAGCAGTCGGTTGAAGGGCAGGGGTTTAATCCACCGGGCTGTCAGAGGGTGGCAATGTAAGAACACAGAATAAGCCCAGGGCCAATTAGCGGTAGCTGCTCCAGGCCGGGAGCAGGCGGCATTCCCGGCACTGCCACAGTCATCCCTTTGTTCGCCGCCGTCACACGCGGCTTCTGCGAGCAAAACCTGCAGGGTGGTGCCAAGGGAACACCGCACCTCATGTGGGGCTGCCTCGGGTGCAGAAACCCTTCCAGACAGACGAACACGCTCCTCTTGGTTACACGGCTCAAGCCGTGCCTTGAGCCAGTCTGAATTCCTTCCAGACAGCCTGGGGAAATGGAGCGGGCCGGGCCGTGAGGCGCCGCCCGGCTGCCATCCCCTCTGCGTCCCTCAGAGCCTGCCGTCCCTGTCAGGGGCTCCCGGATGGCGGAGAGCTGCAGGACTTGCAGGTCTATTGCAACACAGCAAGGCAGAAACTGTCCAAGGGTGCTGGTGACTCCTTTTAATGCCACCCTTTCTTCCTTTGCTCATAACTAAAAACCCCTCTCCCCTGACTACCTGTGCAGTCATGTATGGGCCCGGCGCCCCCAGCCTCCAGGCGTTCCCGGGAAGCGGCTTCCTCCTGACCCTCACGGTTACGGGGCTTAGGTACCTTCTTGTTTTCAGCAAAACTTGTTTTTAACAAAATATTCCCGTTTTGGCGCTGAGCTGAATTATCTCAGTGTGATAACTCAGGTAACAAGGACTGAGATACTTTGCTTTGTGTTAATTTGGCTGGAAGGATTAAACTACATCTTACTTTACCAGGACAAGGAATACCTAGGAAAATAAGTACTTCCTGTTGTCCATTATTACAGGTGTGCAAGATATTAAAGATATACAGGCTGGACAGTCAAAACTGCCATTTCCCCTGGTAAATAATTGCTAGATTTGCCTTTCAAAATAAAAATTATCTTTCCTTGTCCTGACTTCTGCTGGTAGGGTTTGTATCAGTAGATGCTGCTGAGGTACTGGGGTTGCTGAAGGGAACACCTGCAAGGAGGACCTGTAGGGCTGGAATAGGTTTTCTGTCAGATCCCTGTGCCCTGGTGCAGAGGGAGGATGCTCTTTCACAGACTAAAGCAAGAGAAATGTTCACTTATGCTTTTAGAGTTCCTGTAATTGTGTAAAAGTATTTGTTTCCAACCTGTAGCATTATGAATGTTAACTCTTCTCCTACTAGGGCTGAAGTTCAGTGCCTAGTGAGATGAGTCATTATTCATTTTAGTATATCTTTTGGTGGATAAGAAAAATTTTGTTGACAGAGTGCTACAGGACCTTCTTCTGAACAAGTTCTGTCCTTTCTGCTCTTACAGAAGAGCTTGCAAGAGGAATGGGTCTAGTCCCATTTTGACTATAACACCTTGTCTTTTGTTTTTGAATAGTATTTGTTGAACAATAAAAGATACAAATGTAAAGGGAATTTTTCACAAAAGCTTTCAAAAAATTCATATATTGAAATGTATTCCTTCCTCAGTCATTCTACTGTCATCATTCCACGTGGCACATCTTATTTGTAGGGTAAGATCTCTTGGAACAGTGATTCATCTTTCCCAAATAAAGCACTACGCACGCAGAACAGTGTTAATAAAGGAATCATGATGGGATCTGCTCATCTCTTAGAGACTGGGCCAGAGATGACTGATTCTGTGTCAGATGCCAATAAGGTTGAAGTCTAGTTTGTGTTGTATCTTGGATAAAGCTGGCACTGATAATATAAGGACTATGAAGTACAGAGGCCCATGGATGCAGACTCAAACCAATTGGGTATTAAAATAGAAATCAGGGGTCAGGACCCTAAAGAAGATGCACCATCAATGCAAGCAGTTTCCATTATATTCAGCTGAGATTCTCAATATGACTGGCAATCAATCATGGCCTAAAACATGGTAGATCCCATGAGATAATGCAATAGGGCTGTTCCACTGAATAAGGAGAGCACATAAAAACAGTTATCTGTCAAAGAAATTAATTTCACTCCTGAATGTGGAAATGAATTTCTTTGCCACTGACAGATCATTCTACATATATAGTTAACTTTGGATAAAACATGGTAAGTTTGCAATTCTTGTTTCCCAAACCTAACCTTCTGCTGATTATCTGAGGCATGAAGTTATAACTTTATTAAGAAGGGTGTGGGAAAGACACAGTCTGGTGCTTCTGAACAATAAAACAAGAGTTTGAATACTAACTGTAAGCTGCTTAAACCACAGTCTCTGCCTACTCTACATATACATTGCTACAGTATGGTGCTATTGGCATAGTATGTCAGTACATAATGTTTGAAGCAATAAATACAGAGTGCTTTTAAATAATTGATATGAACAGATTCCAGACAAAATAGTTTATACATTTTCATTCTTGAACAATATAATCCTTAAGACATGCTCATAATTAAGTATATAAGTATTTTAAAAATACAGTAAAATGCTTATACTCATTCTCAGATCTACAATATTAACATAATTATCTGCTTTAGTTTAGGGTGATCCTGAAAAACTTCATCATTTCTTTAGTTAATATCAGATATTTATAGCTTAAGCAAAATAGAAAATGACAGAAGAGTGGACAAGCTGTTTATATCGGCTAAAGAAATAATTATCAGATTATTCATGGCGCTGTAAAGAGTAGGAATGATAAGCCCAGCCGTTGTAATGTGATTAGCTAATGTTAGTTAAGCAGTGCAGAGACAGAAAGAACTCTACAAAGGTTAAGTGTTATTATTATCACTGTTAATTCAAAGTGATGGAAGGCACAGTGAAACCTCTTACCATGTGCTGTGTAAAGCTTGCAGAAACCGAAATTTAGAACTGAGGGATGGGATAAAGAGCATTACCAGCTGGTTAGCTCTTTCTCTTTGTTCCTGGCTGAGGTCTGAGTAGCTGGTCATTTGAAAAGATACCTCGCAGACAGTGACAAAGACACAGAATCCATCACAGTAGGAGGGACTGATGTGGGTCAAACTGTGTGCCAGACTGACTCCCTCCAGCCGCCCTGTGGGCTGTCAAGTGCTGCACAAGGAGCAGCAACCCTGATAGCTGCAGGTTGCCACTCACGGCGCTCCTTGGTCCTGGTGGGCCTTTGGACATAATCCATATGGGCATAACCATCCTAGAAACACTAACTTTCTTTGGCTGCAGTCTCGTATTTCTGAGCAATTCTGCATTTGTGTCATAGATTGCTGCCTTAGGCATGATTGCTTCTTTGTTTTGCATAAAAAAGAAAGGCACTTCACTGGGATGGCGCTCCAACATTTTATTTTTTCTTTTTAATGTAGAATTAGTTGAAAAAAACCATTTTTTTAATCCTAAAGGAAATTCTGGTGTTCTAAAAGCAGTACTGTTCTACGTTGGAAACTGAAAAAGCCACAAACTGTTGCTATATTAAGTATTAATTCTAATACTAATATAACTAATTAATTGTTTCACATTATTTTCTGTTAGGATTTAAAAGTATAATTGAAATAAATGTAATTGACATATATGACTGTAGGAAGAATGCATACTTCGATAGAAATTAATTCTGTCAAGTATTTAATCTTGTTCTTTCATGCTTTCATCATATAAACAGCATTAGACAAAGGTCCAGTCTTTCAGAGGAATCTAGTAAGAAATCAATGCTGATGAATTACACAGTTAGGAATCAGAGATCTTAAAACATGAATGCAAGTTCAAATGAAAATGCTTCCAGACCAGTTTCTATTAAACTGGTAAACTTCAATATTTTAATGTTTCTGGGATATGTTTTCAAAGAAACTGAAGGTGCCTGGTCCAGCTGGGATGGGAAGCTACATTTGATCTTCAGACTTATTACAATATCTGTGCTAAAGTGGGCATCTTTAGTGTTTTGCAGATTCACTAACTAGAGAAATTTGCCATCCCAAAGTATTATGAATCTTACATACTGGGGAGAAGAAGCAAGGAGATGAAGTCACAGAGGAAAGAGAAAGCAATAAAAAGAGGACTGTTGGACATCTGAATTACCATGTAATATCTGGGGCTTGTTCCAGCTATTGGTGAGTCTTGCCACTGACATCAGACCTTCTGGTTCATTGAGAGCTGACATTCAGAATAACAGTATTATAATGCCTCTTAAAAGATCTCTGAGAGAAAATCTGAAGTGATTCAGAGGATGATTCATTTATATTGATAGCAAAACATTAGCAGTAGCTAAACATGACAGATACAGTGTGTACAGAGACAGCCAAGCCAATTCTAAATTGGAGTTTTGAGCATGCATTTGTGATTTAGTCATCTAAATAATAGGATAGCAGGCTGTGAGCTGTGAGAAACCAGTCTTAAATAAAGGGCATTGCACTATCTCCACTGTGCATATTCCCAGAGGTACAAAATGTTTGTCCCCTTAAAATTAACTGTTGTCAGTTTTGGGGTGTGATTCAGACTAATATTTAAAATATTATCTCTGTCATTGCTTTCCAGCTAATTTGTATTATGAGAACTGAATTTAATTTAACTTAAGCTTCCTCTGTGTTACAGAATTCGGCGTGCATGCTTCTGTGATTCATCACCTGTGATAAGAAAATTGAGCTGCAGGAGCACCACAGGCCAAAGAGTCTGTACCAGCACTGCATGTCCTCACAATTTGCACTTTTGCTGGTAAAAGACCATGTAGGTATTTTGTCACATTTTGATGCAATGCACTATGGGATGTGAAGTAATGCATCACGAGGAAAGCAGGTCTCACCACAGGCACAGTAGAGTTTTCAGTTTTTCTGTGTGGTGCAAATGAGAAATTTAGAACATAAAACACGGGGTAAATGGTGAGAAATGGACAATCTCCTTCCCAGTGTGTAATTCTGACACACTCACTTCTCTTACATTTGTCACATCTGTGGGCTCAAGTGTCCCCAGTCTCTGGTGGTACCTGTGTCAATGGACATGCCTCTAGCTTGGATTTCAAAGAGCTGCCCAGTAAAGGAACATCCATCCTGGTGGTGAACCAATTTTTAGTTATGTTCTGGCCGGCTGAGATAATTAAACTTATGGAGGAGGAATTGCTTGGCAAGGAAGAGAAAGGGTTCTACAACAAAGATGTGGGACTTGAAGTAATTTGTGAAGCTGTTCATTTACCACCTGAATTTTATTAACTGATTTGGCTCATCTGAAGAAATTTCCATGTATTTGTCGATCTAAAGCAAACAACAGACGCTGCAAAATCTTCCTGTATGAAAGAAAACTTTTCCAAGCACAAATAAAGAGATAAGAAGAATGCTGCCAGTGAGCCACCAGGAAAATTTCCATCACACTCTATGACTTTGGACAGTGGTTGATGGGGTGGTTGTCGTAGGGGGAAGCAGGAGAACAGCAGGATCCTAAGAGACAGTGGGATAGTGGGAGGTGAAAGAATTGTCCACCAGCTTTGGAAGCTCAACATTGGACCACAAGCAAAGTTTACTGTGATGTTGGATAATGATGGAGTGCATTTCCACTAAAGTATCAAGAACACATTATTCCTGAAGCTGACCACGGGGACCCTGATGTGTTGGGATACCTGAGTTGAGGTTCTTGCATATTTAAATAGACATGACCATTTTGGTAACTCTCCTGGAAGTAATTTATTTCTTTATTAGAAATTATATAAAAGTGCTCAAGAGCACTAAGAATCTTCAAAGTCTAGACAAATAATTATATGGAATGAAGGAGGCCAAACTGGGTTATTAAAACACAGTATCCAAACTGTTGTTGAGATACAGAGAGGCCATTCATTGATCATAGGTTGCCTTTTCTTTACAGGAGCATCCATCTATCCCAGGGTGCAAATAGATCTTTGCATTATTTCTTCCACTGAAGGCTTTACAAGGCCACCCTCACAGGGACCAAGAGAGACAATCAGTGGGAGCACATATTTCTGATTTAACTTGTATTTTTTATTAATACTAAGTTGGTATTGAAACAAATGAGGTGAAGACCAGTTTGCTTGTAAGAAGAACTTGCTCGTGAACATCTGGCATGTCATTTAAACAAGCCTGCTTCCTCATTACAATGTAGAGGGGAGCTCGGGGAGGCACTGAGGACCCTCAAAAGAAAAGACTACATGTATACTAATAAAATTGTGAAGTCTGGTGTTCTTAAACCCTGCAGCCAGAGTAAACAGAATATATAGCAATATATAACATTCTTAAAATAAAAATCTCCATCCAAACCACCTGCTAGAAAAGGCCACCCCCATGCCAGGAGAGCCTACTGTTTGGTAGAGGGATCCATCCCAGGGACCATACTGGTAGTATAGCAAAATGCAGAGGAGCAAATTCCTGTGCTTGGAACTCTTTAAACTGTTTACTCAGCTGGAGATATACTATCAAAGAGTAGAGAAACCTCTGAAGGTTGTTTCCACTGCTGTTTCCTTGCTGTAGCTATGACAGGATAATTTGGGGTCCAAACACTTGTTCTTCTTTGTTGCTCTGTAAGAGTGGGTCAAGGTGCCCTCCTCACATGAAGCCTTTTCCTGAATCGCTTTCTCTTCTATGGTCTTTCTTTCTCTTTGTTGTAGTGTAATCTCAGCAAAAAGAACCCCTCTGACACAAAAGACAGCTTCTCTGTTCTTTGATTTAGGGATTTTCCTATTTTGTGTGTGTGTGTACCTCCCCAGAGAAAAACAGGTTTCCCATTGGGCTTTCTCTTTAGTTCAAGCACTGTTCACCCACTGCTAATGACATTTTTGTTTGTGCTGTAACACTTTCCAAAAGGGTGGGGAGAGGCGTTGGAAAATCTTCTGATGGCTAGCTGTGTATTGAAGTGTTTAACGACACAGCAATTTCATAACAAGGATTGGGATTATTTACATTACCTAACAAATGCCCCAAAACACCAGGCTACACTCACAAGGCCTAATCCTGGCTTAAAGAGCAGCTCTTCGCTCTCTGTTCACCAAAATGTTCTTTCATTTTTTAATTTAAAAATTTTAGCTGTCTTGTTTTAATAAATATATTCAAGTGGCATTTCACTATAAAATATTGAGCCAGTACATCTTGGGCTTGCCATGTTTTGGTAGCATGTGGTGGCTATAGGAGCAGCTTCTATTAGAAGATTCCAGAAGCTTCCCATTTGTCCAAAGGGGCCAATGTCAGCCAGAAACAAGACAGACCTGCTGCTGGCCAAAGCTGAGCTCTTCCACTGGAGGGGAAGCAGTGGAGATATTGGGAATGAATTTGAGCTCAGGAAGAAGGGAAGCACAGAGGAAGATGTTTTAAGTTTTATTTTTCATTCTCATTACATTGATCTGATTTGATTGTTAGTAAATTAAGCTAATTTCCAGAAGCTGAGTTTGTTGTGCCCATGACAGTAACTGGTGTGGGATCTCTACCTGTCTTCATTTCGACTCACAAGCCTTTCATTATATTTTGTCTCCTCTGTCCAGCTGAGGAAGGGAGTGTCCACAGTGGTGGACACCTGGTATCTAGTCAAGGTCAACACACCACACAGGAACACAAAGAATATTGGCAGAGTTGCCTCTACCGGCTAACAGACAGCTCCTAGAAGCATGAAAGATTTCTCTTCTTTGCTATGAAACAAGACATTTCTTGTACAAATTGATTTCCCACAAATTAGGATCTTGATCCTGATACATAACTCTGATAGCCAATCAGATAAAAATAAGCAATTTTATTTAGTACAGACATGATGTTATAGCATTCAAATCTTAATGAACAGGCATGTGTAGTGTAGCTTTACAAGAAAATGTGATGAAAATTTTCAAATGTCACATTAAACTAACATAAATCTAAACTATATAATTAAATTATGGGGTTTCATCTGAGGGAAAAAAAAAAAAAAAAAAAAAAAAAGAGTGGCCCAGGTTAGGAATATGAGCAAAAATACAGAATTTGTGTTCTTGGGATTTCTTGTCTACTACTATTGAGTGAATTCCACACTGCTCTTCAACTCTCTTTCCACTTCCTTTATGTGAAGAGTGCCTTTGCATCAGCTGGATCCAGCTCTAATCCTCTGAGGTTCTCTGAGCTGGAACCACTGCTGTGCAGTATTACACATGCAGTGAGCTGCCAGTGTGGGGTCTGCAGGCTCTGAAGTAAGGCATGTGTGGAACTCCTTGTGCTGCTTACACACATTATGTGTTTGACTAACCCATAATGTTGAATAAGTTTTCTTTAAACACAGCAGTTTGGTTTAGGCCCTGTGGGTTTTTTTTTTCCCCTCCTTGAATGATTTATTATTGAAATCACTGACTTACATTCAGTTCAAGAACATGCAGTGGAGTAGGTCACAATCTCTTTTCCACACAGCAGTTTTGCAGACTTTTTCACTGTATAAGGAAGATAGTCCTACTGATCATTTCCAGGAGGAAGGTGGATAAATGTTTTACTTCCAGCCCAATCTCCTTTCTTCTATGCAAAGTATGATATAGGGTAAATTACAAAGAGTAGTAAGTTTTTGCCTATCTCCAACAGAACAGTCAAAGATTAATGCAAAATAATTTTAAATTATGCTGAGTGTCCTGCAACAGTAGTCTCAATACCTCATAATTTTTGGTTGTTTACTGGATTGTTAAGCAATCCAGTTAAAAAAACCCTCATAAGGTCAGACTCTTAGCATGCAGATAATAGATTTATACTCTTTAGAGAAAGAATCTCTTTCAATTCTAAATCTAGGTGAAATTGAAGAAGCACATAATGATGCATGTTTTCAGCCTAGAACACTGAGGGAGAGGTAAAATAATTATACATTATACAAAGATTTTATAGGATTGAAGATTAACATATAGAAGGCAAGAAATCTGAAAAGCCTTACTGGTAGGGTAATGGACTACAATGCTCAACATCTACAATCCTTCATTTTTAAGAAATTTTATATTGGTTTGTGCATTTCTGTATTTTTTAATTCCAAAATATCTCCCAAAGGATTCATATTAAAAACCTTTTAAAAGCAACAATAATAATACCACCAATATTAATGTTTAAGTAACGCAGGAAACAATATTGCAAAGGTGACAGTTATTAAGTTGCTTCACAGATTCATGTCATCTTCAGATCATTTTCTCCAGCACTTCAGAGAAGTAAAACAGAAGCTCAAATGCTGTGACAAATAACAAACAGTAAGATGATCTGTTTGTACTTGCAGATCTGTTCTACAACTGATAATTTTCAGGTTTAACTTTGCTCCAATAAATTTGGAATAAGAAAAATAAATAGAATTCAACTTTCTGTGCAAAATTACAGCATTTAGGCACTGGCCTGCAGCACGGCTTTACAGTTTCCCTTGAGAACCTGTGTAATCTGCCCCCTGTGACTTCTTCCCATACTCAGGCTTTCAGGAGGAAATATTCCTCCCCCTTCCTCGTGTGCTCTGTCCCACAGCTGAGGGTCCCTGCAGTTGTATCAAACAGAGACCTATGGGTAGCAGCTTGTGCAAGGCATTCATTTTTCAATGGATACAAACAGTTTTTAAAAGTTCACTGTTTCCTTGTGGGGACTGAAATATCCCAGAGAACAGCTCATATGCTGTTTGTTATAAAGCTTTTAAGGAAAACAGAGGAAGTCTTGAAAGGCTCTAGTGGCAAAAATTCAAACAATTTTACTGGAATTCAAGTAGCAAAACCTCTGTGCTTTGCTTTGAAATTGTACTGGGAGTACAGATAAATTCTCATCTACAGCAGATATTAATCTATGTTAAATATGACTACACTTCTTAATTTTTGATCTATAATTTCCCTCATTGATATGATGTCAACTAAAACAAGGAGTTTTCATAGGCTGTGTATCAGTTGGCTCTGCAAATACAATTTGCATTGAGCTGCTAAGATGGGCTCACACTCCACAGTCAGCATCAGGGTTAGGAAGGTTACTCTTGTGTGCCCATTGCCTGTGTGAAAATCTGAATGCCAAGGAATTCTGCTGGGAGAAGCAATTACTGTGCTCAGAAAAATGATCAAGACTTGGAAGAGCTCTGAAAGCTGCTGAAAAAAAATATGGGTTTATAATCTTTTGTCTCTTAAACTGTGGGTGGCAGCAGTGTCCAGGCAGAGGGAATTTTTGGAAGGCTCCACCAGAGCTTTGACCTCCAGTGAGTGTTTCAGGAAGAGGCAGTATTAATTGCTGCCCCAAGACTGTGAGGCTGAGCTCACAACAGGCAAACACATTACTTTGTAAATGAAGGATTAAGTCAGAAAACCTTGCTAATAACCTACTTCTGAAATTCCATAATCACCATGGTGTGATGGTGAGCAATTTGCAGTGTTTGTAAGCATGGGTTCAGTGGCCCTAACTGACTCAGGTTCCTATTCTGGATAGCTGTGCTGATACTTGGAATCATTCTGTAAGATGCTTTTTAAGTATTGCTCCATGTGTCATGGCACATGTGGCACTCCTGACTTCCACTTCTAGCTTTCCTCATTTAAACAATATATGGGCTTGTGTAAATCAGTCTCAAACATAAGTAGGTACCTGTCCTTTGCTGATTCATACTCCCTCAATTGTAAGCAAAGTTTTACCCTCAGAGAGTCTCTATCATTCAGAGGCTTTGCCTGCCTTGAATTTAAAAATGAAGGGAACAGTGTGATTTTGCAGGGATTTCCAGCTCCAGCCAATACTTTTATATTTTGTCTGCCTGAAAAGCAAGCTGAATATTTTATGAATAAGCAGGTGTGCAAAGCACAGCTTCTGGGGCAGAATCAGCATTCCCACTTGTCCTCCTGATAAATCACTGCAGAACAACTGGGGAAAGTTAAAACGAGCTGAAAGTGAAGATGTCCCTGATTCACTCACTCCAACACAACATATGCAAAAACACTTGAAGGTCACCTTTAAAGATTCAAGTTCTGTTTAACTCTGCTTTCACATGCTGGTTTCTAATAATGATTAAAACACATTGACAATGACATTTTTTCAAGGGCACTATGAAAGGACAAGGCAGTGTATGAAACAAGTATTTTGTAGTGAACACCAAATTCCTGCACTTGTAATGAACACTGCATGCAATGAATGATCTGCAGAGTACCCTATGCTTTCTACATATAAAAATGTAAATAGATCTTTTAAAAGTGTTTGAGGTTTTCAAACTCATTGAGGGGATTTCCCTCATTAGCTTTGGAAATCTCAACCACTGTGTTTGAATCATGTAGCTTAATCCAAAGTCATGCTTCATAACATTTCTCCCCAGACTCAGTGGAGCTGGCTGTGACACCAGAGGATAAGATGGTTTAGTCATGGTTTTTCATTGAATCAACTCCTATCCTCTACTGGAACTTTGACCTTTTGCTTCTAAGACTTGCTGAAATCACCAGACCTCACAGTCTTCTCAGAAGAGCGTAAGAATGAATAACAGTGTAGAATCAGCTTAACGAACTTGAGTAACAGGAAGAGTTTACACAAGCACTGTTACCTAAAAATGAGAAACCTAGTGTCAACTACAAACTTTGTTGTGAAAGTTTCTTTCTTCCTCTGCTGAAAGCAATAAAAGTGAACAGGACATTGAAAAGGAACAATCTGAACTGGACTTACTACTCCTCTGGTATGGAGGGTTGGGAGTTTTCAGAAATGTGCTATATGACTTACACTCTGCTCACGAAGAGTTCAGTGTAAAATGCCCATTGACAGCAGTGGGAACAGTGTGAAATTCTACCCTACAATTTATTGATATGATCTCCCTGCAAAGAACAGAACAAAGACCCAGCTCCCATGCTAGACAATTCACAGCCTTAACACAGCAAATGAAGGGTGAGAGTTGCGAAGAAAAATGATGAGGCAGTGCAAAAAAACCCTGTAGTAGTAAAATATTAGTGTTCTACTTGTACAGTAGTCACATGTTGTGAGGTTTCCAAGTGTTTTGATTTTAATTTCATTTTACTTGTTTATCTTCATCAATGGATGAGTACATCAGTTTTACATCATTAATTTGAAAATAATTCTAGTTTCTGCATAGTGAAATAATTTCAGTTAATATTTGATTAATGGGGAATTCAGCTGTGAATTAACAGTGCATCTCAAATCCCATATCCCTCCACTAATCTTATTCTATGGAAGAGTGAATTTCAAACTATTGTACCTACACTCCATAATTTATCCAGAAATCCTTGCTAAAGTCTTGCAAAAGAGAAGTTAATCACATAATATTTACAGAGAGAAGTAATATAAAGGAAAGAAAATAAAATATTTAAAACCATCAAATAACACACAAAAAAGTTTTAGTTACCTTCCTATTGATATTGGACACTAGAATTTTAAAGACACTGGGAAGTATCTATCAGGCACATTATGTGAAGGTATGTGGTAAATGTCTTCCCACTTAAGACTCATTCAGTGAGCAAAAAACACCTCTTCAAAGGCGATGCTGTAATTCAGCACTTCCTATCCTATCCTATCCTATCCTATCCTATCCTATCCTATCCTATCCTATCCTATCCTATCCTATCCTATCCTATCCTATCCTATCCTATCTAGTCAGGCCGTGACTTTAAGGGAGGCTCTGGGCAACTCTTGACAGCTCTTTACAAAACTGCATGTGAACATCTGTTTTAGCACATTTACAAGTGATTTAGTTTGGGTCTTCAGCTGTGCTCTTTAGGGGTCAAATGTTTATTTGTGTTCAGAGAGTTAACTTCATTCATTTTCATGAATGTAAGGTGCCTTGCATTAACTGAGAACTGAGCCTGACCATAGAGTTCCAAACAAGCTCTTAGTTTCTTGGGATAGAAATGATAATAAAAAATCTTACAAGAAAATGCCTAAGAGCAACTCTATTGTCCCAGCTACAAACCATAGCAACTTTAGACTTGACATGGAAAAATCTTGTCAAGGGAGACCCTCCAGTAAAGAGTCTGATGGTTATGGTACCACTTTTTGTTTCTATCTTTCCTATGCTGAAAACAAGACAGTTTTTTTTACCTACATCCAGAAAAATCTGATGAATAACAAGCTATTTTGGATTTTTCTGTCAGTTATAAAGACACATGGATTAGTCTTAACTCAAAACTAGAAAATGTGTGATGGAAACATGATGTTGATTTTTTGCTTTCAGAGATTTTCAATATCTATGGTGGTAGAATGTCAGAGAAAAAAAGGCTATTAATTAATAGTTCTATCAATAGAATGGTTAACAGTGACCTGTGAGCCAGATGCAAACTAACCAGAAGAGAAATTCTGAAAAATGTTTCTGCCTTTTTGATTTATTTATGAAATGGCAAATGAAGAAAGTAATTTCTGACTATATTTCTCTCCCTCTACCTTTTTTCTTCCTCATTACACTCTTGTTGTGGATAATTCTTGTGGGCAGCTTAAAAAAAAAACTCCTGCAGTTGTCTTTTTTCATGCACCTAAATAAAAACTGTAGTATGTAAATATCTGTATGTATTATTGCGTGCCTGCCTTTGGTCTTTGAAGAGTTACATGTGTGGGAGTGCAGTGTTTAAAGGGCTTGCCAACATCTCATCATTCCCAATTAGTCAGAAAAATTGGCATAACTATGGCTCCATTAAATTTATGAACCAAAGAAACTTCCTCATGCCTTTACTTCTGCTCTTTGTGGAAGCAAAGTGCCTGTTTAAGGACAGATTGTAAAATATTTGTAAAAAGTAGTCTTTTTTATTTTAAATTTTCTATTTGTTTCATCACCTTCAAGCTAAGCTCTAATCATAAATGTTAAGAGATGTGGTGGAAGAAATGCTCAGAAGTCTGCAGTCTTGCTAGAGTCACCTGATACTGGTCGTGGGGACATGCCCTCTTCATGGAGCAAATGATGCCTGACTCAGTGTGCCCAAGAAAGACAACAAAAATATTTAGATCTCATACAACATGTCTGGGGAGGTGGGCAAGAATGTCTTCCTGACCACAGATTTGGCAATCAGTTCACTTTGTATATGTGAGTAAAGAAGTGCTATATTTACAAGCAACTAATATATACCCCAAGGTATTGTTTATGTCCTGGTAATTTTCCATTCCCATTTTCCCCTTTTTAGTTAATTTTAGTGATTCAGTCCATTTGCTTCCAGTAGTACAGAATTTGAAGCCTAGTCTTTAAGGATTTGATATCCTTAATCACTCAGGCAGTAGCATTTGCAGGTGGGACTTGGGACTCCTAAGCACAGCCATTTAAAAAAGGAGACCTTATCACAAACTCAGATTATTCTCAGTGAAGAAAATTTATGTTTTAAAAAATTATATTAATCCAAAAGGAAACTCACTCCTTCCTATGATTTTAGGAGAGATATAACAACCTTTGTCCCTCACTTCTGGCTGTACTGCAGTTACTTATCAGAGAAGATGCTTGATTTTCTGATGGCTAATGATGGCTGGATGAGCCCCATCCTCGTTCTTATATTCTTAGTGCTGGTGGAGTCAATGTGCCTAATCAGAGTGACTGATGAGCCGTCCTGACTGAACAGTGAGTTAACATATTTACTCATTTCTCTCTCATGAGACACAGAAATTATTAAACATTCAAATGCCAGCCTGTGAAAAACAGTGCCTGATATTCAGAAAGGACAGCAACTGATCCAAAGATGAAACTGATCTTTGAATGGAACAAATTCTGATCCTTGGTACACTAGTGTAAACCCGGAATAACTACATTAACAGCAGTGCAAGCCAGAAAGGACTTTGGATCAATGTACCAGTACTTTGGTGATATTGTTTACATTGCCAGGAGTGACCATATTTTACTGTTCCTTGTTTGTTTGTCATGCAATAAAACTCTTTTTGCTTCCTAACTCTGTGTTTTCCAATGTAGGTAAGGGAATGGAAGGCCTATATTTATTTAGATGGATTATTAGAAAAGCATTATGAGGAAAAAAGGCATCATGATGAACACAAACCAAGAACTGGTGTATTTCTCCTCAATGATTCAAACTATCCTTTCTATAAGAAAGTGGAAGTATTTACTTCTATTATTAATTTATAAGTATTTGCATGTTAAAATGATGTTTACAGTAATAAAACATACAGTTCTGATTTTTTTTGTCAGCATGTAACCTTCATTTCTTGCATGTATTATTTTTAAAAGGTCTCACTGTATTCTCAGAAAAGTATGTATTAAGCTTTTTATCTTCCAAAACCCAGACCATTAAAAGTACCATCCACGTAAGAAAAATTCTTCCACCCTCATCTGAACAGACTTAAATTATGCTGCTGATGGTATTTACAAAATATCTGTGGCTAGTACAGTGTGTCTGTGCTAAAGTCAATGAAGCATACAATGAACAGGACATAGTCACATGAGGCTTGAATTCATTCCAGTTTGTACTCTAGCTTTTTTTTTTTTTTTTAACTCAGATGATTGCAGTGACCAACATGTGATTTGGAGCAAGGATCACTGGGGTCAGGCCTGCAGAAGCAAGTGGCAGAATGCCTGAAAGCAGTTCAGACCGGGAGAGTTTGTGTGTGGTGGCTCAGAGGGCATCACGTGAAGATAGACACAAGTGAGAGAGTGCCAGTGCAGCTGGGTCTGTCATGCCCACATACCAACAACGTGTCCTATTGAGTGGTAAGCACCCTGAGACAGACCTGAAATCTGGTTACCCTTTGCCACTGAAGGGAGGGCAACAGTTCCCTTCACTCACTGTTGCAGGGGCCTTGTCCTGAGTGTGGGTCTGTCCTGTGCACCTCTCAGGACAGGGCCCAGTTTCACAGTGACCAGTCAATTTCCACAGAATTTCCTCTTAATACTTAATATGTATTAAAATGTAATACTTAAATACATTATGTTTACAAATTAATTATACCATAACTGTCTAAACAAATGACATAGCTTAAAATAGAGTCACCATGCTGTCACAGTTATGGAAAGAGAGGTCCTTAGGAGCTCTGCTGTTAGACTGTGTGCATGCATTAGACCACAGCTGACTTTAAGCTTGGTTCCATTTGTATGAGTTGCTCTGCCTGGGTTTTGTGCACTACTGCTAATCTACTGCTCCCTCATTTCATGTGTTGCACAGATCACTGCAGCTTTAACACAGCTTTCTAGGGAAGAACGCTGAAGTGTTTACCAGAGAGAAGTCACTGATCATGTCTCCAGACACACAGAAACTGCAGAAACAGTAATACAGTAATCTGGGAACAGCTTTGGTGTTTGGATGCTCCCAGATGAATTGGCAATAGAGATGTCTTAAACTGCTTCTGTCTTTCTGACTCATCTTGTCCAAACTATTCTGGGTGCTTCCTGAAAATAACATTTGAAAGCCATTGAAACAATTTCTCTAGCAACAGTGGCTTTTATTTAATTTTTTAAAATTTCTTTTCAGAGGCAAATTCTTCTGTCCCAGCAAAAATCAGTGGTGAAGAATCTTCACCCACATATATGATAGAAAGGGCACTCAAGTCTAACATTTAGTATAATTATTCAATAGCTCCCACACATTAGTCAGACTTTGGATATAGGAAGATTGTTAGTATTTAAGTTGCAGCATCATTGTCATTAAGTTGTCCTTCTGAAGGAAGCCACACCGGAGGTATGGAACATATAAACAAGCATAATTTGAGCTGGAGTATTTAGGGAAGCGGAACTAAAGCACAGGTGTACTGACGCCTTCCACTTTCTGTCAAATACTTGTAGAAAATAAATAGTCATAGGCAAAGGTCATGGTAACATGAAGGTAAAGGCAGATCTTTGAGCCCTGCAAAAGTATTAATCGCAGTAACTCTGCATGTCAGGTGGCAAGCAGGCAGATTACCTGTGAGATGGGCTGCCTGCTCCTGCTGAGGCATGGGAAAGAACAGAGCCATGACACCACTAAAACAATGGTATAAGAAATTAACATTGGCTCTTATTACCTATATGGGACTAAATTTATAGAAACCTAAAATCATTTGGCAAGTAGTTACAGTGAATGGCAACCTGCCTTTGTGTAAGGCTGACAGACATGTCTGACAGCACAGTCCACAGAATCACAGAATCAGAGTCACAGAATGGGTAAGGTTGGAAGGGGCCACCTTAATGAGACATCTTGTCCAACTTCCCTACTCAGTCAGGATCATTCCAAAGCACATGGCACAGGATTGTGTCCAGACTGTTCTTGAATATCTCCAGTGAGGGAGATTCCACAACCTCTCAGGGCAGTCTGTTCCAGTGTGCAGTCACTCAAACAGGAAGGAAGTTCTGCCTTATATTCAGGTGAAGAATAACTTAAGTAATATTAATAACTTACTTAAGTAAGTTATTGCTTATAATGACCCTTAGGTGCACTGCTGCTCCATTTAGGTAATGCATGCACTGGGATGATCTTGTGACTAAGAGTGAAGTACTCTCATTTAGGGGATAGGTCATTTTTGGAAGTCTGGCAGCAGTCTCTAGTATTGTGCTGCAACTTTTCTGTCCCAGCATTCACTTTCAATTCATGCAATGAGAGAGAGATGAACTCTGTGAGGGGCATTCAGATTCCATGAAAATGTGAAGGGCTTAGATTCCTCTACTTAAAATAAAAGTTGGAAAAGGAATATTTTGTTTTAACAGAAATTCACTCTCACCTATTTCTGTTGTTATCTAGCTAAGTGCAGCATTCTTGATGAAGAAATGAGAACAATTCTAAGCTTTCATTAAATCTGTTTTAAATTACAGTTTCCCTCTGAAGCAGTAACATTTGCAAAACAAAGTCTTAGAGAACAGACAATCACAGCTAAGATCTGGCTATTGACAAAAACCTTTTTTTTTCTTATAGATTAAAAAAAAACGTGTGCACGAAGTTGTATCTATTTTTTTCCCGTTATACCCACTTCTAATAGAAGGTGTTACCCCTTCCCAAAAACCTAGAGTAACCACATCTGCAGTACAAACTAAGTTATTTCTCCATTTTCCAAGACATGAACATCCCAGAGGATGTGCTGGATACTCGTGACAGAAGTTGCCATACTTGCAAATTTACAAACTTACAATAAGGAAAATCTTGAAATCACAGGTCATCTGGAGTGTTTTTTCCTAAACAAGAGTAATGAAGAAATACAGAAAAAAAATGCTGCAGTTTTCTGAGGATCTGGGGAGAATTGCTAAACTGCATGAATCATTGCTTTTGCTGTGCAAACTGATCAACAGCTAAATTCTGATCAAAAAGCCTAAATGCCAGTTCTGATGGGTATTATTCTGAAGGCAAAGCAAGGCTGGACAGTTTTCCTCCAGGAAGAGAGTTGTCTCATTTGGTTGATTTCAATTAACAACTTCCTTGAAATATTGTTGACCTTTCTGGCATAGTACACTTTTAAGTAAAATGCAGGATGCCAGTCTAATCCACTTAGCTCCAGAACGGTTTAACCAATACCCGTAGGGCACACATCCTGTGACTTGATTTAATCAGGGGAGTGTCACTTGATGTGTTAGGTGTTGAAGACTTAAGAGGCCCTTGACCTTTTCTAGAACTGTAAGATTTCCTTGTTTTCAGAACAAAAAAAAACCAACAAAAAAAACCAAATAAAGTGGTTCTTTTTGTATTTCTTTTCATTTCATGAACACAAAGCAGACGAGAACTAGCAATGATAACACTCATAGAAAAAAACCCCTATATTTTAAAATTGAGGATTCTAAGAAGTCTCTTTCAAAATTATCTTGATTATGTTCCAGAAGCATACAGTTACTAATCACTGCAGCATTTCATTCAAGTAGTCATAGTTGCATAGTGAACTGCACATTTCCACAACTAGGATAGAGAATTGTTGCTACTTGTCACACTTTCTGCTATTCAAAGCAGCTAACTGCTCTCCAGGAGTAATGTTTTCTCTGAGGTTACTTCAAATCATGATATTTATAGGGAGTGCTATAGCTTTTATTTAATTCAGGCAATGCAACTGGCAAATTTATTGCAAATTTCTAAGTCTTTTGTTTGAGATATTTGGTAACATAAAAGTAATATGACCTTTGTAATGATTCAGCTTTCACAATCTATGTGATTCTGAAGAATGTTGTATAAACATAAATGCGCATATTTCTCTGCACATGTGCCTCCACATAAATGAAATATTCTAGACATTGTTCAGAGATTGATCCTAAATTTGGAAATCTTCACACCATTGAGTTCCCTCAACATAACATTCACTGTGCCTTCTGGAAGTTTTAGAGCTATTGGGAAAAACAAACAAACAACATATTAAAATACCTTCTTCTTGTGTGTTGTGGTTTCTTATTCTAAAATACAAAGCAGGTACCTGAATAGGCACAGTAGTACGGACTGTTACTAAAATCAGTGAGAGTTTGTCCTGGGAAATGTAGACTTTCTCCATGCTGGAACTCAAAGACCTCCACCTTCTGAGCATCAAAAGCAAAAGCAGAGATTGAGGATTAGGGCTTTGTAAAGATTGGGAGTGTTTGAGTCTGTACGTATCATTATTATATTTCAATCTCAATACTTGTTCTGGGAGTGTGTATTTAGTATGCGTGTAAGAAGTTCCGTTTATGGGACTGCAACACTAATGAATGTATCAACCATTTTCAGTTAATCTCAAGAGTGGAGTAATGCCTCAAAGACTATAATTGCTATTAGAGACAAGCAATGACCCATGACAAGGGCACAGATAGAACAGAGCTGGAGAAACCAATCCAGAGAAGTTGAGTTACATAATTCCGGTATGGCAAAGCAAGAAATAAAGTCTGAATTATCTGCTTCACTTTAACAGAGACTTTAAATTACAAAGCTGACATACTCAAATATCTTAGCTGTTGAAACTTTAATTTTGGGGAAATAATTTCAAATTTATTTTAAGAGTGAAGATTTTGGTTTTTTCCTCCCTTTTATTTACAGACTCTATTTCACTGCTGATAAAAACACACAGTGATCTGTCTTTGGTAAGTAATCTTTTATATAAAAGTAAGCATTCTTAAAGAAGGTTTTCTTGAGAAGATCTTCCCATAAAATACTCTTTGTACTGCTGCTGTTTCACTTTAAACGTAATCAGGTACATAAGACATCTTAGACTGTTTCCAGGCTTCGTTATAACACTAACTCTGCTTGTAATAGACCTTGTAATGATTTACTCATTCACTCACTCACTCACTCATTCATTCATTCATTCATTCAACCATTCATATACTGGGAGGACAGTAGTCATGTGGCTTGGACCGCACTTGTTCTAGCAGCAGTGTATAATCTAGCTGATTAAAGAAAGTTATTCAGCTTTCTTGGGCACCTTTTGGGAAGTCTTTGAATTTCTACAGATTCTAATAAATCTGAATTATTTTCAGATTTATATCTGCAATCTGGACTCTCACTGATGTTAGGAGGCATTCAGCATTCTGAAAAATATTAAGCTCTAGACTGTGATTTTATATATCCTCAAAAGCTTCAGTCCTATTTCTCCCAAAGGCCAATTTAAAATTTTACATGGTTTGACCTAATAAATAATGATCTTTCCTAAATACATAAGAAGGTTTTCCTGCATTTGATAGGCCAAGGTATAGATGTACCCTGTGCTGATGTTTGTCTTTTTGATACTGTTTTTTAATCTTTTTGATGCTGTTTTTGATAGTGTCTAGCTATATCTAGTTAGCACTATGCAGAGATTTGACATGAGTGAAAAACTGCATCAGCATAATTTTACAGCCAGCAGAGCTTTTGTGCTGCTACAGCTACATGGCTTCCAATTTGAGACCCGACTTGTGTGGCACTACCTGGAGCATCTTCTCATGTTGCAGCATAGTGCAATGCAAATATAACCCTCTCACTTCTGGTGGATCCTTACTTAGGCTCAACACAAACACTTTACCTAAACCATGTTAACAATAACAAAATTATTAAAAATGTCTTATTCAGAAAGTAGACATTAGGATACAACTACATGCCAGAATGTAGCTCACTCATGCAATCCCTTGGCAAGTGTGAATGGTGCTCTGTATTTCATTAAGCAATCACCATAATTTCATAAGGTCTTTGCCCCACTCATTTGCTGACAAATAGAAACATGGGGCATTTGAGGGAACAGAGAGTGGTCTTTGTAATCAAAATCTTCAGGGAATTCTGCTCTTAGCTTTCAAGGCTCTGTTGAATGGAGATTTTATAATTATACAATACAGATTAGATTAGGTTTGTCAGTTTATTGGGTAGGAAAAAGTATGTTCTTGCAAATATGATCACACTATACTTAGGACTCTGTTCAGAGGCATGACCTTTCAGTAAGAAGGTTTAAACAATTTTTGAAGATAAGCAGACAGTTTTGCATTTTTCTCTATTTTTTTTGATTTGAAATTGCTGAAAAATATTAATTGAAAAAAATTAGTCTAAGAAGAAAAAATTTCCTAGTAATTTTTGGGACAATGATTGAAGATAAGCCCATGAAAGCTGAGTGTATAAACTGTTGGGGAATCTTATTAACTCAAACAACTATGTCATGGAGTTTTGTCTGTTTGATCATGCAGAGGTAGAATTCCTGTTTTAAATGCTATCATAATAGGTCTAACTATGCTATTGAAAAATATTCAAGTTATATGTAGGGTTGTAAAAAAATCTTGCCAGTTTTTTGCCATTTCTGATATGTTTTGTTTAATAATACTTTTTGTTCCATTCACTTTTGAAGGAACAAGCTATTTCATATGTCAGTTTCTTAGTTGTTTCCTCTCTCCCTACTGAGCGTTTATTTGCTGCTATTGCAGGATTGCAACAAAACTGAGTTGCAACATCTGGAATTTGACCTTTAACACACAGCTGCCCATTTACTTTGAGACATGTATTCAGTATATTTGTGGGGGAGAGAAGGGCAGAGGTGCTTGTTTGGCTTTTTTTTTTTTTTTAATTTAGCTGTGGTGACTGCATTTGATCTTTATAGTAGGGACTCACAGACCTTTGCTGGCCAGAGACCAAAGTTCTTGGTCTATCACAGAGGGCACCTGCCAGGCTGCTCGTGGAAAGGAAATTACATGATCACGCTGCCACCTGTTTCCAAAGGGCTACGCTGGCAGCCAGGTTGCTCGTTCACCAGGTCACCTTGTTGTAGCAAGGCCAAATCATGCTGGGTGCTGAGTTCATTGGCTTTCCAGCACCCTCGGTGCCTGGGGCAGAGACTGCCTCAGGCTGGCCAAACAATTGACACTGTCTGTAGGAAGTGTGATGCAATCTGTTAAGAACAGTAATTTGGAAATGTCAGAAACGGTTTTTTACTACTTTTATATGTAGATGTCAGCAATAAAAAAGGGAAAGAGGTCAGTGATGCCAAGGAGAGTGTCAAGTATCTGTCCTGAACCACAAACTGATTCAGCAGGTTGCATACAGTTTTTGGCTCATACAATAACATTCTTCAAGACTGAGATTTATTGTATGAGTTCAAAACAAATTTTTATCATGAATACACCAAAATGAAGCTCCCAGCAAAGGTAATGGGCACTCTTTAAGGCATGGTAGATGTGTCTGAATGACATACTAGGAATGCAGTATGCATTAGGCTTAATTTGCCAGACCTCCTTTCCATGAGGCTGGGAGCAAGTGCTGGCTTTTGTGCCCATCTCTTGTGACAGCCATATCAGAAAATCAGCTGATGAAGAAGGAATGGGCCCCGATTGGTACTTTTAACATTAAATCTGTTCTGATAACATGAAGCAGAACAATTCTCTTTGAGTGGTTTTGGGAAATTTGGCATTCTGGAGTTATGCTTACTTAAAGTAGGTGCATTTAGAGATATATAGGGCAGAGTACAAGCAATGTATGAGGATGAAAAGACGGGCTGTGCAGTGGCTCTTCTACTTTGAAATTTGGCTCACTCATTGGATCATACAGTGGAAAACCCTGAAGGTCTTGAGGTAAATCTCTTTCTGGTCTCCTCTACACTGAGAACAGGCAGGATATCCCAAAGTGTTGCACTGACACTGCAGCAATATGCAGTGCTGGTGGGATGCAGCTGGTGGAGCAGAAGAGCTTCCCCTGCGGTAACAGCTGCACTTCACACCTTCCCTAGCCCGGTGTGAGGCTCAGCCATCCAAATTCTTCTTCCAATGACAGTAGCTGGTCTTGTTTGCAATATACACTTATGGACACTTTTGCTGGTACTATTTGGTTAGAGCTTGCAGCCCTGCAAAAGTAGGAGAGCTCCTCAAAACTCAGAAAGAAAGCCTTGAAGGTTGCCTTCAAATGAAGCATTTTGCACTAAACAGCACAAAACACATTGCTTGCACATTCCTGGCTTCCCCCCTCCACAACATGCACACAGAGTTTTTGACTCAGCAACCATGCTGACAAAGATCCATTATCTGTGCAGCTCTAGAATTTAGACCGAGATCCACAAGGGACTCAGGGTACATCCATGCACGCACTGCAGGCAGACACGAGCAACCTCTGTCCGCACTCTAAGCTCACAAAAAGCCCACATGACCACAGTTTAGTGAGTCACTGAACCTCAGCTAACATGCTTTGCTGTGATGAACAAACATATATTCTAACTGCAGGGCAAAATATTTAAAAATGTGTTTACTGCTGTCACATTTCCTGGTAGCCAAACAAATGTTTATCAGTACCATTTTGTGCAGCAACCAGAGGCCCCTGGCTCCTGCTGTGTTAGGCTGAAAACAAAAACATGAGAAAGACATGGTGACTACACTTCACAGTTTATCTTCTAGCAAAAGAAGAGATAGCCAGCAGGTAGAATGTTATATAAAACATTGATGTGGCTAGGAAAAGGAAATCAAGGAAAACACTTCCTTTTTGGCTTTGATAATTAAAACCTACATTAATTTTAACATAACCTTAGTGGAATTGGAAGGTAACATTTAATGTGTACGTGTACTTCTGCAACAGTAGACTGCAGAATGCATCATCAAACTTTGGAAGCAGAGCCAGCCTTTTCCCTTTACACCTTAGTCTCTTGTTACACATTAGATTCTGTACTTCTGCAACAGTAGACTGCAGAAAATGCATCATCAAACTTCGGAAGCAGAGCCAGCCTTTTCCCTTTACACCTTAGTCTCTTGTTACACATTAGATTACTATTGACTGGATTTGTGGGGAATTGTGGAAGGCTGTTATCCTCTGGGTTAAAAGAGTGGATGTTTGTGGGAGAAGATGCCTGAAGCTCCTCATAGAGGGCATTACTGCTCAGTAAGAGTATTTTTTGCCAAATTGATGGGTATTCTTGTGCTTACAAATGAAATTTTCTTTGTAAATAAAGTGGATAGTGTTTTTGGATGTATAGCTCTCAACAAATAGAAAGGGATGGGCAATTCCAAATTCCCAGTGCTCAATACTTTCTTGAAATGAGCCTGTCAATGGGATCCTTGAAAAAGTCCCAGGCAATCAAATCACAAATTAATTTAAAAAAATCTCTTTCTAATTAAATGTACATTTTATTACATCATTTAAAATAAAGGCTGCATTAAATGATCATATATTCCAAAATTGCTTGGAGATTACAGTGATAAGCTCCTGCATACTTATCACCAACATTTGCTTCTCCAGTGCCCTCTAATCCCAAGCAGACATCTATTTTACTTCTCTCTTTTCTGAACTCATGGTTTCATGGCACAACTGCTCCATTTTTCTTCCAGGGAGGTTGATCCTTGTTGACTAGTGACACTGTCACTGGGGGAAGTATTCCTGTATAATGACTCTAAAATGGAGTTTAAGGGAAATCCTTGCTCATAAGTAGATCTGAGACAGTCTTCAATTCTGTACCTATTTACAAATCTTGTTCATTTTCCCTTGATAAAGTGTATTATGTTGCTTTGCTTCAGGTTTATGCTGTGTAGGTTTTCAGGAACAGAAAATAAAACTGGTTTGAAACAAAAGGTTTATTTTCTTTTGTTTCATGGAGGTGGCCAGCAAAAAAGCTTATTTTTCTTCATTTTTATACTTTTATTTTCTTTGAAATGGAAACTTCACAATAGGAGTCATCATGCACTGGAGCACCTTGTCTAAAGAGGCTGTCTCCTCCTTGGGATTTCTTTTAAAAAGAACATAACTGGACATAACTCCGAGAAACCTGTTTAAAGCTTTGAAATTAAATTTGCTTTGAGCAGGACTGGGAATAGATGCCCTCCAGAGGTCTTTCCCAAAAAAATGTTTTCAGTGATCCTCTGATACTACCATTTGAGCCATGAACTTTTTGCAAATCTTCAGGTATGTTTACACATTGCTGTGAATAGAACACAGATCTAACACTAAAACAAAAGCTGACCTTTGGCAGTAAATCTACATGGCACAGAGCATCTCCTCACAGAGGTACCAAATCCAGTCTCAAAGCATTATGATACAAAGCATTATGATCTGATCTGATCAGTCAAGGCTCCTTTAAGAGGTTACTGTACAGGTTATATTAGGCAAAATGCTCCGGAACCTCTCTAGGCCTCCAGGAACCAGAGAGAAGCCATTGCAGTAAATACAGCCCAGGTTATTTTTCCTCTGCACCTCTTGTTGCTAATGCTACACTCTCTGTTCAACCTTCCTTCTTTTCAGGCACTTTACAGTGTAAGATTTGACTTCAGCATGATTCACTCTACTTCCAGACTAAGGAAAATCTCCACTTTGAAAGATTAAACTCTCAGGATATTTGAGAAGCTTGAGGATAATCACCTGATATCAGTATTAACTGAGGATACCTGTTAACAGAGTTAGAAATGGCAATCAGAAGGATGGGGGTTTTTTTAGCTTACTGTGAAAGGCACAGCATTTAATCAAGATGTTTTGAGCTAATAGTATTTAGTATCATAGTATGAGTAATATAAGATGTCATAAAGCTACTGGCCAAAGCACAAAGTGGCTTTTGGAGAAATAAAAGCTTAGTCATGACAGTTCCTTGCAATCTCTATAAAAGGCAACTTCATCCTACAATTTCCCATCACTTCTCATCTCAGTACATCCTGGATGAGGATGCTGAACCAAATCTCTGAGAAGATGGAATCTGAACTAGGCACAATATTTGTCTGCAGGTACCCTATTCTCTCCCCTGATTACAGAGAAAATATTGACTATCTGAGACCAATATCTAATTAATTCAGTGGAAAATCACTTAAGTTTGCATGTGTATTATTTGAATGCATTCACATGAAAAAAATATACAAAATAAGTTAAAGAAGGTTTGAACATATAAAGAGATTTATTTTTCAGTTTATTAAAATATTGAACTCTTTACATTAATCTGAGTTGAATGTCTACACTTTTGATAATACACAGTGGAAAATAGCACTGCAGTTTCCAGAGTTATTGCTATTTTAGGAGACAGCAAGAGCTGAGTGTCCTTAATAACTCTCAAGATAAGTCTTTAAAGTAGTTATTTAAGACATAAGGTTCATGAGGTTTCTATGGAGATGACTTTTTTTGTGTAGGTGTATCAAAATAAGCATTTGCATCAAAGAAGTGTTCTGGAAAATGGTTGTTACAAATTCTGTGTTTTCAATTCACAGCTTGTCATGCCATATAATAAATTATCCCTGATCTAAATATTGAAGCCAAAAAGACTAGCAGGATTCCACCACTTATGCAAATCAGATCATACAGAATAAATCCAATCTTATCAAATCCTGCCTTACTACAGAAATGCCTTCACTCTGCTTACATCCTAGATGACAATCCACAGGACAACTGCTGGCTCCTCTCTACCTTGATCTGAGGTGCTTCCCTCCTGCTTTCCACAGTTTCCCTTCACGTGTACCACATAACACTTGCTCAAAAATGTGCTGCTTGGTGGGACCAGCACCCCTGTCCTGCGAAAATTTTGGTAAATTCCCTAAGTCCTGCCTATCATGGAAAATCTTCCATTATTGCTGGGACTTGGAAACTGAGCGAAATGTCTAGTGGTGCCTGACACCCCGTGCCTACATATTGGGGTGAGAGCATGGATATCCTTCAGCATCCCCCACAGCTTGCAGGATCACAGACTTTGAGGATCCATTTCCCAGTTACAAAAATGTGGGGAGGCCTGCTTGGACAGCCGTCCCACCTTGCTGATGAGCTAACACAGAGCTGTTAACAGAGTTACAAATGGCAATCAGAAGGATGGGGGTTTTTTAGCTTACTGTGAAAGGCACGGCATTTAATCAAGATGTTGCAAGAGTGGCAAGCTGGACGCCCTAACAGGGCTGCAGTGCCTGGTGGACACTGCAGGGTGGCCATACGCCCTCCAGCACCAGGCCAGGTTGAACGTGGAGCTCAGACAGATGCCTTTGTGTCCATCAGCAGTGAGTTCAGATGTTCCTCCCTCCCAGAGATCCTCTGTGATTTTTGTGATTGCTTCTTTGTCTCTTTTGCTTTGCTTCTCAAAGATCCTCTGCTCCTTTTCCCACTTTGGACCTCACATCTCTGCTAAAGTCCAACTTGAAAATTTCGTCTTCTTCTGAATGCTTGCAAAAGTCTTTGCTTGGAATGGTGTAACATGGATAGGGGCACACTTGGGATTGAGGCATCTACTGCTTAAGCTCTCAGAGTCCATTCAGAAACTTAAATATTTGAACAACTATCTTCATTAAGGGCAAGGGGTAACACCCCTTTGTTTTTCAGAAAAGAAAATGTTTTCAGTCTGCACTGTTTTTCTAAGCCTTATTAACCATTGCTTCCTAGTGAAGTTAGATAGCCTGCAGGTTAAAGTTCAAGAATGTGTATTTGTTGAATCTGTGAATATATGAACATACCCTAAGGTATTGATTTGCTGTCATCAGATACTGAAAACCAGAAAAGCATTTTACTTAAAAAAACACCCATGTTTTTAATAACTTGCTATACCTTTAGACCTCCTCCCTCAGTTAAAAATTAACCACTGTAGTTAACAAATCTTTATCAGCTAGCAGCAAGTTCACTTTGCTGATTCTCCAAATATTCAAATAGAATGACATCTGATCCCCAGCAATTTCAGCTCATGTGATTACAGACATCTACCAGATCAGATAGGTTCAGCTTTCACTGTTCACTGCCATTTGGCTAAGAGTTACCCTTGACCCACATTTTTCATCTGCTCACATAGAAAAGAAATGGGCAGATCATAGTTGAAATTCAAAAGAGTACTACATACCTATGATTCAATGCATACATAAGACTTTGCAACCCAGTAAAAGGTGAAAAATCTATATGTCAACAGCCAATATGAAGAATTTAAACCAATACTCTAAATATTTTACAAATACACAGATGTCATAGTAAAGATAATCCAAAGAGCACTAAGGGAAGTAGTTAATTAAAGGTTCAATGGGAACATGTTGTACATATTACTGGAAGAAATTGCATTGTCTGGAAGAACAATTTGAAGGCATTATTATACTATCTCTGGATTATGTGAAAAAAAAATTCAGGAGTCTAATTTTATTAACTGCACAGTATCTACACTGTATGAAAGATAATCTAAAGAAAATAATGTTAGCAGTCAAAATATATATTATAATGTATATATTATAATGTATATTCAAGAAATGCTTGAAATAACTTTTTTTGATAGTAAAGGTATTTTTGATTTTACAGAAATCATTAAATGAAGTTACAAATCACTATATGGAGTCCCTGTTTCTTTCATATACCCAATCAGAGCTGTAGAGATTATTGCAATAGCTATAACATGTTTTCCAGTGTGAAATAAATAAGGCCTTATGAGTCACATTATTTCATCTCTCTATATGGGGATTTATGCACATCCTTCCCAGCACCATTAAAAGAGATAAGACTTATGTATGCAAATCCTAAGATAGCACAGGGAGAATAAAATGGTAAATTTTGCAGAATAGCTATTAGCCTGAAATCATAGGGAAAACATAAAAGGCACTCTCTTGTAAAAAACTAAGTATTCTGGGCTTGATCTTTGTGCCCAGAGTACAACAAATGTAAAAAAGTATAAGTTATAAGATTAAGATGTAAACAGTACAATAGACAATGTTTCTTCCTGCACTCTCTGTCAGGGGCAGGCGGTGACAGAGTGCACTGCGGATATGAGCTGAGAGCAAGAAAACGTGCAGGTGTGCTAAGAGTGGGAACAAAGAGCTATATTTGGGTGATGTGTCATAGGTACCTGATGTAGGAGTTGGAATTGCTCTGAGATTTAAGGTCAGGAAGGTGATGAGTGATCCAAGCTCAGACTGGCATACCCTAGTGTCCTGCAGGAGCCATGTGAGGGCACAAATATAGCAACATTAGACAGCCCTGTCCCTCATAACTGCAGAGCATGGTTTTGGTCTCTGGACAGCAAACTTTTAGAAAAAAATTAGAGTTATAGAGATAAATGTGTTAAGCACCCACGTCTGTAGAGCCTTTTTCCCAGAGCAGTTCATAAAGCTCAAGACTCCCACTATCACCCTGGGTTTGGGGCACATGTCACTTTACTTGTGCAGTCTCTACTGTTTTGAAAATTCTGACTTATGGGCGACCAGTTAGCAGAAGCCTTCTATACCTCTTTTTCCTTATTTTTCTCCCTCTGGGGTTGAGCAGGTACTGAGATCCTCCTATACCTCATTTTTATTTTTAGAGTAGCTTTTTGTCCAAGATCTCACCTAGCCTGTGACTCAAACTGTGCATGCCATATCTTTTTTGTGTGCCTTAAGTATTTTCCAAAAGGTGATGTGACACGTGGAACTGTTACACAAGGCTGGGTAGGTATTGCATGTGTCTTTCTGGATCATAAATTAGTAGCTGCTGCCAGAAAGCATCTCTGACACCTTCTGCTGTATTAGTCATGGTTTCATGCAATTAATGTAAATAGTGTTGATTTTTGTACATCATGTAATTACAGTACATTTTTAATTATCCCGTCTGGAGAACTATTGAATATGAAAAAAACATATGGTGACTTTGTTTTGTTGATCAACCAAATAATTTTAAACAATATATAATGTTTAGAAAACCTATGGTTTAGGGAAGATCTAATTGGTTTCATTAAAGTTCCTGTTCTGCTATGAAGATGAAAACTCAGGAAACATGATAGCCCTACTAGATTTTCTGTCATTACCATGGTAAATTAATCAGTCTTACAGTAGACTACAGGGCCCATCATCAGGTACTAGAGCTCGGTTGTACTGGGAATGGTACAACAGGTGATGAAAATTCTTATTCCTGAAAACCTAAATATATTTTATAATGTGAACACAGCCATGTGGGGCAGCTAACAGTTTTGGCAACTCTTCATCCTTCTAGTATATAAAATCAATTAATATTTATTTTAAAAATAATAATGTTTTTTGTCAAGAGACAATGGCCCTTCCAGTTTTCTTTTAGCAAGAATAATTTCCAAGTTCAGATAATATCTTGCTCCCTACTGTTTGTGCTAATGGAGAAAGCTCCTTCTGTCATTTTGAGCAATGAAATTTAATTGCCCAGAATAGCTGATACTTATTTTCAACAACTGCTGAACAAACTCTTTAAAATGTAATCATTGCATAGACAGGAATCCTTAATTTAATGTACGCCTTGTGGCATTAAAATGTGAGCTTATGTGAGGGAGATAAAGAACTCATGGGCCTCCTGAAGCATTTTCTTCTGGGGAGGGGCTCACCTTTTGCTTTATTCTGCTCTCACTTATATTTATCTACAGAAATAAAGTACATAATTTACATGAATTCTTTTCTCTTTTGCACAGGTAGCAGTGAGAGGCTGTTTCAGCTTTCCCTTTCACAAATGGCATTTTCAGTGAACCTGAGCACCTGAATGTCACATCTCATGCTTGGGAGTCACTGTGTAGAGCTTGTTTGTGTGACAAGCACAGCATACATTCTCCCCAGAAATATTTTTATCTTATAATTTTTAGTTCATGTACAAACTTTATTCTCTAAAAGGAAAGGCCTTGGGATAAGGGAGGGAAAGGTGTTGGAGGAAGGTAAATATAGAATTAGAAAGATGGTCTTTACTTCAGTTAAAGAAGTTTTACTGAGCTGAAAATTAAGTATTTTAGTTTCCAAGTCTGCCATTGCCACCTACCAAAATTTTTTTTGTTCTTCACAACTTCCTCTGCTTAAACAAGATCTCTTATCCTACATGAGGGAAAAGATTATCTTATGACCTATGTCACAAGTAAGATAACTAAGCTTCTACTTAAAACATGCTGTCAAAACAAGGGAGAGATCCATCAGCACTGCTCTGCTATTCAGTGATGAGTGTGCATACATTTTGCTGGCTCAGCTCCACTTGAGAGTAGGGAAGGTGTTTCCTGAAAATATGGTAACTGGGTTGTTTGTGGTCCTGTAAATATTTCTTCATAGAGGCCCTAGACTTCATTAAATTTGTTAGCTTGAGTGTTTGAAATAATTGACCTAGACTAAAACATCTAGGGCTGCCTAATTATTTGATGGAATATAGAAAGAATTTGTGCCAGCATCTGATATTTCTGTTCCTCTAAACAACTGGTTTCCCAAGTGCTTGCACTCACACTGAGAGCAAACGTACTTCTACTATGATTTGTCATCTTTTCAGAGCATCTTGTAACGTTCTGAGGACATCCCTAGAAAGCTCTTTTCCTTAATTAGAAAAGGAAGCAGCAATTCAGGGTTATGAACATGCAAAGCTTGTACCCACTTGTGGTAGAGAACATGTTACAGAATATTTTTTCTGGTTTAAACTTGGCTGAATTGTCATGCAATTCTTTAATCCAATTTTATAGATTTTGTATGGGTTTCTAACATTTTTGTTTGATTTTTTTGCTGTAATTTTAATTTTCTTTACTCTTTATGAACTGTTAGTTACTCATGATTCCCCTAGCCTTATCCTTGAAGTGTCAATGTACATTTCAGGTGGATATTATTGTAATCAAACAATTGAGGCTGGATAAGAGCTGGAATATAACTGAAACAAAATACTGCATATCTTATAAAACTTCAAAGACTTTGTGAGCTTGAAATTCAAACATGGTTCCAAGTCATATTTAGAAAATCACCTATAGCAAAAGTAGGGGCAAAGCCAACCTCCATTTTTTACAGGAAGTCTTCCCAGTAAGAAGGAATCTCCTTTCTTCTATCCTGGAGCCAGCAGCTTCATTTGTCTCCTCTGGTAGAGGCAAATCACTCCAAAAGTACAAATATATTGGCAATTCCTGCAGTGTTATGGAAGTCATGCGATTTTGCTTTATTCCCTGCCTGCAGGATAGCAGAGGGAGCAACTCGGGAGTGCTGGGAGATGCCACACAAGACACCTGTGAGTGTCTGGGGTCTGTGGGCAGCAGGGCCCAGGCTGGAGACACCAGGACCATTAAATTTCCCATAGCCTCATGCCTGACAGACCTAGTTTATGCCTGGAAGGATTTTTGCCTGCTTTCAAGCAGCATATTTTGAAGGGGTTCTGCAGCTCTGTGATGGCAGCAGCTTTCAGTGGTCACTTCTGGCCTAGTTTATCTTCCAAACATGGGGTAAAAAGAGAGGTTAAAGACTGCATAACCCTTCAGTTCCTACATAAATCCCATTTTGCAATACAGCTAAAGCCATAGCATAAAAGATAAGTTGGGCTTATTTACATTGTAAGGGTGTGAGACTCTGGGGGCTTGTTGCAAGCACTGAGTTCTGAGCAGCCAGAGTTTGTTGTATAACTATGTCATCATCAGCTGAGCTTTGGTATTTTGTTTTCCAGAATTACTTGTGCAATAATAATGAGCCCAGTAGTAATCTTTGCAAAATCCCTTCTCATTGCCTTCTATATTGAAGTAGAATGAAAACAGATTGGCAGCAGACATCTAGAAAATTAGATATTAACTTTCAAAAGTGCATGCTAGTTTGCCCTGTAATAGCTGGGAAGCAAGAACATTATGTTTCAGCACTGAACCTTTTTGTGGAATGAAAATATTCTCTCACTATAGCCTGGTTCACATCTGCTGTGGGCTTTAATGTTGTTAACAATACTTGTGATTGCAGTAATAGAAATGTAGTCGGGAAAAGAAAGGGGAAAACCCTCTTATTTGTATTCAGAACTCTAACAATGCAGTTAATCCTACAGCAATTACTGGTGAAAAAAGAAAGGAACAAATCTGAGAAAAGAAATTAATGTGGAAAAAACCACTCCTCTGCATTTAATTAATATTAAGGATGTGAAATAAGCCCACATAAGGAAAGAAGTGCACAACTGTGACAGAAAATTTGGATCAAAATCAGGATCTTGATAAAGACTGTTATTATAGAAATAATGTAGCTGACCACAGAGAAAGCCAAAGGGAAAAAACACTCCCTTTTACTATAAGGAGTTTTAGGGCAAATCAGAGATCTGAGGCTGTTATTAAAGTGATGATGGGTTGCAGGTTAGAGGTAGCAGTGTTTCTGAAAAGAAAGTTGCATCATATCAGAGTTGCTACTCTGCCCCATGCCTGGGAGTGCAGATATTTTACTGAGCAGTGAGATGGGGCAGAGGAGGAGCTCCAGCCTCTTTGCTTTCTTCTTTCTAACAGACCTTACAGAAGAGCATAAATGATTTCTCTTTAAGACAGTAAAATAGAAGGTATGCCCAGTCTCCCTGTTTTCAGAAAAAGGGGTACTTGCCCATTTTATCCCATTTTTTTCATTTCACATTTTTCTTTGAGCATTTTGATAGGTTCCTAACTTCTTTTCTTTCACTGCTGCTTGACATGAAACTTCATTGGCCATTTTCTGCTTTTGTTATCTCTGTCTTGCACTCCCCATCTCAACAACTTAAATATGAACTTTCTTTCCTATATATGTTCCTTCCTGTAACTCTTGTCATGAGAAAATCCATCTATCCTGCTTTCTAAAGTTTCTTATTACTCATTATATCCCCCTTTTTTCCTGGTTGCTATCACTAGACCTTCTGAATAGGTTTCATCTCCCTTTATTTATTTACACATTAGAATTCTGCACCTGAATTGCTGACCAAGACTTCCTTTGGCAACTGTTCACAAGAATAGACATTTGTGCTGTGACTCATCTGACTCATTTTGCATCTCTTCATTGGGATGAGATACATTCTGGAAATGTCCATATGTCTTTCTGAAAATAAAAGGAAGTTATACAAGAGAATTCAGTGAACTTGTTGATGTTGTAGCTGTGTAAAATGAGGTGAGATAGGTGCCTCTGTTATGCTTCTTCAGAAGGTAAGATAGGGAAAGCATAATAAGAATTTATTTGAATAACTAAATCTAAAGTCAATTTCTGTGACTTATTAAAGAACCTAAAAACCTTTACACAGTACCTGATTTTTATTGCAAAAATAAGTGTACTATTTTCAGACTACTAAATAATACCAAGAATGATTCAAAAGCAGGCCTTTCTTATATGTTGGTTTGTTTACTACTGCCTATAAACTATATGCTTTTAATCATAATGACCAAGAAAAATTGTGATTTAGCAGTACTTTTATTGTATATTGTTAAAGAATATGCAGATATAGGAACTTAATCCATACATTATGAAACTATCTCCAGTGCTGTGAAATAGGATATTGAAATTATGAGCTGCCTGAAAATTGCCTTTGGATATTCTTTTGAAATATACAAGTATTTTACAACATGTCTTTTTGATTGGAAAGTTACAGTCTTTTATAATAAGACTATAGGGTTTTAAGTCAGTCTCCTAAATCAAATATGTCACAACATAGGGCTACATCATTGCTCACGACACATCAGGACACAGAGTAATGGATTTTACATGACACAGTGATGTTTTACAGTTTCTCAAATCACCTGCAGTATAACACTGCTTACTTTATAGTTCTGTTGGTCATCTGAGTTTTGGGTGGTTCTGCAAGCACTGAGCTGCACAGCTGATACCCTATAAATGCATTTCCCTGCCTTTTCCAACATACCTCTGCCCTGCCACTGGGGAATCTTTGGGTTTGCTCACTGGCAAGGCCATGCTGAGATCACTCTGCTTTACCCCAGTTCAGCTCACTGAAAAGATCGTTGTCTGGCTCATCCATTTGACTCAACTCCATTTTATTTCTTTCAGTGGCTTATGCTTCACTGGTGCATCTAATCAGTGCCTTGTCTTGAGGTCTCCACAGAGTTCACCCCTTTCCTGTGTGACCATTCTTTTCTTCTGCTCGATCATTCTTATCCCTGTTGCTGCACCAACAGCAACAGGGATAAGAACCAACAGTGGTTCCATATCCAGTTTTCTCTTCCTTAATTTTCTGTCTTCTGTTTGTGCTGTCTCCCATGCAAATTGCTTCACCTGGGACTCCTCTCCTGATGTGGCCTTCAACTTCCACCATCTTCAAATTGCTTCTTAAGACACAATTTTGTCAATATGGCTACAAATGCAACCAAAATTCAACCAATTAAAATTTTCTGTAGAGAATTAGAAATATGGGTACATCTTACTTTTACAATATGGAAAAAAACCAAAATCTGAAATAGATCTCTGACATTTTCCCCTTATTTCCCTACCTTACTCTATATTTTCCCTTATAATGATAAGTATTTGCAAAATGTACTTATAAAGCCTATCACAACTTAGTGTGTTACATTAGCAAAATGTTAAAAATAAAAACTATAAACATTAATGCTGATTATGGCACAATATTTGCAACAGCACTATATGCAGAAACCAGATGTTTTTGAAGGGTGTTTTCTTTTTATTTTTTATCTTGAGTGCTTCTGTAAGTCTTGTTATGGTTCCATCTCCCAGTTATAATTCATAAATTGTAGAATATTTGTTTTCCTAATTTCAATCCAGCACAAAAATGTGCTATTCTTCCTATTTAAGACAGAGGACTAGAGAAGAGAGAAACCAAGACACAATAAAGAATACTGACATACAAAGCAGAGCACAATTAAGAAGTCTAGATTATTAAAAGAAAATCTAAATAAATATTTGATAAACTTTACTCACAATAAACATCATTGTAACTATCTGCACATTGCAGCTCTAAGTCAAAAAACCGAGATAAGGATTACTTCTAGATTTATATCTCAGAATTTAATCCACAATATCTGATGAAACATGAGTTACCCAAGAGCCACCATGCAACTGTCGACACAGACTTTTCAAATTTCATATCGTTGTAAGTGTGAAATAAATACAATAATATTAATCAACAAACATACCCCAAAAAATTTATCCTACTCATGTAATATGTACCACCAAAGAATAGCATTGTGTTAAACTGAGAAAAGTAGTTAAAAGGAATATTCTAGCTAAAAGGCTAAAATACTGATGGTTTTACACCACTGTAGAAGCTTGGAAAATTTGTACTACTCATCAAAAACACTCCTAAAAAGACAATGTTCTTCAATTTTTCTTCCCTAAACTAGTGTTTGAACATCAGAGGATAGCGGATAATACAAAGAATAGAAAAAGCCTTCCCTCAGAAATGGAGTAAAGCTTTTCCCAAACAGAAAAAAACAAAAAGAAAAAAAACCCCCCAAAAAAAAAAAAAAAACAAAAAAAAAAAACAAAAAAAAAAAAAAAAAACCCAAACAAAAAAAACCAACAAAAAACAACAAAAACAAAACAAAGAAAAAAAAAGAAAAAAAAAAACCAAAGGAGTCTATTAAAGAAAGGGTTCACTAGTGAATAACGCTATGGTAAAGAAAGACAAGCCTATACACTATACACTAATTTTTTTTCTCTTCTTGCTTTATGGTCATTATAGAAAATATTAAGCAATAGTCTATCCTGCAGATTTAGATTTTCTCTATAGGTAAAAATCTGAGCTGGAAAGGGTTCATGGGAATGATACCTTGCCATCAGACACCAAAATATTAGAAAATGGCAAATGGGCAATCAGCCATCAAACAGCTCTTCCTTGCTCTAGCGAGTCAGTAGGTCAGATGTGATTATCAGAAAAGTGGTAGAAATTATAATTACAAATATTAGTAGACAAAAGGGTAAATTAAATAAATTGAACAAGAATCAGAACAACTTTTGTAGAAAAAAGCCATACTTTGCAAAACTATGGTAATCCTCTGAAAAAGCCAAGGATTATTTGGATAATGTTGATTCAAACTTAGTAACTTAAATTTTTAAAAATATATAAACAATATTAATGAAATGGAATTGACCCAGAGTAGAGGGGTAAAATAGAAAGGTAGGGAGAACGATAATTTTTCACAGCAAGGAACCATCAGCATTCTAGGGATTTGGATACAAAAACGTGGAAAGGTGGTGAGCTGAAAGGTAGTTTTATGTGTAATGAGACAGAATTAATCAGGATAGTAAAAGCATAAGCTGGATGTGAGGAGTGACAGACCAGTCTCATGATATTGAGAAATGAAATGACAGATGAAATCAATGTCAATAAATGGAAGGTTATGTACTGAGAAAAAAATAACCTTCACTGTTCACTCACAATGATGGACTCTCAATTAGCTATTGCTGCTCTTGGAGGAAATATAAAGTCCCTGAAAACATCAGTGAAATGTTTGGTTGCTGAGCCTTCAGAAAGAAAAAAGTTGCAAAGTAGGAATTATTGGGAAAACAACGAGGATTCAAGAGTTTAAATATTTAAAGTGATCACAGAACTGTGTTTATCATACACACAGCTGGCAGGTGACTTGGAGAGAGACTCTAGGTAGAAGATCAATTCTCACAGCTTGTTTTAGGTGCAAAGTCAATGTGGACTGAAGAGCAGACATACAGCTTGCCTGGGCTCATGCGTTCCCCTCTGGACAACATTTGCTGGAGGCTTTTGTCTCCCCAGCCCTCCTTATAACTGCCCACGTGTCACCTACCTCTACTTGCTATTTCCCCAGTAAGAATTAATTTTTTTTCAAGAGCCCACTTCTCTGATAGTAGTGTAAATTATGACATTATTATGAGGATTTTAAAAAAGTAAAAAAAGAAAAAAATTAAATATACATTAGTTGTATCTTTCACTGCAATCAGATGATTTCACTGATATTTAATTGTTCTAAAAAAACCCAAAACAAAATCAGGACAATAAGCTCCTACTTTAAATAAAATGGTACAAAGACTTTAACCTTTAACTATATGTTTATTTTTCTGGGAAACAAGATCATTGTTAAAATTATGTTGATGCAAATGATTGGTCAGGAACTGGTCATATGATGAAGATATATTAGCAACTAGAAATGAAATGAGATTATAATCAAGAATATTTAGATAATTGTGTAACAATGTGCAGCAATCAATTATGAGAGCAATCATCCGAGTATTGAACTGAACAAGACTACTCCCCATAAGAAATTATTAAGAAGTTTTAATTATAACATAAATAAAAATGTGGCACAAAGTGTTTGGGTATGCTTTAGTAGAGAGCAGACAAGCTGAGATAAGAAAGGAATCAGAAGAATTTTGTCTAAGGACAAGAAGTATTATTCTTAGTTATACATGTGATTAGGGCTACATTGTTAAAATAACATAAAGTGTTTCATAAGTCTACATTGTGGTATTGCTGTTACGCAAATTACATCCATGGCTCCAGGGAAATCTAAGCATTTGACCTTGACACATAACACAGGTATGATCCAGTGATCTAATTAATACCTCTAATCAAGTAAATTCATTTGTAGCTAAGCATTGCATCCTTATCCACGCTCAGGAAGGTTTATCTTCCATTCAGTAAAGCCAGTGTGATCCTCACATGCACGAGTGTGGCTCTGACACAGAAGTGGGTGTTTTCCTGAGGCTTACTCCAGCCCCAGGGCTCTGGGGCTCAGTCCAAGCTGTGTGCCTTCTCAGAGCAGCATGGAAGTGATATGTCCTGGATATGTACATTGGTAAAAGAAGTAAAAAGAAGCACCTTCTATTTTTTTTTCTATTTTGTAAAATCTTTTTGTCATTCTTTTGAATTGGGGCTTTACTGTGACTAGTCCATGTTTGAATTATGTTGCTTGGCCAAGTCAGGCTTATAAAGCACATAATATTACTTCTAATTCAACATTGTGTGAGGTATTTTCAGGAATTGTTGTTACTTAACTGTTCCTTTTCCACAAATGTGTGGGAAAAGGATAATTTCCAGTAAGAAAGGTAGTCTCACAATGTAGCCTCAGTATTGCTATGAACATGTCTGAAGAAAAATATTTTTTAAAAAAACAAATATCTCTTAACTAAAAGTCTGCATGGATGTGTAACTGTTCAACACCCCTGAATACATGTAGTGAAGACTTGACAGGCACTTGACAGAGACTGGATGGTCATGGCCAGTTGGGTTGTGGTCTGTTTACTGTGACTCCTTGGGTGTCACTTCCTAAGTGCTCAGGTGGTTAATCTCAGCGATGTCCCTTGTGGCAGCTATCACTCCTACATAGGTCACTTAAATTGTTTTAGTTGACAAAACTATAGATGCCACAGTGGAAGGATGCTATAAATGTTATATACACTCCATGGAAAATTGTGGCACATGCTCACTACTTGTCTTCTGGTTATCTGCTTATCCTCTGCTTATAGAGAAAACTATATTCATGAACTGTTTTCTAAGAGAACCCTCAAGGGTATGTCTACACCAAGGTCTATCTGAAACCAGAAAGAGTATGAAAACAATGAAATAGAGTCTAGAGGAAAGGGACAACAATGATCAGATCACTGACTAAAGGACTCTCACATGGAAAGAAAAGTTGAAGCACTTGCTGATGCTTACTCTAGAGAAAAAAATTGGTGGGAGGTAGTCATCTTCAAATATATGAAAAACCTGTTGTAGAAAATTAAGGGATAAATTAAAAAATAAATATTGCCAAGTCTGACACATCTAGGTCAAGAAATAATAGTCTTAGCTGAAGCAGTGTTTAGCATATTAGGAGCAGTTCATTGCTGTAGGAGGCTACTCAGAAAAGGCAAGGGATGTCCATCACCAGGGACATACTAGAAAGAATAGAATAACTATTCAGATAGAGCTTGTCCTGCCTTTGGGTAGAGAGATGAGCTGGATGACCTCTTGAGGGCCTTTTTGGTCTTATTTTCCTTGGTCTTATGACCATGGCAGTCTGCCCAGATTGATGCATTTGGGTGCAAGATCTTTCTAATATTACTGTGATGCATTTCAAGACTGAAATTTTTCCTTCACTGAATTAATGAACCACTTAGTGGTATCTTGGGGGTGCCCATACCAGAGTCCAATACAGCCTGAAGATCTGCTGTTTAGCTTCCAATAACTGCCTTAGACATCCAAAAGATACACTGTGAGAAGACTGGGTACAGCTTTTATTGAGAACCCCTTTATGCCCAGGGGTCAGCTCGGGAGACAGCTCTGTTAACTACTGCCAAACGCTGTCTGTGGGGAAGTCACACGAAGTGACACTTCTCTGTCCCAGGCAGCACACATTCTTTCCACAGTCCAGTGCATGTGACCGCTTGATTCCATCTGTGACAGCCAGCAGTGCAGGGGGGTGCAAACAGCTGCCATAGCTGTCCTCAGACTCTCCCTTTAGCTCCTTCTCTTAGGGCTGGAGCTTCAGGGGCTGCACACCTATGTGCTGAGTGCTGGTGACACATGACACTCTGCTTGCAGACCACAATCTGCTGTTCTCTATAATAGAGGTCAGCTTTCCAACCTCACCACTTTTCTTTTGATAAGCAACTAGCATTGCTGTGCTATTTCTGGCCTACAGGGAATTCCTAGGAAATACTGCAAACGCTGCAGAGATACTGCCTAGTGTCAGCTGAAGTGTGTGAGAGGTTCAGTTGCCTTGCTGGGGAGAAAAATTGGCTCATGTTAAATCCAGAAGGTATGCCAGCCATTCTTAATTTGGTACAACTGCAGAAATCCAGCGATAGATGAAACACATGTTACATGCACAGTGTGCAAGAAAAACTGTGGATTTGGGAGCTGCATGAGATCCTTAAACCGTATCTCTGGGGAGTAAAGAGATCTGCAGGGCCCCCACTTCCTCAAATTCCCACTACAAAATTATTAAATGTCCTTTAATTTCATACCATACATCAGCTCTGGCTAGTGATAGTTACCTGTGAGACATAGTGCTTGGATTGTAAGTGTACCACTGGCTTTTGAACACTTGTGAGCACTTCAGCCACACTTTCTGTGCCCCTGGTGTATGTGGAGCAGTCTGCAGGGCAGTCATTCTTGTGTAAGGACAGTTGGATGATCTCTGAAGGTACCTTCCAACACAAAATATTGTATGATTATTTAAATCCCCAACTGTTATAAGAAAGAGCTCAGTGAAGTTTTTCTGCTGCAGCAAAGATCACAGGTTTTCTTGAGACCTCACAGCAGAGCTAGTGGTAACCAACCTTTCTCTGCAGTTTTTGGACCATAACAAGAATTTGGGAGAAAGAAATTTCATTTATTTAATTTGGTAACCTGTCTAACATATCCAAAGAGGAATTGTGGAATAGAGAGAAATTTAGCATGAGGATTTCAAAGCACTACTTAATGTAGAACCTATGATGCCCTAGAGGACTACTCCTGCAAGGAAAGAGTAATGCTGGTGTTCATCTGATAAGACAAGGGACCTTGAATCATGAGACACCTTGAATCCTTAGGAAAAACAAGAAGACCCATGTATGAATCTCTTAAACATTTCAACAGAGACCTAATAGCGTACTAGTGAAACAACAGTCAGATGCTATGAGGAATTTCACAAGGCAAAGCTTTTGTCTTCTGTCTGCAGTTCATTTAAAACTACTGAGTTGTGATTTATTCAGGGGCTGGCTCTTTCTACTGTTAAAAAGACTAAAGTGACTAAAAGTGACACATGAGCTTCTTCCTACTGGAATTCAATTAACTCGAGTGCAGGACTTTAAGATCATGTGTTCTCATTCTTATTCTGAAGTTACTTTTGTTTTCACAGCTCCCTAATGATACTGGCAAATGCTAGTTCAGGTTTTCATGACAGAGCATATGATGCTACATTCTCTACTCAACAGTTTCCAAAGTTTCATGTACATTTATACATTTATACATGTATGCATCAAACACAATCCTGCATGTGTCTGTGTAAAAGAGTTAAAGAAATAAAATGAAGAATAGAAAATAGCATTAATTCTGAAATGTGAAAATAGATTGAGATGTTCTTAAAAGATGACTATTCTCCAAAGTGTGCTGACAGAAATTTTCAATCATTTTTGATTTCTACTTTCAATTACTAAATGAGTTTCCTCCAAAATATGTCACTATGCTCCTGGTTGCTGCTTTTCTGTGATGCTCAGCTGATCTACTGTAATGATGATGAGATGGATTGACAGTAAGCTTTTGCTGGTATCAACCACATAGCAAGTCTGCAGAGTAGTGAGGTTTCATAAATGGTTGCAGTGATTTCCAGAGGGACTTTTTATATTTGATTCTGGCTTTTACTGAGAAATATATTGATCACAATTAAATGTCCTCCCTCTTCAAGAAATTTTTTTCTTTAAGGTTTTAAAAAGACATTTATGCTATGTTCTATTAACAAATTATTACCTTTATAGAATAACGTTTATTTAATCCTTTTTGGAAAATGGATAATAGTTTTGATTTCTAATGAAGATAAGCATTATTTCTTTTTCCTTAGTTATTTAAAGTTTATCTACTTTATAAGATGATCACATGATATTAATTTCCCTTTTATTTTTCTGTGTGAGTTTTATTGTAAGATACACATTGTTTTGCCTATAGACAGGCTGGCTAACCCTGTATCTAACCCAGTGCTGAAAAGTAGAGATAATAAACACAGGCATTTTGCTTTGTCTCATATTTAGACAATATAGAGGTCACCACAGACAACACCTGCACAGATTATCAACAAACTCCCAGTCCATGTGATGAGGCTTTGGTTTGTCTTTGGTCTAACTTTGATTTAAGGGAAAACAAAAGCCCAGGCTAATTCCCCACCTGGTATAAACTGACACAGCTCCACTGAATTTGGTTGACACCAGCTGAGAATGTAATCTTGTGTTTGCTGACTGGAAACTAGATCAAATATCTTATCCTGGCTAAGTAGGGTTAAAATGATTGCATCCATTCTGACTTGAACAGCTGAAGGTGTCTCTTTCAGCTGCAGAATATTTAGTCTAAATCAAGGATGAAGCAATGTGTTTCCCAGAGTTCCAGTTCACACCTGGGGGTGCTGTGGCCTGGCTGAAATTGTTCATCACTGGATCAGCAACTGGTCAAAACCATGGGATAAATTTGATATAATTTAGGAAGCTCTGTTTCTCTTGCTTGAAAGCAAGTTGGGCCAACCTCATGTAACTTTTTCATTTGATTACCCTGCTAAGAAATTTGAATCTATACTAACTGAAAACCAGTTTCTGTAGCATAAATACAGAACATTAAAAAGGCCAAATCTTGCCTGAGTTGAAGGTTGCCTGTCTTCACTCATTGGATCTGAATATGGGTAAAGAGAAAAACTCCCTAAAAACCTATATTACAAAGTTTCATATAGAAGTCAAAAACAAAAAGATAATTATTCTGAAATAGGTCTAAAAATTAACCCCCTGATTTCTATTTGGTTTCATTGTATATTAATTTTCATCAGTCAAAGGTTAATTTAATTGCTGTAAGTTACACATACCAACTATAACAAACTTGGAACTGAGCCTGAATACAGTAGTCATCAGAGGAGTCCCTGAATATCCTCTGTGGCATTAATCTCCAACGCTACTTGCTACTGTTATTAAATCTGGTTGGTGATTAGAAAGAGAATTTTTCCTGAACATCAAAGTTTTCTTAAGGTAACCAGAAATGAGTTATATATGAGAAAGTTTTCCTGCTGCTTTACAGACACTTGTCATTGCCCTTTCTCTCTGGACTCAATATTCTTCCACAGTGAATATTTCTTTCCTTGGGCATAGAGAGAGGTAAGAGGGAAGTTGACAGATAGGTTAAGGAGGTGACCATCCTAATTTCACTTAGGGCAGCCAGAGACTCTAATTAGGCCCAGACTTTGTAGCAAAACATGCAGTCAGTGCCCTCACTAAAAGAAGTTATAATATCTTTGAATATTTTAAATTGATTGTTGCTACTCATAAGTAATCAACCTACAATCTCTTCAGGACAATCTAGAAATAAAGGTTTTGCCACATATATTGCCAGTACCTGACATATAATGAGTTACTTTAAATATAATGAATCACTATTATAAAACAATTTTTATCAGCAGAAGAGCTGACATTAGATATTGTTTCATTTTCTTAAGGACTTCTTCCACATCCTTGTTAAAGTGAAGGCAGCTTTAAAAGAGTTTCAATGGACACCCTTGTGATTTTTACACAAAGTCAAAATCAGCTTTATCATTTGGCCATTGGAATATAGGAAAAATTTGCAAAATTGATTGCTTATTGGCTATACATTTATTGCTGCTCCTTACTATTAAGAAAAAATAAAGTTAAGATTGTAAAGAAGAGGCAAAACTGTATATTTTTAAATTTATGTTGGATCAGAATAAGAGCTTCTTTGTATTTGGCATTGTAAAAAGCAAGAGACCAAAATGTAAACTTTTATGCTAGAATTATAAGACAATAAACTTCTCTGGTACCCCTAGTTGCACAAACTCTATAATGTTATTGCTTATTTTATGAGCAAGTACTACATTTATCATAGCATACTGCAGTTTACTAACAATTTTCCTATTTAGTTTTATAGTGTAACATTTTTGCAAGCAGTTTTAATCCACTGGGCATCCCTGCTTGGACTTATTTGTCCATTAAGTAACACATTACTCCTGCCAGCCCACAGGCCCGCCTGGAACCAGTTGTGTTTGTTAACCCTTGGCCTTTGGCTGTTTAAAACCTCTTTAGCTTTGTGTTGTTTGGAAGTTCAGCATGAACTGACCTCCTATTCTAAATCAGCTAAGCAAACAGGAACAAATTTGACACTTCCCTTAAGAAAAAGAATTAACAACAAAACCAAAAGCCAACTACTAGATATTATCCTGTTATGTAATACGCAGCAATTACGTAAATACGAATCTCAACATTTGGTGTTTTTATGAGGTAATACCTTACAGTGCACACAGTCCTCTTCACCACCTCAGAACCATGCTGAGGCACAGTGTGCTCAGCATAAACAGAAGTATAAGGACTCACACATATTGCCAGCTGCCAAAAGTTACAGAACCAGAATTAAATTTTTTTTAACCATCAATATTATATGATATAACCTCATTGTTTCATAGTCACATGCAAAGGAAAACCAACTCAAATTCTCATTGGATATTTTATTCTTTAACAGAACAAAATGCAGAGAAATGTGGGCTGGGATAGATCCTAGAGGATCTTCTAGGGCTGACTCAATGTTTTTCTGAGCCAGAACTGGAAAATTGCCTTTACAGAAGGTAAAGGTATGTTTCACTAATACAAGCAGCATCTTTTCAAACTATACTGTGTTACATTACAGAACATCAACAACTATGTTGTATAACACTTTATATAAACATCATAAGGTGCAGACCCTCCCAAGATAATTTGCAGTCTATTATAATAATAATAATAATAAATGTAGTTGAAAAGACTTCAATCTCCCACCTGAGTAATACATAAGATCTTTGAGAGATTTTTGGACTCTCTCTGTCCCATCCAAATCGCTGTTTACTTTTCTGTCATTCCTTTTATCTGCAAATCACTCCCTTTCCCGATACCATGCATTGACCACAACATTCATCTTGCCTCTCTCTGCTACAGTTCCCACTGCCTACATCGCTCATTTCTAATTGTTCTTAATATCAATGCCCTCATTTCTTGCCTTTCCTCTGCCTGGCAACAGACCCCCACTTTTATCACTGTTGATCTAATTACATTTTCTAGATTGGCATTTAGTGGAAATATTCATGTCTTTAGCAGGATCGATTACCTGCACACCTCAGAGAGCAGTGCTACTGCTTGAGGGGAGAACAATTAGTAGCTTATATAAATAGACAACTTCTGAAGTGATTAAAGTGATATGTAAAACTGTCACAGTAAATGACTGCTCTAAAGGCCTTAGTTTCGAAAAGAAAAGAAAAGAAAAGAAAAGAAAAGAAAAGAAAAGAAAAGAAAAGAAAAGAAAAGAAAAGAAAAGAAAAGAAAAGAAAAGAAAAGAAAAGAAAAGAAAAGAAAAGAAAAGAAAAGAAAAGAAAAGAAAAGAAAAGAAAAGAAAAGAAAAGAAAAGAAAAGAAAAGAGAAAAGAGAAAATAAAAACAACAACAAAACAAAACAACCCAAAAACCTCAGCTGAAAGCATTGCATTTAGCAAAACTGATATTGAAACTCCTGGACTAAGCAGATTAACTGTGCCGTAGTAAATATATATTGCTTTTTTTTTTTTCCTTGACACTTATTTATGCTGTTGAATGAGTAGAATGTCCTTTTCATGATGATTTGGAGTGGAACAATTCAGAGGAAATCCCCAAGTGAGACAATGATTCATCAGTGGTGAGTCAGTCAGGATTTGTCCCTTGAAGTGAGCACTAGGCCAGTGCCAGGCAGATGGTTTGTGTGGTAAAAAGCCAAACTGCAGTCCCAAACTCTTCAAGCAATTAAAGAACCCAAAGCAATTTTTTTAAGAACAAGGATTTTACTATTTCACTCCAGCCATGTTTTATTATTGTCATGTTTTTATGTTTTTTTCAGGATCTTCAATTCAATAAAACATATGGGTTTTTGTAAAGGACAAAATCATTAATAATATTTATAATATTGTTTTCATCTAAGCTGTATGCAAGCAGCTGAAAAGCATAGTGACACTTGGTGGCTGAACTAAATGTCTAGGATTCTCATTTGGGCTCAGCTTCCACTGACCATCAGAGGCATCCATGGATGGAGCAGCACCAATCTAGCACACTAGAGAGGATCTGCAGACAGAGACTATAATAGCAAAATATGTCAGTCCCTGTGACAGGAATCACATTGAGGTGGTGAGGCATTTGCATGGAGAAAATAGGTCACTGCACTGTATTTTGATTTTAAAATCTCACTATTTGTGGAGCAATATCTGTACAGTTTCCAGTGAGTTCAGTAGAAATGGAAGACCTGCTTCCCCCATTAACCTGGATAATCCACCTTTGTATTCAAAACATGGGGCTGCCTCTAGGAGGAAAACTCATGGTTCTGAGACAAAATATCTGTTTGTTTCTTGTGTGCCAATTCATCACAGCTAATTTTAATTATCTTTAATTTTACTGCTTCAAAAGTGCATGAGACAAAATTTCCCAGCATCTCATTCCCAAAAGATGAATTAAATTTCTTGGATCTGGTGCTCTGTGATAGCAAAGCAGTCATATCTATGACGTGATGAATTCTTATTCAGATCTCTGCATAACTAAACAAACATCAAACATCAATAACATCTATCCTCTCTTTTATCTCCTTAAGTTTAGGTGGCTTTTTCATCTTCTAGTTGCAAAAATATTTTGAATGCACATGAATAGCTAAGAAGAAATTTAAGGCAAAGCTTGCACATGAATTGTCCAGCTAGGCACTGCCCTTTGTTAAAATGAAGAAAGCTGTATGGGGAGTCTCGGCCAGCTCTTCCAAAACCTTTATGGCACTGCTAAACTATGGGGCTTTCACACACTAGTGTGTTTTCTTCAGTGGTTTCCAGCTCTGACAAAGCTGCAATAAGAGCAGGAGATATGAGACACCAGCAAATATCAATGCTAATGTTATTCAGTGAGGCAGGTACTTCTAGCCCCAGCCAGTGCTCACCAAAACACTGTCAGATAATCTAAACTATTGCTGTGTATCTGTGCTGGGAACAACAAGCTTGCTTGAGGAAGAGGTAGCAGGAATAGGCAACCCTGTGTGCAGAGAGCTGGGTAAGCACAGAGGCTATGGAACAGTGAGCCATATTTTCAATTTGCTTTGGAGGAACTATGCTTTTGTCTGACAATTTTAGGGAAAACAAACTCTTAGCAATATGAAGACAATCATCTCTCAGAGGAACAATAAATTCCTACTACTCTTGGAAAATTAGGCCAAGAATCACATTTACAGTAGTAATTTTATTCCATACAATTGGTGTTAAGAATTTTTTTTCAGGGACGTAAGGGTACAGATCCTGCATCCAAGTGCTCTGCTTAATGTTGATCAGGAGGTCACTTCCAAAGGATTTTTAAAGGTCAATCCCCTCCTGGCATGTTGCTCCCAGCTCCGCTTTCCGGATGGTTATGCCTGGTGCCACTGATTTATTTTGAAGGACTTGAAGTAGAGGCCAAGGTGAAAGTGCCATAGGAGCCCTGAAGTCACTTGAAACTGCTCATAGGCACTTGTCTGGCTCCACAGGAGCCTTAGCATGGGTGCAGTTATCCACAGGCTAATTGCAGTCTCCTTGGGGCTCTGAAGTGCTGGCCTAGCCTAAATTGTACACACCAATTTAAATGTATGCTGAACTGAAGTCCTTGCCTACAAACTAGAAGGTGACACTGTCATCTTGTCTGGTTTGTCCCTCCATGTGCCTGATGCATCTGGTTGTAAATCAGGATTTTAAATTTTAAGGGATAAGAATTGTATTTCTATTTTGTGGTCAAAAGAAATTTAGTGCAGGAAATTCTGCTCCTTATATAGATTTAGATAATTGAATAACACATGCTTTTAAATAATTGGAGTAATTTAATTTCTTTTATGAAATCCAGGTCAAGCCTGTGTCATTACAGTTTCCCTTTTCACAATTTCTTATAATAGTGCTTTGTTTCTTTCTGTGCTAGAATGAGGCTTATTAAAACGTAAAGGATTTGCTGAGTTGGTTGGAAGTAAGATAGATGGAAAAAAGAAAACAAATTCATGGATTGCTGTTTATCTATATATTTCAATGCTTGACATTTGTCCATGAGTGCTTCATGTGAAATCATGAAAAAAATACTTATATGAGAGTTTAATGAAACAAGTAACAGTTTTTAATTTAGATGTTGAAGACTAGATATTTTTTTATATTATAAAAAGGAAACTGCAGTCCCAAATCTGATACATTTCCAAGTTCCAAGCCCAACTATTTCCCCATATAATTTTTGCTGTTGATTTATATTACAGTCATGTTGTTACCTACTATGGTACATGACCAGATCTTGAGAAGCTCTGTATAGCTACCTGTTTATCTTCTTCAGGGTATGACTGCAATGGAGTTCAAAGGGATATCCTCACTTCTTGTGAGGATACCTAAGTTGATTTTAAAAGGTTTAGGTCAAGATGAAAAAGTAGTATAAAGGACCTGGATAAATGACAAGGTAAGATACATGTTCTGATCTGTTGTTGGGAAGTTACAGTCAGCATCTTATCTGAACAGTATAATGCAGAGGCAAAAAAAATTTCCTGGTACAGGACTAAATAGACTTCCCAACAATCTTTATGCACCATAAAACACTGGGCATCTTAAAATCATGAGGCCATAGATTATATGAAGTGCCGTCACAGACTTTATCTGGTTCCCTGCCTAGAAGTGCCCTCCAGCTTTGATGTTTCCTGCTTAAAAAAATACCTCCTTGCTAAAAGCATTGAATCAATGTATGTGTAAACGCTACAGACCAAAATCAACACCTCCTCGGATGACAAGGACGAGAAAGAAAAAAGCAAACACAAAAGTGATATATACAATATTACAGTGATATACAATGATTTCAACTTGTTAACGAAGTCAGGCACTAAACTCAGGTTCTCTGAATTTTATACCTGCTGCCTGTGTGTGCAGGAAGGGAGCTTAATGATAGCCATGAGGGAGCTCTCTAGAGTGGTTTATGAATGGAATTTGAGATAAGTACCCCAAGGTACAGTTTTAGTTCTTCTGAACTGAAAAGGAACATAAGGTATCCAGCTACTGAACAAACACAGTACAAGCTGAGAAAGTTTGTAATTAAAGATTAAAAGTCAAAGTTACATGTTGGCCTCCCAAAGCTTTGTTATCTTGACAAGCTGCACTTGTGTGGCTCTGCTGGTCCGTATGCACAAGTCCCTGTGAGTACACTCACAGAGCATTTCCGAAATACATCACGGTGTCTGTGGAATGTGGCTGTTATCCTGGCAGTCTGCACATACTTTCCTGGAGCAGATGTATATCTGCACCTGTTTGCCTTCCTTCTTCCTTCCCATCACTGCTTTAAAGGATCCTGAGCTTCTCAAGCGGCTGCTGTGCCCCTGTGTCCTTGTGCAGCTCCCAGTGGGTGTTGTGGCTGCTCTGTGCCCTGCTCATGGCCAGAACGGCTTGAGGTGCAAAGGTGAGATGTCACCATGATATTTTATGAAAGTCCCTTTGCCAGGATTTTTTCTCCTGAGAAGCTGAGAAGCCTCAGAGGAAAAGGAAAACAATAATTATCTGCTGCTGTGGAATGCAACAGGGGCATCTTTGATTGGTCCATGTGAGTTGTTTCTACTTAATGACCAATCATGGTCCAGCTGTGTCAGACTCTCTGCGAGCCACGGGTTTTTATGATTCATTCCTTTCCTTTCTAGCTTTCTGATGGATCCTTTCTCTCCATTCTTTTTTGTATGGTTTTAGTATAGCATTTTAATGTAATATAATAACATAATATAATAAATCAGCCTTCTGAAACATGGAGTCAAGATTCTCATCTCTTCCCTTGTCCTGGGGACCCTCAAACACAGCCACTGTAGGATGTCTCCTTACAGAAACATGGGCACTGCTACATGGGAATGGGTTTCATCATGAGAAGGAGCTAAACTCTCATGTCAGCTCATGACTTATCAGCAGACTTTGTGTTCCAACAGTTTTCTCTCCTTTTTTTCTCATGTTCACAGGTGAGCTGCCTTTTTCTTGTGTGTTTTAACTTGGTTTTCACAAACAGGAGTTATTCAGGGTGAACACATGCAACGTATTCTGTAAAAATCCCAGGATGCTCCTTTCTTTACAGGTATAAATACAGGTCTTTATGCTTCAGGAGAGACAGTGCAAGTGAATACAGAGAGAAAACACCTGAAGGAAATGAAAATACAAGCTGTCAGACCACTCAATATAAGCTAAAGATAATCAAAAGAACTGACTTGACTGGGTCCTGGTGGTGACACAAATGTCACACAAAACCCAACATACTGCTTCCAGGCAGGAGTTTGATAATCTCCTTGTAGGTACAGGGAGATGTGGTTATATGACCCATACTAAAGCATTTTCAAAATTTCATTTTGTGAAATGGTTCCTAAATTGTGTCTTTTTAGTATCAATTTTAGTTTTTAGCTTCCAAATTTTCTTAAGAAGATCCATTTCAATTTTGAAATTCAATTATTAATCAATTACGTTTTCTCCATTTTTGGTTCAAGAAGTGGACATATGTGGCTGAGGCAACACACAGAGGATTTGCTTCTCTACTTAAATTTTGAGTACAAAGTGATTTTTCTACTATCCCTGCACTGAATTGCAGGGCAAAACCAGCTAAGGTAGTTCTTATAGTTCAACTTTTTATTAACATACTTTGCACTAATGTTTCGTGTCATTTGTTGCTGCTTTAGTAGGACAAAGTAGGCCTAGACCGGGAGAGCCAGACAGTCAGCTGTTTTGCACATGGTCTGTCACAAGCCAACAACTCTTCAGTATTTCCCTAGTGCTCCTTTCCCATATTTCCTTCCCAGAAAACTCCTGGATATGCTCCCATAAAGTGTTATGAGAAGGGACTGACAAGGGTGAACCAGAAGTTGAGGTGAAGAGTAGGATGAGGAAAAGAAGTATGGCACCTCAAGAATAAAATATAAAGCCTTCCCCATCTTTAATTTATGATGGGGGACAAGGGAAGCCCACAAATCCTAGGGCCTCCTACTTATCCCCTACCAACCACACCACCTTTATTCCCAACAGTCTTGTGGCTATGTACTTTCACCCAAAAAATCCCTGAATTTTCTTTGAGGCTTGTTCCAAAGCCTCAAAGCCTGGTCTGCTCCTCTGAGCTGAGGTGATGAGAAAAGGAATTTTCCCAAGTGACTAACATGTAGGTGAGTGAGAAGTGGAAGAATGGAAATTTTGCAAGATATGTATTACTGCAATAGAAAACTGTTCATAAAGGCATGTTCTGTCTTACAGAAAAAAAAAAAAAAAAAAGGGGGGGGGGGGGGAACCCTCAGGAAGCCACAAAAGCATAAGTGCTGTATCATAGCCTGTATTCAAGGTACACTTGCTAGCCTACACTCACATACACACAAGTGTGTGTGTATATGCATATATGTGCATATCATCAGGATCTGCTTCTCAGTTGTTCCTATCAAAATGGTGTCTGTGGTGGAAGTGAACCATCTGCTTCACAGCAGCTCTTTTTATAAGATCTGCAGCCTGGCAGTGTAGCACATGCAGTGTCACTTCAAGCCCTGCTCCCCCAGATGAACTCCAATATGTCACTGGGTCGTCCCATCAGCTCCACGTTGATTCTGTAAACAGAAACCCTATCTCCCTGCAGTCTGAGTCAGCAGCTGTACTGGAGTAGGACCTATCTTTAAGACTTGCAGAATGTGTAATCTGATGTCAAAAGAACCACAGAAGGGTATTTGCCACCTGACTCTGGAATGGACAGCAGCCTTTTAATAGGAGTTTCTACAAGCCTGTCCTCATGAGCATAGATTAAACTTCTGCTGCATTTGCTGGACTTTCCCAAGGGTATAAGAAACTCTTCCACTTTAAACTACTTTACTGAGAGTTCTGGATTTCAACTTCTTCCCTGACTTCATGCCATTTTAGGACTGATATGCTATGTGTTTGTCAGTTTTGTATATTAGATATACAGTGTGCATACAATGCTTACCTTTAATTTTGGGATTTACACCTAAATCCCCCTCAGGCATCAAGGAAATAAATGTAGCACAAGAAATCTGTCTGAAAAGTCCAGAGAGGAGCATGAGCAGACCTAAAGAAACATTATGAAACAGCATGTTGACATACAGCTGCTCTCATTATGCATGCCATTAGAACTTCTACACACATTTTAGTGCCCTCCTGCCAGCACAGTTTATATGAATTCCCCTTCAGCATTACCATTAAACATATTCAACAAACAGCCCACAGCTTATGGTAGATAATGGTTCTTATTGACACTACGGGAGGGCAAAGATGTTTGTGCGAGAAACTGTTTGTAGTATTTTCCAATAATGACTATACTTGGGTCAACTGACTCCTTTTTCCTGCTGCATTTAGATGGTAAAGATGAATTTCTTGCTTTCTTTGACCTCAATCCCTGATGGAACAGAAATCTAATTAACGAAATCACGCAAGTTTCCTGTGGCTGATGATTATTTTTGACACCAGTCTATGATAAGGTGGCACAGGTTCATCAGTATTTTTTGTCTTTTATTATTTGAAGGGGTTAAAGTCACTTACACCAAATTCTGGTGTAAGTTTCACCAACTTTCTTCTCCAGAAAAAAAAAAAAGAAAACAAACAAAAAAAAACAACCACAACACAATACTTTGTCACAAGATGTTGTGTGGGAGAGCAGACAAAATGGAATTAGCAATGTTCTCCACATCAAGAGCACACAGCATGATCTTGTTAAAGAATTATACTGCTTCATAATCCTCAAACAAATAACATTATGATATAATGGATTGTTTTTTACTTCCTAAGCAGAAGATGGTAGGTTTGTTTTTCCCATTAAACCTAATTTTCATTTCAGACACAAGATAAATGGTACATTGATGTATTTACTTATCTCTTTCTTAAAGTTTACAGCTGAAAAGAGGAAACTTATTTTGTGGATCCATTGGTGTCAACAAAACTTACTCTCCTGATTCATAATTTATACTTTTTTTTTTAATTTTCTGATGCTTTGAATCTGAGTATTGATGGAAGAAACTGTAATCAAATACACTTGTGATTCTTGATGGCAAGAATTGTTAAATACATAACTTTTTCATCTTGATTTCAGAAACGGATAAAAAATATTCCTAGGTCAAAACAATCATGATTCTAAAAATAGCCATTTCTTGCTTTTCTCTGATGCAGTCCTTTGACAAGAAGACTGACTGGGAAAGGGATCCCAATTGAAGCTTAGTCCCTTACCCTGCAGAACCTCTCCTTAAAGTATAACTGATAGGAGCGCTACAAGCATGGTGTAAGGTCAATTAAATGTTTTATATTTCTTCTTTATCAATCTTGTTTGATGCTTCAATCTTCAAATGAACATTTCCAAATAGAAAACTAAAAGTGTCTCTCACAAAAAAACCTGAAATTATGCATTCCAAATTTAAAAGAAAAGGATTATTTTTAAGGCAAAATTGTTTAACAAATGCTAACAAATACTTCTAAATATTATTGATCTACTTTAGAATGTACTATTTAGATGCAAATTTAAAAGTCTGAAAAATATTATACCAAGTACTTAAAAATCTTGAAATTAAAAAGCTTTGTGCCCCTGGTTATTAGCCACTAATAACTGCTTTTCTGCATTGGATTGACAATGGAGTAATCTTTTGGCAAATTAAAATACCTTTAAGGCAAATGCAAATATGTAAAACTTATTCTATTCCTGACTTGTTAGGGTTTATCCCATTTTCTTGTCACAGTCCTCAGTTTCTTTTTGCCATGACAATGTTTTCAGTCAAATTTAGAAAAAAAAAATTGCAGTAGCAAAAATCTTGAGGTAATTTCTCTTTTTTTGGTGATGCTTTCTTTATGGTAGCTCAGTAAAATGTGATTACCTCAAGCCCTGTCATCAGCAGCTAATTTGGAACAAAACTCAGTCTCAAAAAACTATTAAACATACCAAAAACCCCAGTATGTCCAAAAAATTTGAAGGATGGTTTTATTTTTCATAGGAGATCCCAATGTGATATTTGTAATTGATTATAATATGTGCTATGTGTATGGCCTTCCAAGCAGATTTCCTGAGAAGTGATGAAGATAATGACTCCCTGTGTCTAGGAAAGACCATTGTACTTCAAATAGCACTAAAGTGTTGGTGAATTTAATTCTTTTTGAGTCTATTGCTGAAGGTTATAAATTTTGCAGAAAATTCAAGTATTACAGAAGTTTGCCAGAAAGTGAAGATGACCATGAAGACAGAAGAGCTTCTGCCTATCTGCTAATCAACACATGGTAAAAAATTTTTTACCAGATTCCAAATTTGACTGTATCCCTCCTTTTCTTGAAATAAAAAGGCTCTCCCTCAGACTTTCACATGGATCAGTTAGATGATGACTCTGAATACACTGGAATTCACTAGTCTACAGTCTCTGTCCTTAAGTAAGCAGCATGTAGAGCCTCTCCCTCATTCTTGTATCTCCCAAGTATGTCTGTCATGGATGAGCAGACCTGGCAAGGGTGGAGGGACAGCTGCCCCACATGGAACTGCCATAATCCAGAACCAAGCTACCAAGAGGAGGTGGGATCATACATCTCTAACAGACACATGCCTCTTGGGAATTCTCTGATATATTTACCTAACCACTCTAAATATCTCCCAAACACTGGAATGGTGTAAATAGAACAGTAACAAAATATCAGAAGGAAGAATATTTTTGCAGAAAAGGTAGTAACACTAAAGAAGATAGGAAAAAGACAGATAAAAACAGAACCAAACAAAAGCCCCCAAAAAAATAAAGAGTATAATTTCAGATGATAATTAATGCTTGCGATAAGAGAAAAAAAAAAAAGGAATCAGTCTGATGGCTCACAGGACCTGGGAAAATGTATTCATTGTGACACAGTGGATTTCTCTACTGAAGGGGAAGTTCCAGTTAGGAGAGGTACAGTTCACCAACACACGTTGCCTCTTGCCACCAATACATATGACTGGTGTAGATTTGACCTCATTTTTCCACATTTGATTAGATGTTTTAATATACACCAATAGATTAGTGGGGAGCTCCTCCATTGTCTTGTGCCAGGCTGCCATCTGCACGCTCACTTCTAAGGGCTGCTGGATGCAAGCAATGCATGGAGCAGCATGAAGACATGAAACTAAAGCCAGTGTAAAGCTCCATTACTGTCCTAATGTTTGTCCTGCTGTTCCTAGTGACTGCTCCATAGTGTTCTCTGCAAGTTTAGAGCCGATGAAAGACTTGATTGCACTGACCTTTGATGTTAAAGCAGCTAGTATTTTGGGAGTCAGGTCAAGAAGGTGACCCAGACACAGTTAAGGACACCGAAGTTCTGGACTGAATGCAGAAGTCAAGGTAGGCACCCCAGAATGACATTCACTCAAAGGTGGAATTTGCTTACAGCTATCAAATAGAGAAAGCTGATCCCTCCCCTGAAACTGAGCTCTTCATTTAGAGATGCAGGAAGCCATCACTGTCTCTTCCTGTCATACCCTTCCTAGAGAGTGAGCATGAGGACAGTTTCAAAGAACTGGGCAGGAATTACTTTTAAGAAAATGTATGCCTTTGCATATGGACACAGTGCTTTTTTCAAAGGACAGTTTCAGAGTGGGACCACTTAATCACGACTGGGAGACATCAACCAGGTCTAGGCCACAAAGTAAAGCTAAGCATGGGATTGCTATCTGTCTCTAGGACCAGACAACTTGTGCAGACTGATCATATCCATGTAACAGACCACTTGGCTTTGCATCACTTTTTATCCAACAGTGATATTCCTAAAGACCTTTATAGAATATTTTCTTATGAAGCTCACCTATTTCTCACTGGAATTGCCTGAATAAATTGAGAAGTTGTGGTGCAACCCATCAGAGCAATGCCTATGTATAGAATGAGACTGAGGATGTGGTCAAATGTGGTCTAATTTGCACAAAAGTTGAGCCAGGCTATGCTGATAGGCAACCAGTGAGGATGACTAGCAGTGTCATGCATGAGTTTTTTCTGTGTGACATTATGAGCTCAGATTAGTACTCTAGGTCTTCCAACATTTCCTTTCTCTCAGGATAATCTCAGTCATGAACAAAAGCAGAGGGAGGATAGTCTCCAACTGTCAAGTAGGAGTGCAGGATTTTGTGAGGGTGAAGAGTGCAAGGCTGGCCAGATCTAAGCTTCTGCCACAGAGAAAGGGTGCCTGGAGTGCCTGTCCTTCCCTCTGGGCACATATCTTACAGTGAAGAATCCTGGGTAGAATGCAGAACTGCACAACTAGCTCCCTGCCTGCCTGAGGAAAGAATTTGCCTTATATCTGCTGACAGATCTTCAATCACTTGGCAGACTTTTAGAAAAGAAAAACAGAGAGTCTGTCCCTGTGTGCATGTGTTGGAGAGGGCTGTCCCAACACTCACTCTTTCAAAGAGGTGCTGCTGAAGGATGCATTTTCTGAGGGTCTCAATATGAGTATGTTTGAAGCCCACTCACTGGGTTAACACTCCTCCACCCCTCCTGAAAATTTTAACAAAGTGATGCATACTAGCTGTATCCCAGCATTAGAGACCAAGCTACTCTGGCTGGTGCAGTCTGTACATATGCAGAGAACCCTTGACTCCCACAGAGTTTAGAAGTCAAACACAGATGTTTGCAGAAAGCAAAAGTATTCTAGGGTGAAAAGGTGAATTATTTTTTAAATTATTTTTATTTTTGCTCTCAGTTTTATCTCTGATCATTTCCATGTCTTTTATTGTATGCTTTTCTGGCTTGGCGTGATTCTTGCATGTTGGTGCTGAAATAGGATAAAAGCCAGGAAAGAGGAAGATTTTTTCTGGGTCTAAAAGCCAGGAAAGAGGAAGATTCCTTTCCTCACTGATCAGATATAGAATCTGGAACTGATTCTTCAATTCTCTGCTCTATTTAATAAACACTACATCCTTTCTGGGATTAGTGTGGTTTAGGATTATTAGAAGACAGACCTTTGAATATGGATCTCCTTTTCTTCTGATTAATTATGTTATGTCAATATTTATATTAGACTCAAGGGAATGTCTTTATTTGTGTTTGGGAACTTATCCAAAATTTGATTGTCTGGGAGAAAATGGTCTGTTTTGTGCATGTAAAAGCTGTTTTAGGTCAGGCAAAAAAGAAGTAGGCCAAATTTTATATCCTCACATTTTGATCTAAGGGATGGGAAAACAAAAATCAAAAGGCATCACATGACTTAATGCTTGTGCTTTGAGACTCTTTTTCTACTAGAGTTGCTCTGAGGACACTCACATAAATCTGTATACGCAGATACTAGGGCAGCAACTAATCAACAAGCTCAGTGAAATGGGGCATATCAAGTTTGTAAACAGCTGTATGGTCCAGGGAGCCATTTATCCTCACTCCTCCCTTGGAACTGCAGCACAGGTGGGTCCCCAGACCCACCTGTGCACCAGTGCACCCTGTGCACCAGTAAAAGGCAGAAAAATAAGTTTGTCGTACATTCAGCTGATATTGCATGGAGTTAATATCTGCACACAGAAAAATATTCTCTGTTCATCTCATTATTATATTTATCAATCCTAGGTCAAGTAGTGCATTTGCTGGGGTTTTTAAAATGGTCTAATATAGTTTAATTAAAATAGCTTAAAGCTTTAATCACAAATTGTGTAGCTGAAGCATTTCAGATAATTTTTCCTTCATAAGTTAAGCTTCTGAAATATCATTGTGCAGTGACACCATTTCTAGATAAGTATTTTAAGAGTAACGACAGTGGCAATAATGTCCTGGACCTTTAAGTGCCAGGTGTCCGTAAACTAGCTCATCTCTGGGGAGCTGAAAAGAATGCAAAGAGAAGCATTAACTGCTTTGGCTGGCAGCCTAACCTGCAGTGCTTTTGCCTGTACTGTGGGAAAACTTACTGCAGTGTCACAGCCCTGCTAGTATCAATTAGTGTCAATATGAACAAAGAACACCAGATATAAGGCCAGTGTTCTGGAAATATAACAAGCAAAATGATGTTTTGTAGCAAAGCTGAAATTCCACTTTGTATGTGAAAGAGGATCCAGGAAAGGGAAAACAAAAGCAGATTAGTCATACATCTAAATTTAGGGGTTTTTCCGTACGTGCTACTGTTTCAGATCAGTCATGGAAATTAATGAGTTCAGTGTTATGAGATGAAAAGAATCTCATAGTGACCTGATATGAACTCATGGAAGCCTGATAGGAGGATTTGGCAGGGAATGTAGAGAACCTTTTTATATCATCCAATGGCTCCTTTTAACAGTAACCACTATCATGTTGTCAGTTGAGCAAAAAAAATTAGCCCACTTCTCAGGCCTCCCCTTCAGTATGTTCTAATATCAGAGAGCTGGCTTGATTTTCTGACTCTGCTTAAGGCAGCACATGACTCTTCCCAGAGGGAAAGGGGATCTGTTGACCAGGAGAATTGTTGCCTCAGACTTCATAGGGAGCTCCTTCTCAAAGAAGAGAAGGACAGCACGACAGACGCTGCTCACAGTGCAAGCAACCCAGTCTTTGTGTTCATTGCAGAGAAAGTTTGGAAATAAGAACAGTTAACCTCTGGTTATTAATTTTTTCTTTGTAAACTCTGCTCTGCATCTCTCTGTGCTGTGCAGTTCTGTACTTGTACAGTAAAGGGGAACATAAAGACCTATAGAAACTGAACCTCAGGGTAGACAACTATTCTAATTTACATGTTTGACACTATTAACTACACCCCATGGATGCAGGAACAGCACTGACATAGTCTTACTGTCATTATGTACTCTCCAAGACCAGCACAGAGACTGCAAACTGGAGAAGTTTGGTTAATAGTCACTACAATTAATTTTGTAGCATCTAAATTAATCAAATTTACTAAACAGTTGAAGCCCAGCTTAAAATCAAACCAAGACATTTGTTCATCTCTTGCCCTGGTATATACTATATTTATTTATTTACATTTATTTTATTCACCTTTTTATGTAAAAATTACCTTATAATGTGATTTTAATAGGGTTTGGAAATGAGTTTTTGCCCTAAGAACATTTTGTTCAGGTGTGTGTAAATCAGAATCACCTTGTAATTAATCATAATTTTGTATGCTTGCTTAGAAAACAATAGTGTTGAAAGTCTTATTATTGTTTCCCTGTGTATTGTTCTAGATAATACACAGCTCAGAGACCACACATGTGCTCTCTCCCTCTTGGAAAAGTGTAACGTGCATGACTCCTTGCTAGTGGTAGAAATAATGCAGTATTGTACACAGTTGCCTAAGCAACACTAAACAATCCATCTTGGACACTGGAAACAGTTCCCATTTGTAGGGACTTCTGATTGGGTTATATTTATGGTCCATAAAACTGCTGGTACCTGAGCAAATTCATGATTGGAGTCATAATCAGCATCTCCCCAGGACACTGCAGGAGTGTCAAGGAAAACTGAAGCCCAGGGACTTCAGTCATTGCTGAGCAGCAAACGTAGAGACTTTGAGAACCCAAGGCTTGAGATCAGCTCCTTGGTGAAGTGTCTGAAAACAGTGCAGTAATCCCTGATGGACAGCTGGGCTGCAGGATGGTGTAAATTTGAGGACCCTCTCCAAGCTATTGGTTCTGGTACCTCTACCCTGGAAAGCAATAAAAGAAACCCAGGATTATTCCGTCAGAACTTCTTGTGATTAAAACAGTTGCGATATTATTCCCCATGCAATCATTTCTCTCTTCAGTTTACTTGAATCTTTGGCAGAAAACTTGCCAAAGTGATTATACAAGAGAAAGAAAAGTTGAGAAAAGTCACTCTCTAGTAAAAGCAAAGTATCTTTTACAGAAGTATTCTCCTAATCTGAGTACAGCCATTGGAATTGCCCATGAACCAGCACCTTTCTCTAAAACATAAAATAGTTATAATGAAGAGGGAAAAGGGTTTTTTTACTCAAGGTAGCCATACTATCTTGAATAAAAATAAAGTATTTCAAGGAACAAAAAAAAAGAGGCACTGACCTTCTTAGACTTGGGTCTTCATGATTCTGGTACATGGTGAAACATTTTCATAACTTCATGGTATTTTCAAGTGTTGTTTGGTCGTCAATTCCCAGATGTTAGCACCTGTGATGTAGACCAAAATTCTTATTTGTCTACCTTTATTGTCTCCAATGTCTTTTTTTAAAAAGAGGACTGGATTTTTCTAGGTTTTATCAGTTTTTCTTGATATGGTATTAGATTTCCCAAAGCAACAATGTAAAGTTCCACCTCAAATCGTCAAACAGTATCCCATGCTGTTTAAACTTCTTTAATCCTTTATGTTCCCTCCTTCAGAAATTGGAGGTCTGAATATCCTGCTTTAAGTAATTATTTTACCTGTCTCACACTGTTACATGGAGCACGACTGGACCTCAAGAAGAAGATGAAGCCTTAGATTCAGCAGCTCAAACAACGCCAGAATGGTGCTAGACATAACTGATGTAGTTGAGCTAGAAAACACCTCAGAAAATCACTCAGTCAGTCTCCTTGCCCAAGAAAGGATCAGTTCTACCTATGGGATTCCTGACACCATACTTAATTTATCCTGAAAGGCCTTCAAAACTGGAGTTCTCATGATCATCCCACACAGTAGATTTCAGGGTTTCACTATTTCATTGTTAGGAACCTCTTCTTGACATCTTAAATTAAGATCCCTTGTTGAAATTTAAAACTGTTGCATTTGGTTGTAAATATACATGTGAAATTTGTCGTCTGGACACACAGACTTTAGAGTAATTCACCACAGTTTTTACCACCTTTCCTAAAATTAAACTTATTTACCACTTTCTGTCCTATCAAGATTATTTTCCAATGCTGTGATTTTGGTCTTCTTCTTACAAGGACGACTTTTTTTTTCTCCATGTAATTTTTTTTCAAATAACTAAAATAATTTTGAATTCTAGTCCTATCTTCAAAAATGCTTTCAGTCCTTTGGAACTTAATCTTTTTTCTATTATTTGGGATTTTTAGTGAAAATATCAAGTATCAGAGCCACATACTTATCCCATAAGCTTCACTAAATGCATTCTTATGTTTGAACTTGAGGGAACAATCTGTGATAATTTGTAAATTGAGCCAATTTACTTCCATCCTCACTGAAACAAGAGAAAAACCTGTGATCAGGCTATGAGTCAGGTGCGACTTGACTTTTCATGTTCTCTTGAGGCGCTGTGATCAGCCTCTATGCTAGATATGTAATAGTGTCCAGCATAAGTCTTTCCATGGAAGGAGAAAAATGTATGCTCTGGAATATTAAGTAGAACTTTTGATACAGTGTCAAGGAAGATGAAAAAATCAATCACTAGAATATTAAATGAAAGGATTTGAAGGATATCACAGGGCTCCTTGACTGTGTGTAAGAGGAAGATTTCTATATTAAATTTGGAGCAACCATGACTGCAATCTGCATTTGAAGTAAGAATAAATGCTGAATGTTGGACAGATATTTTCACAGAGAACAGAAAATAGAGCACTGACAGATACAAGGCTCAAGAAATGATCATCCAGTGAAGTGGTTTACCTGCATAAACTTATTTACTTTGGGAATAAAAAAGAAGTAATAAGCAGCTATTTAATCCTCTGAAACTTGATCCAGACCCACTGACACTAACAAAAAACTTACATAACTTCATGGGATTTGGAGAAAATCCTTAGAGTGTGTCACTGAAACATTACAGGATAAATTATTACCTAAGTCAAATTTATCGTTGGAGCCTGTTACTTCCCATATAGATTCCTTCTTTCCTTTACTAGCTCTTCCTTTCATTCATTCATTTATTCATTCATTCAAATGAGATCTTAGTGTGCTGTAATCAGTGTGCTTACTGGAAAAAGACAGGAAATGTGCACTGTGAACTTTAGCTAACAAGAATTATGGTTTCAAAAATTATCTGTTCCAGCACATATTTTTAAATACCTTTCATAATTATGAAACTTTAAAAAAAAATAGCCGCAAAAATCCCCCATACACCATTGGGGGACACTCCTCATATTCCATTAGATTTGTGGTTCTTATCTGATGAAAACAGCACTGAGCTGGAACAAACAATGCGTCAAGGATGATTATGCAATATGAGATGAAGAAATATTTCTCAACCCAGTGCCAGGAAAGCTACAGGCAATTCTGGAAGTCACATGCTTTTTGGTGGGATTTTTTTGCATTTTTGTTTTTGTGTCTTGTACAAAAAATAGTTGTATTTCGGAAGTCAAGTTGCAGGAGGAAACAGCCAGTAGAGAGGATCTTTTCTGTATTTGTGAATTCCGGTTGAACCACAATGAGTACATTCTTCCTTCTCTCTTTTGTGTGTATGTTTAGAGTTTTGTTCTTTTAGTAGTGAAAGTTTAATGGATAGAAAGGGATCAATGGAGGCATTGTTGAACTGACCTCTGGTGACCACCAGAAAACAAATGAGGGCCAGCAGATGGACACTGCTCTAGCTAGCCATATCTTCAGTGTATTACAGCTATTTTCAGTCAAATTATTGTGTATTGGATGCTATACTGTTATGTTTTGCTCACACTGTCATAAAGACTAAATGTCTGTGGGAGACTAAACAGAATATTCTAAGAAAAAAGCAGATAAGTGTCCAGGAAAACAACAAAACAAAGAAAATAAAACAACAGAGATTTTACATAGTAGCATATAATAAGTCTGAAAAGCAGTGATAAAATGGTAAACAGATTTATTAAAAATTTAAATACAAATAAAAACAGATTACTGTGATTTTTGTATCGGTTTCAGCTGTCCCAAGCTAGTAACAACATTTGTGTGTGAGGTAGATGGAGGCTGAACAAATCCAAAACCTCAGTGAAGAATTTGATAGGGCCAGAGATGGGTTGGTTACACAAGGCTGGCAGAACTACCACCCTAAGCAGTATTTTCTAACCCCATAGCCTGGAGATAGTCTCAACTTCATCTATATAAGCCATTGCTGTAATATGGAGCAAAATTGCTAAAATTGCTTTGCTAACTGGGATCCTTTTATACCAGCATGCACACACTAATTTTTGTCTTGATAAATTCCAAAATTTTGCTCAAGTGTTACTAACTCCAGTCTGTGAAAGGCTTAATTCAGTTGCATCAAAATATTGTCATATGCATATTGTCTGAGACTTCAGCGTTTAGCTAGTCAGGGAGGGCTGGATGTGACAGAGGAATAATAGACAATCTTCTTCTAAAAAGGACAGCCTGATGCAAGAGTAGCAGCACAGAGCTACAGAGTCACAGAATCACAGAATGGATCAGGTTGGAAGAGACCACTGTGGATCATCTGGTCCAATCTCCCTGCTCAGGCAGGACCATCCCAGGGCACAAGGCACAGAATTACATTTGGACAGCTCTTGGATATCTCCAGTGACAGACTGCACAACCTCCCTGGGCAACCTGTTCCATTGCATAGTCACCCACACAGTAAACAAGTTCTTCCTCCTGTTCAGGTGGAACTTCCTGTGCATCAGTTTTTGCCTGTTGCCTTTTGTTCCATTGCCTGGCAGCACCAAGCAGAGCCTGGTCCATCGTCTGACACTCAGTTTTTGCCTGCTGCCTTTTGTTCCAAGCAGAGCCTGGTCCATCGTCTGACACCTCCCTGCAGATGCTGACAGATATTGATGCGGTCCCCTCTCAGACTCTTTTCAAGGCTGAACAGGCCCAGCTTCCTCAGTCTTTCCTCATAAGAGAGATGCTCCAGTCCCTTAATCATCTTTGCTGCCCTCCCCTGCACCCTCTCCAGGAGCTCCACATCTCTCTCATGCTGAGGAGCTCAGAACTGGACACAGCACTCCAGGGCAGCCTTACTAAAGCCGAGCAGAGGGGCAGGGTCACCTCCCTTGGCCTGCTGGCAATGCCCTTCATAATGCACCCCAGGATTCCACTGGCCGCCTTGGCCCCCAGGACACACTGCTGGCTCATGGACAGCTTGGTGTCCACCGGGACTCCCAGGGCCTTCTCCACATGGCTGCTTTCCAGCAGGCCAGACCCCAGCCTGTACTGGGATGTGGGGTTGTTCCTACTCAGGTGCAGGAGCCTGCATTTGCCTTTCTTGAATTTCAGAAGGCTCCTCTCTGTCTATCTCTCTAAACTGCCAAGGCCCCTCTGAAGGGCTGCACAGCACTCTGGAGTATCAGCCACACCTCCCAGGTTTATCCCATCAGTGAACTAAAACACCATACATTCCTGCTCTGGTAGCTGAATCCCACTCTAAGCACAGACTTCTAATCACAAAGGAAATCTTCATTTAGGAATCTAGACATGAGAGAGACACCAAAGTTTGGTTTATCAATCTTAATTTTTCATAGACAGTAGTGAACAAATCTCAATTATTTACAAGGCCAGTTTAGACACATATTTCATGCCTGTATAACCCTATTTTTGTCTTCATTTGAGGATTAAGTCCTACCTAAATATTCATATACTGCTAGTATTCATCATTTTATATAATATGTATTACACCCTAGTCACCAAAATGACAGATTACTAAAGAAGTAGAGAACTATTGCTGAAGTCAGGGTTATAGTGAGTAAAAGACTAGGGACAATACTTTAAACAAGCCTAGTATCTATTTGTCTCAGGGGAACTACTTAGTTGCTATGAAATAGACACTAAATATTAACAGTCAGAGAGCTATTTCACATTTGCACCTTCACCCAGATTCATTTGCCAAGTAGGTAAACAAGATTAATTAGTTGGAGGATTATGTTTTGTGTTTTGGAAGTGGAAAAAAAAATGTTTAATCATGTGAATCACTGGTAGTATCTAACAAAAGCTTACTCATTCCTGTGGGTAAATCAGGTGATCAAGAGAAACAAAGACTGCTAAGGGACAGGCAGAGTCACAACTTCCTGCCTCTTGAATCAGGAATTTACTATGGGTACAGCCGGGTTTTGCTTCCTGATTTTCTATAATGTCACTTTCTCTTCTAAGAAAATGAGAAGCAACCTCCCCTTCCCACATCCCCAGGAGAAAAGGGGAAAAAAAAATAAAAAGAGGTGTGGTTAGGCACATCTTTCCTTACATTGTTCTATGTTCCATATGGAATGACTGTGGATGATGAAAAAAAAAAGACTGATGAAAACGAAACAATACTTTTATTATCTTCTATTGAACTCTAAACCAGATGATGTTTTGTTCAAGTCATAGTCTTATATAAGGAGTGGTAAGAATTCTATGGAAAACCTGAGGTGTTTTCCTCGCAGTGTTGCTTCTTCTTCTTTTTGTTAGCTACCCTTTATTTATTGTTAATGGGGAAACTGATATGAAGAGAAATATATATTGTCTTTTCTCAATTGAAATTTAAATATACATAACCACAACCTGCCTCCAATCCCACGAATAATCTAAAAGCTATGATTCAGATACACTATGTGTCTCTCTATTTTGAAAATCCTTCAAGCAGCTTTTGTGTCATTTTTTTTTCTTCCACAGCAGATGATTCAGTAGCTTGGAGAAGGGTCACAACCATAGAGAGTGACTTTCCTAACTTCACAGACATCTTGAAAACGTCTGACAATGCCAAGAAAAAATAATAATTTCTAAAAATTACAGAAGTGTTAAACAATCTTGATTGATGGATGGATGAAGGTGGTGCTCTTTTATCTAAATTGTATTCTGAGGATTTCAAGGCTATAAACACTTTCCCAAAAATCCGACAAAACAGGTCAGTTTATTCTCTCAGTTACACTGTTATACAGGAAATTTTTATTGAGTTTACAGTCAAAACTGTAATACAGTTTTGAACTGAGACAGAATCTTCACCACAGAATATTAAAATCCTAGATTAATTTTTCTTAGCCTATTTTGAGTGCCTATGCATATTAGCAAATATAATATGTACTTAATGTTATTTCTTTTTATATTCATTTCACTTGTACTGTTTGATGCTTGGTATAATAAACTAAATTTCAGCAATGAGTATTACTCCCTAACAGGACTCAGCATCTAGAAAATCTTCAAGAATTATATCTGCTTTTGTTGAGCCTTTTGGGGCTTTGGCCAGCAATGAACAGATGTTCTGGGAAGAAAAAAGAACAGGGATGAAGTATAATGTATATATGTGCTATGTATTTGCTACCATTCTCAGCTTTCACACAAAAGGTGATTGAGATTTAATCACATGTTTAAAAGGCAGCATGGTGGAGTGCTGGGAGCCCAGCCACACTGTACTCTGGGCACAGGAGTTTCTGGGCACACTTACAGTTTCATGGGGCAAAATTAAAGGTGATTGTTAACACGTTGATGACTATTTTTTCTTCCTCCCACTTCACCCCATATGCAGATCATTTGAAATAGTCTAAATACATACTATGGCGTATTACCCTGTGTCTTCAAGAAAATCTATGGAGAGGAGCCAGCACATAATAAACAAAACAGCTGTTGTTATGCATGTGCTGACATGGACTGCAGTTGAGTCCTGTTCTAGGGGTTTTTTGTATACTTGAGGGAAAAATCTTGTTTTCCATTCTCAATAGTTTGGGTTAACAGAAGTGAGAAATCCTCATTTCACAGAGAGGAAACAAAGTAATTGCTGAAGAAAATCTTCACTGAAGCGTCAGTTAAGCCCAGACCACATGTATGAAGTAAAAGCCCTCAAAGCAGCAGTCATCGTCCAATCAGAAACAAACAGTGTGCTTCCACAGAATGCTTCCTGCCAAGTGACAGTGAGCATGATCTCATATCTCCTTCAAGGATAAATATGCAAATTTGTTGCTTACGTTCCTAATACAGGCAATGAAATAATAGAATCAGAGAATATGCTGGTTTTGAAGGATATCTGGAATATCAGTGTTGGAAGGGACCCATCAGGATCAGCTGGTCCAAGTCCTGGCCATGCTTAGGAGCCCCAAGAGTCACACCATGTGTTTTCCCCTGTACTTCCTTTGCAAAAATTGCAGGATATACCAGGTAGAAAGTATGTATGATTTAACCTACTCTACATTTTCCTATGCATTAAATTTCAATCTATCTCAGATGGACAGTTGCAACAGATTAACATAATTCTCTTGTGTTGCTTTTATTTAATGTGCAATCTAGACAAGTGTTTCCTCTTCTGTACCCAAATTTGCTATGCCCCCAAGTTAACCTGACCAAAAGCAGCACACCCAGGATGAACAAAAATCAAATGAAAGTTAATGAACATAATGGTTTAATCACTGTAATTTCCTGAATCCTATGGATGGCCTATATTTTCTCAAAGGTCATTCAGATTTGAGATTTCAGGGTGAGTACTTTCATTGTTTGCTACTTAGTGGAATTTCCAACCTAGTTTTACATTCATAGGTGTATGAAGAGAGTTCATCACCCAAAAAACTAGTGGTCTGGAAAAGGTTTTAACCATTATTTGAATACTGTCCTTGCCTTGCTCTCACAGCAGGGAAGACCGCCACAACTTTTCCTTGATTTTTCCATTGTATGTTTGAAATTGTACTCTAAAGCCTACTTTTATTTGTTCACAATTCCAAATATATTGGTGAAATTTTTTATATTGCAAGTGAGCAGATGTTTCTAACTTCTAGTGAATTTTAAGTTCTAAGTATCATCCTCAAGTGATTCATATTTTATGTGAAAAAATAAAACTCTGTTATGATTTAGATTTTTTTTAACTTGCCAGCACATAAAAAACAGGGAGACATTGAGAGCCTTCATTTCTACCTCCTCTATTGATCACCCTGAAGCAGTTAAAATGGAATTCAGATTTCTCCCTAAGGAAGTACAAATGCACTAAATATCTCTTACTCCAGCTAATAGTTTACTATGCCAGAGTAAAATCAGAAAACTTAGTGAATTTATTTGCCCTTTCAAGGACATGTTCCTGCACACAACATGATCTGTGACCTGTAGTAAATCAAGCATGCATGACTGTGAATTAACCTACTGCTTTTGTGTGGTGCCTCCCTCCTATTAAACAGATGTATGGTTTGTCTCAGCAAACACTGTAAAGATTGCCCATCAACCAGGAGTTGCTATCCTTTTTCTTTTAGTTAGAAACTTCCCCCTCCCCCAGAAGTTAAATTCCTATCCTGAGTAAAATATATTTTTGCATTATTTTCTCCTCACATATTGCTGTTTTTTAATTGCACTCAACTCCAGTATGAACATTCACTTAATGTTGCTTTGATAGCTGTAGATTTGAACTATGATACATTGTATCTCAAAGGTCCAAAGCATGTCAAAAACTCTATTCTGCATCTTCAGAAGAGAACGGGGATAAAAAAAAAAAAAAAAAAAAAAAGAGAAAATTGCATCCAAAAGTTGATGAGGAGCTGAATTTGGGACAAGGAAATAAAGGAAAGAATTATCCAGGAACCTTGACAGACTGAAATGTCAGGCACATTCTTCACAAGTACTGCTTGCATATTTGAAGGCCAATGAAGTCAAAATAGGACATTCAAATCTTGTTCTTATTTATATAGTACTGGAGTGTATGAACTCTGGATGTATTAGTTCAAGGCCAACAAAGCTCTCAGTGGTTTATATTTGAATTTGATTTATGTAAACAAGAAAAAGTTTATTTCTTCTCTAAAAACACGTGAGAGGTTTCTCAGAGGGTTTTCCAGGACCAGGGTACTCCAGGCCACTACAGCAACATCTGTAAACACCTGCACTGCAAAAGCTGGCTTCAATCACATGCACCTGTGCAAAAATAAAATATTTCATGAGGTCCAAAAGCAACTTTTAAAAGTTCTCTTAAAAAAAATGGAAAAGGATTGTGGAATCTGGTGGGTGGATGGAACATACAAGGTGATAGTGTAAGGAATAATCAACAAGATGGGACAGACTTAATTCAGTTGAATTTCCTCCTTGACATCTAAAAAAGAAAGGGACAATATTTTTACTATCTTTAATAGTCCTGTTGACTGAGACAAGGAGATCTGACATTGGCAGTGCCAGAGCCTAGGTTAAAGCCTTTTTTCTCCATATCTCCTCCCACTTGCCCAGTGGTAGCAGCAATTTGGAGCTTTTCCCAGGCTGCTTCTGTTTTCTGGCATCCCTCACACAAACAAAGTTTTCAGCCTCTAAGGAAAGAGAGAAAGAAAATGTGGCTCACATTGGTCCAGGGCTCTGAGCTTCCTGTGCATATTCCTAGGGCTGTGCTTGGTGCTTGAGCTCTTCCCTTTGTCCCCCAGGAAAGACGGGGCACCAGATGCCTGTCCCTGCAGTTGCAGGTTGCTAATGGGGCTATGATGAATAGGCTGAAATTCATCTTAGCAAGGAGAAACACTACACTCTTAAACAGACCTGCAAGACTGAAGAAGGAAAAAGCAGGCATAAAGTGAGTTATTATGGGAAGGGTCAGAAAAATAGGATCCATGTCCAGAGAAATGAACCTTAAAAAGTCTTGGCAATGTGAAGGAAAGAGGAGGAGTGCCTGCTCCTCTGCACTTTTTCCAGAAGTAGAGGGTAAAAGACAATTAGGGTCAGAAGATGAGCTGGTGAGAGAAAGAGTTATTCCTTCAAACTCAGCTCTACAACTGGCATCAGGCCCAAAACCTGAGGCTCCTTGTTTTTCTGGGTCTTGTAATCTTGCTGGCAAGTGAAGGGCAGTCAGAGCTGCCACGTGTCACAAATAACACATGGCACCTGAGCATCTGTCAGGCCTCCTCATATCCCAGGTAGAAGGTCACTTGCTGTACTCCCACTGAGCACTATTTGTCTCACAGGAACATGCTGCAGGCCGAAAGTCAGGCAATCAGAGGCTCCAGACTCAGTGGACTCTTGTTAATAATTCCTCGTAGTTCACAACCTTTGTAACCAGCCTGGGCTTCATTTCCCTCAGAAACTCGTCAGGCAGCTATCAGGAGATGTGCGAAAACAGAGATAAACCAAATATATTATTAAACAAATAGCCTCACACTTAGGAAATGTGGACCTTTCAGGCTTAAAGGAACATGCTCAGGTTCACCTTGTGATTCAGGGCCTCCTGCAGTTCTGTCTGGTGTGAGGGGTGTGTGGAGTACAGCATGCTGGAACCCCTCCAGCCTCACCCAGGGCTCTGCAGCTGACAGCTGGGCACAGAAAAGGAACATATCCAGCGTGGCTTCTCAGAATAAATTGATCCATACAGGTGAAGCAATCCTGAGAAGATAGCCTCAGCCATCAATAAAACTGAAAATCCTGGAAACCGGGAAAATGTTTAGAGTGCTAATCTGTGACCCATTGGTTGAGTGAAAGATCAAATCCTTTGGGATTTGTCCTGAAAAATATCATGAAACTCTTTCTCTTCTTAAGAGTCTGTAATCTCTTGAAGGTATTGTCCACAAGCAATAAAAACCAAGTTGCTCCCATTGGGTCAGCTTGATTGCTATCTCTGCTCATTCTGTTTTCAGTGAAGTGTGGTGTAGCTGTAACCACTTAGCAATGAATAGAGTGAATGTATGAATTGCTAAGCTGTATTAAGAGTTTAAGTGATAAGTGAGGAATTTTCTTTAATGGCTTATTTACTACACTTACAGCAATGTTTTGAATTAGGTTCTGAACTTTCAGATCTGTCATAAGACTCACTTTGCCTGGAGACACATAACATGTCAGCCTGCTGCCGTGAGCTGTTTTGCTGTGCGTTGCTGGTGATATGTTCACTCTCACGCAAATCTGCACAGACCAAGTTGCACTTACAGAACAATTTTGTTTTCAGTAAGCATGAATGAAAGTTTCAGGAAACAAATTCAGGTTTCCTAAAGTGAGAATAATTTTTCCCTGTGAAGTCCTCTTAATGCCAATGGAAGCTTAATTTTCCTGTTCCTTGAAAAGAAAAAAAAAATGCATTATGAGATTTGTGGTAAGATTTGCAATAGTACTAATGAAGTAAAATCTGTGAAGACATAAAGACAAGATCTATAGAAAGGTGATATATTTAGAAAATACAGACAAGTGTTTAGACTTCAAAGCACCTTTTCAGAAAGAATGTTCTGGAGTTTTTTATAGTGAGATGTATTTGCTGAACTCTAACACACGAGGTAATAGAATACAGATAAATTTCTCTGAAAGCTTTTCCAGACTGACAAGAATTACACAGGAGATGCTATTGTCCCAGTCAACTGTCTGATGGGAGTTTGACTATGACAGAGATGGGGAAATGCATGTGTAACAGCTTTTTTGAGCTTTAAATATTTGTCCCAGTATAATTTTTCATAATGGTCTGTAGCTTTGGGGCTTCAGAAGAGGTTACAAAAGGGCTTTAGTCAAAAAGTAATGCAAGGGTGCACAGCAACTTCAGCAAGAACAGTTCATTAACTAGCTGAAGTCACCCCGCTCCTCTGACTGCTTTGGTAACCAAACAGTTGCAGATTGTTTGAAAGCCTCACTGTACAACTACATTTAGGGAAACTGAGTTGCCACAAATGATGTAGTGTGAGTGTGCTGGGTCAAGCTAACTATTCAGCTCTGTGAGTGGGTATCACATGTGATATGATATATCATATGTGATAGTGCAGCCGTAATTTAGTAGTGACAGACATACTAATTCATCTAAATATTTACTAAAACATTTACTAAGTTAACTCTAAAATTAAAGTATCTAAAGAGAAGACTCAAAAGAAAAAAGCTGAACTGAAGGAACTGTACCATTCCCTTGTAAACTATTGCTTCAACAAACTTCAAGCTGTTCCATTAAAACAGGGTTTGTTCCATAAAAAAAAAGACCTGTTGGCTAGCTGGGGTAAGAGCAATCTAATCTAACTATAAATGTCTAAAACTTGGTCACTTCAGCTTTTCATTTGGTCATTTTATCTTTTACATATAGCAAGAAGTAAGCAACAGGATGATGTATGTGGCCTGTCTTTTCATCACTATCTGAATGTGAGAGGAATCTGTCTCTGCCTGGTTCTCCTCAGTGACCAGAAAGAGTGCAGGGAAAATAGTTCAGGCTTAGACGTTTGCATTTTAGATGTGTAAGTAAATGTAGACTAAATATTATCCTTTCTCTGTTTTCCTTCTAATATTCCATTCCTTTCCTTCTTTTCTATATTATTATTGTGTAATATATTCTATATTATTATTATTGTGTAATAGACCTCTAAAAGTGTAAATTGTCAACCCATGCATTGCATAATGATTGGGAAAATACATAATAGTAACTAAGCTTTCATTAGTACAAAAATGCAGTAGTAGTTCATTAATTTTCTCACCTCACTTGGCTTTAGTACGTGGGAGCTTGTTCTGGGCATGAAAGAGGATCTCATTTCTCTTGTTTGTTGAATATCTGAGTATTATATTTTGTTTGAACTGAAGGCCCAGGCAGTGGCTGCTTTGGAAGCATTCAAATATGATAAAACATGAGCAAGGGAGTATGCATAGCAAATAAAATAATTCATTTTTATACAACCCACCATGATCTAGAAAATCATTACTAGCGATATTGTTTCAGAAAATTCTAGCAGCAATTACCAGTCTTCCTGACTTATGCCCTTATTTTACAAATCAAGCAACACAAGACAATAGAGCGCATGGAACTTCATCAAATATTTTTCCCTCTGTTTGACTGCTATCTTACTATAAAAGCCCAAACTGCTTAGTCAGAAATGTAAATAGCATTCTGCAGTTTGGTTGATTTTGCTTTTTTGGCAATTACGTTAATTTATTGTATGTGAAACACATTGTATCTATTACATGTTTGAACTGTATAACTTTCCACATTTCTGTACAGCATGTGTTACTGCAAGGTTTGTTAATGACACAGTAATTGTGTTTGTCTGAGCTGGATTGTCACAACCTGTCTGAGCTCTATGGAAAAGGTGGTTAATATGAACTCCCATTGGGAAAACAAAGGAAAGAAGACAAAAAGAAAACCAAATTGCCATAATAGAAAATTTTTACTGTCACTCCAAAATTATTTATAATCCATGAGAACCAATAGAAAGCCAGGTGAAAATATTGCACTACCTATAGAGAAATTTTTGCTCATTTTCTTGTTCCATTTCTACTCTGCTTAGCACAGTTCTCAACAAGAACTTCTGCAGATCTTAAACAGGATAATGCAGTTTGCTCTTGGATGTATTAACCTAGAAAGCAATTAAAATGCAACTCATTTAACTCTGTAATAAAACTGCTGAGAAAGCTGCAGGCAGCTGAGGAATTGCAGAGTTCTGTAGTGCATTCTCACCAGTTCTGTGAAGGGCAGAAGATGCAGGTTCTGCTTCACAGCAAACTTTGGGATTTGGAATTTTGGAATATTTGAAACAAAATATTCAGAACATGTTTTCTCAAAATGTAGTTGTACCAAAACATAGGTCAAAATTTTATTATTCAAAAATCTCACTGAATGTATCTTCAAAAGCTGTTCAGCCCCATTGATGACTCAGCTTAAATGGAACAACACCTTCCAAGAAAAATAAATTTTGTCAAAACCTGCCTGACTAGATCTTCCCTGTGTTTACAGAAGCCATGTAAAAATAAGTTTAAATGTATTTTTAGAATTGCAAATTAGGGGAAATCTATTTTCTTGAAAATTGTAGGTTCGCAAACAATCCTCAACTTTTATTTTCACCTAGAAACAACTGGTATTTCTGACAAATTGTAATTACTATTCAAGGACAAAAATTACATGTGACTATTCAGGACAAACCCTTCAATTCCTGCTAAGAACTCAGCAACCTTTCTGTTACTGACCTCTGCTACAGTGCTATCTGTCCTTTACTTTTTTTTCCCAACTACCTGAACTTCTGCAGAAAAAAATAACAATCCTAAAAACCAAGAAATATAAACAGAATAGCTTATAGATCTGCCTACAAAGCATCTCTCTGCTACCAGTTTGTCTCTGCTCTTTATTTTTAGTATCCCTGTTCTTTGCTTACCATCACCTGTGATAATTAGATTGTTAATACTTCCAGAAAAATTCTCCTCTGGACAATATCCTTGTATTTTTACATATCTGAAGACTGTCTTGGTCACAGAGAACATTTGACATGCTCACCAGGATGTCAAAGTAGCCTTACAGAGAAATGGGCTTGTCTTTGAGGCAAATTTACAAGGAATAAAATATTTTAAAAATCAGAGTTGATTTAGATTCTTTTGTGAGACCCCTGTTTTCAGGAGAGGGACTGAAGAGTGAATGAAGAGAGAGGCACATTTCTCCTCTGACAGTAGTAACCAGGCAGCTCGAGTCATTACATAGTGTTCATTAGGTCACTTGGAAAAAACAGGATCATAAATACCTCTAACAACATTTTAAGTGTTTCATGCTAAGCCACTCTCTTGCAGTTTAAGCTAGATCAGACAAACAAAATTATGGATGACTTTTTAAAATATAAACAATCAAAATATGAAGCTACAGTGCTAAGGAATTCTCTCTAATGTCTGTGAGTGAGAAGATAATGGAAAAAGAGAATGAGAGGCTCATATAAGACTGGAGCTAAATTGAACATTCCTTTAAGATTCGATCCATGTTTCTTAGCCACAATTAAATAAGATTGCAATTTTGGGCAAGAAAGTGAGTAAGCAAGCACAGTAAGTACTTGTGAGAGATTATGAAAAGGGCTGATTTTAAGAAACTCATTCTGGTTAAATAACTCCATCTGAAAATAATTCCAGATTCAGAATCATAGCAGTTGAAGAGACTATCTATCTTCTCAACCAGTATACATTTGAACTTAGGAGGCCTAAAGCACTTTTTGCCATGTTATTAGCAGACCTTAATGGTAAATTTAAAATTACAAAATCCTTCAGATGATTTTTCCTTTAAATGGTTTCTTGTTCTGAGGAAGCTGGAAACAGGCATGGTTTTCAGCTCATTGTCTGTTCAGCTCTCTGTGAAAAATAGACCAGAGTGGTGTTTTATGTGTTACCAATCTCCTGAGGAGAAGTGCAGGCCATGAGAAAAGGTCTTTGGGTCTGCCCTCACAATCAAATCCCAGGGGAAAGGACATTCCAGATGCCAACACAGCAGCCGTTGGACTGCCATGGGACTGATGGCACTCCAAACACACCACACCTGGGCACGAGAAAGGGGGATCATTCATTCTGGCAATACCAATTTGGAAGTGCTGGAAAGATGTGTATATGAGGTATTTTGAATGTTTTAAACCTGACAAAATAGAAATCCCTAGAAACTTTGGTTTCTGCTATTTAGAACTGCTTTATTTATTTATTATTCTGCTAATGAGAACTATCACCTATTGCCAGGTGATGTCTTAAGAGATATTCAGAGAAGGAGCACACTGTTTGAGGTGGATTAATTAATTCAATTGACAGCACAGAAGTAATTAAAAAAAAATAAATAAACTTTGTCAGACTGGCAAATTCCTACCTCATCACTTTTTTGGTACAGCCTACTCATGTGATTGCAGATGAAAGGTTTTTGTGGACTACCATAGATGCAATTTTCTGAAAGAAAAAGTGAGTAAGGTATGCAAACACAGGGAAGAAAAATCTATATTACAGATAACTGTACACCATATTTTTTCTTTATTTCAGTCTAGGAATCTTTAAAAGCACTTTAGAGTGGTTAATATTTTGTCTATACTGACCTGCATCAAGTAGCTCAAGATTTATGATTGAGTATAGCCTTTTTCAGAATCAATAGTCTGCTGGTCAGAAAGGATTTCCTCAAGCATGTACAACTGGGTGGCTGCCTGAAAATGCTGAACACTTTCCTTCCCTGTAACAAAGGGCCATGGCAAATTTTATCATAAGGTCAATTACATACAGGTGGATTCAGTTTTCAAGTCTTTTGTCCAGTTACTTTGCACTTCATTTTCTGTAATCAGGAAGAAACAGGAAATTCCTGTTATAAGTTGTTGTAACTCAGTTTGCTTTAAGAAAGCAGTGGTGATTTATCTCAGCTGAGTATACACAGGTAGCTGTTTTCCATTTCCTTGCTTTTGCTTCTCAGATACTACGTTGTAGCAAAACATAGCATTTTGTATTATTTTTTGAGTTTGTTGTGAGGTTTAGTGTGCATTGACATATTTATTGTTAGTCTGTGTAGTTGCTTATTGATTTTCTTTTGCTAATTGGCATTCTGTTGCCAAATAAGATTCAACCAATGGTCAGAACTGTTGGGATGGGGTGACCAGGAGGATTTCAGGTGCAGAGGAGAGCACGGCAGCAGCAGTGAACAGTGTGAGAACTCTCCTCTCCTCCAAATACGAATAAGGACCAGAGAGAAGCAGGGCTGTGGTTGCCACCTCCCAGCAATTGGCTTGAAGAACCATAGTTAATAATCTCTGCTGCCTTCACTGGAATGAAACACTTTTCCAGTGACTTGGTCAGGTAAAGAGCATTTAGCACCAGCAATCTATTAGTGATCTGATTCCTGTGATTTTTGAAAGCTGTTGAGCACTTAATTTCTCTTGAAATCATGTTGCATGTTAGTGCTTTTTTGATAACGTCCTTCATTCCTGTCAGCAGATACCTCACTGTGTAAAGGACACTATCTCCAAAAATCCAGACAGAATCTTTTAGAAATCCAGTAAAGCTTTCCATAGATATGTTAACATAGCTGAACTGAAAGAGTGATGAAATATCTACCAGAAGAAAATAAGCTATTAGGAGAAACAATAAAAGGGCTAAATAACCCCTAAAGCTAGAGAAAGAGAAGGAAAATTTAAATCCAGGCAATAAGAAAAAAATATCACTTTATCATTTGACTGAATGAAAATCCAATGGGCAAATTAACTTTTTATTGTTTCCTGAGATGGTGCAACATATATGCTGAGTAGGCCTCCTCCAAAGGTAACAAAATGCAGGCTTTGCTTTTATGGAGCAAAACGTGGTAGTGACTGTCTGCTTTCCCAGACATAGATTCTAATGTATTCACAAAAGGAAGCATTTGTCTGGCTCAGCCATTTTCAAAGTGTACATCTAGATGAAAGCAGTGCAATATTAATGTCCACCAATGGCATTAACAGGAAGTTCAGATATAGGGCAGAGATTTAGGACTCTCTGAATGAACACCCTACTGCAACCTGAAGTGCGCGAGTGTTGGATAGTGTCTTGCTCGCATGAGAAGCAGAAGGGAGAAAGAAACATGCTCCTTTACCTAGTAGCTCTGTATTTGTCTTATATTCTCTCATATTTGTTCTCTGTTACTTTTTCACTTAATTACTGGCCTAGTTACCACTCTTACTGGTCTTTTCTAAGGTTCAACTTTGTTTCCTTGTGGAGGAGAGTATTGTAGAATCATTCAGATTTAGTAGGCAATTTTTTTGTCCTACATTCACTGTACAAAGTGAGATTATGGTCTATCTTCATCACTACTTACTACTTAATAAGACACAGTAGACTTTCACATAAGTATTAGGAAATGGCATTTGTTATCTTTTTTAAAAATGTTTTCCTACTTACTAGTTTTTCAGTATTCAGCTGTTCATGTATGTTCTCCATGTCCTGCTTTGTTATGTATGAAAATACATTATACTATCTGCCTTAAACAAAATAGATTAAATTTATCTGATTTTTAATCACCTTATGTTTCTTCAGTTGAGTTTGTCTTACACACCCTGAATTCCTGCTACAGACAAATCTGGGGTATTATGAAGGAAAGATTGATCATTGCTAATTATCTCAAATTGGTTTTGTGTAATAAATCACTGAATATTACTGAAAATAATTGTTCTACTCAGGATTAAAATTTATCAATTAGTGAATATTTTTCGGTCTTCTCAAGTTTCCTTTCTCTAATTTGCAATTCTGTAGACAGGCCTGTGATGCTACATCATTTCACAAATCTTGTATTTCTTGTTCATCTGTGTGTTTATGTGTCAATGTGCTAGTAAAAACTTCCATAGTACTTGCTTTTTAAGAGAAAATCTTTGTGTTTAGAAAAGGGAAAATAGAGAGGTAGAATCTCCTTTCCAGGCTGGGACATTGTTTTCCCAGTGCTCCCTATTTTGTGCTGGGGAAAATCAGATTTTCCTGCACCAGATGGTCTTCTAAATGATGTGTCATCTGCATCACATTTAGAGGTGCAGACTATCATGTATTGAGTTCCCAGGTAGCTGCCATTCACATAAAAAAGCTTCAAGAGTTATTAACAAGTTTAAGTAACAGTATGTGAATCATGTACTCATGTCTTCTAATTATGAGCAGTTATCTGAAACCCTTAGCCATGTTACATACTAACAGCATCCAAGAAAATGTACTATGTCAAAACAGTTCTGATTTGTGAAAGAGAAACCTTCCCAAAGTTATAATTAAATATTAGTAAGATATGTTTCTGTCATCACTGAAAAACTAGTGCACTGTCCATTCAACCAAAAAAGCACCCATTTAAATGACAGTCATACAGTTTACATGGATGCTGATCTAGTTCAAATAGGTGCTGAACTGAACATTTAAACTTTCTGCTGAAGAAGCACAAGCAACCTAGCAGTAAAACACAGAGATGAAGCCTAGTGATGTTATTTTCCTTAAAGAAAAAACCATTAATGACATCACTAAAATATTTTCTGGAGTGTCTGACTAAGAGTGTCTTTTATATCCTATTGTATTCTCTTGAATAAGGCCTTCCCCCCTCCCCCCCTCCCCCCAAAAAACCCTTTTATTGGGATTAATAAAGTAAATCTGACATTTATACATTACAGACTCCAAGAAATCTCTGAATAATACCCAATGGTATATTACCTCTCCTCCACTAACTTGTGTGTGTAACTAAAAAAACCACAGATAATAAATAAATTAAATCCTTGTTGTTTAAGTATCTGTTTGGGGAACAGAAATATTCTAGAAAACTCTAGGTGTTGCCCCTGTTGATATACTTGATTAAGTTCCCTCCAGTGTTGCATGAAAGTGAGCAGCTGATGCTATGAAATCCGCAGGCCCCTCATGCCTTTTCGTGGGAAGCTCTGTGAGGAGGGCTCGGGGAGCCTGGGGATTTAAACTTTCTCCAGTTTCACACGTAAGCTCTCACCAAAGGGAAGAGGGCTCTGTTGGGTTGAGAGCGGCTCCCCCAGCCCTGCTGACCCAGCTGCTCCAGGGAAGGTTAAGCCTGAGTTGTGCAATGGCTTTTCCCTGTGTTCTTCCTGAGACTTCTCCTTTGCCCTAATTCCATACACTTGGTCTTTTCTCCAGAGAGCCGTTCCTTACTCTTTCTGGGCCTGATCCCAGAAGCACTGGGATGACAAGAGATCATGGAAGAGACTTGCACTAATTTTAGTAAGCTTGGGAACACTTTCTGAGGAAATCCGAAAGAATACGCCCCCAAAATACCTAAAGAAAATTATGAAAGAGCTATTGATGAAATCCTGGTCCTCACTGAATTGAACAGGAATATTTATTATTAATGTAATTTACTTCAATAGTGTTATGACTTAACTCTATATATTCTAAGGTGTTTCTAGCAACCAATGAATTATTTTAGTAAACAGAAAGCATTTTGATTATTTCACTATAAGACATTTTCAAATCTTTTGTGGAGTTATATTTTTGTCTTTATTCTCATAAACGTAATTCAGTACAGAAAAAATAATAGCATTGTGATGCACTAGGATCCAAGCGTTATATGATGTTTGCTTAATATTTTCCTTTCCTAGTCTTGGGGTTTTTACTTTTTCTGGAAAAAAATGAACAATTTGATTCCCTGAATGGTCATTGTATACTAATAATTCAAAAAGGAAAAATGCATCAGAATAATGTCTTCAATAAAATGGTTTTTGTTACAGCATATATATCTATAAAGAGATTTATACAACAAAAAAAGTAAAAATCACAACAATGATCTGCCATTCTTTTCTCTCAATTGGCACACTCACACATAGTCTTATATATGTACACATATTTATGTATATGGATGGGTTTTTTTCAAATTTGTACCCAAAATTGTTTTGTTATTTCTATGTCACTTAAAATGAATTTTCAGTGTATGAAGATCTCACTGAAGTTGAACAGGCCTGCATAAATTGATTTTACTTCTTACTGTGGATGTTCCTCTCTTTCCCCAGGAAGGTCTGGCCAAACTTCTACACCAATATGTGACATACTTAAGATTTCCCCTACTATAAAGTTTTACCTCATCATTTGGTGGGCCAAAGGATGGAGGTGATTATCCATTAATCCATTTCACTCTGGTTGGTCAGGAACAGCAACTACCAGCAGAGTTTGCCAGTGCCTGTCAGAGCTGATATTCCCAGTCCTGCTGTGCCTGGACTAAAATGAAGCTGCTGTCTACCATCCCCATGTGCCACCTGGGGTACCCATAGGTGAGGTCTTCAAAGAGTCTCCATACTGCCATATGGTTGGGACTTCTTGTATGCCCTGGGGCTCAGGAGGTCCTCATGGTGGTGACAATGTATTGGAGTTGTATCTCATTCATGTCTGGGGAGACAAAAGTGATTCTCCATACAGCAGGTTTTGGTGTTGAGGGCAGAGACAAAGGTGGTGCTTTCACAGTAACATCTATTGCTGAGCAGATGGCCTGTTGTGTTTTTCACTAGTTGGAACCATTTCTGAGTGTGTCATCATCATTTTGATTCTTCAAAACACTTCCAATACTTTATTTGTCCATTTATTGCAACTAGAAGAAATTACCTGTAAACATTCAATAAATATTTGGAAGTGTCTGTATGCCATACCAATCCAGCTTGGTGGAATACCTGCCCACCAAGGTTTTATTATTTGGCAGTGGCAGATCTCACCTGGCTTTGCTGATGATACTGATCCCTCTGAAATAGAATACTTGCCACCACAAACACCACTGTTTTTTTTCCTTTTACCTCCTCCTCTGGCACTCCATTATGAGACAGAAATGGGGACCCAAAACAAATAGAAAGGCTTTAACATTTGAATTTGTGATTACCTCTCCTCCTGAGAGAAATGTTTGATATAATAGCCACAGAAGCAGTTTAAACATAAAAGAGGTTAAGGTGGGAGCAGTAACCCCACCAGAGAAGAGAGTGAGATCTGTGGAAACCCAGTCATCTGAGAAAACAGATCTGTTAAAGAAACCTGATTTGGTCAGAATATACAGATTTCCCCAGATCCAGTCATATCACAGGAAAATATGGTTTTGGACAAAAAGTGGAGAGAGGGAAGAGGAGGGCAGAGTTTCTTGTCAGACAGGGAACATCCACTCCAGAATTGTGCTTGTGGCTATCTGTCCATTCAGCCGGACAGTGAGAAAACACAGGCTTGAATGTTTAGCTCTTGCACCCCAGAGAAATGCCCTTACCATAGACGTTTCCCCTGCTGAAATGCTTAGAAATGTTTTGGTTTCCTAGTGATATGAAAATGGAACATTTTTATCATGTCAAAATATTTCATAGGTCAGACAGTTCACTCTTAGCTTAGCCCTGTTGTGCCTATGTTTTATTCAAGCTCTGTCCACTAAAATAATTAATCCAGAAATAATGAACATAGAGCCAGCAAGCTTGATCAGTAAAAAGGCAAACAAGCTAACTGCCCTGTCAAATGATCACTTTATTCTTCTACTGAACAGTATATAAATAAACCTTATCTATATAATTATTCTGCACCATCTTCTGTCTTTAGATATGAACCATTTTGTAAGTGGTAAACTCTAATCCAGGATGTTTTTAAGCACATGTTTAAAGTGTTCTTTAGGAAAAGTTCTAACTGAACACTTGTTTAAGTGTTTTTTTAATTAGGGATTAATTAATGAAAGCACCTGAATTTCCTGTGAAGGGATGTTTTTCACATCGCGAAATGGAAGCCAGACAAGTTGTCTTGCCAAGGACTGCACAGAGTTACAAGCAGAGCAAAGATTTGAGCACCTATCTCTCCAGACAGTGCTGTTTTCCCAAAGATCCATGTAGTTTTATTTCAAGCATTTGTACTGCATTCATGGGCTAACTGGTGCATCACAGGCTTTGAAGTCAGGAAGTGTGGTAGACTGCAAGGATACAAGCTGACAACTTTTTTTAAAACATTCTCTTACCTATCATTATGGGTCAGGACATAGCAGAATAAATGGGAACCTGGGTATTATTTTATTGAAACCTTTTCTTTGTAATTCTTAGATGCTGTAAATCACTCAAAAAAATTCCACTTTTCTACAAATCAGACAAAGAAAAAGGGAGAAGCATTTTATTTGACAGAGAAGGTCAAGAATGTTTTCCACTTTCATCTACAATACTGGCAGCCAAGGGAAATCCAGACTCATGAACAAGGAATATTGCTCTTATGGTCAATTAATCTATTGCTTTAATTCCCTTCAGAGTGATTGCTGTGATCCCCAGATTTTTTTACCCAGAGTCTGGTCTGCCTGTTTTAGTCTTTGGTGACAGTCTGACAAATTCCTTATGGACAAGTGCTCACTTATACACATGTTAATGCATCAGCCACACAGCAAAATGTTGCTAGGCTAGCTAAAAACCTACATATTAGCTGCATGTAAAGGCTAATGCTATAATCCTATAAATAGAGCTGGGTCTTGTTGTAGCTGTGTATGAAGAAAATTATATCTTAAAATATTTTCTTAAAAATATTTAATTTCAAGCTTGCTTCTACCTTTGACAGGAGCAGCCTTTCTGAACAAAGCAGGGAATGCTGCAGTAAATTTATAGGAACATTTATCAAAACCTAGCAACACCACACTACTAATTTGGGATTCAGCACTTTACTAAATGTGCTAGAAAGTAACAGCAGGAGATGTTCCCAATTTGTGAATGAATTCAGTGCTCAGAGAAATGAATGAGCCAAGAACAGCCTGGGAAGAGGGAGGTGTGTGGTTCCTCACCTCTTCTCCACATGACAGCTCTTGCCCAAAATTGGACCCATGAATCTTGAGAGTTGGTTCCATAAATGAGTCACTTTCTGAGCAAAAATAACTTAGATTAAATTAGAGTCTGAAGTGGTTAGACTCAAAGGAAAATTGGGATTATTCAAATATATTTGATTAAATAGTATCCAGCTGAATATCTAGGACCTGAAAATTCCTGGATCTGCCTTCTTACATGGTTTGAGTCATCTTTTTGATTTTGTCCTTTTCTTAGCATCCGAGACAGTAAACTAATCTTTTCCACTCACTGGCACATTTCCTGGTTCTGTTCTCTCCCAGCTGCTCACCAAGCTTCTTCATTCACCTTTGTACTGCTGTAGCTTTTGTGCTCTGCTTTTCCTTACATTTCCACATGCTTTCTCCCAAGGCCTCTTCTTTCAAACGACAGTCTCTTTTCTGCTGGTTGTATATTTTACCTTAAATACACTTTTTAATCCTTCCCTTACTACAGGTTAGCTTGTTTGTTCATTTGTTTACTTGCTTGCTTTTTTGTTTTTGTTGTTGTCTAGTGTTGTGTTTTTCTTAAAAGAGATACACTGAATGGTTACAAATAGTAACAATATTTTTTTTTAATCACCTTGTTAAAACAGTCTCTCTTACCTGGGGTTTGAACTAGAGCTGTTTGAACACAGTCTCCAACAGGGCCAGCTAAGGCTTTCTTCTTTTCATTTTTGTCTTCATCTCTTAGCCGTTTTGGGTTTTTTTGGGTTTTTTTGTTCGTTTTTGTTGGGGGTTTTTTTGTTTTGTTTGGGTGTTGTTTTTTTTTTTTTTTGTTTGGTTGTTGTTTTTTTTTTAATTTTGGGGTTTTTTTTGTTTTTTTTGGGTTGTTTTTTTTTTGTTTTGTTTGGTTGTTGTTTTTTTTTTAATTTTGGGGTTTTTTTTGTTTTTTTGTTTCTTTCTTTCCACTCATTTTCACTTCAGCTCCAAAACAGATGAGAACTTGTGGATTTAATCCATACACATAAATTTATAAAAGAAAAGAAAGAAAAGGAGGGAGATTTTTTTTTAATTGTTTTTACTAATGCAGATATTTAGCTGATATTGAACCACAGTTAGTAACACAGAACAACCACGTGCTTTCCTTACTACCCAGGAGTCCTGTTAATCAAACCCTCTCTTGCATTAACTGATACAGTTCTGTCAAATCAAAGGCAGTGCACTGATTTGCTACAGCTGAAATACCTCCAGAAAACATTACCCTTCTCAGGTTGTGTTCTTTGCATTCTCTGGTAGGCATATCACATCAGTAAACCCGAAAAATGAATTGCCACACAATAAAGCAGCATGGCAATAGATCTATTTCTCACTGTGCACTGAAGTGTGGTTCTTCTGCAATGAAAATGGGGCCAACATGTTTGTCACTGACATGCAGAGAACAGCTCATGTGCTGACAGAAAAACACTTGTGATGACAGAGTAATGCAGGGCTGAGAAATCTATCAAGAAAAAGGCATGGAGAAGTTGTTCTGCTGAGCAGCAATGTATATCATCTACAAGTTTTTGTACTGCTGGATCACCATCTCATCTACTTTCTTGGATTTGTATATAGAGTGTATTTAAATTCTTATGCAGGAATCCAAAACTGTACCTTTAATTTTACCCACCTTCTTAAGTCTGCTTCCCTGTCTGCTATAAACATCACGGGTTTTACTTCACTTAGCTTTGACCTTCTAACAGTTAATCATCTCTTTTCAGTTAATTGATCACATCTCCTCCAAGGCTGTTGGGAAAAGATTCATTCCAGCCAGAGCTCCCCATATATGCTTCCCTGGTTTGCTAGATAAGCTTGCAGAGTGAAATTATAAATAGCTGGTACTCAGTGAGAGCATTCTCACCATTTGTGGCTGTATCTTGTATAGCACAGTTCTTGTGCAGAGCCAAGCATTTTTGAGTATAGCAAGGAAACATCACAAGTCAGAGCTGGGATATTTATGTAATCCACAGATGTTTAACAACACACTTTCATAGGTACAGACATGTTAATATATAGGTACCTGAAAATCACAGGAATTGTTGTTATAGTCTCTCTGTTAAATATTTCATTGACTTGTTTTCATTTTAAAGAAATGGCTTCATTTTAATGGCTGGGCTTCTGTTTGTTTCTTCACTTTCCCAGTGAATGGAGGACAACCTAATTCCAGGCACTTCACAAACCCACTCAAATCCCATCTAAAAATTGAATTTACTTGTAACTCCATGGGTAGCAAAAAACAAAATCTGAGATCAGTGAGTTGAAACTGATTGATATAAGTTGGTTTTTATTCTTTTCCTGAATACAAACCTCTGTATTTCCACTTTTTAATGTAATGAATTGGATGGAATTTATTTTGTTTAATTACATACAGTATTTTCAGTACCCTATAAATACACCAGTCATACTGAGGGGCATGTTATTTGCAAAGAAAATATGCTAAGTCAGGTTTAAATACCAATGGTTTATATGTCCATGTATCAATTCCATCATAGTCTGAAGCTGGTTTTCTATGCTCAGGTGGAAAAGACACATAGTTCCTTATTCTTGCCAATCTGGCCAGGTAGATATAAAACTGGGAGTCCCATCTGTGACAGACTTGCTTGCCAGACAGTTTGGCATTTTTGGGGAGTGATAGATGTGTCCAAAGGATTTGGGTGATCACAGCAGGAATAACAAAGTATAGAAGCACCGGACTTGTGTATGGATCGCCTTTGCCTTGCAATATCAAGAACATTTTCCCATATTTTTGAAAATCTAGAAACCTGAACTGCTGAGTAGCTGTAAAGCCAGGGAGACCCTAGCCAAAACTGTAAGATTGCTTTCTGTGGAAGGGGGTAAAGTGCTACACATTGGGATGAAAAAGAAATATGTGAATGAGTAAGGGAAGGGGTATCTGTTCGTAGAGAAAGAATCTGGAGATACAGGTGAGTAAATGAGAGCAAAAGTCGGTGTTGCCCTACTTTTGCAAAAAGATGAAACTTGGTTTAGGTTAGGTGATCATCAAGTCATATAAAATAATCTTTCTATACCAATGAACATTTGTAAAATCTCAGCTGGATTATCACACGCAGGTTTCAGTGCAGCAGCTCTGAAACAATGGAAAATAATTGAGGAAAAATTATCAAAAGTCACAATAAATGGTAGAAGATTTTGCAATGTTTATTGCACAGAACACAGAAAATGGAATGTGAAAAGGGTTTTCCATTTAATTTGCTGCAAAATGGACCTGTGTGCTCCCTGTGGTATCCATTACAGGACAAGAAATGGTGGCTTACATTTCAAAGTATGGAAATCCCAGGGAAGGATCTTTAATGAAAAGGGTCAAGAGGCACAGGAATTGATCATTGGGCAGGAAGATGGAGAGTCTACGACTTTTAAAACAGGTTCAAAAGATGTTTCTTGTGATTGACACAGTTCGGATGCTCCTGTCTTGAGGACTGGCCCTTGTGGCTTATCCAGCCCCCTCCACAGGGATTTCTATGAATAGGTGCTGAAGGTGCACCCAGTCATCAAAAGCAACAGAGTCAGCATGTACCTCAAACACTGCCTGACTTCAGCTGAAGCAATGTTCATCCAGAGGAGCCAGAGACTAATGTCAAAATGAATATGGAATCAGGCTAAAAATACTCTGAAATGCCCCATTAATCCCCATTAATCTTTGCCCCTCTGCCCCCGACACGGGTGGGAGGGCTGGAGCTGCCCCTCTGCCCCCGACACGGGTGGCAGGGCTGGAGCTGCCCCTCTGTCCCCAACACGGGTGGCAGGGCTGGATCTCGGGTCACTGGCTTCTGCCAGGCTCTGCCACCATGCAGCTCCTCAGTTCTGCCCTCGCTGCAGAGTTTCCTGCATAGCACTGCAGGCACAGTCCCACTAAACTCCACTTCTGCCTATGTCCTTTTTTCTTTCTGTGCAGACATATCTGTTGCAGACTGTCCAGCACTAGGTGCAGGTGGCAGTGCCAAGGATGGCAGAGGACAAAGTGGCAGGCATTTGGTGATAATGAAAAATACAGCCAGTTCCATGGAAAAGGTAAACTGCTCTTACAGTTTTTTTAGAAGCCATACCTAAAAGCCCTAACAAACTCTAGAGCTGGCCTCAATAAATGTGTTTTATTTTAAACACACAGTTGATAATGTGGCATATACCCCTAATTAGAGAGTACAGGGAATAAAAAGTAAATTAAAAGGCCTGTTCTTCTGGGATTTCATTTTTTCTTTGTCTTGTCAATGTTTGTGCCCTATTTAATCATTCCAGAGGTATGAATAAAGTCATAACATTTAGGTTGTTTGGAATTTATTTTTCACATGTAGGGGGAAAAGGAATTGATTTCTACCTCTTTTAAGTGGGATATAATAAAACACAAAGAATCTGAAAAAATATAGCTTTCCCCAATAAAGTAAATGATGTGGCAAGTATAATTGCCTACAGAAGAACATAAAATGTCCTTGAATTATTTTACGTAGTAGCAAAAATAATTTATTCCTCATGACCTAGTGCGTTTGTCCAGAAGCAATAGCCATTAAAAGCATTCACAACTTTTAAGTGATACAAAATCAGAACAGGTGAGGGATTTTGGGCATGTGGCAGGGCATACACTTCAGGGAAGCTTTCCTCACAAACAATAGTTTCATTCATACAAAAATATCATCAACAGAGATGTCTCTTATTATCAGAGTCTTTGAGTCTAAACTTTTCCTTCCTGAAACTTTCTGAAACTGTTGATTCTTGTGGAGACAAGACATACCTCTGTATTTTTTACTATTCAAAACAGACCTGCTATCATGGATATTTTTCATGTAGAGTAACATGATATGAAAAAATTGTCCCTACTTACTCTTCATTTGTGTCTTCATACCAGGCTAAGCACAGCCCTGGCTTAGTGTATATGATGCATTTGATGTTAAGGATGCTGGATGGATAAGGAACGTGACTGACAAGTCCTTTAAAAAGATTTGTCACATGTATTTTAAGCTAAAAAAAGCTCTATGAGAAATAGAGTTCATCCTCAATGTTAAGCTTGCTAATATTTTCCCAGCAGCAAGTGGAAATAGGAAATGATATAAAACATAGATGATCATAGAACAAGAGCATTGTTTACTAATTAACTTGACTGGATCTGACATGATTAACTTATAAGAATCAGTGCAGCTTCTATCAGTATTTTGAGACTATCTCAGATTTTGTCCTGTCATAATGGACTCCTTAAGACACAGGACTCCCTCCAGTGCAGAAACAGCTCATACAAGAGAAGGAGCTCCTTTGCCAGTGCCACTCTCAGAATATGCATCCTAGAGAAAAAAAAAGCACCTGTTTTCTTGTTAAATGGAACCTGTTAGGGCCTGGATTTGGAGGGGTTTTGCATATTTATGTTGATAAACATAAAGCCCTGAGATATCTTTGCTCCTAATAGGCTCAGTTGTGCGTGCAAAGATTCAAAATGTGGGCCTGTCTTGGGAGTGTAATTCAATGGCTAATTCAGTAATAGCAAGAGAAGTTCTGTGTGCCTTTGTCTTTTGATTAACACCTGGAACTGTTCAGTGAAAATACTATATTGTATTAACAGAAAAATTCTCAAATGGGTTATTCCTTAATTCTATGCAGCCTGCAGCTACAGTTTTTTTAGGGTGTTTTTGTGTTGTTATTGAGTAAAGATGTGGATCGCCAAAGGTATGCGTAAAGCTTCCTTGGCCCTCAGGATTGAAATGGCTTCTTTCACCTATTCTAGCCAGCATGACAATGTTAATTTTGTGCACTATTAGAAACATTTTGCATGACCTTTGAAAATTCAGATAGGTTCAGAAAACTGATTTCAGAGGAAGTGAGACACAGTGTAACTTTTAAAGATGAGTCTCTGCTGTACTTTCACCAACACAATGAGCTGACATAAAGCTCCTCTGGTGCACATTGTACTCTGGCAGCTCACAGATCACACTCCTTCCCCTCCTGCCCACAAGCACTCTCTTCCCTTTTGGTTACATAAGAGTGTGTGCAACTGTACAGTGAACTGGAGCAAGAAAGTCATCAGGGTAAAACTAACTTGCTATAAAAGTGGTTAATTTGAATCTGAATTAACTCCTTGACAGAGTTGACCCTGTGGCCTCCCAGCACTAAGTGTGCTGTGGCAGGGTGGGGAATGAGGCTCCTGTGAGATGGCTTCTGACAGAGGTCCTCACTTGTGACTGCCTGGTGCTCTGGGAGCTGCAGCGTAGACATGTGCACATGCCACTGCTTCTCTCCACAGCATGGGGAAACCAGCTCTTTCTCACATCTTACTGATGCTGTGAGGACAAAATTTTACAGACTGATCTTCAGTTTTAACAGGTGTTATGACATATGTGTTAGGCAGGTGAATGAAAGTGGTAACTCCAAAAGTAAAACAGATATAGCTGAGTATCTTCAGAAACACAACAGGAATGCATCGACAAATTTCAATCCTTTCACTCACTTTACAACTGGAGAATAACTCAGGCACCATGTGCCTGATCCTGTGCCATGCACAAGCATCTCAGGAGTCTCAGTGTAAGCAAAGCCTTTGGATTTGAATAGGAGAACTCATGTTTTTCTGCTTTCATCAAATCAATTTGAATAAATCCACTGGCAAAAATGCTGGTTTAGTGGTTATTTAGGAGGATAATTCACAATTATGTTGAAACAAACTAGTATGGATTTTGTGAGAGGAAAAATGTGTCTTCTAGAACATTCTCTTTTCTGAAATACCTGAATCTTTATGAAGTCTAATGTAAAATAACCTTTAAACAGTCACTGCTTATACATATCGATAAAAGGCTCCTGTAGATACCTTCTGTAAATTAGGTCCTCTAAAACTGATATGATAAAAAATGCTGCTTTTTAATATTTTAATTGATTTTGCAATGGTTCTCAAGAGGTGCTGTAAATATGCATTTCAGTTAAACATTTATCAGGCTAATATTTTGTTACTCACATCTTAAATGTGTGATTATCAGAAAGTATACTATTTCTCATTAGGCATAGAGAGAGAACAGGTTTAAAATAAACTCAATGGGTCCCTAAATTCTCTGAAGATATCCTATCAATAATGAACACCACCTGTTCCACCCCTGTTGGTCAAGATCCCAGAGGGCAGGGCATATATTAGACATCTGGAAGAGCATTTAGCAGCACTTACCAAGCTGCTCAGCTTTTCAGAGATAAGAGAATTATTCTTAGAAACTTCTTCATGAGAGTCTTTCACAATTACACACAGTCAGGAGACAGTCAAAGATTTCTCAATTGTATATATCCATGTAATGCAAATTTTAGTGGTTTATTTTACCTGAAGATCAAGTGTATATAACTAGCTGTGTTCCTAATAGCATTGAAGGTTATTTGCAGTTTTGGAGAAGGCAGTAATCACAATATCAGTTCTGCTAGGACATGACAAAGAACTTGTAATATTTCAGTACATATTGAAACTTTAATCTCAGCACTCTATCATAGCTGGCTCTCCCTTGTTTTGGGAAAAAAACATTGATTTTTTTTTCCTAAACATATATAATTTTTCAATGAATGGGTAGATGTACTAGGGAAAGCCTCTATTTCTCAGCAGTAAGTAAAGACTGAAAAGTGTTATGAAAGGAAGAAAATCAGGACTACCTTTTATGTAGCTTTTAGTTCATGGCCTACAAGGATATTGCTTCCTCACTGATGTCTATGTGAGTCAGATTGACAGATGTATGAGGCATTCATTTTCTGTAAAATCAAGCCAAGAAAACCCATACCACTTGGAGTTATTAAAAAGTCTTCTTGTTAAATATATTGTCAGATATCTGTACACTGATGAATTAACCACATTGTAATGCAGCTTGCTTATTTTATGAATAGTCTCAGAATCTACTGAAGTTCTTGTGCAATAGCAGAAAGGATGCTCAAAAATTCCCTTTCTCTTTTTTCTTTAAAATAATGAAAAAATGAAATGCATGTCCATCTGAAGCAATCTTCCATTTTATGTTTTTAGTAAGGCTTCATTACAAGTCAGCCAAAATAGATAGAAAAACTGTTACTCACCTGAAAAAGTTTTGTATAAGCCATTTGTGCAACAGAATTTCACTTCTATGGAGCCTTTATGCCCACCTGCAGTGCCTAGAGCTGAGTTTTCAGAAACCTTTGGGACAACTGGAGGAAGAACTAATGTTAAATGGTAAAACCCAAAAAGAAGAGTAAGGAATAGATTCATCATCTTGCTCTGAACAAGGCTGAACCACACTAGAAAACAAACAAGCTTCCTTTCTAAAAGAAACCATCATTTGAGCAAATCTTGATGGATATCTAATGAATATGAATTTTGTGTCCATGAAGGAACATCTAACAAAAAGTGTTTGGCTGCTGATTTAGTTATAGAGACACATAAACAGATTGATAATTTTGTACCTGCCATGATGTTCCTGTCAAATACTCTCTTTTAGATTGTTTCCATTAAGCTATGTGCAAACACTGCCAGAAGGCCATCTTCTGAATGAGCTGTGGATAATCCAGAAATCTTCAATGGCTACAGTGATATCTTTGAGTTACTGCTTTCTTGATATATTAATTTGTCTAATCAGTCTAAACTGATTTCCACAAGATTGGTAGTTGTGTTGGGAGGTGAAAACATGATATTTAAATGATTATTTATTTCTTGAAGATTGAACTATAAAAATATTGCATTTGTTTTATCGTGTAGATTCTTATGGAATGCACTATTAAAATTTCAATTCTGTAACATTACTCAATAATCTGAGAAGGAAAAGATTCTGTTTTCATGGTACTTTATTACTAGTTCCATGGAAATGAAAAATGTGGATTTTTTGAACCTGGAAATCAAGACCTAATTCTATAGTCTTCTGTTGCCATTACAGGATGTTTAATTCAGAAATTGAAATTATATGGATTTTTTTCCTTTTTTTTCCCCAAGTAATTGTTTAATTAGTAGCATATACAATATACCCCCAAATCACAGGAAAAAGTAATATTAAGCTTCATAATAAAATATATATTTTAGTTTTTCACTCTCTGCTTCATGTCAGCTAATGTGTTTTTAATTTATCACTCAAAATTAATTTCAGAATTCAAACCCAACACTGAAGTCAGCAGTTGATCTAGTAAACTTATAGTGTCATGTAATATCAGTCCCTATGTTTGTACTTCTAAAAATCTGTATTACATATTATTGAAGATCTTTAATACACATACATTACAAAGCTCTGTGCTTGTTACTGTACTGGGTTCTATGGTTTTAAATGATGGTGCATATTATATGAAACATACTATAGCTCATCTTTCCAGAGATGAGTATCTGGCTATGTATTTGTACTTTGATATTGGCTACAATTTTAGTAGATATAAAAAATGTGCTATATTTCAATTACATTTCAAAATGTAGCACATTTTTTAAAGTACATTTTATGCACTTTAAAAAATGTGCTATGTTTCAAATAATTTTTTTAATGAATAGATTGGCTTTTCTAATAGCTCATATATCCTTACAAACAACCTGAATTTTTATTCCAACTGATAAAATAAAATGGTCATTAGAGTTTCTATGAGAAAATGACATGACTACTAGGAGTTGAAAATCCTGATCATTTGATTAGAAAACACTGGTACATCCTCTGCCTCCCCAAAACACGTATTTTTTGATCATGGACAATGAAGCTAATTACACAGTATCTCCTTGCATGCTGACTGAAGCCGGTTTGCATGTTAATGTGGGGAAGAAACAGCATTAAGACTGTCAGTGCTGGACATGCTTCAATGTTGCCTTTTAATTAAAAGTTCAAATTTCTGAGAGAATAGCTGGAAAAGAATGTACCGGAATCTTACACAAGAGCTCGACTTACAAAACACAGCAGTCACATGGGTTTGTTTCCTGTCACACACTGTTAGCATCAATGACACTGCTGCTGCCAAGTTCACTTGATCTATGCATAAAAGAGATGCTTACTTTTCAAGAGTTATTTGCCCAGCAATAATGAAAACATCCCAAATTCCTTCATAGTTAACATGCCCCCGCCCCCAGACGTTATTAATATGCGGCAATAAAGATCAAGAAAAACAAAGTATTGAATTGCTGACCTCAGGATTTTTCCTGTGGGGTGGGGGGGTTACTTTGATTTGGGGTAGTTTAAGTTTTCTCATCAGGAGCAGAGTTTTCTTTTAATGGCTGCTGCATGAAAGCACATTTTCTCTGTTTACTGGCTTGTCTGTAATGTTTTGCATGGATTTCTAGATTGAAGTTCCTCTCATTAATGAAAATTGAGATTGCTGGCAATTCTCTCAAAGCTAGGTTTATGTCCTGAAAGTGTAACAGCCCAAAGAAAATAATGCCCCAAGTTTGTGATTTAAATCATTCATTCCTAACAGTAAGTGAATTATCATATTTTCAAAGATAACATGTCAAAGTTTCCCAGAGATATTCATTCCAATGGCTCACATCTGATTATCTGTTGCACTGGGGTAAACACAAAGTAATTTTCCTTGCACAAGGAAATCAACTCTGTCATAACACAGCTATAAATTGAAGTAGAACTGGCCCACCCTTTTTTGATTTTTAAGTGTAATGGCTCAGCTCAGAACAGCAGTAGAATAATATTTGCATATTTGTTCCATTTTAAAGTCAAATACCATTATTTAAATGATAATTGGAATACTTTCTTTAGTAAAGACAGCATAAACAATACATACATGAATTAATCATCTTTCCTTATGAACTTTACACTCCAATGAAGGAGATAATTTATCCAATGAACAACTACATTGATCAGCATAATATATCTAAAGTTGCATTAGATAAATGCAGAGAATCATTTTAGTGAAAAGGAGGCTGACCTTGGTGCAGTCTTGTAATAATTTTTCAACTTAAATTCCATTTGATTGTTGATTGTTTTAAAAACAATTTTTAAAAGAAACAAATATCAGATCAGAGGAAAAGGCAGTCTAAACCAGTGTCCTCTCTCTGACTGTGAGTGAAAGAGAATGCCTTATTAAGCAAAATTGTATAGATATGCATAATATTCTCTCAATCTGCTGTTCTAAGTTCTTATGTTTCTTGTGTTCTGTGGTATGGCTTTTCTAGTGAATATTAAAAGCAGAGGAAGCATGGAACACCATGTTTCTGTTAGCCATTCAAAAATTTGCTCTGTTTGCTTAATTTTAATTTTTTCCCCCAAAACAATTCCACAATTATTACCTTTCCCCTTTTTCCAAACTTCAGAATGTGTGTACACATTTTTGTTGTATTATGAATACGTGACAGATTGCCTGTTCACATGAAAAAGCAGTATAAGCCAAAGTCACCTTTGGCCTGGTTACCTTTCTAAGATTTTGATCCAGATTCCTTTTAAAGAACACTTATTCTAGACAACCAGATCAGCTCAGAGGCTAGATCCTCCTTATAAAAGAGCCTCCAAATGCCAACATTTTCTGTTGCTCCTTTTTGACAGCTATCACAAAGCTGCACTAGTTAGCCAAGGAATAAAATAGTGGACAACTGAGTGCTCACAGCTGCTTGGGTGTTGCTTTAATCCAGGACACCGCACTCCATGCATCTGTTTGAGCCCTTTCATTGTGAGGCTTGGATGCTGTGGGCTCTCAACATGTTCAGTTCAGAGGAAAAGGCAACCTATGACTGCAAATCAGATCATGGGTGACCCAAATCACTTCCAAGGTGCAAAGCTGTCTGTACTGACCAGATGTCAGACCAGATGTTCTGGTTGTGGATACATCTTGTTCAGGTGTCTGAATCTGGATAAGTCCAGGCAGCATAGCTGAAAGACAAGTTAAACAGTTTAACCAATATGTGATAATGAATTGTCCACTTTTTGGTGGACTATTTATAGGGGTTTATTTCAAATTAATTTCGTACACAAGGTCAATAGACTTTTTAAGTTGAAATACATGGTTAGGAAGAATTTTCAAAGCTTCAGACCCACAGAACACTGGAACATATTTCAGCTGTTCATGTGGGAGAGTCATCACCAGACACTTTCCCATGCCCAGACAAACATCAGAGCAAAATGATCCCACTTGAGTGATGTGAGTAACCGTGTCTACACAACACAGCCAGATTTTCAATGTCCATGAATGATTGTATCATTAAATGGTTAAAAAAAGTGATTACTAGAACAGTTGAATAATTGATTTTTTTCTCAAAACTGAATGCTCTACATGGATATTTGACACAATTGAGATCCTAAATTTATCAAATAAAGCTTTTGTTGTGAATTAGTCACTCCATGACAGCTACAAGCACAAAGAGACATAAACACACATCAAGTATTGCTTTGTGAAATTTGTCACAATTGACAGCCTTCTGTTAAGGTCTCTGACAGAATGTAAATGGGGTCTTTATTATTTGAATAAAGTAAAAAAGAGGAATATGTCAAGTCTATTGAATTTATTTAGACTTTATCACTCTTCAGTTGCACCAAAACAGCCTAGTGCTTCCTACAAACATTTTGCCGGAGACAATATTTTACCTTTTTATGGCAAAAAACAATCAATAACCTTTAAAAATCTCAAAGATCATTTTAACTTTCTTCTAATTTGTTTGTTTTTAAAAACTCAAAATAAAGGTAAAAGATAAACTGTGTCCAGAAATTAGCAAAGGAAGATTAGCCTAAAAATTCTCTTTACCCAAAAATAGAGAAACTATTTGACTTTATTTATTTATCTGTTTATTCATGTTCTCATAAAACATGCCAGAGAATTAATAATGTATTTTGCAAATAAGTTATGATCTAAGACATCAATCTGAGAAGCCACATATGCACATGACTGATCAAGGAAGTACTTAGCCATATGCCCTGCATCAGTAGGACTCAAGCATAATCAATGAGATCCTTTCCAAAATTAAGGCCTGAGGCGGTGAGATATTGAAGGAGAATATTATCACAAAAAGTCATGGAATCATAGAATCGTCTATATTGTAAAAGACCTCTAAAATGATTGAGGTTGATCATTAACCCAGCTCTGCCAATTCCCCCAGAAAATCAAGTCTCCAATTTCCACTGGACTAACTTATCCTCCTGGTCAGACTGACCAATAAATGTACTGAGGTAAAAATAGTCTATTTTTTAAAGGGAATATTTCAAGGATCTTATTCACAGCATAGGCCCCAAGAAGCCATGATTGCATGACCAGGCTGGGGATATGCCATGGGAAAAGGGTCAGTGGTGTGGGAAGACTGAGAGCTAGTGCTGGGGCTGAAAAATTAAGATGAAATCACCACCTCTGGCACCTCTTGGCTGGAGCCTTATACATTCCCTCCAAGATCTGAATGTAGTGAATGACTTTTCAGAACCTCCAAGTTCAGATACTGTTTCCCTTGATTTTTTGGGTAACATTTTGCATGTTCATTCATTCTTTAGTTTTCTGGGATGTAGTTTTTGGTTCTTAGGTTTGATTCTCATTCCTGCACTTTCTCCATTTATGTTGATTTAAGGAGTTTTACATACTCATGATACTGTTTCTAAAAGCATTTAACATTGTCTTATTAGACAATTATTTGATTGCTCTAAATTAAACTTTCAACTGATCAGTTATAAAATGTTGCTTCAAACATACTCCTTTCTTTGAAGCAACAGCATTTATGTGGATTCACTTTTCCTCTCCATTTTTATTTGCCACCAAGCATTTTCCTCTGAGAGCTACTTGTTACAATGGTTGACTCAAACTCTTTTTTGTAGCTGCTATAGAAACTGTCTCCACCACTGACTTGTATTGAAAATAAGCCCAAAAAGCAATAAAATCAAGTGTGGAAAGAAAATGGCAAGATTTTTAATTCTGGAGTAAAGTTCAGCATCATCCTTACAGCAGAATGTGTTGCATGGGGAAATAGCATTTGGGATTCTTGGCTCATTCCTTCCCTTCTTCTCTCAGCATATGCTGAAAACTGAAGAACCACATTAGCAGCCAGACACTCTTTATCCTCAGGGGTCTCATTCCTGAAGCATACTTAGTACTGTTATGCACCAAATGCAGAGCTTTTTCTTGGTACTCAGAGGAAAATTATTTGATTTAGGTATTTGAGAATGTAGTGCTGACAAGTTTGAAAGAGGAAAGCTGACAATCTTGATGCTTGTTTCTTTGTGAAATCTATCTGTGAACTCTTGTGAACAAGACAAACCTTCCCATTTCTTCAAATTCCCTAATATTTTTCCAGTGTGAGATGTTTCTTTATGAAAGTTTTTTTTAAAAAGCTACTTCTGTCATTTGACCCATATTTGTTTCAACTCTAATGCAGCACAAGCAACCCATACTACTTCATACCTCTGGTTACTCATTCTCACTCTTCCATCACTACCTCATGTTGTCAGTACAACCATTTGCAGGGCTTTGAAGAGAACTTGATTAGATAAGTGATCTGGGTTAAACATAAGTCTTTCACATTCACTCATTTACAGAGTTATTTTTCAGCCATACCAACTCCTGATCCAGATGACCACATGAGCCCCAGTCTGAGGTAGATGAGAGGTGGGGAAAGAAACACATCAGGTGCCTGTCAATGCAGTTGGGACTGTGAATGGCTTAAACAAATCGTGAAAATGCACCAAGCTGTCTGCTCTTCTTCTCCTCTCTCCATGGCTGAGAGAACCTTTTCTTTTCTACCCTCTAAAAGAGCTATATCTTTAATTTGGTCTTTTCAGTCTGTCTCATTACTAAAGAGGCTGAGAGGCTGAGATGGGGCAGCATGTGGGACTGTGTTTGAAAGATCGGTCAGGATCCTATAAGTTGGGTGAGCCCCAGTGCCTGAGCTGGGTGATCAGCACTGCATAAGCTGCTACAGGTGAAGAAACACACAAACATATTACATCTATGGGACAATGTGGGGAGTGATGGTGAGATGAGGATGGAAAGGTGGAGTCAGGAATGGCAAAGAAATAAACATCAGTTTTGAACCCCTCTTGGTTATATATAAAGAGCTAACCACTCTTTATACAAAAGCCTGAAACCAGGCTAAGGCACACAATTCTAGGTGGAATATCTACATTGAAGCTTACTGAAGTTTAGCTCCCCCATTGGAATTTCATGTGTTTCTGTTATTTTATCTTACTTTTCTTGAGAGAGACCATTGAAATAAACCCCAGGAGGAACTATGTGCTTGGGTCTTGTGCACCCCATGTGATTCCAATGCCAGGTTTGTACTACCAGTCTTTGTTTACGCACTGGCCTTCTCCCTCTTGGCAGGGCACTGGCAGCCCTGCTCCATTGCCTGTGAACCAGCTGCCCACACAAATGCACTGAGAAGCAGGAGACACCACAGCTGTCAGGCAGCCCGGGGCTGTGTGTTGATTGCTGGGGCAGAAGACTCAGAGCAGAGCCACTGGAAGCCCTGATGCCCTTTTGTCCTTTTTGTCCCTAAGACATGAAGGTGACAGTCGGTTCTCCAGGACAACCGTAAGATATGTTCATCATGAGGCTCCTGACTCAAATGTAGCCCTCTCTGGCCCCCCATCTCTGGTACCACAGTGCAAGGCAAAACCACAATAACACGAATTTTAGCTCTGGGGGCAAGCTGGTAGGTGAAGGAATTCAAACAGCCAACAGTTACCCAGGAAAATATGTTACATATTTTTGAAGAGAATCGAGCCATGAGCTCTCAAGTTTATATTGAAAATTAGGTATGATAATCATGGTTTGAATTTACACTATTTTAATCAACAATGTTCACTTATCATCCACTGACATGTTTTCTCCCAGGACAGCATTTACCAAATAAGATTACTTGAGCTTTCTCAACATTTTAAGAAATATTTTCATTATTTCCAGTTTAATCCAGTTATGTGTAATTTAATTCATATAAATAAATAATTCATTTTAAGATTTTTGAGCCTTTTTTAAATCACCAGCCCATAAATTTACTTACTATATGGGATTTTCAAAACTCTTAGGGTTCTAATTAAATCACAAAGCCTGTTTGGACATTATCATCACAAGTGTTAAATTAACTTCTTGAGAGCCACTAACGAGACCTGATAATGTCAGGTGTTTTACTTTTTCTTTAAGTGACAGAAGAAATTCAGCTGCTGTGAGCTTGAGCTTAAAAAAACCCATTAAACTGAAATAATTGCCGTTAAAGGTTCATTTCTTTAACCTTTTGTTCGATAAAAACTCAGAACCAGTTAACTCAACAGCTGAGAACACATTTAATCTTGATTGCTTCATTCTAGCATTACTTAATTTAATTCTTTTATCTTTATCCCTAGCTTTGAAATCTTACCAGCTCTTTCCAAGCCACTGTGATTGATAGGCATATTACTCTCATGTGAATTGGTAGTGAAGGTGATGTTTCTCTGCTTTGAAAGCAATGCTACAAATGAAATTGAAAACGGTACTTTTAAAAAGAGAAAGAGTACTTATGATTTGCTTAAAATTATCAACCTTGGTGCCAATACAAAAATTGAAGTATAAGAGTAGCCTCATTTACTCATACCCTACGTTTAATTTACATTTTATATCAACCCTTAAGTGCCAATTTTAATGCTAAATGGGCTGTTACTTTGGAAATACATTATTTGGTTTGATGGAGCGCCAGAAGCTTTGATATCTAGTTCAGCACAAGAATAGTTGAGGAAAACCATCCTACATGCAACAATTTTCAAGGACAGTGGGAATATATTGTTCTATTCAGGAAACTCTGCATGCTAGACACATGCTGTTTACAGCTTATATGGACGGCAAGTGGTACAACACTCCACAAGCATTTACCCAGTGTTTCCATTACTCAGACAGCCTTGGTATTAGCTTGTTCTAGCATGTGGATCTTTTAAGTTCTTCCAGCTCAACTGATTCAGAGGTATAGTTTTACTGCAATATGTTCACAGCGAGAATAGCAAAGAAACTGGGAGTCCACATCAAGGTTCAGGTTACTGATTTTGTGTCAAGGCTGGCAAAAGAGCAGCACTGCAGAGCTGAAGCCTCAGAGAGCAGTCTGGGTGGCTTCTGTGGAAGCGCCTGAAATCAGTTCACTTGGGAGCTCCAAGTCCACACTACATGCCTGGGCATGTCCCAGTTTGTGTATTGGGCCCTGACCTTCTGGCTAAGCAGTTCAGAGATGTCATGGGAAGTACCCAAATGTCTCCTAAATTTCCCAGGTGAATCATCAGGCATGTTCAGAATGTGTCTGACACGCCTGACCAGGAAAATCTAAAAGTTATTATTTTCATTCAGAAGCAATTCTTCACCATCCTTGTGGGAGCCAACCTGTTTGATCACCATCCTAGATACTACCCACCTTGAAGGGACTGAGTCTATAGCTCCTAGTGGCAAATCACTGTGGTGGACACCAGTCATGAGGTGGCTTTCCACCATGGCTGGGCTGCTTCACAGAGGAGAGTGAAGGATTTGTGCTACAACAGGGAAAATAAAGGAGGAAGGTGCAACCCTGTCTGCCAGCACAGAGGGTGATTGCCTGTAAAGTCTTAGATCCTCCTTTGCTTCCACAAATGTTTGCAGATTTATTCAGTGATTGACTTTTTAATGTGACATTCCTAGATTAAGGACTAGAAGTCATATTTATTTACATAATTTGTATTACATTAGCATCTAGAGTCCCTAACAAGGTTGATCTCTGATATTCTAGTCAAGATATTCATTTGTTGAGAGTCAGTCCCTAAGAGTTTACAATTTAAAAAAGAAAACACAGCAGTCAGGGGAGGATGGAGGTCTTACCAGGTATATGTGTTCAGACCATTATCCCTTTTCCATTTGTGTGAATTTCATTTATATTTGTATGGTTTTGGCTCTCCCTTTTTTGTGGTGAGCTGAAAGGCTCTGTACACACCAAAACAACCAAAATTTTTCTAATATCTACCATCATGCAGGTATTATTTCTGAAGGACATTAGAATAATACTCATGACATACTGAAACTATTGTTTGTATCAATATAAACAGACTCTAAATGAGGTGCATAAACTGAGCCATTGTTTCATTTTGCGTTTGAAAGATTTACAGGGTGCTAAGCATGCAAACTATCTTAGATCTGCAAAGAGCACTAAATTATATTCCTTCAAATTGAAAGCACTAACACTTCTGGGAGCTTAAGTTTGATTAATGATATCAATGGCCGTAAACATTTGGTTTTCAGATTTTGACCTTAAACAATGCAAGAGCCACTGAAGAACCAGCACTCTATCACATGTAATTTACAGTCCTGTCTTTTTCTGCTCTGTCTTTTCAATATTGCTCAAAGCTTTGTCAGTTAGACCTTGCCAGTTTTTTGTTTTGTTTTGTTTTGGGGTTTTTTTTTGGTACAACGTTTTGTAACAAGAGTTGATTTTGATAGTTCATAGAAATTAAATCAGTACTGAAGCAATGACCTATTAACCTTGGAAGAAGGGGTCACAGTAGCAAGGTGTGAACTGAGGCCTGTTCTGCCTTTAGAGGCATAGGGACAGGTTTTCACATTCTACCTATGCCATGCAAGCTATGCTAGTTTGAATTTACTCAAACTGCATGAAGCCAAAGCAGCGTGCTGCACATACTGCCCTTGAGATTCACATGGAATAAAAAAAATCTGTATTGATCTGTGCACCTGTCTTCCTCATTCTCTTCCTTTATTCTTTGTGCACACCTCCAATCCTGTGTAAAAATCTTTTGACAAGTAGACAGTCTGTCTTTGGTTGTATGCACTTCTCTGGACTTCAAAAACCATTAGAAGCAGGTGAAATTTTGTTATCAGTGATTCTTTGTATTATTATGTTGTCTGAAATATTCTCTCTTTATATAGATTAATTTTTTTTTAAGGAATAAGCTAAAGAAACTCACTAGTTCAACTGAAGATCTTTGTGGGTGAACTGGAGGAACAATGTCATGTCTCCTCTGTGATGCCCAGAACTGCACAGAGGATATAAAGTGAGGCTGCACCAACGCTGAATGCTGGGGGATAACTACTGTTTTTCACCAGCTGTTTATGCTGTACTTGATGCACTCCAGGATGGGGTTTGTTTTCTTGGCTGCCAGAGCAAATGTTGCATATTTGCATGTGTATTATTGAATTGTATTTGTTTTCAATCCTTCCAGTTCTTCAAGATTCCAAGAAAACTACTACTACAGAGGACTGTTAAGTAAAAATTAGATTGGCCCTGAATCATGCTGAAAGGAATAAGTGGTAGGAGATATTAACACAAGGTTTTGCAGACATTAACTGGACATCACAATAGGCAATGCAAAGTTTCTTGCTTTTTTTGAGAACTACTAGCATTAAGCCAAATGTTGTGGCTACAATGAATGTAGCAGAGCCTAGGATAGGTTAACTTTAAAAAAAAAAATATGAAGGTGGGAAAGATAGAGTTGTGGAGTATTTTCTAGGAGTAATATTGTTGATAAGGATCCTGATGGGAGAGGATGAGGATGCTGGGCAAGATCCCTGCCTTTCAGCCCCTGCCCTCCCTCCTTCTGCCTGTGCAGAGGGCTTCCAGGAGCAGTGCTCCGGTTTTGCTCTTGGCACTTCACCATCCACCTCTACCCAGCCTATAGAAACTGTTTTCAAACTATAAGCAAGCCACTTTCAAACCATGTGCCACAGTTGTGAGGGAAAAGGCCATGAGAAGGAAAAAAAAATTAGGCTGAGGAGATGAGGACTTGTCTCATCTTTATAGTTTGCAGACTGCTTTAATTCTTGTCTGTGAGTAGCTCCCACAGAGCAACTAAAATTACAGTGAACTATGACATAATTGAGGAAAAAACAGGATCTTTTTTGATGATGACCATATACTCCTGTCTGCCAATAAAATTACACAGTCACATTTATTTCTGCTTTCACTGTAACCACTCATCCCACTTTTCTGTTTTTAAAAGTTTAAAGAGTCTGAAACAGTACATTATCTACTCAGATTTTTATATGTACTTCAACACCAAAGGTACAAAAGGACTGTTTTGACAATTTGCTGAAAATGCTGCTATGGTTTCTAGCTGTGAAACTGAACTTACATTACCTCAACTGACCGGAGCCGTAGCAGACTCTCAGATGGAATGTATGCATCACTCTTTGCCAATTCAGGGTTATTTAATATGGTATGTCTGGAACCAGCCTTTTTGTTGAAATTGTTTTGGCTAAGAAACTATCCAGATGAGTCTATTGCAAAACTATGTGCTTTGACTGGGATTTTCAAAGTTGGTCTGGAGTCAGTCTGCTCAAAACCAGCAGTGTTAGAGATTACTTCTTTTGAAGACTATCTCTGAAACCAAAAGTTTGGGTTAGTTTTGCTCATTTTTATTTTGTTTATGTATAGGATCATTGCAACTCCTATATGCATATATCATCGCATACAAAACAACTTTACCTTTTTCACTCTCTGTGCTAAAAATATTCAATAAAATATCAGGAGAGATAGATGATAAAGATATAGAAGAGCTCTAATTTAGTCATGTGAATAGAAGATATAATTTTTCAGTGTTCTGTTTAGCCATGAATCATATTACCCAGAAATGGTTAGTTACCATGTTAATGGGAATAGCTGATGTATTGCAGTAAGTGCTGGCATTTTTCTGCTGTGATGGTTTTCTATTCACACTAATGAGCATTTTTCTTTTAAATTGGTTGCACTCTTTAATTCATTGTGATACCTCTTTGACACTCCAGAACAAATTTTGCTCTCAGTCATCCCAGTGCAAATCTAGGATCGGCTGTCTGTTTTCATTGGTGATATACCTTCATTTGTTGTGTGTTTTAAACAAGATTTTAGGCACATTTCCATCACACAATTAGAGCTAAGAAGAATCTGAAGGGTTGGGCTTTTATTTCTTTATGTTGGTGGAAGAAAGAGACTTCGGTCTTATGTAGTTAAATGCACTATTTCATACCTGAGTGTACAGTTATGTGTATCACAGGCTGTAGTAAGTAATGAGTCTAAGTTATCCTCGAAAACAGCAATCATGGTGAGTGAAATATTAAACCCAAGTCAATAGGCATTGCTGAGAAAGCAGAGCTTGTTAACCTGGGCATGACAGCCCCACTGCTGCTGCTGCTGCTCTCTGAAAGGTGACTGAAAGGCTGCGTACTATGGCAGGAAGGAGTTGATGAATTTAGTGGAGGTGAGCTCAGGTACAGCCTCACCTGCCCCACAGCTGGGACATAGGGAGAGGTGACACTTGTGGAAAGGGCAGAAGAAATTACTGTGTCAGCTCCTCCCTCAGACACTGGAGTTCACAATCTGGCATATTCATTTCAGCTGCTTTTCTTGGATGAGATTTGTCTGGATGGTTTTTCAAGTCCTGCGAGGTAGATTGAATTCAATTTTTCATCTTACTCATCATTAAGTGTGTAATGGGCAGTTTCAGGCTTCTGATGAAACTAGGTCAAACAGTAGCTGGCTTGTATAAGCTCCAAATGTCTGGTTCACTAGAGTCTGGTGTGTTTTAAATGAGAATAGATGGTATTTTGATGTACCTTAAAAGGCATAAAAAGATAAATGTACATTAACCATGAATAGATTTTTCTTATAAATATGCTGGAAATCAATTACGTCCCAAGTCCAGCATTTCTCTCTTCAGGCCTTTGGGATGTGGTCACAAATACCATTTCAATGTCCAAAATTCAAGTTATATCGTTTAAATCATGCCAGCTGTCACTGCACTAATTCTAATCAACATCACAGAAAAGATACTTTGAAGTCCAGAGTTTAAACCTATATAGAATTTTAATGCAAAGTAGCATAAAATTTTTATACAGCCACACACACACTCATGCAGTGTTTCAAGTACTTTGTCCAGCTTGTGATGCAATAGATAATATACTATGCAACTATTTCTAGCAAAGTTAATGCAAAAAAAAAACCAAAAACCAACAGCCCAAAACAAAAGAGTTAAAACAGTTTACTATTCTCATTTCTGAAATTTTTAACAGGTGTTTTGGGACCACAGTAAAAGAAAACCATAAAAATTAGGATTTGTAAAGTCTGCAAATGCACATCTTTGTACAGTGTTCACAACAAAGGAAATAAAAACAGAGAAATGTGTGCTAGACACTGCAAGACCAGGCTGCAAGGCACAGTCTAGGGGTTCTCATGTCAGCACTCCTTCTGAGCCCTCAGCAAGCCACCGAGCCAGGCTCCACCATTTCTCTTCACACCTTTTATTCCTTCTCAGCTTCTCTGGGGCAAAACTGCTTTTTTCTTCCACTGTGCTTATAAGAGTAGTTGATTTAATCAAGAACTAGATAATGAATTATGATAATTGTACCTGGATGTGATAAAGAACAGGCTATGAGAGACAGAACATTCAATCAGTAGACAAAGTGTCAAAAAACATGTAAGTATCAACACTGGCCATCATATTTACAAGTTCTCAGAGAAAGTGAATGAGGGAAGTTTTCAGAAAAAGTGAATGAGGAAAGTTTTCAGAAAGTGCTGGTTCCCCACCTTCAGAGTCCCGGAGTCCTGTAATATAACTCATTCTTTGAATCAAAATTTATGCTCTTTAAAATTAAGACACTTTTCCTTTCCTGGACTAAATCCCCATTTGGATCAGTCTTGGTCCAATGTCCTAAGTCTCACTTTCCTCTGCTCAGCATTACACCTTTGATATCTCCACAGATGGGGATTATTCTTCATCTTCAGCTATTCAACAGCCTTGCTGCAAGAACACCTTCTTAAAAATAGGATCAGCAGGTTCAAAACTACCACAGGCCAAAAAGAGTCAAAACTGTGGCTTTTCCACTTTGTAAATGTTAGTCTATTCTGTTAGACTATTGTGTGGAAGTCAGTGCATGACCTGAGCATGTCTAATGGATCAGGTTTCTCTAAGATGTTAGGGTAGCTTTAGCTGCCTCGTGCCTTTTATCAGCTTGCACTGGAGTGTAGAAGCCTTATACCCTCTGCCAATGCATCTTGAGTAAGTGATAAGGCAGTCCTTAAGATCTTTGTGCATTTAAACAGAGGAACAAATTGATTTTAAGTACCTTCTAGGCTTAGACAGGACCTGAGTGCCAGCAGTCTGTGAGCTGTGCACATGGTACTGGGGAGTGTGAACAAAACCTCGTCGGAGGTGAGCAGCTGGTCCCTGGGCTGGGTGTAGGAGTTCAAATGAATACCTGCACTAGCCATTCACATGGCTTCTTTGTAAGGAAAAAATAATTTAAAATAAGTGTATTATTTTTTTCTACCCTGACCCCACTTATTACTTGAGCTGAGTGAATATTTTGCAGTATATATCTTTCCTGACAAACAGAGCTGATTTTTTCCTTCTTGGGTATGAAACCATCTGCCTGTAGCTATGAATAGATTGCAGTTTCCTCATGTTTGTCTCTCTAAAAAATGCAATGATTTCCACCTCCTCCACTTTCACCTCCCCTCTCCCAATCTTAGCTCTGTGGATTGATCCTGACCTGACCTCTGAACTGTTTTCTGGTTACAGAAATCATCAGGGTAGTGTCTTTCAGGCACAGGTATAGAGAGTTCACATATGTTGCTATTTGCTATTGTTTAATCTTCTTTGGTTTTGATAGATGCTCTCAAGAAGAACAAGATGTTACAATGAACACTTTTACACATTTATAATCTATTCAATATCTTAAGATCCGGGGGAAGATACAAAAATGTTGTTTATTTTTTGCTACCCGTGCAGCATAAAATTGAAAAAGGTTGGTTAATAGAATAAACAGTCTTCTGGATAATTTTCTAGACCTAAATCTGACATGGAATTTGAAGTCAAACATGCTTGAAACCTTGTAAATATTACTTTTAAGGTAATTTTTTTGCTATTCTTTATTGTAGTAACATTCTCTGACAAGCAAGTACAGCAGTGGCAGGGTGTAGGTTGAATGAACCATAACAAACATGAATATGCTGAAAACTCACAAGTATTTTTGGAAGAACTTGTGTTTTATTTGGGATGTATTTTGCTATAGTCATTCCAGCTTTTTTTATGTGTGATTAATCATTGCTAATTTGTGAACTGACTAAGACAAGAGTTACTTCTTACTGCAAGTATGTGAGTCATCTTGGTAGATCCAAGGCATGTCACTCTCTGTCTGTTGTAAAATCATATTTTTCTGTCTTTCTAGAAGCCTGTTGTCTAATTCAGCCCTACAGCTGGATCAACAAAACAGCACTGAGTGAATCATTTGCTGTCATCCCTGTAAGCAAGGTTCTTGTGCTAACTCTGAGTCAAGTCTGGAAGTAATGCCAAATTTAAAACATGGCCCCATCTAAGCTGTTTCTTTACAAGTAAATATAATGTCTGTAGTTATCTTAAAGATTTATTTTTATTCTCTGGAAACAAATCTGGGAAAAGAGATGGGAGAGACTAGCTACTGCACTGAATCATGTGAGCCTCAAACAGAAAGGCTGATAGTAACAGATATATATTACAAGCTTTTATATCCTAAAACATGCTGGACACCTCAAAGTATATTGATTGCTTTTTTCAGTGATCTCAATGGCAGTTTAAAGCATTTGCTGTAGCAGGAGATAAGAACCTTTTTACAGGATGGAATGTACCAATATGTGAAAAACTGTCATGTTAACCATGGCATCTTGGATTTCACTCAGAACCTTAGTACGTATTTAGGCTACGTAAGTGCACCAGACACTGGCTGTCAAGAGATGGGTCAGGGTATTCGGCAGTGGCTATTTAATTTCTCAGATTTTCATTAGACACTTAAGCATGAAATTAATTCTGATTTTTTATTTTTTTTTTTACTTTTTAGGGGTCAAAATTGTTTTATGAAACTGTCAAAAAATTAAATCATTTTAATAAGCATTTCAGTAATAGTTCCTTTCATTCTTGAGATGCTTGAAAACATTCCAGTTCTTTTCTCATTTTATGTACTTTAATTAGGAGTTATGTTAGTTATAAATTATCACAAGTTATAAAGTACTTTCTGATTAGCTAATCTAGCAAATTATGGTCAGGAATTTTATCAGAAATTGTATAGACTTGTATTTCTTGGGGTTATTCCAGCACAATGTGATCATGTCTGAAAGGATGAAGGGGAAGTAGTCTACCTGAAGCCCTGTGTACTGCAGCTAAATCAGGGAGAGCAACTTGTCATTTCCTGTCTATTAGCTGTCTGAGTGTATCTCTGATCTATTCTTGTGACAGTTCTCATGGCCTGTAGTGCTGTTCTTCCTATACAGGAAAAATGGCATGGGATCCAAATTGTGATACAGTCTAGACAGGTTTACTGCATTACTTAATTTGAACAGCTGAATTGTCTATATTCTTTGCTAATATTAAGGTACAACTTTGGTGGTTAGGTTGGCTGGTTTCAGTACTTGTTGGGACTTTTTTCTGTTTCTGCCTATGAAGACTCTGGTTTGCAATGTGCTCTCACTCTCCCCTGTGTCCATGGCAGTTTTAAGATTTGCATAGTCCCTTCTTTTATGCTTCTTATTTTTTCATCCTTATATTAGTACCATGTCAGTAAAGATTCCTCTGTCCTTATATCAGCATAACATTGGTCCAGTGCAGTGGAAAGTCCATCCCAAAGCACATAGATTCTAAGAATCAGCCATTTATTATTATTTGAGTCATTGTGGAATCAGGGTCATAACACCTGTACCATTTTTAAGTTGCCTTGATTCTGCAGAGAGACTCCCATTAGCTCATATCCTCATCCCCTTATCAAGGTTTAGCAACACATTTCTTACACCAAGGTCATAGAGTTAAATGGGCATATAAGATGCCTCTTAAATTTTATTTTAAATGTTTGTATTCAATCGCTATTTGATATCAAGTCAAGGAGGGCATTTACTGACCTTGCACCTTGACTTAATGAGATCCAATACTATAGCAATTTAGAAGTTAAAAATCCACCAGCTACTCTAACAGATGTAATTAAGGAGTCAATTGTCAAATACCAGGGTAAAAGACTGAAGCCAAGACAGACCATTTCAGGAAAAGCAGACTTAGTGGTGGATTGGGAAAAGCTTCATAGAAACATGAAAACTTGATAGCTAAAACAGGGATTCTAAGTAGAGGACAGTCCAAACATACAAGTAGGATTTCTGCAGCTGCCTAGTCCAAGGTCTCTGGGGTAAGAACAGAGGAAATTTTTGGACTGAATGTCTGGATGTAATCCTGTCTATGCTTTCATTTTATTTGAAATCTTTGTGAGAGGAAACAGCAAAATGAGTTGCAAAGAAGGGACTTGAGGTGACAGAGAAAATTTCTAAGCTACTTTGCTATCTGGAAGACTTTGAGATTGACTCCTTTTCTGACCTGAGATATTTGGTTGCCTCTTCATAGAACATTTTAACACCTATGCTTCCCTGCCTGGAGATTTAATGGCTACTACTTGCCAGCAAGTTTTGTTTCTCATCTAAAAGTCTACTGTATGTATGGTGATATATAACTGTGTAAGAACTGACATATTTTCCCAGGAGAATCTAGTAATTTTTCCTACTTTGACAAACATAGCCATTCACATGTATGGTTTTGGTTTGTTTCTTGGTTTTGGTTTTGTTTTTTTTTTTTTTTTCAGAGAAGGTTAAAGTCTAATATATACTTGACCTATGAAATGACAGCATAATTCTGCTGTATTATGAAATGCACATATCCACCAAACAAAACTAAATTATTTTAGTCCTCATTTCTTAATTATTTACTAGTATAAGACCTGGAGGACTCTTTGTATAGGACAACGGTGCTCAAGAGAAATTTTTTATCTGGAGAAAGTGTTATAATTGTTTAGACATGCAGACATGTAGTCATGCTTAAGAATTCATGAATTTGTGGACATTTATTTATTTATTAAGAGTAGAATTATCTAAACAGGTGACATAACAGCTCACCATTCTATGAAGGTAGCCTGCTGACCAACAGAATGGTCCTCCCACTTCTGTGATGAGACATCTGTAAATGCTTACTGGTAAAAGAACTGTTCTACCTGTGGCTAGAGTGTGGAAAAACTTTAATAAAAATTGCTCCCTTAACATTTGATGAGCAAAAAAAAGCGATAAACGAAATGAAGTAGATGTATCAAAGAGTTTTCCTTTGGCGTTCTGTTGTAGAATTAAAAGAGATGACTTTGAAGAGCTTATGAAAATAGATTCACAATAATAATTTCTAGACAAATGGCATCTTAAGTGAAATAAATTTAGTTGGGTGAAAAAATATTTAAAAAAAAAATATAATCAATAATGTGAACAAGGTTAGGTCAATGGAAGGAGCTCCTAAAGATTGATCCTTTAGGTTTTCTAATCTCTTCTTGAGAAGATGTCAATATGGGCATCACATTAAAGAAGTTTTAGCAATATAATCTTTAGCAGATACAAGGAAATAAATCCTTACCCAGTTTAACGGAATCATCTTTTTATAAGTTTAAGAAGTGACTACGATTTTGGATTACTAGCATAGCATGTTGTAATATTTTCAATTGTACAATTGAAATTTGTAAAAAAGTACAATTTTCAATTATAATTGAAAATATCTGTGCAGAGTACAAGGTGAAGTTGCAGTCATTTTGTATGTCTAGATGAGAAATTTTTTTTACACTGAAATCAGAAGAAACTGTATGGCTTAATAGTTTAAAAATTGATTTTGAGTTTTACAGGGGTTCTTTAATATTCACTTATATTATTATTTTATTATTCACTTTATGGTTTTATACCTGTTTGTTTAAGCAACCTTGCAATACTTGTATAATTCAGCTTAACTTTCTGTTTTATAGAAATATCATGGTTTTTATCTGGGTGACATATTTAAATATGGACATCAAATTAAAACCAGAAAATTATATATATCCCTGTGATGTAAGAAGAAATGTTCAGGCTTAGTATAGCACTCCATGTTTGAATGGCTGAAGAATTATTAGTACAAATTTCTAATGGACTTTAATTAGTTAATATGTAATTTATGCTTAAGAAATTCCTTGAAAGAGATACTTTCAAAGGAATTGAACAAAAGGAATGAGACAAAAAACAAATGAGATATTAAGAAACAAAATCTTATATGCCTATGCCTATAAATGGCCAAATGCCGCATTAGTCAGTGAAGGAGAAGAATAAGAAAAGATGGAAAAGAAATTATCTTTTTGTGGCAGCTTTTTTCTCCACAATTCTGACAATTCAATGACAGATGTAATTCAAATTTGTCTCTTGTTGAGGGTGGAAACAAATTCTTCATTTCTGAAAACTTCAGCCTCTTGAGGGATTTTGAACTGAATGATTTTTCCTCATTTTGAATGAGGAAACTTTGGGAAGGGTGTTCATGTTTTAAGGGCAATGGGAATATTTAAGAGACATTGATAGGCATCTTTTCCCTAATGCAGAGGATGTTAGCTTGTGAAATTATAATACAGAAGTTAAAATATTTCTTCACATAGAAATGAAGATTTCAATGATTCTGAAATATGGCAATAAAGAAAAAATATCTTTTCATCCTTCACCTAGGTTGAGATCAGTTACAAGCTTACATTTTAAGGGTTTTTCTCAAAAGAGATCACATCTTGATTGAAACCTAGGAGGAAAAAGCAAAAATGCAATCTACCAGAAGATCCAAAATTAATCTCTAACAAAGCAAGAGATTCACCAAAGTCTAATCTGTACATCAGTTTACTTTCAACTTAAAGTTCAAAAGAAATAGCAGCTCTGTGGTTAAGCAATGATTGAAGAGGATAGTAACAGATCAAAGCAAAGGATAGGAGAGAGATGGGTGAGCATCTGGGAGGGAAAATGGATAACATTTTCCTTGGTCTGGTCTGAGAAAAAAAAATGAGAATGTGGGGGAGAGAAGGTAAAGGAAAAATAAGGTCAAACTTCTAAGGAGAAATACTTTTAAGAGAATTAATGATGAAAATTTCCAGAGAAAACTGTGAAAGATGCTACTACTGTACTTCAATCTTTCAAAATTATTTCTGCTACTGTTTGCTCATTTGAAACTTCTTCCTCTGTTTCAAGAATCATTACACAATTAAAATGCCCCAAAACTCCAAGCCAGAGTTACTTTTCCTCCTTAGTGTTCTGCTGTGTTGTACTATATTGTGAAGAGCTTTTTTTGTTCTTTTTTGTTTGCCTGAGATGTTCCTTTGGAAATGAAAATGTCTTCTGTATTAGTCTTGTAACATTAAGTCTGTATTTGCACAGTATTCATATAACTTAAGGATATGCAGTTCCCTACTTTTTGTTAATATTTGAAAATAATTTTGCTCTCATTTTAAAGTCAGAAGGCAAAAATAATCCTTGCTGTTTACGACATTAGTTTATCTACAGGCCTGCAGCATCATTCACTACTAAAAATTAAATTTCTGAAAATAATTAAGTTTAATTTCTTAAGCAATTAATTGTTCTGTATATCCCAAGTCTTTGTAAAATAACTTTAATTTTGGAATTCAGGTATATATATTTTTGTACTACAGTAAATACCTCTGAAATATTAAATTCTTGGCTTAATTCCATCTTTCTGTTTTTTACAGTGGACTTTTATTTATATTCCCAGTTCCTTTTGTTGATGGTGCTCCCGATCTACATGTGATAATTGTTTTCTGCTTTCTTTGGAGGAAATTTGCCTCCTCTTCTGTGTCTCCCAGTAGGGCTGTTTGTGATTTAACAGTGTCTCAAACATTTATCTATATATTTCAGATTGGAATTAAACTTCAAGAAAATATTATATATCATGACTCTTAAAACATGAATTATTGTGTATATCTTATTAGCAGAATACAGGGTCTTTATGAAGGCAAATTCTGTGGGTGGAACTGGGAATATGCTATAGCTGCATAATTACTGAGAAGTAAACATGTGTCCCACTACAATACATAAGAATTTCTCAGGCCATTTGAGAGGGATAATGGACAAGATATTCGTCATTTCTGTAGAAATATTTTTCTTGAGCATTTTTAGGGAAATGAAGTACTTTTTCATAGGATGAGGGCTCTAATCTAATGAAACACTGAAATGTTTTGGATCAGTTAAAAAGTCCCATGTGTCTTCTATTGCATTTTGTACAGAGCCCAGTTCCATGGTTCTCATTTAGGTTTTGGGAGATAATCACTCAGTAAGAGCATATTGCCCCCAGGGTTGGCAGCAGCTGAGCAAGGGCTTTGAAACTCACAATTTTGGACTTAGGCAGAATTTAGATACTAATTTGTGGCATTTGGAAGCTTTCCTAACATCAGAAGCTGTGATGTTGCACAGAACAAAATCCAGTTATCTTGTGTTGCAACACATAAATACTGGATTCTAGATTGGACTATGAAATAATTTGGCTCTTAAAACACTGTTTTAATGGAAAATGAAAAGATGAAGAGATGGTGGGTTTACATATTTAAATATCTCGTTGCCAAGTTTTTCTTTTTATATGCTGATAAAATACATTATACTCTGAATATTTTAATTTGTTGAGGTAACTACAGTAAGTGGGGGGGGATTCCTGAAATCTCTGTGACCGACCTATGAATGCCTTTTCATAGCTATTATTTAAAATTGAATTTTGCAATTAAACTGACGAGGAAAAGGAATTCAGAAGAATAATTTCTTACAGCTAAGCTTGTGGGAAAGAGAGATGAGAGTAACAGTATTTTAGAATTCTCTGCCACTTTGTTAAGATGACAAAAAGCAAGAACTCATTGAGTTTAGGAAGGTGGAAAAATTTGTACTGAGTGCATATTTGCAAAAAATTCTGCTCAGCAAAAAGAAAGAGTTAGTGCAGGGCATGTCTCTGACAGAGGTACTCTAAATTCCCATTCAAGTGCATTGTTATTGCAGAACAAACTAACATCCTACTGTGCCTTGCTACTTAGTAATGACATTCATCATAGATAGAAATGTTATTTGCTGGGAAGGAAGACAGGGCTTGGTAAATCAGTCTACATATAAATTACATAAGGGAAAAGACCCTGACATTGACTTCAGTAAGGGGTAAGATAGTATGTCAGATTTTTAATAACAGGCAGTTATTCAGCAAGTGTGGATTAGAACCATACTGGTGTAAACTCTCTTCTATAATCCTTTTTATTATCTGTGAGGCTGTATAATCAGAAATCTTATCAGTCTCTCTAAAAGGGAGAATAATTGCATCTTCAGAAGTCACATAGTGGAGACATTATTTTGATTAAAAACAAACACTTGCCTTTCTCCCAAGGAAGGATCTTCACATGTGAAAGTGCTTAACCAATCTAAAAACATATTCCACAATTAAAGCAAATTGGAAGAACTTAAATAATCAGTGACAGGTTTGAAGTGTGTCTTGTACTGAATGAAGGAGCCAGACTACAGCTGTATTTAGCAAAGTGTAGTTTAATGTCAATGAGGGGAACAACAGACTATTATACCTCTGTTTTCCTATTTCTTCTATATAATGGTTGGCTCTGTGATGGTTTGATATTTCTAAAACAAATTTCTCACTTTAGTAAGCACTGGAAAATATATTTGTAGTGTTAATTGGCTGTAGTTTCAGTTTATCTGGAAGACCAAACAGTTAAAAAATCTTCTCTACTCTTCAAGTGCTACAGGCCAAGAGTTTTCACTGCTTTCATTTGTAAGAAGAGCCTGATTGAATTTACTTCTGTTTCACTTTTAAAACTTCCTGGCTTTTCATTCACAAATCACACATTTGTCTTCTCCCGGAAAAGCATTGCTTTTGTTTTTGTGACCTACATTTGTAGGGCTCCTAATTAGCAGGCAGCGCTGGGATCTGTTGTCCCTCAATAGCTCTGCTTTGGGATTCTAGGCTAAAAAGAAAACATGTTGCTGAAATCTCAATGAAAGTAACGATCCTACTAAGGCTCAGCACCTTTATATACACCGTGTTAAAAAAATGCATCATAACTGAAAATTTCTCCATATATTGCATACATATCCTAGTCTGGCAGCTGCTGGAGTTAATATCAGAAGGATCAAGCATAAATGTGAGGGTTTTTCATTGTTATTTATTTTAATTAATTTATTATTAAAATAAAAATTTACCAGCATTTTGTTTTCTTTTCATTGTCCTTAAAATAAAAATTTACCAGCATTTTGTTTGGCAAAAAAATTCTTCCCTGAACTGGTATTTTGAATCACTTCCTTGTTTTTATCTGTTTGTTTTTTGTTTTTTTGGTTTTGGGTTGTTTTTTGTTTTGTTTTTTTTTTTGTTGTTGTTGTTGTTGTTGTTGTTGTTGGTTTTTTTTAATTCTTTCTTTGGCTTCTGCAGATAAGCTGTCCATTATTCTTACTTTTGTGTTGAAATGATCATTCTGGCTTGTGAGAAAGAGGCACAACATCCTACTTAAATAGCACTAGACCACACAAGAACTAAGCCCTCTCTTTCAATTTTCAAAGTAAATAGGAGTTTGGCTGGAGCTGGAATGCTGCGTTTGACTCTGCTTTTTTGTATCAAAATCTTATTATTTACTGTGGTGTAAGTAACTGATATGAGCTGATATGAACTGCTACATTCAAATACATCAAACATCCAACTTCTCCCATCAGGAAGATCTTGTTACTTGCTAGACACTTTTTGCAGACTCTTGCCATGTCTGTCCTCAACTGTGTCATGTCATCAGCTGGTCAGCCTAGCATTTTGTCCTGCGGAATAAGTAATGGCAGTATCATTAGAGCAAACAAAGTTTCATTTTCTTTGGATTTACCTTCTGCTTGGCTGCATGCTCTGAGTTTGTTGTGTTTAAAGACACTCTTTTTTTCTGAGAAACTTGCATATGATGAAGACTTTTCCTGAATCTCACCAACTACAACATCTTTCAAAATTTATGGGAATGTTAGTTCTGTGGCCACTACCTCTTAAAATCAAGCTAAACTGAAATTTCACAATATATTCAAAAGCTGCTGGGAGAAACAAGTGGTGATACAGTGACTGCTGTTAGCCTGAGAACTCAGACTAAAAAGACTTGTACCTGGAAATATATGCAATTTATTCCATAGTAATGTCTGTGCAATGCAAACCGGACACTTCAAGCTAGAACCACAAGGGCAGGAGAGCAGTATGGAGACATCTATAATCCAGGCAACCTCCTAGAATATGAGATGTTTAGTCTTTCTCTAAATATCTAATAGTACAGCAGAAAATCTGTCTTAGTGACAAGAATAGCTTGTTTACAGAACCCATTTAGGTTGGGGTTTGTCTACCCATACTCCATCGTCTGTCACAAGAGTAGAAGGAATATGTTGTATATCAGGTAGGTATTCTATATATGCTGTTGTGCTTGCACTTTCTGGGAAGCTTTAGAATTTAGAATTGTATATGCACTTTAAATACAGAACTTTTTGCAAAATCCCTTGTCTTCTGTGTTTATCTGGGAGCTCCTGTTCTCTTGCAATAGGAAACTTTCTCTATCTGATCAGTGGATCTGGAATACCTGCAGGCTGTGTGCCATATTGCACAGGGTCAAAAACAGAGAGGCTGCTGTGTACAGCCCTCTCCCAAGGCTTGTGAGCAGAGCCATTTGCAGCCTGGCTGCATGTATGTGTGCTGTGACTCATCCAGTCAAAAAGGTTGCACAGTGGAAACTGAGGGGAATTGATGTTCATGCTGAGGAACCTCTACAGTGCCAAGAGAGACTTGGCCTAGATATCACTCCCAGGAGTAAAAGGAGGAAATGTTCCTCTTTTATTCAGTAGTCAGATGGTATCAAGAGGAGGAGATAAAGTTTCATCTTTGTTTAAAGCAATATTTAAATGTCTTTAGCAATGCAGTAAAATCTCAGTAGCAGAAAATTGATAATGCTCTCTTAAGGAGCAGTTTTGTCACTCAGATGGACAGTACATGAATACAAGTCACCCTTTCTGTCATGCTTTCTAACTCTGGAGCTTTTGGCTATAATAGGAAAATTAGACAAATACTGGATTCTCCTGCCCTGCATTATTCAGTACATTAGATGTACTCCTCCTCACACAGGAAAATCTTGTCCTAGCTTGGCTGTGGTTGAATTGGCTCCTCAGAACTTTCCTACTTTAGATTTTTTGGTGCCCGCTTTCGGGCAGGAGCACAGAGCATGCTTATAAATCACAGAGGAGTTCAAGGTCCCCGAAGGGACGTGCCTGCATTGTGCGCTGCGGTGCCAGGCAGAAATACAAAACCGAAGTTCAGAGAAGCAGCGTAGTGTTACGGTGGCACTGCCGTCACTCTGGTGCACCCTTCTAGAAGGAAAGGCTGGCTGGCTCAGACCCAGCAATGCTGAAGTCAGTAAACTGCTTCAGTTTCTTTAAAAGCCTCGGTCACCATCAGCTCCAGGCTTTTTGTGCCATTTTTAATTTACATAAGCATGTGCTTGTTTGCACTTTTACAGTCACTTAGGGCCCTTGGACTTTACTGATATTCATCACAAATCACTTTGCCAGTGCCTGAAAGATTTTTTTAGAAAATGCTGGCTGCTGAAAGTTCTTCTTGAACTTTGCTTGTTCTGTCAGCTCCTCAGAGCATTCTTGTAATGCACATCTTGGATACCATTTGTTACTCTGTCTCAAAAGCACACAAGCTCTCACTCTAGCCAATAGAAATAGAGTCTGGGGAGTGCAAGGAAATAATCAGCTGACCAGTTATAGATATTTATTTTAGGTGATCTGATTTGACTGTCCATGTAGGACTTTTAATATGCCAACCCGCAAGTTGTCCCTTCATGCCAACCTGTTCTCTGAGAGCCAAAGTGACAGGTGTCACAAGAGCAATGCAGATCTGTGGTTACAAGAATTTCCACTGCACAGAAATGATGCCTTGATGTTAGTGGTTTGCCTTGAAATTACTCTTTACCCTTTCATTCAATCCACATTACAGCAAGAACAGGCAATACTTATCTGTGAAGTCTGAAATAAAACTTGCAGATATTTAGAAAATTTGATGTGTGATAGATATAAAATGATTCTTACTGAACTCTTTCCTTCTCTGTCCACCAGATGAATTGTGGGTGCTCTGATTACCAGACTCCATTCTAGGCATTTCTGTACATGAATGTTAGCTTGTGTTTTCCCTCTTCTGCAGATTCACCTATAGATTTAACTGAAATGTTATCTTCTCCTTTCATATGAAATATTGGGCTGTTTTACAGGAGAAAACTATAAGCCTTTTTCTTGTCTTCTGTTTATTGACAATTACCAGCACTTCAGGAATCATAATGTCTCAGTGGAATAGCTAACATCCCAGTATCCTCTCTCATATAATCCAGGGGGTTCAAAGCTCTTCATTGCTTTCTTCACTTCCCTCCTCTAAGAATATCAAGCAATTCTCATGTGACATTTTGTAACCCTAAATGTTATTTTGACAACCACACAAAATCTAATGCATAAATGGAGTTCTTTGCCATAAAGTCTATTAGTGATTCTTCACTGAGATTAGAGTGAACTGGAAACAGCCACTCTGGAATGATAACTGACTTGGCATGGCTCTACCCCAAGCTTATTCTCTGTAATAGCATGTCCATTTCTTAGGTGATCATTGCAGACTTTAAGCCCTAGAGGCCCCTGAGTGGAGGCAGCTGCCATTTTAGCAGTGACTGGGTGCCCAAATGCATTCAGTAAGTTCTGCCCTTCTGCATTAGAGTGAGAGCAACTGTGAGTTCTTCTGAACTGCATGCACCTCTTTCTTCACACCTTTATTTATGCCATAGTGAACACAACTGATAACCATACAGTAAAAAATGAACCCTTTTAAACTCTGAAAATAAAATTGCTCTCTTGCTGTCATCAAGACATTAGGAGGCACATATATGTGCACACTTGAATGCAATGCTAACTGCAATAACAAGCAGGTAAATAAAGCCAAATTGTTTAAAAGACTCCCAAAATCAGCAACTTACAGCTGAGTTGAAACTTGCAGGTTGATTTCTCCTGTTCCACATACACTCCTGAGTCAGGAGCTAGTTTGGACTCATACAGCCCCTTTTCTAAATTACTTTCTGGAAAAAAATCACGCTCAGTAAATGTTCTTGTTCCCTTCTGTCCTCTGGTTCCACTCACAGCACCTACTTGGCAGTGGGCATTGTCTCTTCTAAAACACTGCTTTGGGTATCTCAGTTTTGTTTTGCTTCTGTTTAAATAAAAATACCCAATCTTCATGCATCTGGAGGCAACTCTGTTCCCATTTTCTATCAGAAATCTTGCTGAGAGCCTTTACTTAAGAGGTTTTCCATGCAACCAGCCACACAGAGAGCTTAACTACAGGATAAGGGGCAGTATATGTATAAGGCTGGTATTGGTATTGATGAAACCACAATAGCTACTGAAACATACATGTTAATAAACATATTGAGTGATTTTTCTCTTCAGGATTTTCATTTTGAAGTTAATGAATTCTGAGTTTTTCAGAAAACTTAAAATTAAAGCCTGCACTAGCTTCATACTTATAACAGTGATAAAGTGCACAGCAACACTTTCCTAATATAGCACAAACTCTCCTACTACAGCAGTAGCAAGTGTGTTGTTTTGTAAATAGACACTTGGTAAAAGTCTGAATCCAGCTTGGCGTTAGCAAAATCAGCCTTTAAGTGTTTTATGTAGAAGTTTGACAGTTATGTGACTCAAAATACACAGAAGAGGTTCTTTGACTTGAATGTCCCATTTTGGTATTATGATTATTATATCTGTGTATGTTGATTATTTTATCATCGAGTTTCTTCATCAGGTTTTAAAATATAAAGTGCTTACAGATACTTATACTAAAATATAATGGTGAAAAATACTGATTTTCTCCTCACACCATTGTGAATGAAGGTTTGATTTGGTAAAATCATATGCTTCTTTTCCAGCTTTAAGAACACTGTCATTGTGTTTGGTTTCAAGAAAGATGACAATGTGAAGGGCACATGGACTTTGAAAACAACATTTTTTTTCCAAGTACCCTAGGTCTTGTCCTTTCTTTTTATTCCAGAAACACTGTTGTTTAGGTCAGCATTGTATTAAGCATGTTGATATATCTCTTGTAGTATGATAACTATCTCATACTTGAATTCCTAATCAAAAAAAGATATACCCTGCATTAAGTCTCTCACTTATGTGAATGGAATTGCCCTCTATCTTATCAGGTAAGGAGTTTAGTATTGTTAATAATATAAAATTACTATTATATATTACTATATATATATATATATAGTAATAAAATATAATATAATAAGAATATATATATAATATAATTATATAATGGTATATTTCATATTATGTGTTATATATATAATAATAATGATGAAGTATAATATAATATTATATATATTACTATATATTACTATTATATATTACTATATATTACTGCATAAGTAATATAACTGGAAAGAAAAAAAGGGGGGGGAAAAGGACAAATTTAACCTTTGCCTCTTCTTGAATACTTGTTGTTTTACCAGAAGCCTGGCCCTGACAGTAACACCCTTCTAAGTAAGAAGATAAGGTGACCAATGCCCAGCCGTTCAGCAGATCTGGGCTGCCAGAGTAATGGAATGGATCTAGAAAACAACACCAAAACACTGGAGGATCTCTGTTGTGTGGCCTGGAGCTGCTCTGCCTGGGTCATGGAGTGTGTCTCACTGTCTCACTGATGACACACACTTTGCTCCACAGTCTGAATTCCTCAAGTGCAAAAGTCAGCAAAAGTCAGACTGAAACAGATTTATGCTGTCATATGTTGATGATATGTGATGACTTTGAAGCATGGTGAGACAAAGACTGAAGCATCAAGCCTTTGAATACTATATGAAAGGATTATATGAGCTACCAGAGCCAAAAGATTGGGCTCAAATGTACAAAGGCTTCCAGACTTGAATACTATATGAAAGGGTTATTATTATATGAGCTACCACAGCCAAAAGATTGGGCTCAAATGTACAAAGGCTTCCAGAGTAAAGGCTGTGATAATGTATATATACAACAAAGAAGTTCTCCCAAAACGTTGAAGCAATGTGTTTCCAACCTGTCATATTAATTCTTTTCTTCTATAAGCAGGTTTTATTGTTTAAGCTAGTATATGGGACCAGACGGTTAGGTGATTTGGGATGGTTGACACCGCCTGTGAATCTGGTCTGTAGTTTGTTCTGAAGCTGCACTAAGGAAGTCAGCTGGGTTTTGGTCTCCTTATCCCCTTATGTGTAACCTTTGTTTCTACTTTGTTTTGGCTTTGTAAGAGAATGAGAAGGTTTTATTACCTAACAAAGAAAGCTTTGATTGGGACCCAGCTAGGAGAGTCCAAAATTAATGTTCTCAACAATGTTGCTTTGTTCTCTGAATCTTTTACTTTTTCAGATGGAAGAAAGCTAAATAAAACCTGGATAGGGCTATTCTAAAGAACTACATGCCAACATTTGATTAACTACGTTTTTGCTTGTTTTTTTGTGGAACATGATTCACGCAATCACTCTCTGAAAGTCTGCGCTCAGCCTCTTGGCTAATTTCAACACAGCTTGATAGGGGAAAAACACTTAGAGATAACTACCTTTTTATAAGTTTTGTTCAAATAGGCACTTGCGTAAAGGAAATGGGTCCTGAAAGTGTTTGAAGTGAATATGAGATCACAGAATAGTTCAGACTGGACCAGAGCTCATGAAATCAACTGGTCTAATTCCCTGCTCAGAGCACACCTAACCAAGTCAACTTGTCTAGTCGAGTCTTGAACAATTGCAAAGGTGGAGATGCCATAATGTCTCTGCATGGTCTGTCCCTGTATTTGGCTATTCCAATGATTAGAAAAATTAATATTAATATACAACTGAAAATTCCAGTGCTCTAACTGATGTCCTTCACCTCTTGTCCCATTGCTGCACCTCCAAGAAAGGTCTGGCTCTGTCTTCCCAGTATCCTCTGATTATAGAATCATTGAGTCATTTAGGATGGAAAGCATCTTTATAATCAAGTCCAGCCATTAACCTAACATGGTCAAGTCTGTCTGGACTACGTACCTGACCACCACCTCTACATGTCTTTTAAATACCTCCAAGAATGATGATTCCAACATTTTTCTGGGAAGTCTGTTCCAATGCTTGAAGAAACTTTTTCTAGTATCCTATCTAAATCTCTCCTGGTGTAATTTGAGGCCACTTTCCATCATCCTATCACTTACTTAGGAGGAAAGATCAACTCCCATTTCTCCACAACCTCCTTTCAGGTAATTGTAGAGAGGGATAAGGTCTCCCCTGAACTTCCTTTTCTCCAGACTCAACCCCACCAGCTGCCTCAGCTGCTCCTCACAGGACCGGTACTCCAGATCCTTCACCAGCTCCATTGCTCTGCTTAGAACAATGCAGTGGAAATTCTTTTTTCATATACAATTTGTATTTTTTTCGTATCAAATTTTTTCTCATATACAACTCAGTGTTAGCACATACTGAGCAGAGCTGTTTGAGAAATATAGTAATTTACAAATAAAATCTCTGATATAAATAGTTTTGTTTAGCAGCAAGTGTGAAAAGTTATAAATAGTAGGAGAACTAACAGATTCTTCAGATTTGTGTTCATGCATCCAGAAATTAAAATGAATTTTAACACAAATGCAGAAATATATATCTAGAATATTTGCCTTTTTTTTTCCAAGAGGGTCCCTACCTGTAAATATTTGAAGACTATGAACCAACAAACACCAATCATGTTCCACAAATGGACATGATTAAAATAAACAATTCAGTGTTAATCAAATGTGTGACAGTTGAATTCTATGTATGAATTGTTGCCAGTTTAGAAGGGATTCAGAACTCATTTTTGAACATATGCTTTTCAGAACTGAGTGAAAAGATGCAAATGATGTGGCCACTAGACAGAAACAGACAAATAACACTTAGGAAAGGAAGAGATTAACAAATTTGTCATCTGTGGTAAATCATTTGTGAAAACCTGAGCAAGGTATTTTTACTATCATAAATACCCAGATTCTTCATGGATCTTGAATGAGCTCTCCTTGATCTGCTCAAGTACAGTATATAAGAATCTGAACCACGTGTTTTAAACTCACGTTTTAGAGAATGTTTCAAAATGGACTAAATAAACAACACCTCCTACTAAATGGAATTAATTTTCTTGTAGAAGCAATCCTATCAATAATACAACTAATTTTAAAGAGATAAGGTGAAACAGGAAAAGGAAACAGTTCATTACTCATAATAAAAATATAATTAGCATAAACAGTTCAGCAGTCATTAATCTTTTATTGTAGTTATTGTATTGTAATATGACACTGTTGTTGCTGAAATACAGCTGAATAGGTACAATGCATGTAAGCTCTCAAATATATGTGTTTGGCTAGGATCATGAAGAGGCAAAGCCAGCTTATGAGTAATTCAAGAGAAACTTCTTTACTCAGTTTTGTGTCTCTATTTTAATGATGGTTGTAATGGAAATAAGTAAATGTCTGCAGTGGATGTTTTCCATACTATGCTGGAACACTGCAAGACCATTCTCATCCATATGATATAAGATACAAGGACACTCAAATAATTGCCTTTACAAAATAACTGTTGTCATTTTTACTGCAGGTGCTATTTTCATTTCACTGTTACTTTGTTTATTTTTCTTTTGGCATTCTATTTATTTGGCTGTGAATTTTCCTGAAATTTTACATGAAGTGCAATTTAGACTCTCACAGTGGAATCTGACATAGTAAGAGTTCAGCAACATATGTGATTTTTACTTTGTTGCTAACTCAATACCGTAGTTAATAGTCAAGGTCCAAGTATGCTGAATTCCATAAGTGAGATACAAGGAGCAGTGGTATTTACAAGCTGGTGCATTATTTAGACAATTATTGCTACTTGCTGACATGTTTAGATACTCTCCTATGGCTTACAAAATAAAGCTTCACAATAGAGTTATATTTCTCTGCCTTTGATTACTCAAACAAAAGACAAGGAATGAAGAGCTAATGTTTTATTTCAGAACTTATCAAGATTTAGCTTGCCAAGCCTGGCTCTGCATTAACTTGACTTATGGTCATCACTACTGAACACAATGCAAATCAATATTTTCTGAGACCTATCATGATTCTAAGATTGTCTGTGAGAATGAAAAGCTCATAAAACGTGTCATAATGAAGGGCCTGGAAGTCTCTTCTCACCCTCATATTCATATTACTTCTTTATTTTCATCCCTGGTGAAGAGAGTAATCACTAGGAACTCTGCAGGAGCTTTTTCAATCCCTGCAATCTCTTTTGACATTGCAATCAAGACAAAATTTTTGAGACAGACTTGAAAATAAGCTGTACATTTTTCTGTAAAATCTTAATGTTATTTTTAAGCAGGAAGTGGAATTAAATGTATATATTAAAGAGATAAAAGCCTTAACTAATGCTTGGATAAATCCCACTCCTGTCCACATAAAGGATAATTTGTTGAAGCCATGATGATATGCTGTTTAAAGACCAGCCAAGCGAGGAGCTTGAGGCCTTCAAGGCTGCTCAGAAGAGAAGTAAATAAGGAACACGGTTAATATTTTTCATTTTGTATAAATAATAGTATGAGTTATACTTTTCTTGCTGTTGTTGTTGTTGTTTTGGGTTTTTTTTGGTGAGCCAGTTCAAAATAAAGATCTTGATATAGAGGAGCAAGCTGAAGCTGAAGATGTATCTCCCTACTGCTAAAGCTGAGTAGCTTTGGGGAATTCTAGAAGATGAGTTTCTTGCCATAGAAAACTTGTCCTACTAACAGTTTTGGAGATGATATAGAATTTCACTAATTCAAGTTGGTCTTCAAGGTCTAATCCAGTCAATTTTAACATAGCATTCATCATCAAAGGAGGGTTTTCTTGAAAACAGGGAGACTAAAGAGTGGGTTACCAGATTCTTCTCATTAACTTAAGCAAATAAATTTTGCAATATATTTTGCAAACCATACTATTAAAGAAATGTCTTTTGTATTCAGGAGGTCTTTGGAAAATTGTATAGAATATCACCTCTCTGAAAATTAGAAAACTTTAATTTGAAGTCTAAATATACAATTGTATTAATTGTTTTCAGCTGTTATAAAAATAATTTCATTTAGTAATTTTGACCCACTTGCAGTAAACCTCATAAGTGTATACAAAGAAATCATATTATCTTAGCTGTGTTTAAGATGAAAAGCACAAAATCTTTTCTCTGCTCTCATAAGAAAGGACTTCCACTCTCATCATCATAAAAGATGTTCCTCATACATCTTTCATTCTGAATTTGTCTTTTCTGACTGGTGAGATTTTTATGCAGTACTCCTCAAGCTGGACAAATCGCGGTAATGTCAGCAGATCTTCTGAACTGTGCTGCAAATGCTCCAGCGTATGGACGTTGATGTCATCTGTTTTCCAGTTGCACAAAGCCAGCAACTGACAGTGATTCTCTGGTCAATGAATATACACAAGGGCATCCTTTCAAACATTCATTTTCAAATTTTAAATTCATGGATCATAGCAGAAACTCCAAGTTAGTAGTGGAAAATGTCCAAATTCAACCTGCCTCAAAATAACACCTGCCATCAAAGTGAACTCAGCAGAGTAACTGTCCTTGTTTAATCAAAAATAAACGTTAACTCAAGCCACTTTAAAAGACGCTGTAAAGGGAATTTTTCTACAATTTTTTTATGACAAGAGAATTTTTTTAATCATATTTCAGTGTACCATCTAGTCTGATGTACTCATAGGTCTCTTTCTCAATGGCTCTGAACATATCTAGAAATTGTTAAAAATTGTTCTCCTTCTCTTTTTACTTTATTTTTATTCTGTATAAACTTTTTTTTTTATTTTTTCATGATGAGATCTTAAAGTAAGAAAATCATTAATAAGTTTTGAGGTCTTCCTCATGTTATAGTATTTTAAATTCTCGACTGAATCTCAGTATTTTCCTCTAAATTAATTAGGTTGTATTTATCCCATTATTTTATAGTGGGACAATATTTTTTTTGTTTTGATTCTCAGCAACATTTTATGTTAATTGGTGTCTAATAGAAGATGACATTTTAATACCTTTGAACTGGTACAGTCTGATGCTGTCGAAAAAGTCTGTGGACAAGACCAATATTTTCTTTCAAAGAAGGTGGAAAGCTGTGTTTTAAACACTTGAATTCTTACCAGGCAAGAAGGATTCGTATTGTTTTGGATGATGGGGTATATCTTTTTTGGAATAGGAATGCAAGTATGAGCTAGTTATCATCCTACAAGAGATATGTCAACATGTTTAATACAATGCTGACCTAAACAACAGTGTTTCTGGAGTAAAAAGGCAGGACAAAACCTAGGGTACTTGGAAAAAAGATGGTCTTTTCACAGTCCCTGTGCCCTTCACACTCTCCTCTCTCTCCAAATCAAGAACAATGGCAGTGTCTTTAAAGATGAAAAGAAACGTGTGATTTTGTACAAACGCTTTGTACAAACCTTATCCCTTTTGAAGGCAAGGGCAGTGTGGACCCGGCTGCAGCACGGCACCTTACAGCATCACCCTGCCCTACTGCCTGCTCCTTGCTGCTTCCCTCACACCAACATCATGACCAGCATAAAAAAGAAAGGGAGGAGGGTGCAATTATATATTTGAAGTATTTGTTCAAATATTTAAAGGAGCATGGGAAGGAATAGTGACAATCCATGTTTCTTTTAAGGGAAAGGTCCAGGAGGAAAATTGGGAGCTACTGAAGAAACTCTCTGGAATACATTTGGAGATGATATGTGCTTTGAAGAGAAAAACAAACAAACAAGCAAATAAACAAAACAGAGCAACTGATAGTTTGGAGAAAGGAGCTCTTAATGTTGCTGGCCACTGATAAAAGCCTTCTGCTTCAGAGTTTTAAAATATTGTCATATTTGGCACCATTCAATATCTCTAATTTGGCCATTAAATTCCTGTCACCTTTGCCCTCTCTTAATGATTGTGACAAAATTATGTCTGCAATCAGTAAGACTCAATCGTTGTTGGAATGATTTGAATAAACAATCAAGTCTGCATCTCATCCATCACCTTGACTGATTTCTCTATTCCCTGTTCACCTCTTCATGACATTTGGCAGATCACTCGATATAAAATATGCAAACAGTGAACTGAAATAGCCCAAGTCTGCTGAAATATGCTGACTGAACCAGTTGTCTTAAAGTAGTCATGAATCTTTGCATGGCAAACAGAGATATTTTCTGAAGGTTTTTTTTTCCTTGCCACATAGACTGGTGTGGTATTTGTCCCCTTTACGTTCAGAGCACTTGTACTTACAAACCCACATCATGTGAAGATGGGTATTATCTGTTAAATCGCTTGGATAAGTCCAAAAATAATTTACAAAGAGGAAGGAACAGTTAGCAGGAAGAAAGATGGTAGGAGCAGAATCAAAGTACTGATGACAGCAAGTGAAGGAATGAGGTGGTAAATTAAGCCAACAGAAAAATTATATGTACAGTTTACCTTCTGCTTTAATGAAATTAGTAGATATCTTTAATGGGGTTGAATAGCCCTTAAGTTGCATTAAGGTACCTCCAGATGGAATGATCTGAGTATTTCCAGGGCTCTTTGGGTACTTACTGACACTCTGCCATCCACCTGCCTCTCTGCCAGTCTCACTGAGCTGGCTGTACCTGTCAGCAGCCAGCACACACCATCTACCCTACAGCTCAGACTGGTGTGCAAGCACAAGCCTGATTCTGAGTCAGTTCAAAGTGGTATGGGCTGCAAAGGATGGTGCTGAGACCTTTCTGCCAGCTGAGCTACCTGTGGCAAGAGGCTCCCCTGGAAGACCAGCAAGATACCAACTGGCAGTAGCAATCTCCAAAAGAGTCAGAGCTCACCTGGAGACTCATGAAGACTGGTGTCTCAGCACAGCTAAATTGATCTGAATGTCTCCTGGGAGATCCACAGAAAAACATTATTTGTATTTTTTTACTCCATTCTCATGTCTCCTTTTTCCATGGTGTTCATTCTCCCATGCCAGCATGTTTGCATGCATTTATATTTCTTACATGCCCTAGGAAAGAAAAAGAGCTGAAAGAAAGTGTCAGGAGTCTTAGTACTTAATAAAGTTCAGCATCAAATCACTTTATAAAATGGGATTTTTCCTTTAGCTTCTGTAGGGAAATATACATAATTAGGGGCAATTTATCCTACTGTGGAATCAGGAATGATTCTTGGTATGCACAGGTGCTAGAGTATATCAGTGATCACCTGTGAAATACCTGCTTGACTAAAGTTCAAGAACCAGTCTTACCTGTTCTCCACAAGTCCTGATTCCAGAATTTAAGGTCTGAAGTACAAAGCCAGACTGGTTTGGGGAGAAATTGATTGTAGTTTCCATTTCTGGATGCAACTTAAATCAACTTTTTCTCTCAATAGCACAGCCCAAAGCTGACCCTGCTGATTTCTGCTTTTCCCATCTGTATTGGTAGGTTCTGTTTCAGATAGTTGCATTATAAACTTTTAAAACAAAGACATTTCAAAATAACCCCACCAAAGGAGGGGTGCTTGGAAAATCTTTTTCAGAGGTCATTTCATCTATCAGCACAATCTCAGCTATGCCATTAAAGGCAATACTCGTGGACCTGCACCTCCAATCACAGAAAGAATGACATGCAGGTCTGCCTCAGCAGTGGGGATGTCTCATCCACACATCAGCTCGACTTCTCATTGCCATCCCCTTGCTACCACCTGCACTTCCAACACACGACAAAAGAAAAGGATATTAAATATTTTACAGTAGAAATAATATATATTCCCCCCACCGCTTCTTTTCCAGCACACCTTCAGCCAACCAGATACAGCCCATCCTGTAGCTGCACAACCATCTGCATGGAAGGAGCTACAAATTGGGAAGATTTTTTTAAACAATCTCTGAAGAAGTGACACAAACTAAAAAGTGGGATGAGCTACCCCAACAGTGACTGTATTGTTACCAAGAGCTACCAATAACAGAAAATCTGCTTTGTCTATGTCTAGATTATAGTGCAGGTACAGCCATGAACAATATGTGAAGTTTTTTGTTAGATCAATAAAGAAAGATTATATCCCTCTTTTGAATTATTTGACTTTTATTGCTGGATAATAAACCTGAAAATTTTTTCATATATCAAAAATATGTAAATATATAAACCAGAAATATTATTCAATATTTTTATACATTATTTAAAGCAAACCTGCTTTTAATCTTCAAAGTTTCCATCTCTAGGTATTTCAAGATGAATCATAATAAAAAATTATTAACAAAGGAAAAAAAAATCTACTATTTTGTGCAGATGTGTTCACAAAAGCAAAATAATAAGCTAGCGAAGTATGATATACTGTGGAACAAGTTATATCTTCATAAAAATGACATTCACTTTTGTTTGACAAATATTTTATTGCATGTCTCACAGCTATTAAATAATTCCCAGTTTAATTTTTGTTGTGTCCTAAACAGTCAATAGTAAATACTGTATTCCCTTGCTCTCTTATATTTTCATCTATATTTGTAAAAAAACCTTCCAGTTTTTATCTTGTTTGTTGGGTTTTTTTTCATTTTATATGCAGAACCCAGTAACTTTTTACCCTAGGGCTCAGTTCTTAGGATATATGGTGACAAACTTGCAAGCAATCAGATACAGTCCTGCATATCTCAGCCTCTCTTCCAGGCTAGATAACTGGAATGCATGAGAATAAGGAAGCACAGTGTATACACTTAAGAGCTCATTTTCTATCTCTTTTCACTTGCCATTACATATGGGCTCCTTAACCCAGTTCTGGTTCTTATCAGCTTCATCCAGAATTGTACATTATCCCTGAAGACTTACCTTAGCATGTCACAGATGGATTAGTCAGACATCAGACTGGGACATTGGGGAACCTATCCAAAACACAAATTACCTGGCAGACTAAGGATGCTGTAAGCCTTAGTGGTTGTGGATTAGTCAGACATCAGGCTGGGACATTGGGAAACCTATCCTGTGATGGCAAAACACAAATTACCTGGCAGACTAAGGATGCTGTAAGCCTTAGTGGTTGTTATTACCACTTGACATTGCACTCCTCCTGAGGCACTCGTTTGCTGAGTGGAAGGGGGATAACCCTTGTAGCTGATACTGTGCTATTTTGTGAGTTTTGCACCAGACAGCAGACATTGTTGATGTGTTCCTGGTGTGCCTGGCTGTGCAGCCACTCCTACCTGTGGTCAGTGTGCCAGGGCTGCTTTGAACTCAGGAGCCCCCAGCTGGGAACCTGCGTGCCACTCCGCTCCATTCCTGGACCCTTATCAGCTGCAGGCAAGAAATAGAAACACAGCTGCTTACTACAGAGTCATCCCAGGCATGTACAAAGCATTTGGAGAACTTTCAGGTCAAATTGGGATGACCCTTAATGTGGGTAAGTGACTGAGCAAGGGCTTTCCAGGCTGCAGTGACTTCTGTTCTGGCCATATTTTTCAACATATTAGAAATGCATGTGACTAAACAGAAATAGAAGAACACTGCTGAGGCAAAATGCTCGATTCACTTGATCTCAACAGAGATAAAATACAATGGCATAAAACTTGGAAGTGACCTTTGTCCTCAGTGAATTATAAATAGTGGCAAAATGCATGTGGCAAGAAACTGACCCCTTTTTATTTAATTTTAATATATCTCTGTAATCTTTCCTGACCTGACCACCTTTGTCTGGTGTGACATGGCTAAATATCTATTAGATCCATCTGATTACCAGATTTAAATGTTACTGTATCACTTCCTATTAGAGGAATAGACTAAAATAAGGCTGGCATGCGCCTTATTGCAATTGCATTAGGCAAAAGATGTAATATGTAATTTATACTTAAAAATGGAGAATACTTGATGCAGCAAAAAAGTCTGCCTGTCAGAAATTCAGGATGAAGTCTGAGTTGCTAGGCTGATATACTAAATCAGAATTGTACTGTGGCCATAGTATTTGCAATCTTGTATTGGAATGCCTTACACTGGATTTAATGTATTTTTCACACCAACCCTCATTGCTTTCCCTGGAGAGAAATAAATGTAGGAATGAAGGATTTTATTTCGTAAGGAGAGCAAAAAAATGTAATGGCAGGAAGCTTCACAAGAACAGTCAGCAATTTATTTTACAATTTATGTGTTTGAAGTCTTTCAACATCCGTTTGTAGCTCTGTCAACTTTAATACTGTAGAGCTCAGTCAGGTGCTCCTGGCTTGATACCAGTATCTTTAAATGTTTGCTTTCACAGACTATAATGATATAGTCTTGTAAGGAGAGAAACCAAAAAGAAGTGTTGCAGTTGTGCCAGAAAACAGAAGATGGTACATACTCAATGTTCATGTATAATGTCACTTGGGTAATTAATACTAACTCCATTTCTGCTGATGGAGTGCTTTCATTACTTTATTCCTCTCAATTTCTGTTACAAGACACCGCAACCTTTGTCTTACAGATAGAAAAACTGAGTGTCAAAGAAGCTTAAATGACTTGTTTAGACCAACCCAGTGAGTCAGCATTACTGTCAAGCAGGAAAATTACACCTTTCAAGTTTCCATGGCAGAACATAGTCTACTACAAAACTTTAGGACTCTGGTCAATATTGGATAACATGTTATAATGCTTCATTTGGAATCTGTTCTCCTTCCCAGCACATAGCACCTGACTGACCTTGCAAAGTTGTATCTTCAGCTTTTCCCACCCAACCAACAAACCAAATTCTCAGTACACTGAATCTGTATGGCCCAGTAGTCACTGATGTTAAAGCAATTTACATCTTCCCAGCATTTCAATATACATTACCTCAATAGGAAATTTGAAGTTTAGCTTCTGAGAAAGGGGAAAACCTAAAGGAGTGTCACCTATAAATTTACATTCAGTGGAGAGATGAGGAAGTTTAAATGCAACACCCATATCCAATATCCACTAGAGTTGTGCAGTTTTAGCACATCCACCCTCGGATTTCTCTTAAAAGTTTACATTAATAAAAGGACAAGTAAGGAAAAATAAAAATTTCAGAATATAATGTGATATTTACTGGTTACAGTCCATTTTTCTGGGTAGGAAAGAATACAGTAGATCACAAGATATACTCATTGTCAGCAAAAGTTCAGTGAAATTCCTGTTATCTTAAATAAACTAGTTGTTAAAAGGTACTGCTGATAGGCTTGTCAGCAAGAGGAAATTATTTTAGCTCTGTTCCAGTATTGAATTGTTACAAATGAAAAGTACTATAACCTTGAACACTGAGAGGTTTCTTAAACCAGCAATAAAAATTATCAAAAGGTGGCTTCGGACAGCCTTTTTAACAGAGTTATACATCTGAAGTTAATGTCCTAGTGTCTAAGCTGTAGTAATTATGGAGATAGCAGCATCTTGGCTCTGATCATTAAAAATCTAAGGACTTAATGCTGTTCAGAAATAAGTTCTACTAAAGTGTCTAAACACTGGACAGTACAATCACATATATCCAGACATTTCAATCACTTTAAAAAAATTGGTATAAATACTTAAAACCTAACTTTTGATAATAAAACATTATTATTTCTTTAATACCAAAAAGACAATATTCAAAATTAAAAATGGTCCTAAACAAAATGCACAAACCCTATTTTATAGAATGTTCTTCCTAAATTTTACATCAATTACTACTAAGTTCAGAGGGTGTCACAATCACATACCTGAGAAAAAAGGTTTACCTAGCTGTCTCTTCACGTTTCAAATGGTATAACCCTTGTTATAAAAACTAAATTATCAAAAGAATAATATATAAAATTTATTACATACATATAAATATAAAAAATGCATTACATAAAGATTTTTTTCTAATTTATCAACATATAGCAATATAGAACTGAAATGTATGGCTTTAAGATTATGTTTAATATGTCTATAGAGAAACATGGTTTATATATGTATATAATATTTATATTATTTTTTATATAATAAAAAAAATACTGAAACTTTTGGTCTGTAATTCCCTGTCACTGTCAGTGCACACTGCTCATATTTATCCCAGCCCATAGTATGATTTTTCCATTTTGTTCTTTTACAGAAAATTGTAACACAGAGAAGCCTCTCTACATCTCTTGTTCAGCTTTCCCCTGATTTGTTTTGGCTCTCAGCCCCGCTTGAGATGTACTCTTCTCATGAAGAAAGAGATGTGGAAAGGACATCCAGAGGTCATCTAGTCCAAGGTGGGACATAGTAAACTACGTCACTGCTGACATTCTTACAAATAAGGGTGATTGTGCATCCTCCCTCACAATCTACTACAGCAGTCAGCTGTCCCTGTGACTGAGCTTCTTCCCAGGGCCTGTGGTAGATTTGTACTGCTGCAAACCCATTACCTAAAATTTTCTCAACACTGGACAGGAAGAAAAAAATATTTATTTTTACTTTTCAACAACTTTTGATATTTGAGGATTATTATCACATCCCCCTGAGCCTTTTTGAGCAATCCTGTTTCCTCCAGTGTTCCCTGGCAGGCTCTACCTTGTAGAGAATCCTGTTGCTCACCTCTGAACTTGCCACAAATCCACCTCAAGTACCTCAGACCAGCTGCATCAATCCAACTGCTTCTAGCCAGAACTAATCATGGTGGAAAGAATAATTCATGATTTGCAACCTCTACTCCTGCTTTTCAGTCCCAGCATGAAACCTGAGTTTCTCACAATAGCACACTCTTGCTAAATTGTGGTCATCTTCTGATTCACCTTCTGACCTCCTTAAGGTCTTTCCTTAAGGAATCAGCACTACACCACCTGTTCCACGAGTATTATTTGGCAGTTAATAGTTCTACCTTGTATAAGTGCATATAGAATTGGAGCTAGCAAACATTTCTGGATGAGGGAGACCCTTCCAAAGATCCCAGTTCAATACATGCATTTTCCTGTTAGACTGTAGATTAATGTCAACTAAAGTTGTGGTTTTCTTTTCTTTTTTTTTTTTTTTTGGCACCAGTCTATAGAATTTGCCTCCAGATCCGATTTCCTTAACTTGTTAATGACAATGCTGCATGAGAATCAAAAGCTACATTAGAGTCAAGATATATTAAATCTTCTGCTTTCCTTCTCTCTACAAAATCTGTTAGTTTCTCATAGAAGAAAATTAGATTGATTTGGCACAATTTGTACTTGACAAATCCCTGTTGGCTATTGTTCATCTCATTTATTATCTTCAAGGTGCTTGCAGACAGTTTGATTATTTGTCCCAGTGTTTTTCCAGGAACTTGAGCTGGTTGGTCTGTAATTCTCTGTTTCTGTCTTTTTCTTGTTCTATCTCCTATTTTTCTGTCTCTCTCTTTTCCTCTGCTAACCCATTGCCTTCCTATTTATTAAACTAGGCATTATATTAACCCTTTCTAGTAATTTGAGTTCTCATACCTTTCTCTGAGCTCTCAAAGAGAACAGAAAACAACTTGTTTAACTAAGATGGTTTATAGGGCTACTTGCAGTCTCTTCAAAAGAATTAAATACTACAAGTATGGACTCAGGGCTGCTGCAGTATTTACTCTACCTTCCTACCCCAATCATTTCAGTGAAGTAGATGTGGAAATTGATTTGCGTTAAGATGTCAAACCGCTAACTGAAGCAGCTGAAACTGCTTTTCTCCTGTTCCGCTGTTCCTGCTGCAAGGACAGTGACCTGGAACAGAGGAAGGGACTGACAAGCAGAGGGATTGTTTTACGCTGGTCCTGCCACGCTCATCTGAGTACAGTGTTATGAGCCCTCAGTATCATTAAACCACTGCTGCACATTAGCAATTTACTGCAGCTAGAGCCTCAACAAAATAGAACAACACAAATCGTTCTTGCCCTTCTGGTGACATTTGTGACTACGGTTTTCTCCCACTTACTACTCAGTCAGCTCTTCACTAGATTTTCCACATGCTAGTAATGTATTTACAGATGTTTTCCTTTTCCTCCTTGTGGTCTTTTGCTTTGTACCACAGTCTTTTGTGATTGTACCACACTTCACAGCTTGGTTTCCCTAATTTTGTCCATATATACTTACACTGTTCTTTTATCCTTGTGCCTGATATACTGACCTAGTTTCAATTTCTTCATGCTTCCTTTTTGTGTTTGAGGTTAATGAAGAGCAGAAGATTTAGTCAAACTGATCTCTTGCATAAGAAGAGCTTGTGATTGTGATCTTAATAGTGTTTCTGTGAGGAACAGCCAAATTTCCTTTTTTCTTTAGCCTTGTTCCTCAGGAGAACTAACCTAATAATTCTCTGAGGGCAGAACTTTGCTCAGAAGCTTTTAACTCCATTTATTCTCCATTACTATTATTTAAAACAATGTGTCCTGTTTCAGATGGGACAAATGGGACAAGCTGTCTAAATAAAAACAGCCACATCAAGTCCATGAATAAAATTCAGCTGTTGCCTGTGGAATAAATCTTCAACCTAAGTTTCTTCAGGTAGGTTCTGATTTTGAAATGTAAGAGGGTCTTTCTTATTAGTAAAATAAGAAATTGTAACTCCTGGTGTCTGGACTTCTCAGTTTCACAAGAAGAATGTACAAATACTAACTTTCCCTTTCAGCAAATTTGGAAAATAAGTATTACAAGAACGAAAGTGAAAAGTTTCCCTGCTGCAGAAAACAGCTAATGTGACTCTGCTATTTATGTGTTACATTAAGAAATCACTCTACATTTTATTCTCCCTGAAATGTGTGAATTTCTTTGAGCTTTTGTGCCTTTACAGCAGCTCTAAGGCTCTAAAGAAGATCCCCTTCTAACATTAAACACCATTATGCGTCGTGTAAGCTTCTTTGATGTAGGATGTAATTTCAAGTATCCATATGCAGACTCATAGCTCGCAGCAGTCAGCACTGCCACTTAGAAGTTATTGTCATGGGGTTTACATTTCGAAAATTTCTTTTAATCTTTGAAGTCTCTCTAGGGAAGTCACTCATGTTTCTCAATGAAAAGTTGAAATAGTAACAATCTTCGGAAAATATTATATAGACAATTTCAGTATTTTTAATGACATTGATTACTTAAATATATTTCAAGTCCTAATATAAGAGTTCTGAGCTTACAGTAATGGGCTAATAGATTGCCCATAGCAATTAGTTGCTCAATGTGCAGCTAACACTTTTTATTTCTGATCTGAACCCATCCAAACTATAAGGAGAAGAAAAAATGAGAAAAACAGTTACTGCTCATGTACAGTCAAGACCCATAGTCACTCACAGAAGGAGTGTAGCCACTCCTGCACACAGGTGCAAGACCTTATTTATTCATCCATCAGCTTTAACAGTTGCTATAGTAAGTTGCAAACACCTAGAGTATTAAAATCAAATGTTGGAAATTCATGATCAATTATCTAGGATTAAGAATACTTTTTGGAGGTGAATAAGAGAATACATATCTGACATTATGACCCATCAGAAAGGAGATGAAACTGATTTCCTTTATTGCAAATCAGAATATGGCAACTGTGAACATTCATGAGTGTTCTTGCAAATTTTTTCTAGCGAGATCAAGCCTTAATCACTCAAATTGTAAGTATAGACCATTAAGTGTTTGAGAAAACTAGCATGGGTAAACACTTGAATTAGTAAAAAATTACTCTGTTACAAATATATTCTATGGTATAAGAAAGAACTTATCACATTAATGAATGCAGATTTCTATGAGTTGTGCACATGTAAATAATAATCAGAGATCTACTTTTTGTGAGATCTTTAAATTCTCTGTAAGACAAGCTATTGAGCAAGCCAAATCTGAGGTCAGGGGCAATAAATATCTGTGTTGACTGAAATATAGTTAACTAAATGTGAAACTACCACAGGGTAAATGTAATAGGACCATCATCAGCTCTGGAAAATAAAACTATTTCATGGTGTGTTTTTTCCTTTCAACTGTACTGACTTTCATAGGTAAGGAGCAAATAATTGTAATGAAAATAAAAAATATGGAAAATTTTGTTTGTGGGGCATTAATGGGCTTTGCAAAACTGCATCTTTAAAAAATTTATGGAATGTTAAACATCTTCTCTAATGGCAAAAAAACTCTTACTTTATTTATGCAATCAAGGCCTGACTTAGCTACCTTTGGTTTCTCCCTGACACTCTGCTCAATCAGCCTTCTGAGAATCCCAAATAGGCGATGACTTACCTTTAGTATCTGCTAAAAACTGCAGGAGATCAGAGTGAGCTGCCTCATATCCAGGCTGCTGGAGACAAGCGTGCCACTCACCATGGAAATATCCATGGGTGCCTCAAACTAAACAGGAAACATGTGGTCTCAAAGTTGGAGGGAAATTGCCTTCAGGTGTTGATTTCATTCTTCTAAAACTTTTTCACTAAAAAGTGTAAGATTTTTATGAAAGCCTTGGGCTCTGATTTTGCTGATATTCAAAGAGTTTCCAGGCTGGTTCTGCAGGTTCTGAACTCCCATCAGAGGTGAGGTTTCTAGTCTGAACTCCTACTGAAGTCACCTAAAGTCACTGTGATGTATATCCATGCAGACAACAATTGGCTTTGGTCCCATGGACTCTGTGACAAACACAGAAATATCTCAAATGTTCCCAGACTCTATATTTAGTCAGTCACTGTTTATGGATACATGTTGGTTGTAGAAGTTTGACATTTTTGAGGCAGCAAAACAAAAAAAATATATTTCTGTTTCCATCAGGTGGAAGATCTAGTTTTAAGTGCTCACTTGGTGAGAGAGTTCAGTCTCTAAAATAACTAAGGATAACTTCAAAGGAGTAATGCAGTGATGCTAATACACATTAAACCAGTCCAATTTTCTATCTCCAAAGATGCAGTAGGAAAACTCTCCTTGAGAATATTGCCCACAAAAGATGAAATATTTGGGAGGGAAACTGGAACTCAGTTATCATAAGCCATACCAGGAATTACCATTTCATGAAATCAGTGGGGACATGGTTTTGAGAAAGCTAAAGCCGTGAAGCTGATGTTACAAAGATATTTCCAGCTGCAGTTCTGGCTGTCTGCAACAGAATCTTGCAGATTCCAGAAGTTCATGCTGGGTCAGCAAATCCAGAACCCTTAGAAATGTACAGTGTTTACCCTTTGCTGTGAAAGTTATGTGCCTAAGTAAAGCAGTTATAACATTGGCCTCCTCTAGGGAGTCCAGGGTAGCTGTTTTTAGTTATTATGATAAACACATGCAAAATATTTGGAAATCTACAGTAACACATTTGGAGGGACAATAAATGAAGAGCTGAAAGCATCACAGGGGACATTGACATGTAGAGATGTACTTGGTTGACCAGTAAGAGCCCCTGACCATGACAGGTTCTTTCAGCGAAGTTCAGAATATTAATCTTTGCATGCATTGCTGGGAGCAGGGCACAGCTTCTCCTGCCCTGGTACCCAGGCTAGAAGCCTGCAAAGCTGACTGTGAGTCAGCTTTGTCAGTCAGTTTGTCTCACAGACTACCTCCCTATGCAGGTGTTGCATTTTCCTCTGAAAAAGCTGAAAAGTCCAGCCCTGGTCTTGATATAGGTCCCACAAGGTTAATTTATTGTTCAATTAAAGAGTTGAAAACACCAACTGTCTTCCAAAAGGCTTCAATGGTCATCTACTAATTCTTAGCACAGTTACCTATTTTCATTTTTCTAAGAAAAATACATAAATACATAATTCCTATGCTAGTTTCTGGCAGTATGTGTATGACTCACCAGGCACTGCTAAATTCCTTTCTCAACCAGATGAACACTTATTGTACATTTACTTTTTTTATATGTTCACAAGGGTGTTTTAATCTGCATACCCAAATTAATCCTAAAATATTTATAATAAGATTATCTCTCTCAAATTCAGCTTTTCAAAACTACAACATGTAGCAGGGTTGTCTAGACTCCTTCCTAAGTAATAAAGACAGCTATCTTTGGATTATGCCCCTTCTCATCTTATGCTACTATGAGTGCCAAAAATAGTTGAAATTATTTATCATCTGAGGACATTTCCATTTACTGACTGCAGGGAAACCCTGGGCAATAGCATAACACCATCAAACATTTTGTCTTCAGTATGAAAACTGTCTTTAAAAGACCCTGTCCATCACTGTCCACTCCAGACACACATTTATTTCCATGTATAATTGCCAGAGCTAGAGAGAACTGCTCTGGGTCAAGCATGGCTGTTCAATGGGTGAAAGAAGGTTTTGCTAAGCCTTTTGCAGGGATATTACAGCTCCAGTAGCAACTATTCTGTCAACACAGAAACAGAGCTGAGAGGAATAGAATCACCTTAAGTTAGAGCCACAATTCATTTTAACTAACTCATTTGTAAGAATGTATCTTTCAGTCGGATGAAATGAAATGACATTCATATTGCTGAGTGTACCGTTGCCATGGTTTCGGATTAGTACTTCCCAATTCAGGGTCCCCACTGAGATTCTCCCAAACCAGATGCTGCTCACCAGCTCCTTTCCCCCACCTGCCCTCCCCCCTCCTGCTCTGAGGATGGAGCTGAGAATTGGAGGCACAAAAGCTGCAAATCACGGGTTGAGATAAGAACAATTTACTGGGAACAGAAATGAGATAAGAAAACGAACTGTAATTGCAACAATATTAATAACAAAAGGTATAAGACAAAGAAAAGATTTACATGGAAAACGGAGACAGATACTGACCAACTCTCCCCCACCATGCCGCTATTTCTCCCACCAGAAGGGAGAGTCCTTCTTTCCCCACCCCAGCAAAGATATAAAGTGGTATTGAGTAGCATTGTGAATTTGGCCGTGCCCCATCCCACTGATTTGGGCTGAAACCAGGACAATAGGTTGTAGCCATGATATTTTAGTGAAAAGTCCTCTGCTGGGATTTTTCCTGCAATAGGGAATATAATTTAATAGCTTTTTAAAAAGCATCTTCTGTTTTTAAACTAAAAATTGTAAAGTTAGCAGCATTTTTTAAATGGTTAAGAAATCCAGAAGGAAAGGTTTTTTCCTTCCTTGACACCTTAAATTTTTATGACTTTTCACATATGTCGATGTAGCAACCTCAGAATTCTGTAAGATTAAAGCTAATATAATCAGCAGGACCAAAAGAAATGAAGAACAGAAGCTCTTCAGTTACAGAGGAGGAAGGGAGAAGTGGACAGGGATCAAAGTGCAATAATTTTTAATGGATTAGCAAATAAATTATAATACAAAAGCTTTTTAGAACTGACAATTGAAAGAGGAACTGCAGAAGTCTGTAAAGTTATAATTGGTTCATCAAATGAAATCAGATAGTAAAATATTGGGTGTCACAACCTTTTCTAAAGACTAGCTCTTAAACAGACACTTTTTATAGGATTCATTTTCTGATGAGATGAGATTCATTTCACCTAACTTTAAATATCTACTTTGTAGCTTTCTGCATCTGAGATAGTCTCCCTAACATCCCTTTATATCATTGATAAAAATGACAATTTAGAGTCCAATTAATTTGATTTATTTTGGTTGCCTACTTTGACATGAGATGAATAACATGCAAGAAGAATATTTTTTCCTCCACAGATTAAAAAAAAGTCTGTGGAGAGCAAGGTCAGCTATTTATACTTACATTGTAGAGCTCTGAGTTTGGATAAATTCATTTACATGGTTGACAGAATATCATCTTCATAAACCTTATTTATTTCAGTTATTGGAATCACTTAGGTGAAAAATGTCTTATCTGGAGGTAAATGGTAATATTGGAAAGAAAAGGGTAAAAGGACATGAAAAGCTTTTCCTTGAGTTTGTGGCTTACTTTTCAAGACAATTTGAATTTAATATATTTGTGCTCTTATTCAAAATTAATTGCAAAAGTTCTCTAAAAGTCACTAAAAGTCTGTGTATTTATTTACCAGATTTCATTTCCTGGATAAAGTGAACAGGTTCCATATATGAGGGAGGTAATCCTCGCAGAGAGGTGTCAGAGCTTCAAAAGGCAGTGAGAACTGCAAGAAGACAGTGGAGGGATGATATCTTTTTTAGGTAATCTAATGTAGTTGGAAACAGCAGACAAAGCTCCAGCACATCATCTTGCCAAATGTCTGCCTTTTTTTGTTTGTGTTGTGTCATCTCTGCTAGAGGACAAGGTCTTAAGTAAGAGCTTGAGATATTGAGCACACAATTCTTTTATTTGCTTACACAGAGAAAACAATTGTGATCACAGGGAAGCAATTTTCTCGTGAACAATATTTTGGGCACTCTTCATTTATACATGTGGGGGACTTGTGTATTTTTGAGGGCAGCATTTTTGTGTTTTTTATTTCACAAATTAAGCATCTGTCTCTTTGAGTTCTCTTTGGAGTAAAAAAGGTTAGTGGTTTAGCAAACATAATTTGGACATCAAGATCACACAGATTTCAAAACTTCCTCATACAATATGCTTTTTTAGACCTTGTGGCTCCCTCAGACAATTCAAGTACGTAATTTATTGATATAAATATCTACATGACATGACAAAGTGCTCTATGAAGTTTACATAATCACATTGAGAAACTACATCTACCCTCAGAAAATAAGAGTAGCTGCAATGAGCTATCAGAAGGAAGATTGTAGTGAGTGTTTCTCCATTTTTATCAAAAGATGTTGTGTTTTATTTGTATTCTTTCATATATGTTTAATTCAGTTTCTTCACAAAGGAAAAATCCTGAGGTGCTTTTCCATGGAAACCAATGGGACTTCGATGTTTGCTGCACATGTCAGTACTGCACAGAATTTTGTAGTGCCAGAATCAATCCATAGGTTTTTGGGCCCTTGAGGATAGTCACAGAATGATGCATCTCATTGCTGCAGCTCCCAGTGACCTGTTCTGGTTCTGTCTCCTGATTATCTCCCTAAAAATCTGCGGATGGCTGCTTCACCTCTTCAGTCACCAGGTATGGGTTCCTGTGTGCAATCCCACCCTACCACACCCAGCTTCCTCTCGGCATGGTGAGGTCCTCCCTTGCCTAGGAACATGACCCCTGTGTGCAGCCTTGAGAGGGAAACTGAAGAATTGCCACTCCTTGAGCCAGGGGTAATTGTGGTAATTCTTAATGCAGACTACTTTTGTGGCAGTTACTTCTCTCATGTTCTTAACTCTAAAATTCCAGTTGGATCAGGAATTTGAATGTGGTTCTGCTTTTTTATTAATCTTTGGTATTTTTCGGACTGGTACATTGCTGTTGTAGCTTTCCTCCATCTGTATATTATCTCTCAATAAAAGTGTACATTTGCGTGAGCCTGGTGTAAAATGTCTTAAATTTTCTAGAAGTAAATTTTCTAGAAAAATCAAGCTATTAACATTCACAGCAAAGGAAAAAAAAAGGTTTTTTATTGCCCAATCTTCAATTAGAATAAAGGTTAAATCAAGTTCAATCTTCTTCCTTTTCTACGCAAATGCAACAGAAAATTCCTTTTAATTTCTGTATATACAGCATGAGTAAAGCTTTCTATTGATTTTTTCAAGATCTTTAATCACGTTCAAGAAGAAACCTGGGAGGAATTTTTATTCTTTTTACATTTAATCCCTAAGTCTATTAATTTCCAGTAGAATGAACAGAACTCTGTAAAATCATTTATTTAATATCAGTGACTTCTCTGACTAGCACCAAGTAACAATAAAAGGACTTGTCAATGCAAAACTAGCAGAAGCTCCCAGTCCCCAGAGTAGTGATTCACAGATGGTAAGAGTGACTGGGAGCTGGCTTGAAAGAGAGGGAATGACTGAAAATAGTTCAAATACTCCAAAATATTCGATGAAGATCAGGACAAAGCTAATACAAATCATCTAATTATCTGGAGAAAGGGCAAAAAAATAGCGTGTGCTGAAAATTTTTTGATTTTATATAGAAAGTTTAAATTCTGAAGGTACAAGAAAAAGGAGCATCTGTAAGAAAGGTTACTTTAAAAAATATTTGCATCATGTTAATGTGTAACATCACTATTTTAGAAAATAGGATAGAAAATAAAGGGTTCTCATAATTTCCGTGTCTCAAAGTAATATTTCTGCAGTAAAAAAGTAATTCAGAGGAAATTTAGGGGTGTGTTCTCATGAAGCTTAAGTTTAGTTAAGTAGTAGGAGAAACATCATGCAACTTGGATGACAAAAAAGACAATTTATAACTATTTTCACATGAAAACAAGACCAAACAAAAAATTCAGCTGCTATTCTTGTAAGAAAATTTCACACCAGGAATATTTTGTGTCCCTTAAAAAGAAAGCAAATCAAGTGTTTCATGAAAGTAAATAAAGTTGCAGTAGTGAAAATATGTGTTCTTTCTGCAGCTCGAATAATATTGAAAAGTGAAATTAATTAGATGTATTTATTACACATAATAAAAGACTTCAGATTAGTCAATCTAGTGATTACCGCTGCAAAAAGAATCATGTAAGCAAATATACTCAGCAGTTTGTTTGGAAATACGAATTTATGATTCAAAGAGTATTGTGCTCTCATTCACCAGTGGAAATTTTTCTCCATGTCTGCAGCTTGTAGGAGCCGTTATGTGGTGATATTTACCACACCTAGTATTTACTATGATTCCAATACTTAGAGAGGAAATTCTGGTAAATTTTTTAGGAGTGATAAACACAGAGTGCACCTGCTGTTCTTTCCTATATCTGGCTTTCTCAACTTTTGATACAAGCATAGAAAAAAATACACTGCTATGGTAGCAGGAGCTATTCTTAGCTAGTCAGCACAATCTGCAGAAACAGACTGATTCACTTTGATTGCCACTCAGCAGGGCTTAAGGTAGAAGTCATATGTAAATAGATGGGCTAGAAATGGATGCCTGTATTCATTAATCTTTCATTAGATTCAATCTCAAAATTACCCAAAGGTTTTACAAGGACTTTTAAAACTCTAATTTGGCCCCTGGCCTTTAAGCAAAATGAAAGCTATTGATTGATGTTCTGGCCAGGATGCAAATGAGCCCATCATTTCCTGAATCAGGCTTTATTAGTTTAGATGCACTTTCATATATCTGAACAGGAAAGATGCTTGGACATGAAAATTTTTATAAAGCTTCATAGTAAGGTTAATATTGTGTTCAATTATCTAATTAGGTCTTAGTAAAAGCAAAGTCTTATTCTATTATTTCTAGAAATTTACAAAAATTTACTTTGCTGTACTTTAAAATGAGAAAAAGCACAACAGTAATTTAAAGACAGGAAAACACATATTCTCCAAATTGAATTTTAAAATACTACTTCTCTGTGTTACTCAAGCCTGAAAATCACAGATATCTGGATATAGATCTTACATTCATATTCTTTATGGAATGATCCATACTTCTAAAGTGAATTTTGCTGTGCTCTCTACCATAAGAGAAGGAAGTGTCTTCAAATTTGAAGCAGCAATACATTATCTAGCTATTTCCTGTGTTGAAGTGCTAGAATTAATTTTTTTCTGGGAGAACTTAGTGTTCCTTTTTCTTTGCTCCCTTTTAATAGCCTAGCAGTAAAAAGACCTTAAGAATCAGATCCGTATTCTGAGTTCCTTTCAGTATGAATAGCTCTAACTTTCCTTTTCTAGGGACTGCTCAACCATCAGTTTCCAGAGCAATCTCATCATCAGTCCACTACGGTGGAGAGAGGAGTGCCAGAGAATCAAGTAAAAGACAGTTTTAACTCCAGCTAAAAGAAGGAAAGTCAACCTGCATGACATTTATTTATCAACGCTGGACAAAAAGTGACAGAAATGGTCATAAGCATGGATATTGCAGCCTTTACATCTTTTGTCTCATCTGAATATCCCGGACACCAAAGAAGAACTAGAGAGCCCCTGGGTGAATGTTCTTTCTCATACTGTGACTCTCAGGATCTTGGCTGCATGGAGACTCAGCTAGGAAAGAGAAGGTGAGATTAGGAGAATTCAGTATCAAAGGTCATACTTGGAAAAGCTGTTTCAGGAACCCTAAATTCAGATATTCACATCTTGAACGAATATACTAATACTTCAGATCATAGTAGTAATCAGGACCATAACCAAATTCCAGGTATTCTCAGTAACTTCCTTTGCACAGAACAGTTCAGTTGGATTGTGGGGAAGCTGAAGGTTGACTCAATACGTGTGTCAATATGCTCTGAGAAATTATACAAATTAGTGCTGTGTCTGCTAGAGAGAATCACAGAGAGCACAGTTTTGGTTACGGGAAAGCCTTCTGCAGGGAGAAAGTACTGCTAGTACCCGTAGGCACTGCCTGTATTAGATCCAGTGATTTACTGATGTGGCAGAAGAAGAAAAGCAGAAAAACCTGGCTCATGTCAGTATTTACAACACTGGTCAAAGACATGGCTTTCAGCTGCAGCCAGTATTACCATTAAGTCCTGCAAGAACATAATGAATCCATGAAATAAAAAAGGCATTGAATAAAAAAGCAAGAACAGCAAAGAGGACATCCACAATGGACATTTTTAAGTCACAGACATATCATTGGGTCAACTCTTGGCAGGTCAAACTCAACCATATTAAGCATCTGTTAAAGGCCATAAGAGTTCCTGAACATATTATACCTCTGGTCCAAAGAAAGGGCATTTATCTTTGTCTGAAGTGCATTTTCACATGCCCGCCTTACAGAGGCCACGTGCTTTCAGTCAATACCACTCAGCTTGCTCTAGCCTGGAACCCCATGTGTCTCTTCTGTCAGGTGTTGACAGGTACTGATTATTTAGGAATCATAGACAAGCAAACAACGAGTGAAATTTTTAAATAAATCTTCTAAGACAAAGAAGAAGAAGAATAATACGAATTTGTGGAAAGGGCCAGTAGGTAATACAAGAAGTTCAACAAAGATAAATGCAAGTGCCAGTCTCTGGGAAGGCAATGGCCTGTGTCACTTTCAATGAAACAGGCTGGGGAGTGATGACTGGGGAGCAGATGTGCAAAAAGCAGTCCTGGGGGTCCTGGTGGGAAGCAAGATGAGTGTGAAAAAGCAGTGACTTGGCAGAAAAAGGCCTCCCAGGCTATCTTAACAGAAGCAGAACCAGTACACGGAGAAAAGGGATTAGCCTTCTATTCAGCGTTCTCTAGAGTATCATGTCCATTTTGAGTCCCCCTATACAAAACAGTCATTGAGAAATTGAACCATTCAACGTGAGGTTGTGAAGATGTTGGGGTTCTGGAGTATTTGTTCTGTGAAGAGAGGCTGAGGAAGCTGGGCTTGTCCATAGAGGGAAAGCAATGGCTTTGGGCAGACCAGAGTAGACCCCAACTCCTAACAGCAGGTTAGCAGGAGCATGGTGTGAGGCATACTGGGGCATGGCAGGAAGACAGAAGACATGAGCATAAATTGAAGCAAGAGCTGTTCAGAGCAGATGGAATTTTTTTTTCCCAGGAGGATGATCCAACCCTTGAAGAAGTTCACTCTTGGAGATGTTGAAGACACAACTGCATAAAACCATAAGCATCTGTGTTTGACCTCAATATGATCCTGCTTTGAGCAGAACCTTGGACTGGAGACCTGCTGTAGTCCTATCCAACCTGACCTATCCTGTGATGGTAATTTCACAGAGGAGAGAGGACAATCATAAAAGGGATCTTAAAAGTGGTTATACTTTGTTATGAATGTAGAAAATACAACTTTGCCTCCAATAATTAAAGCACAAGTTGTTTTACTGACCATCCGGCCATGGGAGTGTCAGACATTATCCACAGCAAATTTTGCAAAATAACATACAGCTTGGAACATTTAAATCTACAAGGAGGAAAGAAAAAATGAGAAGTAACAACTGACATATATTTTTTTTTACATAAGGAAAAATAAATTCTAATAATATTTTCATTGAAATATACTGTGGATAACTTACTACACTCTCTGTGTCAATGAGGTTTTGACATTTATCTGATAGACTACTTGGTTTTGGGGTAGAAAAATATAGAATATTTCCCACAGAAATAAGTCTATTATGACCAGTGTTAGGCAGCTTTCATTGGAAGTGATGATATGTTTCCCAAAGTAGAAAGCAGAAATTAAATACAAAGACCTTGTTATGAGAATGGCTTAGTTATCACTTGGAAGACAACCCCAAATCAGACCAGGGAATAAGGAGCAACATATTTTTTATCTAATGCAGTAACTTACCCCAGTTTACTTTGGGTCAATGTTTTTATATTTTTGCCTGAAAAAGAGAATGTTTTACTTTTCAGAGTTCAGTTGTTAAAAATAAAGTTAGCTGAAGCTAGACAGTATTTTACAAGAAGAGCTTTTATTGAAACCAGTTTTCTGCTGAAAAAAGTCTGATTGAAAACTTCAATTCTTTTAAATACCTGGTTGAGGCTTCAGGTTCTTAAAAAGCTCCAAGGATGTGATACATGCAGGCAACAAAACTTCAGTGTATTTTAATTTGTTTTCTATTAATATATTTTTAAATCTATGAACATTCAGTTCACTAAAAACCAGTATTTTCTAAACTTACACAGAAACAAGAAAGATCTTGATTCAGTTCTTCAAATGGATTTCTGCTTGAAAATACTAAGAGAAAACTGCAGAGCTGGAATAATATAAATCAGAGCAATTATTCCTGCTGCTATTCCAAAAAAGTATACACTTAGAATCACTGTAATTTAGTAAACAAAACATGCACTAGATGACACAGGGGAGCACAAAATACAATAAGGGCTGATAACATATTGCTGGTGATATTAAAATGCCTGTAATAGTCTGTCTTCAATGCTGAAAATAAAGGAGTTCACAAGGAACAACAAAAAAGAGCCAAAGTTTGTGATGCATTAAGAATAACACTGGACTTAACTCTCTTTGTGTGTATTAAAATAACCAAGTGCAAAATATCTTCATAACATGATGCACTTTTTTTTTTGCCAGAGATATGTTTGCTATCCAGGGATCACTTGTCCTTTCTTTTGATGTCACTAGAGTATTATTTAACAGACAACTTACCTGAAGTTAGATGGATTTTGAAAATTTTTGTCACATGACTTTAATCTTCTTTGGATGAAAAAATGTTCTGCTGAGCAATTAAAAACATCAGAGTGGTGGTCTGATTCTGACCTACTCTAAATGCTAATGAGATCTAAACTGCTGCCATGAACTTCAGAGAAGGAAAAAGCCTAAAGAGACATATATATTGCTCATGAGACTGTTGCTCTTTAACCCTCAGGTCTTACTACAATGAAAAATCACATCCAAGGACATTGACTGTTTCTCATCACAGTCATCAGATTTCCTCAGAGAGGGTGGCAGAAGCTGGTAGAGTTGGTTCCTGTCCTGTACCTGTCCTGTGGATAGCTTTGTGTTGCAGAGCTTTTAAGCTGGCATCCTTCTACAGTACTCAAAATTCATTTTGGCTCCTGGGTGTGTTTTTCTGTTAATCAGCTGCCAATCCATTGTATAAGTCTTTCCAGAGTATTTTTTAAAAGTTTCCAGTCTAGCAAAGCAAGGCTGTATAGGCTATTTCCAGACTTGCTGTCTCAGTTGTCTTGGCAGGATCCCAAGCTGTGGACATTGAGGGCAGAAAGCCTGCTCACAAAGGGGAGCTGGGGGAGGAGGAGGGGAAAACTGAAATGTGAGTGCAGAAGAAGGAGCAAAGTTCAGAGAAGTGGTCATAACCTTGAAAATGGGTAAGACCATGTGGAAACAGGATGGAGCAAAGGAGTTTGGGATAGTCAGTAGCCAAGGAAGGATTTTGCAAGCTGCTAGTTCACCCTTCCTTCTCAGTGGCATCCTAAAGTGAAAGGGGTAATGCCACCATCTCCTTTAGCTAAGGATGCTAACCCTTCCTTGGCAGGCAATTCTAGAGACAAGCTAAAGGGAGCAAAGAGACCATTGCTTCCAGTGGCAGAAAATTTAGCAATCTGCTGGATAGATATGTGAAATGCTTGTGCAAAATACACTTCTGAGACTGAAGCAATAAATTTTTGCTTAAATAACTCTGTTAAAAAGTTCTTTTTAGGGTCACTCAAAAAACATAGGGTGACAGACAGCTGCCACTTACCCTTGCATCTTTTGGCCTTTGTATTATTAACAGGTTAGTGTGGGGGTTTTGTTTTTTAATCTTTTTAAGGAAGTGGATTCTTCTCCCTTCAAGAATCAGAGGCACATTCTCTAACACATAACTGCACATGCATCCTTAGGAACAGAAACTACACTGACTGCATATACCACAGAATATAAAACTTGGATAAGTGAGGCATAGTCAAATTCTGAATGTTCCTCACAGGTCTAAATGTTAATACAATAAGATTTGTTATTTTCATGTTCACATAAGAAAAAATGTAATTTCAAATGTTCTGTAAAAAAGAATAACTTTAAAGCTAGGACAGAATTTGCAATATTTCAGGTTTTAAACAGGCCTGCAGTGTGGGTAGTGCCATGTCAGGGTAGGTGCAGAGAGATCACAGAGGGAAGTGCAAATCTGCTTTAGTGCATTTAGAATTTAGAGATGTGTCAAGAGATCTCTGTCCAGTTCAAACAAACCTGCATTTACACACATGTAAGGTCCCATACTTTTGGGGAGGTCTTTGCATATGACCCTACAGTTATTAGTTTGGGTTTTTATTTTAAATAACTAAATCAAAGAAGATCCACCATACATTGTGCTTAAGCAAAAGTATTCAATATTGCAGAAAGGAAAGTTGCACAGACAGGAAGGCTTTTCTAAATGAAGGAAAAGCAAACCTCTTATAATTGCATTTAATTTATAACATAGAGCTGTATTCTAAGCGATAATTAATACTACCCATAGAACATCAATTAGTTGCACAAATTAATGGGTTCAGCAAAATTAAAGATCTTTTTCCAACACACATTGAATATCCCTGCTTCTTTCTGTAGCAAATGTTTAAATATTTAATGTACAAATTATTTTGAAGTTTTTGTTGTTATTATTTGACACACGTTTTTGTTAGGCCTCTGTCTAAAGAAACAGTGTGTACCCTTCTGTCTACTCTCTAGGTAGCAGTGCAGTGCCTGTTTCATTTGACTGATCCTATCACAGCTGATTTTCATCTGCCACACCTGGGTAAATCTCAGCAGCAGTTGTTGCGTTCAGTCAGAGATGTCAACTGGAAAGTAATCTTTTGATCTGTGCTTGAAGTGGAACAAAGCACGTGTCCTGTGAGGAGTGGCTGAGCGAGCTGAGGGTCCTCAGCCTGGAGAAGAGGAGCCTCAAGGGAGACTTTATCACACTCTGCAAGTGCAGAAAGGAGGGCCCAGCCTCATCCCCCAGGCACCGAGTGACAGGACAAGACACAGCCTCAAGCTGCACCAGGGGAGGTTTAGACTGAAGAAATTAGGTTTGGGAAGAAATTCTCCCCAAAAAGGTTGATTAGATGTTGGAATGGGCTGCCCATGGAGGTTGTAAAGTCACTGTCTCCAGTGGTGTTTAAGGAAAGACTGGACATGGCACTCACTGCCATGGTTTTGCTGTCATGGTGCTGTTAGGTCATAGGTAGGACTCCGTGATCTCAGAGGTCTTTCCTGACCTAATTGATTTGGTGATTCTGTGAAAAAATAAAAGTTGGGAGCGATTTTTTTTTCTTTTTCAGAATATTCATAAGAGAATTGAGAAACGTTAATTTTTTTTTTTTCCTAATTACTTGAAAAATAGTCCAGGAGTAATTAATCAGAATTCTTTTGTGAATATCAACATTCAAAATTTCTATATTTTTGGTTATTTACACAACTCACAGGATAATGTCTTTTGTGATAGATAGATCTGTATAATCAAGCCTCAAAAATTAAGGTATAGGAATGAATAGAAATAATAAATATGTTTCAGCAAACATGTTAGCTTAAGTTTCTTTTTTTTTTCAAACTTTCCATTTTAGAAAGCTTGCTACCTTTATTTTAATCTTTTTTAAATGGGCGTAAAAGGATGCAAACACAGTTGAAGTGACATTTTCCTGACTCAGTATTTGCAGGATACAGGGAACACTCACAGAATTGATGATGCTGTGAATGACTCTGCCAGCAAAACACATTTCATTGTCTTCTCAAAAGCTATGTGTATGTTTAGACACCAGCAAAACAGCAAAGTTCCCTTTACAGTGGGCTAAATTCACAAGACAGAAACATGCCTTATGAATAGTTCTTATTTTGGCTGGGATAGAGTTAATTTTGTTCCTAGTGGCTGGTACACTGCTGTGTTTTGGATTTGGTATGAGAATAATGATAACACACTGATATTGATGTTTTGGCTGTTGCTGAGTAGTGCTGACCCTAAGTCAAGGACTTTTCAGTGTCCTATGCTCTGCCAGTGAGGAGGTGCACAAGCAGCTGGGAGGGAGCTGGGACAGCTGACCTAAACTGGTCAAAGTGTGTATTCCATACCATAAAATGTCAAACCCAGTATTTAAACTGGGGGGAGTTGGCCAGGAGGGGCCAATACTGCTCAAGCCAGGCTGGGTCTCAGTCAGATGGTGAACAACTGTATTGGGCATCACTTGTTTTTCCTGGGTTTTATTCCCCTCTGGTTTTGCTCTGTCCCTTTTATTTGATATAATTTTTATTACTAATAATAATTATAATAATTATTTCAATTATTAAACTATTTCAATTAATAAATTATTATCTTAACCCATGTCTTTCACCTTTTTTTTCCAGTTCTCCTCCCCATCCCACTGAGACAGGTATGAGTGAGCAGCTGCATGGTACTTAGTTGTTAAGCATCTCTCTATCACCATTAAAAATATTTTCTGTTCATTCTTATTTCTACTCTGACTATGTGTTTATATGGGTTTTCTGTGCTTTTGATATATAAGTGTCAAAGCTGCTTCATTTCCTCCTGAGCTGTAGAACTGGGAATTGCCATGAAATATCCGTCATTCTGTAGTGGTACCAAGGATCTTGGCCTTGAAAACTCTGTTTTTCATTCTTTCTAAAAGAGAATATGCATTTTTCTGTAAAGAACATACAGAGTTTTTCAAAAATAGGACCAGAGCCCAAATAAACAGTGTTTCTTTTGCTTCAGCATTACAGCCTGCTGCCGTGAATTTACATTTCTACTGGACACCCAAGACTGCAAAGAATGCAGAGTTTCACATCACGTGTCCTTGGTTTTGGCTTCAAGTGCAACTTGGTATTAATTAAAGATTCCTGTCATGATCCTTAACAGGGAGAAAAAAATATTTTGTATATAGTCAGAAGTGAATGGATAGAAAGAGTAATAAATATAAGAAATACCAAATATACAGAAAAAATATTACTCTGCTCCCCCAAAAAAAGGAATAAACATACTTACTTCCTTCTGTGGTTATTAGGGGGAAACAAAGGAAAAAAAAGGCATTTTGTTGACAAATATTTTTGCTTTTTGACACCATGGGTGATTTGTAAAATATACAGCTTTCATGATGTCTAAGACAGTTACACAAGTTTTTGAAAGAACTAATTTCTGTCATAGAAATAAGTCACAATATGTACCATTTATGCTGTTTTAAGCAAATCTCAACCAAGTAACAGACTACATTTAGAATTATTGATCACATTTTGGAGAAATAGATGCAATTAAGACTTTTTTTGTATATATCATGAAAAGGCAGAAAAGGAGTATTATATGGCCATGGACAATGTTAGTTGAAGGGAACATCAGTGGTTTAGACAAAAGCTATATGTGACTAATAGACTAAGTTCTGGTTTTAGAGATAATGACAATCCTCTCATCAGGAAAATTTTATTTTATTGCAAGTATGAATTAAATATCCAAACCAAAGTTTTTTAGAAATTTGGGTTTTCCAAGGTATCCATGCAAATGCAAAAAAAACCAAAAGTAGCATAATTCTGCAATTCTCTAATGTCCAAATGCAAAATTGCTGCTCTGACAGTTTTTCTGCTCTGTCTACTAGCTATATCGGGTCAGAAACCTCAGGTTCTCTTTTTGACAAAGGCTTTGCTTAAACTAGCATTTGCACATATATTTTGATATAATCTCTATGTCTGACTGAAATATTATTACAGTTTTTAAGTCTGGGTATGAAATTCAAGTACAAGCAAGTTTATGTATGCAGGAGCAAAAATATATAAAGTCTGGGTAAACAATTTCTTTCTATATTTGACTGAGAGTTAAGCAGGTGTTCTTTTCCACATTTGAAGAAACGTAAACTTGCTGCCAATAGCAGAATACTTTATCATTGAGTACTATAAACACAAATACTTCCTAGATGATTGATCTGTAAGGGTGATGTTAATTAATGCATCTCCTGTATTTTTAATTGCAATTTTCTTTTCCTGCACAGTCCCTAATTACGCCATGGGCTGGTTCTGGCTGGGATAGAGTTAATCTTCTCAACAGGAGCTGGTTATGGTGCTGTGTTTGGGAATTGGTCTGGAAACTGTTGGTGGCAAAGAGATGTTTTGGCTACTGCGTAGCAGTGCTTATATGGAGTCAAAGATTTTTCTGCTTCTCACATTATCCCACCAGCAAGAAGGCTGGGAAGGCACAAGCTGGGAAGGGACACAGTCAGGACAGCTGATGCCAAATGACCCAAGGCATATTCCAAACCATATGGCATCATTCATCAGGATATAAAGATGGGGGAAGAAGAAGGAAGAAAGGGATGTTTCGAGTGATCACATTTGTCTTCCCAAGTTGCTGCCACATATGATGGGGCCCTGCTCTCCTGGAGATGGCTGAACACCTGCCTGCCCTTGGGAAGTGGTGAATGAATTCCTTATTTTTCTTTATTTGTGTGGCTTTTGCTGTCCCAATTCAACTGGTTTTTGTCTCAATCCATGAGTTTTGTCATTTTTGCTTTTTTGACTCTCTCCCTCATCCCACCACATAGAAGTGAGCAAGCTTGGTGTGGGGCTTGGCTGGCGGCTGGGGTTAAACCATGACATCCAGGGAAATTATTCAGAGCTACAGAAAAGTTGCCTTCTCCCTTCAGGCAGAAATACCAGGGAGGGATAAATTCTTTGCATCACAGAGCTACCTCACTCCTAGTGATTGTTTCAGGCCTGAATATGCACTAATAAGAATATAGTGAGCACCAAATGAGGAATAAAGGAGTAAATAAATCCATTTTCTACTTTCTCTTCTGAAGAAAACATGTAGATATATCATACATAGTATAGCATGTTGAATTTTTGTGCTTTTTAAAAATTATTTAAAGTTTTGTTTTGTTTTGTTTTGTTTTTATTCTGCACCTGCTACAATGGAAGTAAAAGAATCTTCCTATGTAATTTTAGTACATATTAAATAAGAAGCAAAAACAAACTTATTTTTAACAATCTATTGAAAATCATCTTTAAGAGCATTTGGGTTTTGTTTTTAAACCCTTTTAGTTATTTTTATGATAGCCACTGGTGTATGTACATCCAGGAAAATATGTGCTAATAGAAGAGATAAATTCTTACCTTAATATAGACAGGTGACAAAGCAAACAAAATACTGTCTTTACTGCTGCCTGATAAATTCCACCATAGTATTACTATTTATTCTTAAAGAAGAAATTTGCCTCCTGTATGAGTTTTCTTTTCCACTTGTGGGCCACTTGTAGGTTTCATGGACATCTTGCCAGTGCAAGATGTTCATGAAACCTACAAATTTCATCTGGAAAAATTAAATTAAGAACTGATATTTCTCACATAAAAAATAAGTTTTATAAGGCTCTTTTAAAATGTCTTATGAAGGAAGAGCTGATAATATAAATGTATGTTTCATTTGTGTTTTATAGCCATATAACTTCTCTCACTGAGCTGAAGGGTAATTAAGCTGGGTTCAAGTAAAACCTTTACTAAAGGTCAGACTGTCTGGGCTGGCACTGTTTACATCACAAAATTATGGGGCCAAGTGAGAAAACATGTAATGATGAGGAAATTTATATCATATATATGCCTTTCTAACATGTACACATTAAAAAGGCATTGTTGTTTTAGGGTTGCTAGAAAGGTCATTTGTGTTCCTCTGAAACACTTGTCTTACTAGAGAAAAGATGATCTAGTACTAGGTCTGCCAAGTGCTAATGTTGGGAGTGTAAGTAACTGCTTCATTTCTGGGGGGGTGGGCAATGAATTTTTCTTCAAAAAAGTCTTTGGATTCTACTTTTGTTTCTCTGTAATAATTCCACTGTTCCATAAATAAAGTGTTTGGATTTAATTATAACTCATATTGCTGCAATGAGCAAGGTGTGTTTTAAATAAAGAGCCTTACACAAGGATAATGGCATGTGATTCAATTTACCTTTAAAAAAATTATTTGTTGTTTCTGGTATAAATCTCAGTTTGCTCTAGGATAGTATTGTGAATTATTCAAAGAGCATCTTATCTTAGAGAAAAACCTAAATTCACGCCAGAAAAAAATCAATTCTTTATAAAGACACTAACAGCAAAATACATTATTAATTACTTTTTTATTGTGACAGTTCAGGAAAAAAAAAAAACAACAAAACTCTCACACACCTAACGTTCTGGGATTCATTTTTTTTCCTTGTAGATCAAGAACATGATTAGATGCAGCTCTTGAAGTCTCATTGGGTGCTGGGGGCTGGTGCACTGTCACTGTCTAGACGCAGCTCCTGAGGAGCTGGGAGTCCCTCCCTGAGCAGAGCACGAGGGGGATGCTGCTGCCATGCCAAACCCTGGCCTCTTTCCTGCCTAAATGCTCTGCGCTCTCTCAGCCTAATTGTACTTGAAGCAGTGAAACTGATGTGTTCCATGTGACATGTGCAAGGAGCTAATTGAATTTTTTGGATGAAATTTCTCTAATCACTGAACAGATATGCAGGGATTTATTTTCTTCTCTTCTTTCTTTGTAACATTTAATGACATGTAACCATATGGTCATTTTTCTTGGGTTTGAGTATCTAATGATCAAATTCCACTGCTGCTATTTGGCTAACAGCTAAAAAGTCTAAAATAAATGTGTGACCTTGACATTCAGAGACCTACTGCAAATGCAGATGAAAGGGCTGGAAGAATATATCTCCAATCTTTTTTTTTTCTTTTCCCCAATAATACAGAGAAGGTTTCTATTGACTGAGAGTCAAAAAGAGATGACATCTTTCTTGTCTAGGTTTCTACAATAACTTTTACTAAGTGAATGCAGCAGAAGGAAGAAGTGTAAGAGTATTAGGAAGAGGACAAAGGATATTGCTTTCTAAAATTGCATTGATTGTTAAAATTACCTGCTCCATTGCTAGCAATATGCATTTTGACAAGCACCATAACTGCTTGCCAACTGTTTAAAACCAGTCAGAAATACAGCTCAAATAGTACTCAAACTAGTTTGGAAAATTAAAAAGGAATTTTATGTGGCTTTGTTTGTTGGGGGCAGGCAGTAAAGGAAACAGACCCTGAGACAGAAAGGGTATTTGGGTGGGGTTGTCCTATATTTTCCCAAGCAGGAAGAGGAGTTCAGGAGGCAAAGACATGAGACAGGACAAGGTGAGGATGGCATGGAAAAAGGGAAATCTGGGACACGCTGTGAAAGCCAGTGCATGCTAGGAATGAAGAGTTTGTGTGTGTGTGTATGTGTGTCTTTGTGTGTGTAAAATCTGTCTTCCTTCATGAAAACAAAGCCAATAAAAGTCCTTGCCTCTCCAGCTGTCTCACGGATTCTGTACATACTTTCCCAAGGAAACTGGGAGTCTTTGCATACCTTCCTTTTACAGGAAACAAGATCTGATGGATCCCCTTGCCACTGCAGGCATCCAAAGTTCTCTCCCTTCTCCGTCTGATCTCAGTGGCCAGTGGTGTGATCTCAGTTTAGTGGTCCTTCTCTCTTCAGGCAAAGATGCACGTGGGGAAAGGGAAGGAAGAGAAAAGGGAGGGCTGAACATTTCCATTGAGCCTTGGGTGTTCTCAGGGGGCAGGGGCTGCAGGATCTAGGGTCTCTGATACACTAAAACTGCCTAAGCCCTTCTCTCTGTTACTGTCTTAATGATAGCTATGACACAACTACATGATGTAAACAACCACAAAGCCTCGCTGTGTCAGCTGCTAACAACTGACAGGATCACAGACTGTAAGCACTAACCCCAGGCAGGGAGAATGAGGACCCACCAAAGAGAATGAAGCCATTTACACCCCTCAGCACTGCATTGTTTTCTTCCCGTACTCATCCCCACGAGGTGTTTTCATTAATGAAAATCTCCTGCCGAGAGGATGGGAGCACTTAACACCTACTGAAGAAGTTCTCTTGAAGTGTTGATTTCTTCCAGACTGACTAGATGCTTTGCGGTAGTACAAAAGTTCTTTAGTTGCCTTAAATTGGATGACTTCCCCAAGGTGCTGGAGAAAAAAATCGAGTTACTGGAACCTCCTCCCTCTCATTTTCACCTGTTGGAGCCTTGCTTATCTTAACCGTCTGGAAAGGCTCAAGATCCAAAGATGTTAATGAAATCTTTGTTAACAAAATCATTTACCTCTGAGCACTCAGGATAAAGGGATCTTTGGCCTTGACGGTTTAGCAAGTAGTGAATCCTTTTGAGGAAAGTTGCAGTTCATTGATGTTGTTAAGGACAAAGTATTTTATTTCCATACGTCTACACATTTGCACCTGAGCAGGTGCTAACTGATTTAATGATATCCTGAGAACCCTATTTCCTTAATATTACAAGTAAAAAAAAATAAAAAATAAAATCGAAGGACTTTATCTAATCTTCCTGAAACCTGTCTAATCTAGGACAATCTGTCCTTGGTCTCCCAAGTCTAGACAGAACTTTAGATAGTGATATTATGTGCTATTAGTGCTTAAAATCTTTGCAGTACTGATCCTTAAACCCATGATGAATGGACTTTTCCAAGACATCATTCTTCTGCATTGTGTCCACATCAATGTTCCTCACTCTGTATCTACTATTGTCACCAACAGCAAGAGATCATTTGGTTCCCACTCACCTTCTGAGCTTTTTTGCTGTTGGTCACCCCTTCCTATCTTTGGGGAGCAGAGGCAGATATAATATTTATTTTGGAATGTCACAGAGCAGAAAGGTTCTAATCAAACTTTAGGTCTCCCCCACCCCCAACAGCTCATGCAGTTAACACAGTTAAGGCAGATATCTACTTTTTAGTTTGCTTCTGCATCTGCCCACTTGGCATTTTTCTAATTGCTATTTCATAGGCCTTCCCAAGCCCTTTAGACGTGAGCCAAAGCACATCTGGGAAGACTCTTGCTCTGATGTGCTCCTGTTGTACACAACAAATAGCTATTCCTACGTTCCCTCAACTTGTCTGATTTCAGTCCAAAGGGATGTAACTACTTGCCTCCAGCTCACTGATTTTTCTGAAAGTCAAGTTTGCTTTCATTATGTTAACACTTCACTTGATGACAACATTAATTTCTAAAGATAGTCAAGACCTGAGATCTCTTTCTTTCTCTCCAGTTTAGCAAGATAACTGCTAGCAAAGTGAAGACGTACTGGTAAGAGTGAAAATAGCAATGGGTAAGGAGATGGAGGGGGAACCTGACAATATGGTATGGTTTGATTTTCATTTTAACAAGGGCAGATATAGGCAAAAAGCCCAACAGAATGCATGTGCATCAGCAGTAATAGTTTTTGCAAGATATTTGAATGACTCTTGAACCCTTTGTTCCAACAGTAGCATGTAGGCTTCATAGGCACCTATGTATGTGGTAGATGAGATTTTGGTACTTGTGATACTGGAGTACTAATATAATGAAGCTGGAAACATTAAGTTAGGCAGTGAAAGATCTCCTCCAGCAGCTCCATTCTGCCAGGGAAGGCCACTTGTGTAGCTTGAAAGGCCTACAGTACACACCTACTTTTATCAATGTTTTCTGCTTTGGTGTGTCTTCTGTTTTAGCAGACCAACTGTGGCTTGTACAGTTTCATGTTAGAAGTGGTTATATGGTTCCTCTGACTAGATTTTTTTTTTTGGTTGATGAAGAGGAGATGAGATCAGCTATCAACTATACTAAGTCTCATTGCTGTCAAGGGATAAAAATAGAGTAATGTGTACATACCTAAAGAAGTAAAAATAAGCCCACGTGTGTGACAAAGGTGGGCTGGTTCCATTGGCTGCTCTTGTCCAAGGTTATCCTATGTTATAAGTTAATGCAGATGGTTGTTGAACAGACTGGGGCCATCCAGCAACACCTAGCAATATCTAGCAACATCTAGCATCTGTTCACCTAGCAATGTCAGATAAGAGGGCAGTTGCCTCTAAAAGCCACTTACATATTAATCCACTCAACAGTTTTCTGCTTGTACATCTGGGACTGAGGCAGGATCAGACTCTAGCCATGACCTCACATAATCCTCCTTCTGTAGTGACACCCTTGCATAATACAGAAGAATATTTGCAGTGTCAGGGTCATGCCACAGCAGTGACACAAAGAGTCACAAGTGGCATGACTATGCCAAGGAGTTTTTAAACAAGGCATGGAGCCTTGCACATATCTGTCACATGGCCTTGTAAGAGATAGATTTGGGAAGCCCCAAGCAAGGCTGTTCCCAGATGTAAGGTCACTATCGCACAACAATAGTGTTCCTGTGAGGTGCTCCAAGAGACAATCATCACATTTGACCATTAGATTATCAAAATGGATATTGTAACAACATAGTGTTGAGTTTGAAAGGAAATTATTTTCATATCTGAGCCAAGAAAAATTTTCCAGTAACAGCAGGAAGATCCAACTTGGATGTCTACAAAGTTCTCTGAGTTAATAATGGCCAGGCAGAGGGCCAGTAGAAATAGATGGTATTGTTTAAAAAAATATGTATTCATCCCTTTCCCCTTACACTTTGCCTGCTGTTTGCCTTTCTGGACTGCAAGTTCTTCAGAACAAATCTGAGTTTATTGCCTGAGATCAGTCATATTACTTAATCAACAGCTGCTAATGATAAATAGGAATAATATAAAACATTAATGGCTTTTTACCCATGTCTGCATCTGGCTCTCAGTGAGGTACTGCACTTGTTACTGCTGCATCTGACCATATGTTCTCAGGGCAATCCCTCTAAAGTCTTCACAGCAGCAATACACCTGAGACATGAAAGCTGTTGGCAAATCCCTGACTTTGGGGCTGGAGGCAAGAGACCAGAAACCAAGAGATAGTAAAGAGATATATGAAACTGAAGGGTGTGGTGTGAAAATGGTAAAGAATGGTGAAGAGATAAGAAATCCAGGTAGCTAAAGATGAACCCTGGGGCAAGGAACAGGCAGGAACAGAGCAAAACTTGTCAAGCTTGATAACAGTGAGATTCTACAAAACACAACAAGCAGTGGACATAGTGATAAGATTGGTTTTACAAGCCAACATTTAATACCAGTTTTGGCCAAATGACTGCAGTTCAGTCATCCTGATGGATAGAGCAACGTTTACCACACTCTGGCAAGAACTTGGGGCTGATATTGAATTCTTCCCAGAAAAAAGTAATAAGATATGCACCTCTTACATGTTCCTACATAATGATGATGTAGCAGGATGCTGATGTATTGAAAACAAGCAATGTTTTGCAAGCCTTTGCACCTCACTGTAATAATAAACAGTAATTGGTCATTGCCATTTTCCTATATTTTTCCTTCTGAATCTTTAGAGGAATTTTACACCAGAGCATTCAGGGCTCATTAGCTTTAAACAAGCTGCTGTAGTCACTTCCCCAGAAATGGCAAATTTACAAAAAAATCTCTTTTTTAAAAAAAATTATTTTTATAATAAAGATTCAAGCAGGAATGGTTGTACAAAATTCTAGTACCCATGTAATTCACAAGACCAGACTACCACAATGAATCCCAAAATCTGCAAAGCAATTTTTTTTTTCTCCTCATTATTCTTCATTTTCTAGTTTTAATCCCATTCAATTTCATTAGTATTCCTTCACTATGTTGTCAGTCTGCATTATGGCAGGGGTTTCGTCAACAAAAGAATTCTTGCATGTGCTACAACCCTCACCCTTTGTACCTTCATTCAGTGCCCAGTAGAACGAATTTCTAAATGCCTGCATATTTCAGGAAACCAACCTTTAATGAATCTTAGGGTGCAAGTCTAAACAGATGACAGTACTTTCCAATCTGTTACAGAAACAATATGTTTTAATTAAGTATAAGGTTTAATACATTTTCACTCCTTATACAAAAATGCACGGTGATTAACAGACAGCTGACAAGACAACTCCAATAATTTCTGATTAAAAGCTTTTGTTTAGTATTTTCAGTCACTCTCTACAGGGAATTAATTACTGGAAATGAAAAAAATGAATGTTTATGCCAGTTAATATCCCTGAGAAATTGGAAGTATAAATTACAGTGGCATATGCAAGCCAGCCTGTGGTCAAAATTTGTACAACATACCCCAGTCAATTTTTAAGATGGTTAGACTGAAATGCATGTGCAGGGTAAATCTGTTGCAAGTAGCTACTCCATAGTTTTAGGTAATCAGTGAGCAGCTGTATTCAGATAAAGATGCCTTTGGAACTTTTCTTCACTTTGTGATTTTTTCAAATGACATTTACCTATTTAAAATGGCCACTACTGCAGTTGCAAAGCATTTATTTACATAACCCTTTCATACCCCATATTTCTCTTTAAATAAGCAAATCGCCTTCTAAGGCAAATCTACACGGAAATATACATGAGAACCAGACATCAGGCTGTGGTAAGCACTGATCTACCCACCCAGACCAGGGTTTCAGTTGAAAACTGAAAGCATTCCAGCTAAATTGGGGTAACAGGTACTCCAACAAATGTTTCCAAACAGGGTTTATATAAAACTAGTGACAGAAGAGAAAATTAACCACTTTTTATTATTCATAGTTCTCAAAGAGGTGTTAATTCAAAAATTTACCTGAGAAAATGTTCTTGCAGAAAGTTTGATTAGACAATCTCTTAGTTGATGTCTGTGATTCTCGAGTGTTTTGCTCCTCTGAGTTGATTGCATTAACTTGAGTCAGTTAACAGCATTGTAAATGTTAATCTAGACATGTCAAGATACTTTCATTTCAACACAAATGTTTGTATTTTTTTCCAAGTCTAAACCAATTGGCAATCAATTACACTCAATTTTAGCAGCTGGAGTACAGAAGTGCAGTATTAGAGAACAAACATATGCCCTCTGTGCATGGTAATCTTTCCCTGCAGAAAATCAGCACCAAGTCAATTGATGCCCTATCACTATGCTACTTGAAGTATCTTCCATTCCAGTTTATCACCAGTTCCATGCAAGGCTTGTACTGGCCACCTGCAAGACCTGGGAGAACTCAATGTGCGCTTCCCATAATCCTTCCCAGGGATCCTTTATGACTTTTTAATATTGCCTTGATGACCATTTGTGGTGTTCATTTGTCAATGTGCTTCAACTGAACTGGTCTGTTAATTAGAGAAAACCTACTGTAGGAACTTGAAATATTATAATATAGTCATATATGTGAACTTGTGACATTCAAAATTTCCATTAAAGAAATTCAGTATTTTACAAGAAAACAGAAAAATTGGTGAGAAAGACTAAATAATTTCAGGTCTGTTAATAATTTGGCTAAATAATCAGTGTTATCAACTATATTACTTTGTTCTGGAATTAAGAAAGTTATAAGATGACAGTAAGATGTAAACAAAAGTTGTTATCATATATATATATATCCATAATCAGTGAATGAAGTCTCTAAAGGACTGTGAAAACTATCTGGGTGAAAAGATTCACTGGCACCAGTGCAGTTTTTGCCATGATGACACTAGTTTTAAAATAATATTAAATAATAAAGATGTAACTTAGTAAATAATATGAAAGTGTGTATTATTTGTTCTGAAGCTGTGACTCACCCATGTTCCCCTCATCACCTGTATCAGTAGGAGTTTGTCACAGGCCATAAAAGTAGTTGGATGGTGCCACTAGTTAGTGACATTGAAAGTCTGTTCAGCAGAGGAAAAGAGAGGTACAAATTATGATCAACATTGTTATGAGCCCTTTTTCACACCAACAGGCTACAGATGTGGTATTACTTTGGTTAATTTGTCTGGTTAACAGGTTAACAGGCAGTTCATGGGGAAAAAGAACTGGTGTTTGTTGGCATGCTCTAACCAATTGAGTTAATCTCAGGGGTGAGCAACTACTCTTTGTGGCATTAACAAAAATGGCATCAAGGATTCAGCTCTTGTGATAATTTTTATGCTCTGCTTTTCCTTCAAGTTACCTTGCCCCTGCTTTCCAAATAACATTTGTTGTCTTACAGAGAAGTGCAGCTATGACTTCTGAAAGACACAAGGGCTTCTTTCTCCTTTTTCTACTGCTTTTCAGCATTGCAGGAGAGATTTCCTTTACAACTTCAGGCTTTCTTATTTATTTTCTCTCTAGGGCAGACACTCTTTTGTCACAAGTTAAGGGATATCTCTATAGTCATCACACAGACAAAACCTCTCTTGAAATGATTGAAATTTTTGGGTAAGGACTGCAGAACTGGGTCCTATACCACCAAGAGTATTTTGGCTAGGAGTTGGCAGGTGAAATGGTGATCCTCAGCTATTAGTTACTTGAGTGCATCAACACAACAAGCACTAAACAGGGAACAGAGCATCTTTAAAATGCACTCAAAAATCATGGTTTAGATAGGACTAACCAAGATTTTCAAGATCAGTTGCAGAAGTTTTCCTTTAAGTATATTGGAATCCTACATATTAAACTGTCAATATTGATAAAAATATTCTAGAGAGGACAGTGGAGCTCATGCCTGCTGAGAAGACTCAAAATGACAGAGAAATAGGAAAATCATAGAGCTTGAGATAAAACAATAAATGCTATTATGATATCTCAACTCATTTGCATTACTTTTTCTCACTGTGTTTTCTTCATGAATAGCTGAAAAGCGTTGTCATTGACTAACAATTCTGAAATTTTTAATGTATTTTCTCATTTGCAAATGTACCTGTGAAGCTGGTTAAAAAGTAGGGCATACTGTTGAGATATATAAATATGGTCATGAATTAAGTTTTGACCTGTGTAGGATTCTGAGTGACCTTAGTTCTTTCACTTCATCAGTACTTGGTGCCTCACTATCAAATGCTCAGCACCTGATTTGAAGAAAAGGCACTTAAAATAATTTGCATGAGAGGTTAAAAATAGCAAGATTTGTCATGTTCTTTACAAACTCCTTGTTGCAGAAGTTACCAAACAGAAATTAGGGGGTGTGCTCGATGGTACTGACTAGAGAAAATTTTGTTATTACACATTTCCTTTCTTCAGCAGTGCCATCTCTTTTCCATCACATCCCAGACCCAAGTGGTTGTGCATATTCCCTCACTTATGCTGAGTTGCTATCAGAGAGATCAGTTTATTGATCTTAATACCAGTGCACCAGCAAATGTAAAGGATATTGGGAGGGGCAATTTAGCTGATGCTGGCTATAAGAAAAGGTCAGTAGCCCCATGGCCTCACCATCATGAGAAAATCTGTCACTGCTGCTATTGATTAGGTCAAATCTGCATTAAAAAGTTTTGGTTTTGCCAGTAGCAAAACCAATAAATTTTGTCAATAAATTTTATATTGGTTCAAGAAGCAGATGGATGTTGTGACTTTCAAATCTGTTTTTGTAATTCAAGATCATTCAGCTGAAGAAATTCAAAGTAATTTTAAAATAGCTGTATTTTCTAGATGGTTTATGAAAAAATGCTTGTTTCTAAATATATTGATTTCCTATACTACACAGTCTGTTTACTCTGGTGTTCAGCTAGCCTTACAGATATAAAACTCTTCCTTACCACAATTTAATCTGCCTTCCTGTGGATTAAGTTTTTTATCCATTTATATGTGCCTGGACAATAAACAAATTTCCCTCTGCAAGGCAGTGAACTCTTGCATTTTTTTATTCTGGTAAATCTTGATATTTTAAGGATTTTGATATTACTTAGACATTATAAACAAAAAACCAAAAAACTACTCTCCTCTTCCCCTCCCCTCTCTCCACCCCAAAATCTTTGCATGGAGTCTGAACACAGAAGTATTTCCCCACAGGTAATGGATATCTTTCCTTAGGATGATCTTGAAAGAGACTTTTCCCTTTCATGACTCTGTTAGGCTTGGAAACTTCTGGAAAAGAAATACATTATGGGGAATCACCACTCCAATCTTTTATAACATATGCTTGTTAACATATTTATATATTTTAATTCAAATAGACTATTTGATGCTTATATTTTCCTGTCCTAAAAGAAAGGAAGCAGAAAAGAGGGGTGAGAAACTTCAACCCTGAAACCAGGTCATTCATAATCACCAGAGTTTCTCAAGCAAAACTTTTTTTATTTCTACAGAATAGCATTTTGCAGCACTAACCTACAAAAAAAACCAAAAAACAAAAAAACCACCTAGCTATTACACAGACAATTATTCATAAAATAATAAAACATTTGCTTCAGGATTCTGTACATAATAGAGCAAAATACCAAAATACTTCAGTTTTCAGTATAATTTTCTGTAATCTATCTGTACTCCTAATTGGGGCTTAAAGTGACTGCTGAGTCAATAATAGTAAGCAAAGAATCATATTGATCCACAAGTCACTTTTCTGACTATGACTTAACTCTAATTTTGATGTTTAACACAGACTTACCTGAGAAACAGTGCAAGTCAAAGTATGCATCTCACTAATTCTCTTAGTGGACTAGTATAAGCAGCTTTTTACATAATGGTTTGTGTAGTCAATTAGCAGAGTATTAGCCATAATAGATAACGTTCTTACTAAGACCATATTAATTAGAGCTTAAACACAGCTAATCTGAGACCTATATTGAATTTATATTATTATGTAAGCAGAATGTTTCCGCAGGCAAATAATTCCCTTCATAGCATTTTAAGGAAAAGGAAATCCTAGCATCTGAGATATAAAAATGCCGATTTTATCAGAGTATTGCAAACCACTTAATGTTTCTTAAAACTTAAGTGTACCAGGCTGTATTACAAATAATAATTACGAGCAGTAAAGTACAGAAAGATTGAATACCTTTTAAATTATTGGAAAAAAAGGGGTGGAATTGCAAGCTAAGAAAATATCTGCAAGAATTTAATGGATGTATGTTTCTGCTCCTCATTTTGCTTGAGTTACACCACAGCTCTAGAGTCTCTAGTCACTTCTCTTCGTCAAAAAAAGAGCTAATATGTCTACATGGACGCATTTTTTAGTCATAACATGAATTAACCAGTTATGAGACAAACTTTCTCTGAAAATAATTAGGAATCCTGTCTTATACAGATTAAAATTAATTTTTAGTTACATGGATTTGTGGCCTCCTCATCACTTTGCTCAGCAGTTCTGCAATATAACCAAAGCTTAATAGGTCTCTGGTAAATCAGCTACCTGAAGAAATGTTGTAGGCAAAAACATATTAAATTTTTATATCACAGATAACCATGAAACTCAGTAAATGCAAATTTACAAGCAGAGAAACTTTTGGGACAGTATCAAAAACTGTATTGCAATAAAACTAAAATGTTGCCATCTTGACTTCTGCTATGAATTGTGGCATCACTGCTGCTAGTAGAAAAAGTTCCACTAATATGAGGCTGATAGGGCCACAACATTCTGTTGTCTAGTTACACCACTGAGAATTATTGCCCATCTGCATGCCAGAAGACAAGTGACTCTCATGGTTGCTGAAATGAAGTGGAAGAATGAGGGCTAATATGATTGTAAATGCTCATGCCAAGAGTCGTGTAGGTGACTGGGGCACACCAGGCAGGTTAGCACTGTAACATCAGATGCAGATTTTACAACCTTTTGAATACATGCTCCCCTCTCCCATTTTTGTTGAGAAGTTATTTTTGCATTTGTAGTAATTTAAAATTTTTTGTGAAATATCCCTTCAAGCATTATGGGATAATTAAGTATCAGCCATACTCACTCATATCTAAAAATATCAGCCAGCAGTGCTTTCAAATCTTCCCAATTTCTGCATCATTATTTTTGGAACATGTACTTTAATTTCACCAACAGAGGTCACTAAACCACTGAGAACCATAAGTGTTTGGTGGGAACACACCCTAGCTAATCTTCCTAACATCTTTTGATAGTTATTTTCAAAGGGCTCTTATTCAGCTGCTTCAGTAAATATAAGCTCAGTTAACAAAAAGAGAGAGAAAAAGAGAGTGTATGCTTATGCACTCGGGGAAATGAGCTTTATTCAGAATATTAATTACACAGAATGCTACATTGTTAAAATATTTCAGTATTAGAATTTATTTTAAATATCTATTATGAAGCCAGTAGCATACATGCATGCATAGGCATGAGTATTGTTAAATCAATTTTTCACGGTTAAAACAGGCCCTGATTTAAATGGTAATGTTTTGAGTAACCTGCTGAATTTTATTTTTCAAGCTTTGTGCTGTTGAAAACCAACCCAGTGGGGAGAGAGTATGAAGAGGAGGATCCCAGAGAAATAACATTTAATGGTATTAACACCAGATAGAAGCACAGGAGAAACCAAGAGCTGTCACTGACTTGCTCATTTTGGCAGAAACACTCAGCTAATGGAACTGTATTAACACATCATTTTCCAACTTTCAACTGTAATGAAAAGCTATTTTTACAAATCATTACTTTCAGTATATGGTGTTTCAGCCACATGGCTTCTATTAGTGTACAGGGGAGTTTCACAACCAAAGCTGCCTGTGCAGCACTGAAAGTGCACCTTTTATGTTGAGCTAATCCCAGAGGGGAGTCAGCACTCGTGCCCGTGTCCTTTTGACCTTTATCCTTTTAATGCATTTTGCCTCAGTAGCAAAAGGTGAAAACCTAGTTTTTATGTTTCGAAACAGAGTGTTTCAACTCTGATTCTCAGTGAAGCTAAGGAAAGTAACATCAGCTCTTGTGGAAATGTTGAAAGTCCCTGGCTCAGCAATCAACAATAGCTTTACAAATGTGTTTTTAGAATCGCTTTTCTGGTAGCCCTTTGAAGCTCACCCTTACAGCCCTGCTGCCATCCCTCTGAACAGCTGTGAACATGTGAAGTCACTGGAGTGGAAGATGTTAATTACTGTCAGCTACTGGAATTTCTCCAGGGACCTCTTGTGGTTAGAAACATGTTTCCCTAAAGAAGTGCACTAGGTGCTGGGATCATCTCTCCTGTAGCATACCTGAATCTTCCCTTCTTAAGCAAAAGGATTTCTCATTCCAAAGCAAAACTCTAAATATTCACTTTTAAGTGTTCTCATATGACACTGTGATTTTTCTAAGCAATCTTAACTGTAGAATCTTTTATTTCTGTGAATATAGTTCCAACAGTAGGGAACTGAGTTTTTCAGGGACTAGGTTCAGCATATATACAGATTTTCATTAAAAACAAGTCTAAAATAAAAAAGGAACAAAATCGGAAAACAGAAAATAAATTGATGGACAGAGGTGTGGTTAGGGCTTTTTTTACCCAACTAATTTGAGCTTCGTTTTTATGGCCAAAAAAGGCTACACACCTTCCCTCCCTGTCATCAGAAAAGGGCACAGACTAAAAATGGCCTTTTTTCTTCAGATTTACCTCCTGCTATTTATTGGCATTTTGAGTCTAAACTAGTTAGCATCAGGAGCTTGATGTGATGCCAGTGAGATATCACCCACAGGGAACCAAAATAATAGCAGATGAGCTGGCAGAAAGATCCCCAGAAAGGGAAATAACATAAAACTAAGATTCCAAGCCTAGCCCTTTACTGTGACAACTACAAAGCACCTTTAATGACTGAACACATCCTTAAATACACCTCGCAGATCCCTCTGCATCAGCTAAACCTGGTAATCACTACCACCCCCGCAACAAGACCAAGTCAGGTAAGTCTCTGGCTACAGAGAAACGAGAATGGCATCCTTAATCTGCAGGACTTGACTCCCAATATGTGAAGATAAATGCTGAGGACAATGCTGAATAAATGCTAAATTTCTCCTGTCCTTTGCTGTAGGTGAGAATGGCACATGCTCCCCAGTATCACACTCCATCAAGTGACAGACACACCAGCCTTTGATAACCTAAGGGAGTTGAAGGAAAACAGTGACCCTGATCCCCAAGAATGCTGTCCCTTTCCCGTAAGGGCACACAAGTCCTCACCCAGCCCCAGAAGGAAGGTGTAAGTGGGAAGAAGGAAACTGAGTGTAATGGAAAGTAAACATATCAACTGTGAAAACAGTAACCACCAGCAGCTACAGAACTCCTTCCTTGTTATACTTAAGGACAAGTCCACTGATATTCAGTGTTTACAGAGGTAAAAGTCCCACAATTACAGAGCCAATTCCCTTTTATGTAGGCCATTAGTGCTGTTGTATTGTACTCCTTCCCCAGTCCAACATCAAACGCAGTGATTGAGGAGTAGATAGAGCTCAGGTGAGGAATTGCTTAATTCTTTCAAAATGGTCACTGTTTAATGGCATAGACCTTCTCCTAACTCTGGCTCAGCTGCTGCAGGCCTTAACAAGGCTTGAGATGACAACAGTATTTCCCAGTTCATCACAACAATGAAGGTAAAAGTAAGTACACAGACACAGAACTGTTATATACAAAAAAGTTTAATTGAAATACCTGTATAAAAAATATGATCTCCATACATTTCACACCGTTAAACAGAAGAAAAAAAATCCAAATCCAAGCTGCATAAATGCAACCAGATCACAGAAACACAGCTATTAAAATAAATTAAGGTTTATGACTCTGCCACTCTACCTTCCAGAGCCAATGCACGGAGACTGTACAATGTCAATAATTTAAAACCCTTCCAAACAGCATTACTTTACACTTCTGGTACAATAATACCAGACAAAAGGCATACTGACTAACTTTAAAAAGTCATTCTATTTCCCTTAAATTAGACTTTGTACAACAATTTCCCATCTTCCAACAAAAAACTGGTAAGGTCAGAAATTTTTTTTATTTTTATTTTTTTGTAACCAAAAGTTGACAGGAATGCAGAAAAAAAAGTGCCATGGGCAAACCACTAGAATTCCCATGGGGAGAAGGAGGGGAAAGCACAGTGTTGAATAACTCTAACCAAATAAATTAACCAAATAAATAGCCACAGTTGAAACTGTGGGAGGTCTTCTAAAATCCAAACAATAAATAACTGTATAGTACACGGGAAAAACCAAGTTTACATAAACACATTATACAGGTATGGAAAAAAAAAAAGTAGAAGTCCTTGAATATTGCATTGATTGTGCATTCAACATGCCCATACATACTTTAAGACTCGCAGGGTGACAAAAGGCTGGGGGGAGTTGAGAAAGGGGCTTCTCATGCCCAATGGTAGAGATGATAAAAGGAAACATGAATAAATGTTTCTGATAAAGAAGCCGATATACCTGTTCATATTTCTGTGCAGGCTATAGGAAATATTTTGAGCAGCAGAGGTGGGTTGGATTTGTAAAGGGCAGGGGGGCAGGAGTGAAATGTCTGTGTTCAAGTATTCCATCACCAGTGGATGGGACTACTTCATTCAATCACCGAACAGGTTCTCCAATGCATCATAGGAGCTGCTTCCTCCAGCACTGAGTCTAAAGGGAGCAAATTCCTATAATGAACTGGATCTTCTTTGGACATAGACAGCTCAAAAAAGAAAGTCCCACTGAAGCAGCTTTCAAAAAGGCACTCAAAAGCAAATAAAATCTAGTCCAGGCTCTATGAGAGCAAAAAAGTTTACCATGTATTCAAGAGGTCACTGCTTTCTTAATAAGGTCAGTCTTTGACTAAGTACTGGCCTGCAACTCCCAAACATCAGCGTTTCCAAAGGAAATCTCTCATTCCAAAGCAGAAACCAGCAAAGGGGGAAAACAAAATCAAGTCCCTCAGACAAAGATTCAACTACAGAATAATGAATGCATTTTTCTAGCCCCTCCTATGTATTGGCAGCAGCACTGTGGTCTTTCTGCTTGAAGCTCCCCCTCCCAGTGCGAGGTCCTTAGTAATTCACAGACTCTCATTACTTGAACTTGTGCTAGATACATCAGTATCAAGGGTCCGTAGCCTTATGTCACAGTCCTCAGACTTCACTACTTCAGATTTGTGCATCCATTGATGGTCAAAAATCTGCTCAAGTGTTGGTCTGTCTGAAGGCCTCAGTGAAAGGCACCATTTGATCAGCTGTTGACATTCTGTAACAAAAAAGAAATCCATATTAGACTAAAAAAGTAAAAAAAAAAACAAACCAATCCTCAGCAACAAAAATCCACCCACACAAGCTCACATGTACAAGACCATTAAAAGAAAAAAACAAAACAAAAAACCCCATTTGACTTCTGCAGAACTTACCAGGTGAAATTCTTCTCCTGAAGTATAATCGCCCCCTCAAGATTTCTTCATCTTGCTCAAAAGGGATGTCTCCACAAACCATGTCATATAACAGAACTCCCAGAGACCATACTGTTGCTGACCGCCCATGGTATCTGTGGTATCTGATCCACTCTGGAGGGCTGTATACTCTCGTTCCTGAAAGAAAAAAAAAAAACCCAACACAATTAGAGTAAAGGTTTAAAGTGTTTCCCCATTGTTCAGCTCCTTCTGGCAGAGCTAAATTAAATTCAAAAACTTGACATTTAGGAATCAAAAAAACCCAAAACAAAACAAAACAAAAAAACCCCAAACTAAAAACACCAAACCCAGAAAACTAAACAGCTTTAAATTTTTCACAAGCCAAAGCCATTAGCAGTGTAATTTCAGGTCATCTGCAGGGTTACACCATCAACAGACTTGGCCCATCCGGTTGTTCTATTTTGTTGCAAGGAATAACACAGCCCCATCAGCTGACTGTTTACTGAGGCAAGCTCCCTTTCACTGACCACGTGGCGTCTGCAGCATCACACCAAAAATAGACACAAAAGGACAAAGGGGGCTGGCAGGGAGGAGGAGAGGGCGACAAGAAGGTGAAACTCAGGTCTGCCCGCATTACACGGGGCTAATCTGCTTTATCCAATTCCACAGGGCAGTAAACAAAATAGGGCCGCTCACGATTTCTATGTTTTTAAGGCCTCCCCCCGGGGCTTCTATGCGGCAGCTTTTCCCAACTCGCCCCCCTTCTCCTCCCTCCAGTGTCCGAGGGCTCCTTGGATACCAAACAAAACGGGGAATTCGTGATGCCGAGGGTCACGTGTGGCAGGGCTTCGGGTTTCACAACAAACAGATGTGAGTGCGGCAGCTGGGGCGGGGGAGCGAGACCCCGGTGTTACACCAGTCATACTCCAAGGACTGGGGGAAATGCTCCCTCTGGTCACATGCTGGCTTATGTTCAGCTTTCCCACCTCTAAAGCATCGACCCCAGCCGCCGCAGCAAGTCATTTCGAGGGAGAGCATTTGTCCCCATCGCTTTAAAATCTGCAATGCGGGATTTCCAGGACACTGGCAGAATGGGAGCGGGGGAGGTACCACTCCGAGTTAAAAAAAACCACCGCATATAAAAACTGCATATCCACACATGGAAACATCCGACACTGGCAAAACCTCCATGTAAACAGATCGCCCTCTAGGAAAAAAACCCCGCTTTTTCCAAGACAGGGAAACATAAACTGCTGCGTCACTGCCTGGAATCGCTTCTTTCCTACGCAACTGAACACCCCTAAGCGGCTTCGGGTCCACAGGTTTCCATTACCAATAGACCTGATATGAACCCCTGCATCAGGGGCTCCACTTGCTGCGACTGGTCACTGGAAAGGGGCTAAGCGGCAGCTCTAGGGAGGGGATCACCCCGGGAGGGGCACGGGAAGGGTGGGAGGCACGTACCGTCGAAATCGGTATAGACTGTATCCTTGAGGAGGGCCCCTGAGCCAAAATCAATGAGCTTCAGCTCGCCCGTGCGGAGGTCAACCAGCAGGTTCTCGTCCTTGATGTCTCGGTGCACCACTCCGCAGCCGTAGCAGTGGCGCACCGCCTCCAGCACCTGCCGGAAGAACCCGCGGGCCGTCTCCTCGTCCAGGGCACCCTTCTCCGTGATGAAGTCGAACAGGTCCTTCACCAGCTCGGGCCGCTCCATGATGATCAGGTACCCGTCGGGCCGCTCGTACCAGTCTAGCAGCTTGATGACCCCTCTGAAGCCGGAGCCCACCTTCTTGAGAAGGACGATCTCCAGGGGCACCATGATGCCGCTCTGGGCAGAAAAAGGGGCGCGGGTCAGCGGGGGGGCGGCGCGGCCCGGGGCAGCCCTCGCTGAGGGGAGGGAGGCGGGGAGGGCGTGCAGGGCGGGGAGGAGGGCGCGGCCGGCGGGCCCCCTCTGCCGCTGCCGCAGTCCGAGGGGCGGGCGCGGCGCTGCGGCGGCGAACCCCCGCCAAATTCCCTCCCGACGCAGAGGCCGCGCCAGCGGGGCGGGCCCCGCCGCCCACACAATGGCCTCGCCGCGGCGGAGCCCCGCGGCACCCCCGGAGCCCCCCCGGGTACTTACAATGGTGCCCCACTCGGTCACCCGCTCCTTCACCACATGCTTCACGGCGACCTGCGGAGTGCGGAGAACGGAGGCGCCGTGAGCGGCGGGGCGGGCTCTGCCTGCGCCCCGCCGCCTCACCGGCAGCCCGTCGGCGATCCTGTTCCCGGCGTACACGGTGCCGAAGCCCCCGCTGCCCAGCACGGAGCCCACCTGGTAGACTTTATCAAACGGCTCCTTCTCCACTTTCACTGCGTAAACAAGAGGGAAAACCCCGCGTTAATGTCCGCAACCGCGCTGCACCCGAATAATAATAATAGTAATAACGATAATAGTAATAAATAATGTAAAAAAAAAAAAAGCCCACAAGCACTCTGCCCGGCAGACCCATGCTGTGTGCGCTGCCCTGGTTCCGACCAAGGCTTTATTAAAAAAATATTTTTCTGTTAAAAAATAAAATTTAAAAAAAACCCAAAAAACGCAGCTCCGGGAGTTGCGAGACGCCGAGCCCAACGCCCCGGTAACGCGGGGCCGGTCCGCGCCCCTCCGGCGCGGCGCTGGCAGGGACACCCCAGCCTCGTACCTGGCTGGAGGATCTTCACCGGCAAGTGGTCCATGCTGGGGCTGCAGATGTGCGCCAGCGAGCCGAACTTGGAAAGCAACATCTTCCGAGGAGGGGGGGGAAACGTCGAGTTAGTTCCCGCGGCAGCTCCGCCGGCGTCCTCTCGCCTCGGCGCGGCTCTCCTCTCTCCGGAGCCGGCGGAGGGCGGCGGGCCGCCGAAAGCTTCTGCGCGGCTCCTTCTTCGGCCGGGAGCGGGAACCCACGAAGTCCTTGGGGGTCCGTCCCCGCCGGCAGCAGTCCAGGTGTCGGTCGCACAAAGTCCTCCGGAGACGCAATCAGCGAACACGCCGCTCCCGCGTTTCTTCTTCCACCCGGCGAAAGCCGCTCGGGGCGCAGGCAGGCACAGGCAGAACTATAGCCCTCCGCGGAGGCAGACAAGTCCGGGGGCTTCGGCTCCGCGCGTGGAGCCCGCCCCTGCGGGGGCCGCGGTGGCAGGAGCGGGCTGGGCGCCGCAGTGGAGCCGTGGCGGGCGGAGGACAGACCGCGCCGCCGCCGAGCTGCCCGCGCGCTTCTGAGCCGGCGGCGCCGCCGAGCCGCCTCTTAACTCCCAATATTTTGGTGCGGGCAGAGTGCGGCGAGCGCGCCGAGAATATCCCTCCGCGGGGGAGGGGGGGGAAACACCTCTCCCCGCCGTCCCCGCCGCCCCCTCCCCTCTGCGCCGGAGCCCCCGCGGGGCGGCGGCCGTGACTGCAGCGCCCTGTCCCGCCCCACCGCACGGGCGGGCAGGGGGAGGGCGGGGGGCTGGGAACTACTTCTTCTGTAGTAACCGGCGCGCAGAGTTACACATCGTCTGAGAGGAACGCATCACACATTAGCGGCAAAAAAAAAAAAAAAGAAAAAGGCGGGGGGAGATTCTCCCGTGTGCGTTAACGCTGCCGCGCGGCCAATCGCCGGGCGCTCTTTCAAAGGGCTCCCGGTGCGGCCCAATGAGGAGAGCCCTCATTTGCATGCGGCGCGCGGCCAGGCGGCGGCAGGGCGGGAATGCCGCGGCGCGCCGGGCGCGCC